>NC_047571.1:4595948-5288922 GCF_011004845.1 Esox lucius | reverse complement strand
ATTTACCCAGAGGTCTAGCCGAGGGTGGTGCAATCAGTCAACACTACTCGGTGTTGGGGGTTATAAATAAAATATCTGACTTGACACGTTCTACTCTATTTGGTTCTCCTCAAACTTGGGCAACTGCGAGCACAATCAGGGTAGATGACCAGAGAGTGCGTTCCCTCTGGCGTTTAGTCTTTCTGGTTGGGCAAGTAGCATGACGTGAACTGAGGAGCAATGGATGTGTTTCAGATGACACATATCTCTATCCAAGGGCGTAGGAGTGACTTTGATATTGGGGGACACACATTTGATTACAGTGGGAATGTTAATGTATTCACCAAAATGTCTGTTTAATATGTAGTTCTTCCAGAATCCACTTCTAGTTCAATTCTCTTTGGCCATGACTATGTTAGATATACAGTGGGGATAACAAGTATTTGATACACTGCCGATTTTGCAGGTTTTCCCACTTACAAAGCATGTAGAAGTCTGTAATTTTTATCATAGGTACTCTTCAACTGTGAGTGACGGAATCTAAAACAAAAATCCAGAAAATCACATTGGCCCTCATTTATCAAAAGTGCGTACACCAAATTTCCAGCGTACACCTAGCATACACCCAAAACCACGGTGACTTTGAGATTTATCAATATGGACGTTGGCGTACGGCACTCTCAAATCCTACGCCAGCTCAGGAGGTGGTGTACGCACATTTTGAGTTAGTGCGGAAATGCACAGATAATAAAAAACCTAACGCACTGACAAACTAAAAGATATGATATATTATGACCCACTGTAAAAAAAACAGCAACATAATTACAAACTTCAGTGTTTATTTTTGTGCAACATGGACTTCAATGTTTAATTTGTGTGACTTTACCAAAGCATTTGATTTATATGTATTCCTTCAGATGTGAGCCTGTGCGTTTTACATGACGTTTCAGGGTTAGGCCCGGCAGTTGCGCACGGACTGGGTTCAGTAATAAAAGGCTTTTAATGACCAAAATATAATTCAGACTGACAAAATAATAAAAATGACATTCTTCTTCTTTTAAATAATAATAGAAATAATAATAATAACGACATTCTTCTTCTAAATAACAATAAACGTCATTAATAATAAATATCATAAAATAATAAGACGAATATTACAAATTGGCATGCAATTATTAATGTGAATGAATGGTACTCCACATCACATCATCATCTTTTATTCCGCTTTTTAAACTGCCAAATAAAACAATTTTATTTCTTTCTACCTCCCTGGTGATCATCTCAATCTCCACGTCAGAGAAGTTTCTCTTTTTTGCCGTCTTCCGTGTGTCCATGGCGTAAAATGAGGGCGTGGGGGAAGCGGAGACTTGAATATATAGGGGCATGTTATTCTAATGACGATCGTTTTCAGCCGCGGCGTTTATCAAGGGCAGGTATTGCATACACCTGTATTTTAAAGGTTCGCACAGCTTCATAAATCAGGAGGTGAGAGGAGTGTAAGCAAAATCTTACGCCAACATATACGCCCGTTTCTACGCAAGAATGATAAATGAGGGCCTTTATGACTGGAAGGATTGTGGCAATAGATAGTTACCCCAAACAATGTTGCCTTTATGTACCGATGCCTTGTGTGTGTTGATAGGACTCAAGTGTTCAGTGTGAAAATTCCTGTTTGACTTTAAAAAGTAGCGATTTCTGAACATACAATAGTCCTAACTAGTGTTGGTAAATTATGCTGAGTGTGAATTTTTTGCATGGTGGGACTTCAGGTGGAAGGGCATTTCAGATAGATGATAATGTAACCAGAATGCATATCTAAAACTACAATGATGTGGGTAAAATCTCAGTCTGGCATGTTAGTCCAGCTTTAGGTTTTCCAATCTGTTCCTATAGACCGCATTTCAGATAGATGATAATGTAACCAGAGTGCATATCTAAAACTACAATGATGTTGGTAACATCTCAGTCAGGCATGTTAGTCCAGCTTTAAGTTTTCCAAACTGTTCCTATAGACCGCCTTTAATTAATACTTCTCACTACCTTACCTGTTGGTTTGGGGCCTCTCTCTCTCCCTCGCTGTGCCTACCTTTCTCACCAGTGTTATTGTTATGACAGCCAGAGGTGTTGCTAAAATAACAATACATTGGCCCTCATTTATCATTCTTGCGTAGAAACTGGCGTATATGTTGGCGTAAGATTTTGCTTACACTCCTCTCACCGCCTGATTTATGAAGCTGTGCGTACCTTTAAAATCCAGGTGTACGCAATACCTGCCCTTGATAAATGCCGCGGCTGAAAACGATCGTCATTGGAATAACACGCCCCTATATATTCAAGTCTCCGCTTCCCCCACGACCTTATTTTACGCCATGGACACACGGAAGACGGCAAAAAAGAGAAACATCTCTGATGTGAAGATTGAGACGATCACCAGGGAGGTAGAAATAAATAAAATAGTTTTATTTGGCAGTTTTAAAAGCGGAATAAAAGATGATGATGTGATGTGGAGTACCATTCATTCACATTAATAATTGCATGACAATTTGTAAAATTCATCTTATTATTTTATGATATTTATTCTTAATGACCTGTATTGTTATTTAGAAGAATAATGTCGTTATTATTATTATTTCTATTATTATTATTATTATTTAAAAGAAGAAGAATGTCATTTTTATTATTTTGTCAGTCTGAATTATATTTTGGTCATTAAAAGCCTTTTATTACTGAACCAGTCCGTGCGCAACTGCCTGGCCTAACCCTTAAACGACATGTAAAGCGCACAGGCTCGCATCTGAAGGAATACATATAAATCAAATGCTTTAGTAAAGTCACACAAATTAAACATTGAACTCCATGTTGCACAAAAATAAACACTGAAGTTTGTAATTATTATGTTGTTTGTTTTACAGTGGGTCATAATATATCATATCTTTTAGTTTGTCAGTGCGTTAGGATTTTTTTTCCTGCGCATTTCCGCACTAACTCAAAACGTGCGTACACCACCTCCTGAGCTGGCGTAGGATTTGAGAGTGCCGTACGCCAACGTCCATATTGATAAATCTCAAAGTCACCGTGGTTTTGGGTGTATGCTAGGTGTACGCTGGAAATTTGGTGTACGCACTTTTGATAAATGAGGGCCATTGTATTTCTGATCAATTTGATGTGATTTTAATGGAAAACAAATGTTCTTTCCTTTCAAAAACAAGGACATTTCTAAGTGACCCCAAACTTTCGAACGGTACTCTACATATTTACATATTTAAAGTATATCTAGAGGTGGGGAAATTAGCAGATTAGAGTTTTGGTGCAGTATATTATAGCTGTTTAATTAACTGTTTGGATTCCTCTGGGGAACAGATATCTGGTGGCTGAGGGCTGAGGGCCACAGCACAGGGAAAGAGACTGTCTGGGAGTTTTTAGTTCATGATGGACCTTTACTGCCTGCCTGACCGCCACCTGCGAGTCAAAAACTCAGTTAATCATGAAATTCCAAATTTGAAAGCCTTTCATATGGGTAGTTGTTTTAGTTTGACATTTTTACAATAGTCAATTTTATAACCAGTGGCCTGATGTCCCAGAATGCGTCTTCAAGGAGACGTGGAAGTTAACTTCCGCATTTATTTTACCAGATTATTTCGACCTCAACAGGCCACAAGACGGTTGACCTCTTCACGGTACATGGACTGAATGCCATCAGTGATGAAACCGGCCAGATCGGTAGCTTGAAAAATCTATTAGCTTGACAGATGCATTGTTAGTGGTACATTGTTTGGTATAGACTGAATAGAAGAGGTGTAATTTTGGCAATCCATTGCTGAGCGATAAACAGCCCATCTTCTTACTGATACATGGAACTGGACTCATTCAGCTGTGAGTATGTTAAAATTTCATCTCCATTTCGGATTAAAGCTGTGGTATAAGACACCTTAAACAACAAATTGTGTATCACTTTTCTTAATGCATTGGTTACTGGTTTAGCAGTAAGGCACTTTGGGGGTTTGTGGTGTATTGCAAGTATATCATGTTTATTGCAAGTATATCATGTTTAAGGTCTGTTTCCAGGCACTAAGCATACATTTTTAAGAATAGCTTTTATTTGTGGTAAATTGGCTATATACCACACCCCCTCATGCTTTATATGTATTATGCTGGTATTAATTATCAGTTACCTGTATGTTGGAATCTCAGTTACGACAGTCCATTGACAAACGTTTGTCCAACACAGTTGAAGAGATGAACTGCAAAGTGAACTACGAAATCTTGAAAACATAATACCATTCCTAAAATGACAAACAATAAGTAGCTGAACATTTTCTCATAATTTTGAGTTCACCAATTGGATTTTAGATTCTATATATTGGTATAACTATCTATTTTATATTGAGGGGAGACCATTGCTTGACTTGGGATAAAATAAATGCAGATTCTATTATTTTCATCAAAATGTACGTGTTAAAAAGGGTTGCCCTAAAAAATAATTAACGCTATTTCCATAAAATTAGTCAAGGAACGGGGGAGACCATTGGATTTTTGGATCTTTGGAGCATCCAATAAGCACAACATTAATCATTCTTAACAGACTTTGGTAGCTAATGACAACAGTGCCATCTGTTAAAGTACACCTGCCTAACAGCTATAACATTATGACCACCTGCCTAATATTGTGTAGGTCCTCCTTTTGCTGCCAAAACAGCCCTGACCAGTCGAGGCCTGGACTCCACTTGACCTCTGAAGGTGTGTTTTGGTTGTCGTTTTTCCAAGCACCTAGAGTATCTTTTAGACAAAACTGTAATCAGCCCCTGTTTAAAGTCATTAGCCCTTGTTCATGACTTTTTGTCATCAATATGGTTGGGCTGTCTGAAGAATGTTAGTGACCATAGCAACGGCGTGACTGACTGATAGAAGTGCAATCCACAACAAACTATCCAGCTCTCTGGAAGTCTAAAATCTTGTCATGTCGTGTCATGTCACACATTCTGTGAGCTTCATGATTGTTCATTTTTAGCACTACGTAGTTTCCGAATGGTGAAAAATACTTTGTCTTCCTAGAGTTCATGTGACATTTGCAAAAGGGAAAATGACAGTTGGTCTATTGTGTGTGGTTCAACCAGATTTATCCGCCTTTATTTATCATTTTGTGCCTCAGAGAGCATTTGATAGTAAGGTTGGTGATTTGTATGTTATTGTGTGCAGGTGAGCATTGGATAATGTAACATTTTCATATATAATTACAAAATATTGTATTTCCGGTTAGACATCTTATGTCTAGGAAGAGAAATGTGAAGCTAATTGTTGCCTTGTCCAACACTGTACTAGGCTGGTTTTGTATTAGCATAGCACATCTTTGTTTCTTTGTTTGACAATTGTATAGCATACAATTGTAGATTTGCAGCCTGTCCACTATCTGTTGATTTGTGTTGCTTACCGCACATTGGGGATGAAATAGACTTTGCTCGGAAATTGTATTATAGTGCAGTGGTGAATTATGAACAAATCCAAAGTTTGTTTTATAGCTAAAACTATGAATTAAATTCAATTTCTCTGCAATGGCAAGCAAAGATTGTATATCTCTTCTGACACTTTCCATTATAATTTAAGAAATTAACATACAAGATAATACTAAATTCACTTCAGAGTCTCACTTTCAGTCCCTTGATTGGCAGGCACCTAGAAGAATCATAATCCCTAAGACAGTACACTTATTACGATTAGTTCAAAGCCAGGGAGAACTAGGAATAGGTTTGTCCCATGTATCCATATTTCATATGTGGTACAGTGCTTTTGACCAGCGCTTGTAGTTTTCTGGTCAAAAGTAGGGCACTGCAGAGAATAGGGGGCTATTTGGAACAAGCATTTGTCCGTCCCGGAAACCTGTTTGCTTAATGGTCTTAATTAAAAAGCTACTCAGTGCTGCACAAACACATCCCAGAGTGAGCCCACGTTAATCAATTAAAAGCAAATTTGTCCAGGCACTTAATAACCAACAAACACCTTGTCAGAGAAATATGGCAGGTGCTGACAGGTCTACCTTCCCAATCAGAGAAGAAAAGGGGGAAAACGATGACAAAATCAACTGTAGGGATGTCAAAAAAGGGGGGGGGTGAACAAATTATGTTAGATGTTGTTGACATGAATTATTACATGGATCCACATGCCATATTCCTCTGCTTTTTATAAATCTCTCTTTCTTCCCTCTTTCAGCAGGAGGAGACACATTGAATCACCAGCGCCCATTTCACACCAAAAGAAACAGAGGTAGACTACAATAGTAGGCATGACCTTTGTGGCGGCAGCTGACTGGAGGCGAGCTTTGCAGTGTGTAGCACCCTCTCCTCCCTCCCTTTCTCCCTTACCCTCTCACCGACCCTCCCTCTGTCTCTTTCGATAACACCCTTTCTCAGTCATTCTCCATGTTTGTCTTTCTCAATTTCACTTATCTTCCCTCCTCTCCCTCTATTTAGCCGGTGAGGAGAGATGCTCGGGCACAATTAGTCAAGGCCAGCTGAAACTATAATGGCTCAGCTAGCAGCTCCCCAACGGTGACACGGACAATGATGTTCCTGTATAAAACAGACAATTAAGTACGTGGGGGGCTCATCTCTCTCTCTCCCCTGATCTCTCTCGCACACAGGCCACTGCGCAGGCAGGCTACACACTTTAATGGCCATATGTGATCCATCATCTGCCGCGGACTCCTGCCTCTCCAGGATCTACCGAGTACCAGGGAAGCGCGGCGGCGACGTATTGTGCCTGCTACACCTGTGCATTTGTCAACAGGGATGACGGCGTTGTTAGCGACAGCGAATGTAGCAATTATGCTTTTATTGGAGGGTGAGATAGCGGTGCTATCCTCACACACTGCCTAGGACACGCACTCATACATTCACACAAACACAAACCTTGCATGGACGCGAGGCGGTTTAGGCGCGCCACATTAGCTAGGCTTTGGTTGCCCATGGCAATGGTGGTCGTTATTGTGTGGTTTTGACGGTACGTGGGCCACACATCCCAGAGAGCAGTCAGGTGGAACGCTATAAGAGCGATGAAGTCGTCAGAGAGGCAGGGTCTTTGTACTCACTAGGATGAATAATACAGCAGTACTCTCCTATTTTTCCCGCATTCTCTAGTTATCAGTCTTTTCTGGTTCTCACATATTTTTTACATAGTTTCTCTCCGCCCAAGTTAGTCATGGGTAACTTTGCATTTATGACCTCAGGATTTGAACAAATTGCTTAAGCATTTTACCTCTGTGATACTCCCCTTTTGTCTTTCTCATATACACACTAACAGACATGCAAGCGTGGGGCAGCAGTCTAAGGTGTTGTTTCGTAGCACCAAGCTGACCAACACAGTCTTGCTGACAGGTGGCAGAGCCAGCATTATCATGATTACCTGGTCTCCAGCACTCTAGCAACTCAAGCTAACTGAGGTCCTCAGGTGAGTGAGCATCCACTGGATTTTCTGATTGGAAGAGCAATGTGGAAAACATGATTTGCATGCCTAACTGCAGGCTTACTGCGATCTTCAACTCATCCAAATCAGTTGGGTGTTGTTGCAATAGGACGGCCAGACATAATAACATAATAAAACATTTTAAACAGTTACTGGAATGTATAAAATAATTCTGCTCTATAGCAGATGGTTTTAAACATGTTCTATGTATACATACACTCACCTAAAGGATTATTAGGAACACCATACTAATACTGTGTTTGACCCCCTTTCGCCTTCAGAACTGCCTTAATTCTACGTGGCATTGATTCAACAAGGTGCTGAAAGCATTCTTTAGAAATGTTGGCCCATATTGATAGGATAGCATCTTGCAGTTGATGGAGATTTGTGGGATGCACATCCAGGGCACGAAGCTCCCGTTCCACCACATCCCAAAGATGCTCTATTGGGTTGAGATCTGGTGACTGTGGGGGCCATTTCAGTACAGTGAACTCATTGTCATGTTCAAGAAACCAATCAAGCTTTGTGACATGGTGCATTATCCTGCTGGAAGTAGCCATCAGAGGATGGGTACATGGTGGTCATAAAGGGATGGACATGGTCAGAAACAATGCTCAAGTAGGCCGTGGCATTTAAACGATGCCCAATTGGCACTAAGGGGCCTAAAGTGTGCCAAGAAAACATCCCCCTCACCATTACACCACCACCACCAGCCTGCACAGTGGTAACAAGGCATGATGGATCCATGTTCTCATTCTGTTTACGCCAAATTCTGACTCTACCATCTGAATATCTCAACAGAAATCGAGACTCATCAGACCACGCAACATTCTTCCAGTCTTCAACTGTCCAATTTCGGTGAGCTTGGGCAAATTGTAGCCTCTTTTTCCTATTTGTAGTGGAGATGAGTGGTACCCGGTGGGGTCTTCTGCTGTTGTAGCCCATCCGCCTCAAGGTTGTGCGTGTTGTGGCTTCACAAATGCTTTGCTGCATACCTCGGTTGTAACGAGTGGTTATTTCAGTCAAAGTTGCTCTTCTATCAGCTTGAATCAGTCGGCCCATTCTCCTCAGACCTCTAGCATCAACAAGGCATTTTCGCCCACAGGACTGCCGCATACTGGATGTTTTTCCCTTTTCACACCATTCTTTGTAAACCCTAGAAATGGTTGTGTGTGAAAATCCCAGTAACTGAGCAGATTGTGAAATACTCAGACCGGCCCGTCTGGCACCAACAACCATGCCACTCTCAAAATTGCTTAAATCACCTTTCTTTCCCATTCTGACATTCAGTCAGGAGATTGTCTTGACCAGGACCACACCCCTAAATGCATTGAAGCAACTGCCATGTGATTGGTTGATTAGATAATTGCATCAATGAGAAATTGAACAGGTGTTCCTAATAATCCTTTAGGTGAGTGTATATCTTTTCTTTCATTAAGGACTCTCTTTCTCCATCTTTCTACCTTCTTTTAGTATATGACAAAGGCAAATATTTATTTCAATACAAAAAAGACATCTTCTGATTATTGTTCCCTCCTCCTCACAGTTTCTCAAAAAGCCATCTCCCAATTGTGTAACACAGCTGTCCTGCGTGTTTGTTCTACCAAGTGTATTCACAAACTCAGCAAAACATTACATCCCGCTGAACGTGCCCCAGGCTTGCACTCAGCACCATACCTCTCTGTTTAGTTGAACTATGCCCTAGCTTCTGCAGCACCTGATTACATCTACGACTGATTACATTATCTTTCATCCGTTCTTTCTCTTGCCGCTCTCCCCACGTCTCTTTGCCCTCTCCGTCTCTATCAGGCAGAAAGCAGTGACACACACTTTTAATGCCGTGCTCACAGTGAACGCCGAACAGAAGGTGATGTGATATACCTACAAAGAGAGAGCATTATGTGTGCACTCTGTTAAGACATTCATCATTGTCTCCTGCAGTTCCGCCAGCCCCCCATGAAACACTGGCTCTTTATACACACGAATGGCTATGTGAACTACGCACACCAACACACACACACACACACACACACACAGGATATGATATACATCATCCCCCCCATAAAACGATTACAACTGAAAGTGTGGTAAGTAAGCAAACACCTCATTATCAGAGTAAAGCCTTGTAGCAGATGAAACAATACGAATGCGTGTGTTTGGGCTTGTGTTTGTGTGTGTGTATGTGTGTTACACAGTGCCAAACCAAGCTCCTTCAGAGCTGTGCGTGTAGCAGGTGGCCCAAGCTGCAATGTGCAAATAAAGAGGGCACTCAAAAACTGTCAGGACTAAACTAACCATATTACCTCTGGTTAACCTCTGGAAGAATTACAACTACTTCTCAGCGGTTACCAGTGGGTCTCCATGTTTAGTGTGGGGTGGAGATTTACATGACAGCCAATGGGCTTTTAATGCAAAGTACCATTGTCGAGGGAGCCATTTTTTACCAAGACTTGAAACAGGACGTGGTCCGACGTCCAGTAAGTGAAAAATGCTAGTACTTGGCGGAGAGCAGAGAGGAGACAGTTGTTATTTGTGGTCATGTTCTCCCTGTTTCTTATGCCTCCTCCACACAGTGATGTAGTACATCAAATTATCGAATAAAGGCATTTAGGAACGATTAGGGACATAGCAAATAGGTCATTTTTTATCCTGTGTTTGTGTTATGTCCTGCTCTGTCCTGCACTGACAGATACAAAGATGTATCTGTCAAGCATTGTATTTCAATTGTACTGTATTTCTCTTTAATGTTTTATATTGGGTGATGCAGAACCAGAACACAGATGTCAAAACTCTATTCTGTTTTTACAGGCCACTAATGTTCGTGAAGCAAAATTTGAAAAAGCATAGTTTAATAAGTGGGAGTGACAGCCGAATTCGTAAGATGTACGTTAGGGTAATAATCCAGAAAAAAACTGCGATTGGAAGACAGCGTTGCAAACCCGCATCCTTCAGCTCTGCAGATGGGAGCACTACCCATTACTCCAAATATGGACACCCCATTTTGAGGCAAGTAGTGGCCTTATCAAGGTCCATACATTACGTTACAAGTGTTTTTTTTTTAATCATTACCCAAACCTTAACTCTAACCTTAACCTCAGTGCTGTGATACCTTACCCTAATCAAACCTTAACCTAAGCTTTTTCATTTTATAACCTTAAGCCAAACCTTAACCCTAGTGCTGTGATACCTAATGTTATTTGTAACCTTAAAACGCATTTATTACATATTGTAGCGACCAGGGCCATTACTCATTTCTCTATATCAGATAGCCTGGTGTGGGGCTGTGGGTAGGATGCCCGTCCATGGAGCTGAATGTCACAGGTTTGAGTCACTGTCTGGATATTTTGTGTAAAATTGTAATATAAGTTTAATAGCATTCGTAAGATATGATACATTTCTCAAGCGTTTTTAACATATGATAAGTTTTACTAGCATTCATAACATATGTTACATTTTAGCCAATTCGTTATGTATTTTACTTTTGGTTCGCGCATTGTAATGTAACCTAACGTAATGTGACATATCATACGAAATCAGGTGCCATTGATTTACATGTAATAATTACGTATTCCAATAAGACCAGGTAGGGCTGTGGCCTATTAAAAGCAAGCTATGTAGGCTATGTAAAATGTCCAGGTTTCAAAGAATGCCTGGCTATTTATGTAATTAGTTTGGATATTTAAATGTAGAATCATTCTTTTTTTATCATTATAATGTTGAGCATATAGGCATATTAGAATGCAGATTTAATCTGCTGGCTAAGGTTACAGGAGTTGCTGTGCCATTTGTGTTGTCTGTATAGTATCAAGAGGATATGGGTGCATGATCTACCTGGCCTGAAATGAATGCACACTGTAATACATATATGCAACATTTTTTTTTTTTTTTTTAATGGCATACGACATGAACAATTTTGACTTTGTGGCTGTGGACTTCACAGGCTAAAGCTCACAGTTGTTCCTCACTGTCCAAATATCATTCAGGCTAGTGGAATTAAACTTTGCGACTATGGAATCAATTTTAACACAATTGTGTGATCTCTGGCGATCTGTGGCAGAGCCCTCCCTTGAGTGCACACAGCCCACTAGGGCAGGGCGTGTCATCTCAATTTATGCCAGTCAGTATAGGGGAAACATCAGTCTCCGCAATTACAAGTATTTATTATTTGCATGACTCCACCACTAAAAAGGTATGATGTACAATGCCATGGCAGTGTTCAAATAGCAATTTACTACGTTTTACTTTATGCATGTATCACTCTTTATGCATGAACCTAACTCTGAACATCTTTTTCCATTTATACATTTTTTTTAATTATATCTCTGTATGAAGCCAAAGAAGCATCATAAATAATCGGAAACCGGACACCCCAGTAATGTTCCTCTTCCATTTTATTAGCTTGCGAGCACATTTTAAGCTAGCAAGTAGAAGAGAGAAGGGACTTCAAGATGCATTGAACGTCTACCCTGCTATTCCCAGATAGCAAAAAATATCTGCACAACTTTTTTTTGCCGCCAGCCCTAAGCTGTTGGCTATAGGTGCGTCCTGCAGGCGGGGATGAAACGTTTGCCGCCGAATACATCACTCCCATTTCTTGCGAGATGCCGCCGGTCTTACTGCTTCATTTTCTCTGGCGGTTGCCTCGGTCTAATGGACCGCGGTCGTCCGGTGGCAAGACGCTTTTAAATACAAGGCTACTCTCAAAATCGACCGGCAATGTTGGTTTGGACACACATTCGCATCAGTTGCAGTTTTGCTAGCTAGCAAAGTCATCGACTACCATCGTTTAAGAAAGTATGTTTCCTTTTTGTGTAACGCAATATTATGTTTACATGGTTTTAATTTATATATTTAAAATGTGTAGTCTTTGTTCTTGCCTAACTAGCTAAAGTAGCCTTGTTTACGCAATGTTGCTGTAGAATTGTAACAAGCTATAATAGGTAGCAAAAGCTTTACATCTAGAAAGACAAAGTTTAACTTTTAGTGTTTTCTTACAAAAATAACGATGTTGTTTAAATTATTTTGTTTGCCTGAACAAGTATACTGCTAGTCCAGTAGCTAGAGTGGCTAGTAAGTGTTAGCTAGCACATGCTGTTTTGCCTTTGTTACAGTACACACTGTGGCTAGCAAGTTTTGTGCTGTGTTGCTACTGTACTGGATTTAAGGCGATTATGATTTCTAATTCTCTGAACTGCTGTACTTTTTATGTTTGAGGAAAATTCTGTGTTCACTTGAATCACAACACTTTTATTTTTAACAATTTCACTGTTCCACATTTGGCTGATAATGTGCCCCCCCCCCACCCCCACAGCATAGCTACTGTATATTCCTAACGTTTACAATCCGGTTTTATTCACGTTTTCTTGCAGATACCTTGGCCAGAGCATAACCGGTTATCTTCACCCAAGAGACCTACTGTTGGTCAATCGTTTTGGCTTCAAAGGTAAATGCATTGTTAGTCACAATGTCTAGTTACTGGGCCAAAAGGAAAATAATATTGAAAAGAGTTGAGAGGGACAAACAGGACATTCACTTGAATCACTACATGCTACAGAAGTTGCATCGATTCCAGAAAACCAGGAAAATGTTGAGCCATCTGTAGACTTCAGAGCTGGTATGTAAAATGTATTGCTGTGATGCTTAATTTGTGATCCTGTAACTAAACTATACACTTTGTTAGATTTTCAAATTTCTGTTCCCTCTTTCTTGAATTTCTGGATAGAAGGTGTCGAGGTGTGTTGTACATATCATTAGCTTTGCACAGTTCAATTATTGTTTCATTACTGAATATGCAATATCTTCAGTGAAATTAAGGCTGTTATGTTTCCCAGATAGCAAAAAATATCCGCAAGGCTTCTTTTTGCCGCCGGCCCTTAGCTGTCGGCTATAGGTGCGTCCTGCTGGCGGGGATGAAACGTTTGCCGCCGAATACGTCACTCCCATTTCTTGCGAGATTTTTTGACTGCTTCATTTTCTCTGGCGGTTGCCTGGGTCTAAAAACCGCGGTCCTTCGGCGGCAAGACGCTTTTAAATAGGCTACTCTCAAAATCGACCGGCCATGTTGGTTTGGACACATTCGCATCAGTTCGTCGCTCAATCGCGAGTTACAGTCTGCTAGCTAGCAAAGTCATCGACTACCATTGTTTAAGTAAGTACATGTTTCCTTTTTGTGTAACGCAATATTATGTTGACATTGTTTTTAGTTTATATATTTAAAATGTGTAGTCATCTTTGTTCTGGCCTAACTAGCTAAAGTAGCCTTGTTAACGCAATGTTGTTAGTACATGAATTTTAACGAGCTATAATAGGTAGCAAAAGCTTTACATCTAGAAAACACAAATTTAAACTTAGTCTTTCTTACAAAAATAACGATGTATATATGTTGTTTAAATTATTTTGTTTGCCTGAACAAGTATGCTGCTAGTCCAGTAGTTAGAGTAAGTGTTAGCTAGCACATGCTGTTTTGCCTTTGTTACAGTACACACTGTGGCTAGCATGTTTTGTGCTGTGTTGCTACTGTACTGGATTTAAGGCGATTATGATTTCTAATTCTCTGAACTGCTGTACGTTTTATGTCTGAGGAACATTCTGTGTTCACTTGAATCACAACACCCAATGAATACATTTTATTTTTAACAATTTCACTGTTCCACATTTGGCTGATAATGTTTCCCCCCCACAGCATAGCTACTGTATATTCCTAACGTTAACAATCCGGTTTTGTTGCAGAGACCTTGGCCAGAGCATAACCGATTATCTTCACCCAAGAGACCTACTGTTGGTCAATTGTTTTGGTTTTAAAGGTAAATACATTGTTAGTCACAATGTTTAGTTACTGGGCCAAAAGGAAAATAATTATGAAAAGAGTTGAGAGGGACAAACAGGACATTCACTTGAATCACTACATTCTACAGAAGTTGCATTGATTCCAGAAAACCAGGAAAATGTTGAGCCATCTGTAGACTTCAGAGTTGGTATGTAAAATGTATTGCTGTGATGCTTAATTTGTGATCCTGTAACTAAACTGTACACTTTGTTAGATTTTCAAATTTCTGTTCCCTCTTTCTCAGCACCAGGTTTCTCCCCAGTAATCCAGACTCCACTTCAGAGCCAAGAGTTTGAGTACAAGTAAGTGATGTTATTTGTGACGTTTTTTGTCTAGGAAACTATTGCTTCTATTTAAGATTATGAATCCTTTTATCCATAATCTGTTTTTCTTTAGGGCACTTGACTTTCTGGATAAAAGGTGTGTTGTACATATCATTAGCTTTGCACAGTTCAATTATTGTTTCATTACTGAATATGCAATCTCTGCAGTGAAATTAAAGCTGTTATGTTTTTTCCCCCCAGTTCGTCAAGTACTAAACTTTACACCCCCAGCAGAAAATGTACCCTGGCAGCAAATGGGTGAAAAGGCTGGAGGTATGTAATACGTTGCGCTAAACTGTTACATTTAAGTCCAGTTCATTACATGTATGCAATAACTTCAAACATATTTTTGCGTCAATGATTATCAATAGGAGAAAGTCATCGCTCCGTTATTGGCCCTTGGACTCCCCTGGCGTCGCATGTACAGCATGAAGTTTTCAGCAATGAAGGTATATTCTAGGCCTATGTCCTAATGTCCAGTTTTTTAACAGTTTTGAAAATAGTGCCTTTAGTTTTCCAGAACGAGAACCAAGCCCTGAGGGAGGAGAACCAAGCCCTGAGGGAGGAGAACCAAGCCCTGAGGGAGGAGAACCAAGCCCTGAGGGAGGAGAACCAAGCCCTGAGGGAGGAGAACCAAGCCCTGAGGGAGGAGAACCAAGCCCTGAGGGAGGGGAGCCATGCCCTGAGGGAGGGGAGCCATGCCCTGAGGGAGGGGAGCCATGCACTCTTTCTTTAATTTTACTTTTTTGTGTGTAATGTAGGTTCAGAATGACCATATGCCTTTCATTTTGTAGCTTCGGGTGACAGCGGCTCGCTTCAAGAGCAGGTGAAGCTATTTGGGACAATGCTGAAGATGTTTGCTCGCACTGGGCAATCAGGTACAACTTGCAAACAACACCTGTGGTTGTTGATTTAATTCCCACTGGGTCCACATGTACGTGTATTAGACCTAGGTATAAATGTCATTGTTTAGTAATTGAGGGACCAGGACTGACTACTTTATTCTTTTATTCTGGGAACCCCTGTAGGTGCAGATCAGACCCTAGTGCTGCGACGTCTTGGAGAGTTTGGCGATGTTGTGCGTAGCATGGAAAACAAAATGGACACTATGCTGCAACATTTCAGTGCCAATGTGTCTGTTGGAGAGCTATCCCTGCCAGGGGATGTTACTCCCCCTAGACAACCAGGAAGATTTGGTGTTTCTTGACAGCATTTTGAGGGAGGATAAAGAGCTCCAGGAACGATTTGTAAGTGTGTTGCTTTCGTTTATAAGGCCGTAGGGTAATCTAAAAAGTCAAATTAAGTTTGTACACTGTATATTCTACAGTCTAAATCCACAGCCTGTCACATTTTATATTTATGTATGAGAAGCTTGCGAGAAATGTAATTTAACACATTTTCAGCTTCGGTTTTTGGCTATCAAATGTGGGAGGGACCTGAAGACAACAGTGTGGAGAATGCTTCAGAGTATTTTCTCTAATAACCTTGCCGTTAATACAACCTGGACTGGTATAGGGGATAAAACCTGTTTTAGAGACCTGTTCCTGAAGACCATTGTTCAAAGTAATTTTTTTAAGTAGATGCCCTTATGCCATTCAAATGTAATGACAGATCTGTATTTTCTACAGGGGCCCTCCGGAAGAACCCGGCAACCCAGGATGCCACTGATGAGGCGGTCCAGGTTAACGTTACACGTTACCTGAAAGGAGCATCAGACTGTGAAGGAGGAAAAAGCCGCCCAGCTGAGAAGGACCCACAGCCAACCCCTTAAACCTAGGCTGACTACTGACACCCCAGCATCCCTGAACTGGAACACTTTCTTTATCCTGCAGTCAGTAACATCAAGAAGCCAGAAGTGCCAGACTCACCAAACCCACCCTGTTTTTTTTGTATTAACTTTAGTA
Source organism: Esox lucius (assembly GCF_011004845.1). Taxonomy (NCBI): domain Eukaryota; kingdom Metazoa; phylum Chordata; class Actinopteri; order Esociformes; family Esocidae; genus Esox; species Esox lucius. The sequence goes on along the minus strand of NC_047571.1, from coordinate 5,272,435 downwards.
TTGGCTTATTTCATTCCATCTTAACGATTCTATTATAGTTTGTAAATCCTATTTCATACCTGTTACTTGATATTGCGCATTAACTAGTACCAACATTCTACTTTCATTTCATCACTATGCTTAACTGTTATTCAATTAATAATAGCTTGGAAATACTATTTCGTACCTCTGATACTTGATATTGCACAGTACCTGGTACCAAATATTCTACTTACTCTGTTTTTAACATCAGCATTTTTCATTCCATCACAGTGCTTAACTGTTATTCAATTGTTAAATATAGCTTGTAAATCCTTGTGCCACAGGTCAGCATTGCAGTTATAATGGTCTGTTCTACTACTGTTTTTACCTCTGTATTTTTATATATGTATATCAAGTTTTGTTTATCACAGATACAAGAGACACATCTTAATGCAGCATGGTGTAAATATTGTGCTCCAGGTCAGCAATGCCATTATAATGGAATATTCTACTCTAGAGCTTTACTCAATGGCTTGAAAATGTGATGTTCTACCTCGTTTTATTTGGTATCCTGCACATTCTTTGGTACCAAATATCCTCATTACTTATGTTTACTGGTAATTATTTTCATCCCAGAGCTGACCTCTATATTATTAACAATGATTGTGTTTGTGTTATAATTTGCTTGTATGGCTGTTCTTTTTTTTTAACCAACATTTTATTGGAAACCTGCATGTTGTGTGTATTTGTTTATTTTTTTCTGCCTATTATTTATTTCAGTGATCTGACATCTTGTTTGAATGACAGTTACTGTACTTTGAAATGTGGAATTAAAACACCAAATGGAAATTTGTCTGGTTTGATCAATCATTATTCTCGATAAACTGCATGCTATAAATATTAAATATATATATATATATATATAAAAGCGGCAGATCGCTCGAAAACCTTTTGTATAACGGCGGTGGAAAGGCGGTTGGACCACGGGCCGGCCGCAGAACACAGGCGGTAGGAGTGCGACTGCCGCTTTTAAAAAGCGTCTGCCGCCGGCGGAAAGCTGGCAAACGTGTTTGCGATTTAGACATTCTGACGCTTCTACTGTCTTTGGAGGACCCCCTCCGGTCCGCCGACTCATTGCTATCTGGGTTGTTCCCCCAGCTCGTCAAGTACTAAGCTTTACACCACCAGCAGCAAATTTACATTGCGCTATACTAAGTTTTACATTTAAGTCCAATTCATTAAATGTATGCAATTACTTCAAACATATTTTTACGTCAATGATTATCAATAGGAGAAAGTCATCGCTCTGTTATTGGCCCTTGGATGCCCCTGGCATCTTGTGTACAGCACAAAGTTTTCAGCTATGAAGGTATATTCTAGGCCTATGTCTTATTGACCAGTGTTTTAACAGTATTGAAAATATTGCCTTTAGTAGTTTTTTTATTTTTTTTTATGTAGATTTCCAGAGACTCCAGAATGAAAACCAAGCTCTGAGGGAGGAGAACCAAGCCTTGAGGGAATGCAATGCACAAGCAGGCGAGAATGTGCACTCTTTCTTAAATTTTACTTTTTTGTGTGTAATGTAGGTTCAGAATTACCATATGCCTTTGATTTTGTAGCTTTGGTTGACAGCGGCTCACTTCAAGAGCAGGTGAAGCAAGTAGGGACAATGTCGAAGACGTTTGCTCTCACTGGGCAATCAGGTACAACTTGCAAACAACACCTGTGGTTGTTAGTTTAATACCTGTACATGTAGTAGACCTAGATATAAATGTCGTAGTTTAGTATTTGAGGGACCAGGACTGACTACTTTATTCTTTTATTCTGGGAACCCCTGTAGGTGCGTTACCTGAAAGGAGCATCTGACCGTGAAGGCAGAAAAAGGCGCCGTACAGCTGAGAAGGACCCACAGCTGACCCCTTAAACCTAGGCTGACTACTGACACCCCAGCGTCACTGAACTGGAACACTTTCTTTATCCTGCAGTCAGTAACATCAAGAAGCCAGAAGTGCCAGACTACACTCACCAAATCCACCCTGTTTTTTTTGTATTTTAACTTTAGTATTGGCTTATTAAAGTCTTATTTCATACCTGTTACTTGATATTGCACATTAACTAGTACCAAAATTCTACTTTCATTTCATCAGTGTGCTTAACTGTTATTCTATTAATAATAGCTTGGAAATACTATTTCATACCTCTGATACTTGATTTTGCACATTACCAGGTACCAAATATTCTACTTACTTTTTAACATCAGCATTTTTCATTCCATCACAGTGCTTAACTGTTATTCTATTGTTAAATATAGCTTGTAAATCCTTGTGCCACAGGTCAGCATTGCGGTTATAATGGTCTGTTCTACTACTGTTTTTACCTCCGTATTTTTATGTAAATATATATGTCAAGTTTTGTTTATCACAGATACAAGAGACACAGATCTTATTGCAGCACGGTGTAAATCTTGTGCTCCAGGTCAGCAATGCCATTATAATGGTCTATTTTACTATAGAGCTTTACTCTAAATTATTGCCACTTTTCCTATTTTTAGAAATGGCTTGAAAATGTGATGTTATACCTCGATTTATTTGGTATCCTGCACGTTCTTTGGTACCAAATATCCTCATTACTTGTTATGTTTACTGGTAATTATTTTCATCCCAGAGCTGACCTCTTTATATTATTAACAATTATTGTGTTTGTGTTATAATTTGATTGTATGGCTGTTTTTTTTTTTTTAACCAACATTTAATTGGAAACCTGCTTGTTCTGTAGTGTGTATTTATATGTATATTCTTTTCTGCCTTTTATTTATTTCCGTGATCTGACACATCTTGTTTGAATGACAGTTACTGTACTTTGAAATGTGGAATTAAAACACCAAATGGAAATTTGTCTGGTTTGATCAATCATTATTCTCGATAAACTGCATGTGTTGAGATAAATGAAGTTTAAATAATGCTGATTTAATAACCATGTATTCTTATGTTTTTGTTTTATTAAATTGTATGCTGCAGCCAGGTTAGGGAAATATGATTGAATACAATAACCATAAAAAGTTTAGAACTCCATACATTACACCCAGCCACACTCACTCAGACTTTACACCTGGATAGAGAGACAGGATTGAAACCCCACAATTAACATACAAATGAAACTGCCCCCTATACAGCACAAAGAGACCTTCTGTCTCCAACCCCCTGATGTTCTAGTCTAGGTTAGGACAATAGAATGTAAATTACTGTAACCTGGTTAAGATTTCACACCTGTATGCAAAGAACCTGTTGATCTATGACCGAGAGTAACCCCCAAATGGGAAAAGTTTAGAGCATGTCCTTCTTCATTGGACAGCGAAAACAAAGAGATTCGTCCAACATGCCAACGAAGAGCCAATAAGGATGGGTTTTACTCACGAGAGTGAAAAGTAACCGCCCTTGTGGTGGGAGTATCAAAACCAATGTTCGATCTTAATTCAGGGCGAATATTTTTTGGAAGCTGGAGGGTTGAGCAAATATTTGACCGCTGCAGTGTATTTCATGTATTTTGACTTATCAGTTCATATTAATAAATCCTTGTGCTAAATTTTCTTTCGGACCGGAGCCTCGTCCTTCTTCAGTAATTCTGGTACAAGTAAAATTCTTAACACATGCTATAAATATTAAATAAATATATATATATATATATATATATATAAAAGCGGCAGATCGCTCGAAAACAGCGTTTGCCGCGGAAGGTCCGCCTTCTGTATAACGGCGGTTGGCCCACCGGCCGGCCGCAGAACAAAGGCGGTAGGAAGGCGGCTGCTGCTGGCGGTGAGCCGGCAAACGTGTTTGCAATTAAGACATTCTGACGCTTCTACTGTCTCTGGAGGACCGCCTCCTGTTGTTACTCGCCAAACTCCGTCGCTGCCCGTTTCCTGGAAATGAGCATTAAGTTGAACATTCATCAACTCTCAACTGTCGCTGGAGATAAAGTCTCAAAGAGTATCTCCACCACTGTTGCCGTGATTCGCTGGCTCATGTTGGAAATTAATGGAAGCGTGTCCCTTTGTAGCGCTAGTGAGCCAGCAGTGTGCACGGGGCTTCACGCGACAATTCAACGCACACTGGCACTTCACAAGCTGATGGAAATGTTTTAAAAGAGTGGGACAGAGGAGGAAGGTGCCAGTGCCGCCACTATCACAGCCACTGCCAATGTAACAAGGCTGCCTGCAGATCATCACGCCAAATCAGACATGTTAATGACAACAAGACTAAGTTAATGACAACAACCTACCTTAGCTAGTTAACATTAAACTGTCTAGGCAACATGGTGCCTTATGCAACTTAATGACACCTATCGGCAGTGAGTTGTATATGGTTCTATAATCCATTAGGATCTGACATTGTCATTACAAACTATGAGCATACTGACCTCTTTGAAGCAGTGTCACTTTCAACCATCGATGCTGGAACAATGAACATACTTTCGTTTCAAATGGGGTTAAAGTTGATGGGCCTTTTCCATAACTACGGAACACATAATAAACAAAGTAAACAGCTAAACCAATCAAAACATAATCTAGGCAATATTTTGCATGAGATGCATTGCCATGTTTCAGAGACTCGTTGATGGATATCTAGCGAACATGAAACCATAATTGTGCTATAGTTAGCGCAAGCTGGAACAATAATGTATGCACTTCGACCAGTTTGCACAAGCCTAAATCTAGCTAAAAGGCAAAATAATTGATTATTCCGAGCAATATTCGCTCATGCATCAGGTTTAGTCAAACAGCCCACAATAGAAGTTTTTTTTATTATTTTACATTTTGCAGATAACACCATGGTTGTAACAATATTTTCCAGCAAGAAATGGAATCAATGAGTGTTTGCTCAGCCACAATTATCTCGTTAGCTTATTGTCTAAACCAAAAACTTGAGAAACTTTCCCAAAACGAATCTGCGCTCATACAAATAGAATAAACAAGAATATCAAATGATTTTCTACTTAGTATTGTTTCTCCGTCATCATCCCCAGATAGCAGCTGACTCTGGGCCGGATCCGCCTCCAAACCGGCAGATCCGTGTAACAGTCACGCCCGTTTTACTGCACCGTTCCAGATACGGCCCGCATGTAGTCTGTGTAATCAAGAGTAGGCATCAGTCGGCGGAATCATAATAGTTCTGGCCCGGACTCGTCGGAACGAGCACGCGAACTGTTGGTCTTTCTTTGGATCATTTCGGACTGCAAGCTTTGTGGAAAGAGTTTATAACGGTAAGTTGAACGATGTCAAACAATCAAACAGTTTAGTGTGCTTGTTTGTAATGCTTGTTAACATCATTTCGGAATGTTTTGACCAGGTTTTCGATGGCTAATTGACTGTTGGTCTTTCTTTGGAACAATTCGGACTGCAAGCGTTGTAGAAGAGTTTAACGGTAAGTTGAAGGATGTCAAACAATCAAACAGTTTAGTGTGCTTGTTTGTAATGCTTGTTAACATCATTTCGGAATGTTTTGACCGGGTTTTAACTTCTTACGATGGCTAACGTTAATTGAAGAGGCATTGGCTAACGTACGCTTTTTAGCTGGGTTAGCTAAATTAACTGAATGAACTGATGAGCTAGCTAGCATTAATAAACAACTTTGTGTGTAGCTAGCATAAAACATTAATGCTGTTTAACGTTGGTTAACTTACAATTATGTTGTACGTTAGTTTTGAGGTGCTGTCAATTGGTGCTGTTCAAAACTAACGTAAGAAGTTAAAACCCGGTCAAAATTGACTGATAGATGCTCAGCCTACTCCTGATTGTACACATACTAACGTTACATGCAGAACTGCATCTGCGTCGATTTTAAAACAAGAAAAAAGAGAGAATTTTGTTTGTATTGATAGAGTTTAATGTTGTAACCCATTTTTTCAAAGCTAAACTGTTGTTTACTGTACTGTTTGTTTCATGATTTAGTAAACCGACATACAATTTGCGCAATTGTCTCTGTTGATCTGAAATGCTTTTCTGTATTGTCAGATTTCGGCTCAATGCTGTAGGAGGACAGAACTCCAAAAGAGTAACTTAGAATATACTTTCAAGGATTTTCTCAAACACAGTGGCCAAACAGATTAATTGGAAAGGAGTAAACGGGAAAAGAGGTTTTAAAGAAATGCTGACACAAACTCTGTTGATCAGTAAGTATTTTAGTATACGTATTGTAGTATATGTGGAGGTGACTAGTAGATGAGAACAATTAAATATATATATATATATAGATAGATAGATACGGTGGTGCAGTGGTTAGCACTGTTCAAACCCGGTTGCCCCGGCCTTTCTGTGTGGAGTTTGCATGTTCTCCCCGTCTCTATGTAGGTTCTCTCCGGGTACTCCGGCTTCCTCCCACTGTCCAAAGGCATGCAGGCTAGGTTAATTGGTGTCCCTAAATTGTCCTTAGATGTGAGTGTGAGTGGTTGTTCGTCTATGTGTGGCCCTGCGATGGACTGGCAACCTGTCCAGGGTGTACCCCGCCTTTCGCCCAACGTAAACTGGGATTGGCTCCAACCCCCCGCGACCCTGTACGACGATGGATGGATTTTTAGATATAAGGGATGCAACTTTAAAGCCTAAAAATAAAAAAATACGTTGATAGCGGTGCTGAAATAGATTGCAGTCATGACAGCACCGGTTACTCACATAATCACGTAATGCTTTACTTGGAGTTGAATTGAGAGCTTTTAGTTTGAAAATTTCTGAACGACATTAAAAAGAGTCTGTAGCCTGCTTGACACACCTCTGAAAGAGCTGTCAGAAAACGTGATTCCCCTAAATGTCCTCTGCCTGGAGATACTGGGGAAATGTTGAGGGGTTCCTCTCCTTCGGCCATCCTACACAGGCCACTGACTACTGCACCAAACAGAGGGGGAGGGCCGTGTTACTCTCTACGCTGCGGGATTCCTGTACTTTACATCTTTGGCAGATTAATAACATAGCAACGGTAAAAATAGTGGTTTTGTAACCTTTACTTTTTCACACCGTGGTAAACCTTGAAACCGGTACCCGCCAATGCCTATCCATGACCTGATACAGAATCCACACAGATAAATTTAGAATGATAAGATGCACTGAGATTTAAGGATGATCCAATACAATCTAGATGTGATTAGTTATTCATTTGTTTTGAGTTACTAAATGAAAGGCTACAGAAAATTAGGTCTACTGCCACACCAACAATAGTAATCATGGGCAACATCTAAAGCATTTCTCAAAACAGTGGGTTATTGGCTTGACTTAGAGGTAATTTTCAGAATTTCTGTTAATGACGGCTCATCAACCAATTGACTTGCTCTCTTAACAGAGGCTGTACGGAAGAACCAAGCTGCTAGCTGCGCATCGGACAACGAGATTAACAAGCACGCCGTCCGCTGGTTCAACTTGGCCTCTGACCGTGGAGGTGGCCGCAAAGAACGTGCCATGGCCAGAGAGGCCATTCATTAACCGTGGTAAGAGACTTGCTTGCTGGCGGGGCTGTGGTCCGCTGGCAGAACACCGGGTGCTTTCTGATCAGGTGCTGTCGGGATGTTGCCGAGACGACATACATTTTGTTTTATGGTGGACGGACTGCAACATTACTGAGTTGTTGTTTTCTTTTAGCTTGAAATAATCCCATACTTTAGACACTTTCTTCTTCGCCCCTCCCTATTTTCTCTCTCTTCCTCCACTTTGCAAACAGCGCCATCATAATTACGTTGTGTTCACAGCATAAGCGCAATGTGCGACAGTAATAAATGTCCATGCAAAACAGTGTTCTATATAGTTATATGGATTAAACGAAGCTTTGCATGGATGCAATTTAGTATTCAATTCAATACTAAATTGAAATGTTCGAGCCCTTGTTAAGTGAATGCCAAATTAATCAGAGCACATAGGTGACTGGGTGCTGACAAGCAATGTAGCATTTAAAAACAGCATCACTGATCTTTTTTAACTGAACATTCTTTTATACTTTGCAGAAATGAACGCATCGGCCATCCCCCACTCTTCCACCATTGATGATTTGTTGGGTGTTATGTGAGAGTTGTGGCATTCCCACTTCACTTGCCTCATCAATGTTTCCTGTAAAGCCACCAAAGAACGTGTATGAACATTTTGTTTTTTCTGGGTTTCATATGACTAGAGTTGGATATTGTATTTTGGCTATAAAACCTTTGTTATTTATACCATGGTCATGGAAAATGGTTAAAATCTAAATGGCTGGCAGGTATTATCTATTAAGACAAACTTATCGCTAATTAAAACGTTACATCTTGTGTGTTTAGGCCGTAGAATCTCGTTTCTCTGCTGGCTTTAGCTTTTTTTTCTGCTTTAATTTAAAAAATAACCACAAAATAACACCTGTGTCATAGGTATGTGGTAGTAAAGAAGTTTCTTATTCCTACAGTTGTCCTGTAGTTGTTCCTACAAGAAGTTTATTATTCCTACAGTTGTTAAAGACAGAAATGAGCTGTAAAATGTGTTTCTGTCCTGTCTTTTTATCTCAGACATTTTAAATAAAATTTAAAATGTGTATTTTAAATAAAATTTAAAATGTGTCACTCATCTGTTCTATCAAAACAAGAAGTCTTAAGATGGTGGGGGAAGGGGATTACGGTAGTAATATTTACTCATTACCATTGACGGCAACGTCGCCCAGTACGATTGCTCTAAAAGTTGCTCCGTGTATCCTCAGCTTTAGTGTACCTTGGTAAATACAAGTCATAATATTTGTTATACATTATATAGACCAGTCAGTTAATAGAAACAAAAATCAACAGATTAATTGAGAATGAAAGTAAATGTTAGTAGCAGACATAGCGGGCATTAGCGCCTGCCTTAAGTTCTGTGGTTGAAACTATCCCAGTAACCCTTTGGCTTCTCAGAAAGAAATGGTATACCTTCACTGATATCTATTACTAGGACCCATAGCACAAGCTGAATCATGCACAACATCTAAAAGAAATTAAACTATCCCTTTAACTGAAAAAAAATCTGTATTTTTGTATATGGTTTGTTTTGTGGTATTATGAGGCCAGAGGTGGTGTGAATCCGGGCCAGAACTAATAAATGGTTCCTTCCGTATATTTTCATTTCTGGAGCGTTCAGTGTAGGCGACATGAACCCAAACAAAGCTTGTCATTGGCCTTCACCTCACACACCTTCAAAGAAGTACACTGCTACAAACGTCCCGGCCTGTCAGTTCTGACAGTCTGCCAACTGATGGTATGTAACGGTTATTATCGGATATTTTAAATGCTGCATAAGGCACCTTTAAGCTAGCTAGCTATACAAAGGTATCTAAATGACCCGCCTTAGTCTGTGTATAGCTTGCAAACGTGAACTTCGCTGGCTAGCTATACAAATCAGTTTACTAGCCCAAGTATGGCCACGTTTGAGCTATGACCAGGTAACTACATATTTTACTGGCTGAAATATCGTCAGTCACATGAAAGTGTGGGTGAAGCAAAGAAAATGAAATCTGTGGAACAAATTATGTTTGCCGGACCGAATAAACGGAGCCGGCCAACAAGAGATAATGTCTCTTATTGAGTAGGTATGTGCAGTTCTTGAACGATTCGTTCGTTTTCAACGATTCGCTTGTTTTCATCTGTTTATTTTTTCCATGGCATCAGTAATATTAATTATTATAGTCCGCGTTAAATTATCAGTTATAAACATGTCTTTATGAATTTCCTAGACCTTTTTTTTCCTCTGCAAATGTACATAGACGTTCAAATGAACTGGAGAACAGAGTAGGAAGCAATGATCGAGTTGTAGAAATCCGCGGTCAAACGTTCGAATGAACAATACAATTGAACGAGTCACTAGAAAAAAAATGACTTGTGAACGACTGGCAGCGGAGTTCTGCCCATCCACGGAAAACGCTGTTAGTTTTGCGTACACAAAGAAAAATAGATCAAGACAATAGCATTAAAGACGTTTGTAACAGATAACTGGACACATGGTAGGTCTAAAATAATTAATGTAGTAGTTTATTTTTTATTGTAATGATAAACACAGATGAAATCGTACACTGAGACTTTGCCTAAGTAAAAAGACTTGTGAATGACTGACTCCTCAGTTTTATTTCGTTCAGTTGTTTCGTTCATTTGAACGACTGGCAGCTGAGATCTACCCATCCACAGAATACGCTGTTAGTTTTGGTTCATGTATGTCAACTGTCTGTCAGAAATACACAAATAACTTATAGTGTTGCAAATTACCTAAACCCATGTTGGTATATTAAACTGTACACATTTTGGGACAGGTAAAGTTCATTTTGGGGCTGTTGAAATTGCACTTCTGGAAGGTTCCAGGCCTGTGAAGAAAAACGTTTGTTGCGAGTCCTGAATGAGAGACATTTCTATTATACATTTCTTATTCTCAATAGGGAGAGGAGGCAATTCCCGATTTGAATGACACAACGAGAGCACTGAGAACAAACTCCACCTGGCAGTGGAATGAAATGAGAATGCACAGGCGATTTGCATATCTTTTTTGGCAGCTCTGTTAACTTGTCATCAACAATGTGCTTGACAATTGAAAGAAAATAAACATCTAGACCTGCGCTCTACAGAGTTGAAGCCAATTAACGAAAGACAAGTGCGAATTGAAGAGGCTTAGTAGAGAATGAAAAAAAAATTAACTGTCAAATCTCAAGATGTCATTTGTGTTTTAGAGATGGTCTGTGTGCCAACTAAGAGAATGTTTGGCTACCCCTCCACACGCCCAATTAATTTATAACAAGCTATAATTTAGGTTTACTGAGTATGGTTTGAAAAAGAAATCACAGAAAAGTTTTGTTTTAGAAATGGAGAAATTGAGAGAAAGAAAAAGTAAACAAGTAACCTAAGTTGTACGCTATTGGGTTTAGCAAGCGATTGTCCCAAAAATGCCTGAGATAAGAAGTTTAGGAATTTGAATGAAAATATACACACGTCACAGGAAGCCAGAGAAGACAAAAGAACATCTGTTACATTCTTTTATCTGTTTCCTTTCATGAAACATAGGCTGTAAATTGTGCAAGTAATGATGGAATAAAGTCCTTGGGGAATATTTAGCAAGGTTTGTGGTACCTTGAAGTGTGGACTTCAAAGGATTGCCTGCATAAAAATAGGTAGTGTCCTGGTGAGAGATAAACTGGAGCTGGGTAACTATAGCTGGTCAGTTGACGGCTTCAGATGTTGCAATCGCTGCCTTAATTCACACTGTTTCATGGGGATTTTGGGTCTCTTTCATGTCATTTAGGGCTGAATCCTAACTTTAGCTCCTGGGTCCAGATTTTTTTTTTCATTCAGACTTTGGAAGGTCAGACCTCTGAGGTACAGTGCAGTCACCCCAAAACCAGAGACAAAACAGGGCTGGGGAACATTCTGAATTTAATTCAGTTTAACCAACTAATAACAGTATCTCACGAGTACACCCCTCACATTTTTGTAAATATTTGATTATATCTTTTCATGTGAAGAACACTGAAGAAATGACACTTGGCTACAATGTAAAGTTGTGAGTGTACAGCTTGTATAACCGTGTACATTTGCTGTCCCCTCAAAATAACACAACACACAGCCATTAATGTCTAAACTGCTGGCAACAAAAGTGAGTACACCCCTAAGTGAAAATATCCAAATTGAGTGTCAATATTTTGTGTGGCCACCATTATTTACCAGCACTGCCTTAACCCTCTTGGGCATGGAGTTCACCAGAGCTTCACAGGTTGCCACTGGAGTCCTCTTCCACTCCTCCATGATGACATCACAGAGCTGGTGGATGTTAGAGACCTTGCGCTCCTCCACCTTCCATTTGAGGATGCTCCACAGATGCTCAATAGGGTTTAGGCCTGGATTCATGCTTGGCCAGCTTTAACCTCAGCTTCTTTAGCAAGGCAGTGGTCGTCTTGGAGGTGTATTGGGGTCATTATAATGTTGGAATACTGCCCTGCGGCCCAGTCTATGAAGGGAGGGGATCATGCCCTGCTTCAGTATGTCACATTACATGTTGGCATTCATGGTTCCCTCAATGAACTGTAGCTCCCCAGTGCTGGCAGCACTCATGCAGCCCCAGACCATGACACTCCCACCACTATGCTTGTAGGCAAGACACACTTGTCTTTGTACTCCTTACCTGGTTGCCGCCACACACACTTGACACCATCTGAGCCAAATACGTTTATCTTGGTCTCATCAGACCACAGGACATGGTTCCTGTAATCCATGTCCTTAGTCTGCTTGTCTTCAGCAAACTGTTTGCAGACTTTCTTGTGCATCATCTTTAGAAGAGGCTTCCTTCTGGGACGACAGCCATGCAGACCAATTTGATGCAGTGTGCAGCGTATGGTCTGAGCACTGACAGGCTGACCCCCCACACCTTCAACCTCTGCAGCAATTATGGAAGCACTCGTGTCTATTTCCCAAAGACAACCTCTGGATATGATGCTGGGCATGTGCACTCAACTTTTTTGGTCGACCATGGCAAGGCCTGTTCTGAGTGGAACCTGTTCTGTTAAACCGTTGTATGGTCTTGGCCACCCTGCTGCAGCTCAGTTTCAGGGTCTTTGCAATCTTCTTATAGCCTATGCCATCTTTATGTTGAGTTCATCTGCTATTACAGAGTCACCTGTGCTGTCCCCTACAGGAGATAATGGTTCAGTAACATGGCAATATTTACTGGTGTTCAGCCATAAGCCTGTAACAAAATGTCACACCCAAAATGTCACACAGAATTTGCTTTATAAACTCACCTAAAGGATTATTTGGAACACCTGTTCAATATCTAATTAATGCAATTTTCTAATCAACCAATCACATGGCAGTTGCTTCAATGCATTTAGGGGTGTGGTCCTGGTCAAGACAATCTCCTGAACTCCAAACTGAATGTCAGAATGGGAAAGAAAGGTGATTTAAGCAATTTTGAGCGTGACATGGTTGTTGGAGCCAGACAGGCCGGTCTGAGTATTTCACAATCTGCTCAGTTACTGGGATTTTCACGCACAACCATTTCTAGGGTTTACAAAGAATGGTGTGAAAAGGGAAAAACATCCACTATGCGGCAGTCCTGTGGGCGAAAATGCCTTGTTGATGATAGAGGTCAGAGGAGAATGGGCCGACGGATTCAAGCTCATAGAAGAGCAACTTTGACTGAAATAACCACTCGTTACAACCGAGGTATGCAGCAAAGCATTTGTGAAGCCACAACACCCACAAAACCCACAACCTTGAGGCGGATGGGCTACAACAGCAGAAGACCCCACTGTGTACTACTAATTTCCACTACAAATAGGAAAAAGAGGCTACAATTTGCACGAGCTCACCAAAATTGGACAGTTGAAGACTGGAAGAATGTTGCCTGGTCTGATGAGTCTCAATTTCTGTTGAGACATTCAGATGGTAGAGTCAGAATTTGGCATAAACAGAATGAGAACATGGATCCATCATGCCTTGTTACCATTGTGCAGGCTGGTGGTGGTGGTGTAATGGTGTGGGGGATGTTTTCTTGGCACACTTTAGGCCCCTTAGTGCCAATTGGGCATTGTTTAAATGCCACGGCCTACCTGACCATTGTTTCTGACCATGTCCATCCCTTTATGACCACCATGTACCCATCCTTTGATGGCTACTTCCAGCAGGATAATGCACCATGTCACAAAGCTTGAATCATTTCAAATTGGTTTCTCGAACATGAAAATGAGTTCACTGTACTGAAATGGCCCCCACAGTCACCAGATCTCAATCCAATAGAGCATCTTTGGGATGTGGTGGAACGGGAGCTTTGTGCCCTGGATGTGCATCCCACAAATCTCCATCAACAGCAAGATGCTATCCTATCAATATGGGTCAACATTTCTAAAGAATGCTTTCAGCACCTTGTTGAATCAATGCCACATAGAATTAAGGCAGTTCTGAAGGCGAAAGGGAGTCAAACACAGTATTAGTATGGTGTTCCTAATAATCCTTTAGGTGAGTGTACAACCCCATTTCCTAAAGTTTTTTAACATAAAATGCAAATAAAAACAGAATTCAATGATGTGCAAATCATTTATCCCTATTTTTAATTGAAAATAGTACAAAGACAACATATCAAAAGTGAGAAATTGTATTGTTTTTGGAAAAATACATGTCCATTTTGAATTTGAAGCCAGCAACACCTTTCAAAACGTTGGGACAGAGGCATGTTTACCACTGTGTTGTATCACCTCTTCTTTTAACAACACTTCAAAAGAGTTTGGGAACTGAGGAGATCAATTGCTGTAGTTTTGAGAGTGAAATGTTTTCCCATTCTTGCTTGATACAGGATTTTAACTGCTCAACAGTCTCTTTTGTTATATTTTTTGTTTCATAATGCACTAAATGTTTTTTAATGGGTGACAGGTCTGGACTGCAGGCAGGCTAGTTAAGCACCCCGACTCTTTTACTACAGAGCCATTTTGTTGTAATACGTGCAAAATATGGTTTGGCATTGTTTTGCTGAAATAAGCAAGACCTTCCCTGAAAAATATGTTTTGGATGGCAGCATATGTTGCTCCAAAACCTGTGTATATTGTTCAGCATTAATGGTGTCTTCACAGATGTGCAAGTCACCCATGCCATGTGCACTAAAGCACACCCATAGTATCACAGATGCTGGTTTTTGAACTGTGCGTTAATAAGAAGCCAGATGGTCACTCTCCTCTTTAGTCCGGAGGAAGTGGAGTCCATGATTCCCGAAAATTATTTCAGATTTTGATTTGTCAGACCAATTTTTTTCTCCACTTGCCTCAGTCCATGTTAAATGAGCTCGGGCCCAGAGAAGACATTGGCGTTTCTGGATCTTGTTTATATTTGGTTTCTTTTTTGCATGGTAGAGTTTCAACTTGCATTTGTAGATGCAGCGAAATACTGTGCTCACAGACAATTGTTTCAGAAGTGTTCCTGAGCCAAATGCAGTGATTTCTACAACACAATCTTGTTTGTTTTTAATGCAGTGCCACATGAGGGCCAGAAGATCATGGCCATCCAATATACAGTGGGGCAAAAAAGTATTTAGTCAGCCACCAATTGTGCAAGTTCTCCCACTTAAAAAGATGAGAGAGGCCTGTAATTTTCATCAAAGGTACACATGAGAGACAAAATTGTGGGATTTTTAATGAATTTATTGGTAAATAATGGTGGAAAATAAGTATTTGGTCAATAACAAAATCTCAATACTTTGTTATATACCCTTTGCTGGCAATGACAGAGGTCAAATGTTTTCTGTAAGTCTTCACAAGGTTTTCACACACTGTTGCTGGTATTCTGGCCCATTCCTCCATGAAGATCTCCTCTAGAGCAGTGATGTTTTGGGGCTGTCGCTGGGCAACACAGACTTTCAAATCCCTCCAAAGATTTTCTATGGGGTTGAGATCTGGTGACTCCAGGACCTTGAAATGCTTCTTACGAAGCCACTCCTTTGTTGCCCGGGTGGTGTGTTTGGGACCATTGTCATGCTGAAAGACCCAGCCACGTTTCATCTTCAATGCCCTTGCTGATGGAAGGAGGTTTTCACTCAAAATCTCACGATGCATGGCCCCATTCATTCTTTCCTTTACACGGATCAGTTGTCCTGGTCCCTTTGTAGAAAAACAGCCCCAAAGCATGATGTTTCCACCCCCATGCTTCACAGTAGGTATGGTGTTCTGTGGATGCAACTCAGCATTCTTTCTCCTCTAAACACGACGAGTTGAGTTTTTACCAAAATGTTTTTGGTTTCATCTGACCATATGACATTCTCCCAGTCCTATTCTGGACCATCCAAATGCTCTCTAGCAAACCTCAGACGGGCCTGGACATGTACTGGCTTAAGCAGGGGGACACGTCTGGCACTGCAGGATTTGAGTCCCTGGCGGTGTAGTGTGTTACTGATGGTAGCCTTTGTTTTTTGGTCCCAGCTCTCTGTAGGTCATTCACTAGGTCCCCCCGTGTGGTTCTGGGATTTTTGCTCACCGTTCTTGTGATAATTTTGACCCCACGGGGTGAGATCTTGCGTGGAACCCTGGATCAAGGGAGATTATCAGTGGTCTTGTATGTCTTCCATTTTCTTATAATTGCTCCCACAATTGATTTCTTCACACCAAGATGCTTACCTATTGCAGATTAAGTCTTCCCAGCCTGGCGCAGGTCTACAATTTTGTTTCTGGTGTCCTTTGACAGCTCTTTGGTCTTGGCCATAGTGGAGTTGGGAGTGAGACTGTTTGAGGTTGTGGACAGGTGTCTTTTATACTGATAACAAGTTCAAACAGGGGCCATTAATACAGGTAACGAGTGGAGGACAGAGGAGCCTCTTAAAGAAGAAGTTACAGGTCTGTGACAGCCAGATATCTTGCTTGTTTGTAGGTGACCAAATACTTATTTTACAGAGGAATTTACCAATAAATTCATACAAAATCCTACAATGTGATTTTCTAGATTTCATTTTGTCTCTCATAGTTGAAGTGTACCTATGATGAAAATTACAGGCCTCTCTCATCTTTTTAAGTGGGAGAACTTGCACAATTGGTGGCTGACTAAATACTTTTTTGCCCCACTGTAATTATTGGTTTTCGGTCATTTCCCTTGCATACAGAGATTTCTCCAGATTCTCTTAATCGTTTAATGATATTATGTACTGTAGATGATGAGATCCCCAAACTCTTTGCAATTTTATGTTGAGAAAATGCAACCTTAAATTGTTGCACTATTTGCCTGGGCAGTCTTTCACAGAGTGGTGAACCACTCCCCATCCTCACTTCTAGCAGATCTGGAATTATCTTTTAATTCCCAATCATGTTACTGATCTGTTGCCAATCGACCTAATTAGTTGTGTGATATTCCACCAGGTTTAATTTGTTAGCCTTACACAACATTTCTGGTCTTTTGTTGCCTTTGCTTAAATGTTTCTGGCATCGAATTCAAAGTGGGCATATCTTTCTCAAGAAACAATAACATTTCTCAGTTTCAACATTTGATATGTTGTGTTTGTACTATTTTCTATTGAATATAGGGTCTAAATGATTTGCACATCAAAGCAATCTTTTTTTGTTGATATTTTACACAGGGTCCCAACCTTTTTGGAAACAGGGTTATACTATTTTTTTATTGAATATAGGATTTAAATGATTTGCCCATTATTGCATTCTGTTTTTATTTACATTTCACGCAGCATCACAACTTTTGTTGATATTTTACACAGCGTCCCAACCTTTTTGGAAACAGGGTTATACTATTTTTTTATTGAATATAGGGTTTAAATGATTTGCACATTATTGCATTCTGTTTTTATTTTCATTTCACGCAGCATCACAACTGTTTTGAAACAGCATTGTAATATACACTCACCTAAAGGATTATAAGGAACACCATACTAATACTGTGTTTGACCCCCTTTTGCCTTCAGAACTGCCTTAATTCCACATGGCATTAATTCAACAAGGTGCTGAAAGCATTCTTTAGAAATGTTGGCCCATATTGATAGGATAGCATCTTGCTGTTGATGGAGATTTGTGGGATGCACATCCAGGGCACAAAGCTCCCGTTCCACCACATCCCAAAGATGCTCTATTGGGTTGAGATCTGGTGATTGTGGGGGCCATTTCAGTACAGTGAACTCATTGTCATGTTCAAGAAACCAATTGAAAATGATTCGAGCTTTGTGACATGGTGCATTATCCTGCTGGAAGTAGCCATCAAAGGATGGGTACATGGTGGTCATAAAGGGATGGACATGGTCAGAAACAATGGTCAGGTAGGCCGTGGCATTTAAACAATGCCCAATTGGCACTAAGGGGCCTAAAGTGTGCCAAGAAAACATCCCCCTCACCATTACACCACCACCACCAGCCTGCACAGTGGTAACAAGGCATGATGGATCCATGTTCTCATTCTGTTTACGCCAAATTCTGACTACCATCTGAATGTCTCAACAGAAATCGAGACTCATCAGACCAGGCAACATTCTTCCAGTCTTCAACTGTCCAATTTCGGTGAGCTTGTGCAAATTGTAGCCTCTTTTTCCTATTTGTAGTGGAGATGAGTGGTACCCGGTGGGGTCTTCTGCTGTTGTAGCCCATCTGCCTCAAGGTTGTGCGTGTTGTGGCTTCACAAATGCTTTGCTGCATACCTCCGTTGTAACAAGTGGTTATTTCAGTCAAAGTTGCTCTTCTATCAGCTTGAATCAGTCAGCCCATTCTCCTCTGACCTCTAGCATCAACAAGGCATTTTCGCCCACAGGACTGCCGCATACTGGATGTTTTTCCCTTTTCACACCATTCTTTGTAAACCCTAGAAATGGTTGTGCGTGAAAATCACAGTAACTGAGCAGATTGTGAAATACTCAGACCGGCCCGTCTGGCACCAACAACCATGCCACGCTCAAAATTGCTTAAATCACCTTTCTTTCCCATTCTGACATTCAGTTTGGAGTTCAGGAGATTGTCTTGACCAGGACCACACCCCTAAATGCATTGAAGCAACTGCCATGTGATTGGTTGATTAGATAATTGCATTAATGAGAAATTGAACAGGTGTTCCTAATAATTCTTTAGGTGAGTATATATACTGCCATTCTAGCCCTTGTTTATTTTGTATTGTATTATGTTGTACTTTCACATTTAAATACTGTAATTATACTATATCTGTTGCAGGACACGTTTTCTTACACTTTGATTTTGTAATTTTTCTATTTCAATTCATTTGCACATGTTTTTTTTTGCATCTTCACTATTTGAAATAAATTGTTTACATTTTATTCAGTTCATTGTCATCTGTGATATCATCAAAATTATTGTAAAGGATTATTATAAATGAAACCTAATATTGGGGCGTGAGGCATCCCGCTGGGTTTAGTGCATAAAAGCAGCTAGCATCCCGCTGGTGAGCCGTTGATCAGGGTATTGTTGGAAGGCATTGTAAGGAAAGCGGCCCACCATCGGCCCGACTGCGACGCAAGCTATGAAAAGAAGCGGCAGAAAGCTAGTGGGCCACTGGCGTATTACTTAATGGGTTTCGGGTATTCTAATATTGGACTATCTGTGCCCATCCCTAATTTACAGTCCTCCTTTTTATTTAATTGATCACTAGTTCGTTTTGAACTCCCTTAACCAGTTGAATTAGATCCTAATAACAGTCATGGCCAAAAGTGTTGGCACCCCTAAAAAATTTCAGAAAATCAAGTATTTCTCACAGAAAAGCGTTGCATTAACACATGTTTTGCTATGCACATGTTTATTCCCTTTGTGTGTATTGGAACAAAACATAAAAAAGAAGGGAAAAAAAGCAAATTGGACATAATTGCACACAACCCCAAAAATGGGCTGGACCCACCCTTAACTTAATATTTGTTTGCACACCCTTTGGAAAAAATAACTGAAATCAATCTCTTCCTATAACCATCAATAAGCCTCTTACACCTCTCACCCGGAATTTTCAACCACTCTTCCTTTGCAGACTGCTCCAGGTCTCTCATATTGGAGGGGTGCCTTTTCCCAACAGCAATTTTAAGATCTCCCCACAGGTGTTCAATGGGATTTCGATCTGGACTCATTGCTGGCCATAATTCTCCAGCGCTTTGTTGCCATCCATTTCTGTGTGCTTTTTGAAGTATGTTTGGGGTCATTGTCCTGCTGGAAGACCCACGATCTCGGACGCAAACCCAGCTTTTTGACACTGGGCCCTACATTGCGACCCAAAATCCTTTGGAAATTCTCAGATTTCATGATGCCTTGCACACAGTCAAGGCACCCAGTGCCAGAGGCAGCAAAACAACCCCAAAACATATTTGAACCTCCACCATATTTGACTGTAGGTACTGTGTTATTTTCTTTGTAGGCCTCATTCTGTTTTCGGTAAACAGTAAAATTATGTGCTTTACCAAAAAGCTCTGTCTTGGTCTCATCTGTCCACAAGACGTTTTCCCAGAAGGATTTTGGCTTACTCAAGTACATTTTGGCAAACTGTAGTCTTGCTTTTTTATGTCTCTGTGTTTCAGCAGTGGGGTCCTCCCGGGACTCCTGCTATAGCGTTTCATTTCATTCAAATGTCGACGGATAGTTCGTGCTGACACTGATGCACCCTGAGCCTGCAGGATAATTTGAATTTCTTTGGAACTTGTTTGGGGCTGCTTATCCACCATCCGGACTATCCTGCGTTGCAACCTTTCCTCAGTTTTTATATTCCTTCCACGTCCAGGGAGCAACGGTGCCATGGGTTGCAAAACCTCTTGATAATGCTGCGCACTGTGGACAAAGGAACATCTAGTTCTGTGGAGATGGACCTTGAGATTGTTGATATTTTCCCACAATTTTGCTTCTCAAGTCCTCAGACAGTTCTCTTCTCCTCTTTCTGTACATGCTTAGTGTGGTACACACAGACACCCAATGCACAGACTAAGTCAACTTCTCTCCTTTTTATCTGCTTTCAGGTGTGATTTTTATATTGCCCACACCTGTTACTTGCCCCAGGTGAGTTTAAAGGTGCATCACATGCTTGAAACAATCTTATTTATCCACAATTTTGAAAGGGTGCCAAGAATTTAGTCCAGCCCATTTATGGGGTTTTGTGTGCAATTATGTCCAATTTGCTTTTTTTCCTTATTTTTTTTGTTTTTTTCCAATACACACAAAGGGAATAAACATGTGTATAGCAAAACATGTGTTAATGCAATACCTTTCTGTGAGAAATACTTGATTTTCTGGACAAATTTCAGGGGTACCAACACTTTTGGCCATGACTGTAGATACTTCCCTAAAGTGGCAAACCCGGTTGAGTACGTATGTGTTCTGTATTTTTTCCACCTCTGCAAATAATTCATTGTGCTTTTGTATGTCCACGGAGCATATGGCGGAATGACCATGGATGTGGAATCATGGAGAGGACTTTTTCACAGATCATGCCACGCAACCTCTTCAGAGAGAGATTACATGACACCTGCGTTTTTGATGACAAGGAGACAAGTGGACTAAGCTTGGAAACGAATGAGTTTGCTGCAGTCTCAAACACCTGGAAAAGTTGTGTGAAAATTGCATTGCTTGTTAAAAGCCAGCGGCGTCATGTATCAATCTTGTGTACATTTCTAACAAAATTCTGGCGTATGTGAAAATCCTACTATTTGCGTGTGCACAAAACTATTGGGATTTATCAAACTGGCATACGTAACACATGGTCAGAGATCAATCAGGTTGCACGCGAGACCGCAGATTTGCTGCACTCCTAACCAGTGTCCAAACTACAGGCGGTGGGCAAAGTGTGACAGATATTTCTCCCATTGACTAGCAAATCGCTGGCATCATTAGGGAGACCTGAGTCCTAGATGGGGACACCGTCATGATGCTGTGGGAGGGTTGCAGAAGTGATCGTTTGCCAGTAGGCTAATCATACCTTTTCACCTTTACATTCAAGAAACATGTCAACGCAGACATAAAATCAAAGTGAATTGGTCAAGCCCAGTTCAAGTCATGTGAGCCTAGGACTTTACAGACGTAATTTTCTCTACAGAACAGGTATCTGCAGTGGTATACCAGAGTGGGGTTGTGGGGCTCTGTAGTTTGGCAGCGTTACGTATGGTTTCGAGGGAGGATTTACCGGGTTGTGGCGGTATAGCCAAGGCTGTCTTGCAAACGCAAGATCTGTTAAAAGAAACAATAGCCGAGAGAATGTGGCCAAGAAAGTATGTAACATTTTAGAAGTTTTATATAAGATCAGTGTCTCTTGGAAAGTCTTTGTGTTAAAACGTTTGTTCCATTTTTGTGAAATGCATTTCTCATTTAGTGCTGCAAAGCAATAGCCTATAACTTATTTTGAGTAGTCCTATTGGCTATTTGATTTTATTTGTGGTGAATAAGTGTGCCTATTTTATGTTCTATTAATTTTCATTCAGTGATCATTTTAAATAAGTTTACATTTCTGAAATGTATTAAGTCAAATTACAAATTGTAAGCCAACATATGTGATAACACCGAAGCTCATTCAAAAACACAAATAACCTATAGGTCGTAAAAGTGAGCATCTTTAAAGAAATCTGCATATTGTAGTGTATGGTAAAATATGAAATTTTAAATGTGTTGCTTTACGCACATGGGGCTATTGTCATCTTGTTTTCAAACTGTATGGATATACCCACTGAAACGTGTTTTACAACCTGCAGTCTTAACGTTTTTGGATCAGCTACAGGCTTTAGGGTTTTGACGCTTGCTATAAGCTTACGATATTGCACGAAACAGTTTGCGCGTTCCTGTAATCTATTCATATTTTCATACGATTTGTCCCATGTGTTTCAGTTGACATTCCTCTACCAGCTTTTCCGAAATATCATGGTGTTCCAATTCAACCACTAGGCTGTGCGTACACATGGGTTGAAATTTGCATAGAGATACGCCCACTTTCCTGTCAAGTTCAACATTGATTGCGTCAAAACTTTTAAAACTGGCATACTCGTGGTTTACACACATTTGTGTGTACGCACGATTGATACATGAGGCCCGAGGAGTGAACATAATTGTTGCTGGGAAAACTGTTCTCAAAAAGCTTAGTGCCAATTTATCCAGTATGTGAGCAACAAACCAGACAAGTTTGGGATAACATATTGGTATGGTACCAATGTGGACACGAACAACATGCTCAATGGCTATCCATACCTGGTAAAGGATGAAACCAGCCTCGCTGTGGAGCGACTGTCGGCGGCTATGGTTTTGAAAGACTCACTGATCCTTTCTTTACATCACTTTCCCTGGCAGACAAATTCACAGCAATGAAAATGAGCCTTCTGGGAACCATAAACCAACAGAGATAGGAGTTGCACAGTGTAACACCGCAGTGGAGCGCTACTCCAAAGAAATTATGGAGAATGAGAAAGCTACTCTCACTGTGTACAGATTTAAGAAGATTAAGCATTTGCATCCTCAGCACCATAAACAAATTATCTCCTTTTATTATATTATATACACTACCAGTCAAAAGTTTTTTTTTTTTTATTGAAATGTAAGCAGTTTAAGTCCAGTGAATAATCTGAAAGGAAACTTAATAAGCTTATTGGTGTCTAGCAAAATATTCATACTTTGTGTAATGTTAATGCGTGACAGAATGTTGTAATGTCGAGATGCTATACCAACACTTGTACACTTGTACATAGCTCAGTGGTGTAGTGGTTAAAGACACAGCCCGTCATGTAAGAGACCTGGATTCAAATCCAGCGAGGGCAACGTTTCTCCCTTTTAATTGCAGGCCAGCTGAACTCGACTTGCCTGGTTCCTTTTCTGGTTTTCTTCTACTTTTGTTAAATGATTTGTGACACCAATTGTTAATTTATTCTATGCTTTAATTTCAGAGTAAATTAAGACATTAAACTATATGCATTTCTATAAAAACTGGAACAGTTTAGGTGTTCTAAAACTCTCTTTGTAGAACAATGCAATTGGCTATATACCCTTGGATCTATCAATTTTATTTCTATAAATAGGTTATTTGTTTGTGCAAATCATCCTTTGTTATTCTTTATGTTGTGTTTATCAAGCATCTGTACTTATAGTCCTATACATGTATAATCATGTGTAAATCCTTTGATCTGCACATATCGGTTGATAAAGTCACCTATTTTACTATTTAACTTCATCAAAATAACATACAAATATAAACATTCTATCTGTGCTGAATTTACCTTTGGTGTACTTCGCTTTCATACATTTTTAGAGAAAAAAAAATAGAAAAACGCTATAGCCTGTGTTTTTTTAAACAATATGATTGTTTTGTATTCACATGATGAATAAGACCTTCAAAACTTCTTCAAGACAAAGAAATTCATAAGAACTATAACACAAACAAATGCGTTATATTCTCTTCATAATTCTATAGACTATTCTACATAGGCTAGTTAACAATGACACAACACAGTAGGTGAAATTATGCTTGGGCTCGCTGATGATGCTGCAGATCGGGATTTGCATGGTAACAATGCTAAACAGCGTTTGTAGCTCTAGTGATGAGTGGTCACTTGGGTTCTGAAAGGCCAGGCGATTCTAGTGTTAAATTGGCATGGTACAGCATCCAGGTGAAGACTGGTACTATTCAGAGAAATCTTGAAATGTGATGGATATTGAATTTAAATAAAATGTCTCATCTGAAATTAGCTGATTGTTCATTAACATAGCCAGTTCAACCAGGAAACCAGAGTGGTAATTGCCCAGCAGTGCAAACATCAGGATCATTCCTATCAAAATATCAGATTTAATACCTGTCTACTTTATGATTGGTTGTGAGTTACCCCGGAGGAGTAAGACCTTTCATGTATTGCTGTGCATAGTGTCATAGTCTGAACTCAATACAAATGTGAAATGTTAGTGCCACATTTCTGTGCACAAATTGAAACCAATCAACACACAAATGCACACACTAACCATTAACACTAAAGTGTTGAGTTAAAAATATCTTCGCATTTGTATAAATATTGGTTTAGAAATAAAATGTGTTTGTGGATTAATTATATTTGTAAACATATTCATTTATGGTGCAGTTTATGTATTTTGTGATTCTATTTACAGATCATGGTTCACTTTTGTGAATTATATTCACTGAATACTAACATCAAGGCAGTATTCACAAACATTGCGGCACTGCTCTATGTTCATATACACTGTCGGATTCAAACAGTGCATGTGGATCATGACTGAAAGCCAGCCTGGTTAAGCAATGAATGCAGACAACTTTACCCTTGTACAATGTCCGGCCACCTGGGCAAACTTAAAGAAGCACTATGTAGAATCCTGCCTCTAAATAATAACATGGCTCGTCTCCTCGTCTTCCCTTATTGAACGAGACCAGTATAGTACTACATGCATTTATATAATTATTCAATTTGTACTTTTAATATGTTCACCTGGCACAGCCAGAAGAGGACTGGTCACTCCTCTGAGCCTGGTTCCTCTCTAGGTTTCTTCCAAAATGTCTGCCTTCTTAGGGACTTTTTCCTAAACACTGAAATTCAACACTACTGTTGTTTGCTCCTTGGGGTATAAGGTTTTTTAAAAGCACTTTGTGACAACTGCTGATGTAAAAAGGGCTTTATTGTAACAGTGTGTCTTCGTGGCGTGTGTCAAAAAAGGAGTCGAATGCAGGGAGGCAGTCAAAGTATATGTATTGCGTCCTTCTTTCAAAAAAAGGCATGTAATAATCAAATGGTGCACAAGCGCAAAACAACCGCACACCGCAAATACAGAACACTGAACATAGAACAATACCACACAAAGACGCCCAGAAAAAAGGGAACTAATATTGGCAACCTAATGAGGGAATGGACACCAGGTGTGTGCAATTACAAGACATGACAGTGCCGTGGGAGGAGGAGCGGCGTGACTAAAAGGCTGGCGATGCCGGCCCCGGGGCCGACCCGGAGGACGCCGCGCAGGACGATGGAAGTCGGCGAGGAGCTCCGGATCAAGAATATCCACCGCTGGCGGTCAGCAGCGGACTTCTGGCGTTCCCCGGCGCCGGATTTGTCGATGGGCCACGGACCAGGTGTCCTCGGCGCGCCGGAACCAGTCGTCCACCGCCGGAGCCCTGGTCACGGGCTGGCTCTGCCACGGTGCCAAGACCGGCTGGTACCCCAGGACACACTGGAAGGAGGTCAAGGAAGTGGAAGAGTGGCGGAGCGAATTCTGGGCATACTCTGCCCAGGGCAGGAACTCCGACCACTCCCCTGGCCGGTCCTGGCAATAAGACTACAGGAATCTCCCCAGGTCTTGGTTCACACGCTCCACCTGCCCATTAGCTTCGGGGTGGAACCCGGAGGTGAGGCTGACAGAGATCCCCAACTGGCCCATAAAGGCCTTCCAAACCCGAGACGTAGGGCCCCGGTCAGATACAATGTCCTCAGGCACCCCGTAGTGCTGGAAGACATGGGTGAACAGTGCCTCCGCGGTCTGCAGAGCCGTCGGGAGACCGGGGAGGGGAAGGAATCGGCAAGCCTTTGAAAACTGGTCAACAACAACCAGGATCGTGGTATTGCCTAGTGAGGGGGGAAGATCGGTTAAAAAATCTATGGACAAGTGAGACCATGGTCGTTGTGGAACGGGCAAAAGGAGTAACTTACCCGCCAGAAGGTGTCTAGGTGCCTTACACTGAGCGCAGACCGAACAGGAGGACACATACGCCCTCACATCCCTGGCCAGACCAGGCCACCAGTACTTATCGGTAAGGCAGCGCACAGTACGGTCTATGCACGGGTGACTCGTGGAAGGGGACGTGTGGGCCCAGTAGATGAGACGGTCATGAACATCCAGCGGGACGTACTGACAATCTGCAGGACACTGAGGAGGCCCAGGATCGCTGCGCAACGCTCGCTGAATGTCCGCGTCCACGTCCCACACAACCGGCGCCACAATGCACGAGGCGGGCAGAATCTATATTTCATCTACCCGTGTCGCACAACCGAGACAGTGCGTCTGTCTTGCCGTTTTTCGTACCCGGCACGTATGAAAGCGTGAAATCAAACCAGGAAAAAAAAAACGCCCACCTGGCCTGACGAGGGATCAGTCTCTTCGCCGCCCGGATGTACTCCAGGTTACGGTGGTCGGTCCAGACCACAAACGGGTGTCTTGCTCCCTCGAGCCAAAGCTTCCAAACAGTCAAGGCGCTAAACACAGCCAACAGCTCCTTATCACCGACACCATAGTTGCGCTCTGCCTCACTGAGCTTCCGTGAGTAAAAGGCACAGGGGCGACGCTTGGGGGGGTACCTGACAGTTGGGATAGCACAGCACATATCCCTACCTCCGAGGCATCCACCTCCTCTATGAACGGCAGTGACGGATCAGGGTGAGCCAGAACCGGGGAGGTGAACATTCTCTTAAGTGTGCGAAACGCCACATCTGCCTCGGCCGTCCAGGTGATCGGGCTCGGCCCACCCTTCAATAAGGAAGTAATAGGAGCTGCTACCTTGCCGAAGCCCCGTATAAACCTACGGTAGAAATTGGCAAACCCAATAAACCGCTGCACCGCCTTAACCGTGGTAGGAACGGGCCAATTACGCACGGCTGACACGCGATCGACCTCCATTTCCACCCCATCGGCGGAAATCTGAAACCCGAGGAAAGAGACGGCTTGCTGGAAGAACGCGCACTTCTCTGCTTTAGCGTACAGGTCATGCTCCAACAGCCGCTTCAGCATCCTGTGCTAGAGAGACATATGATCAGCATGCGTAGCGGAATACACGAGGATGTCGTCAATGTAAACCACAACTCCACGCCCCAGCATGTCCCTAAACACATCGTTCACAAAGGACTGAAACACTGCCGGGGCATTCATCAACCCATACGGCATCACCAGGTATTCGTAGTGCCCCGTGGTGGTGCTGAAGGTCGTCTTCCACTCGTCTCCCTCTCAGATTCTCACCAAATTGTACGCGCTCCTGAGGTCCAGTTTCGTGAAGAAGCGCGCCCCATGCATTGACTCGATGTATTGGGAAATCAAGGGGATGGGGTATGAATACCGGACCGTCAGTTTATTTAACGCCCTGTAGTCAATGCATGGGCGCAAACCCCCATCCTTCTTCCTCACGAAAAAGAAACTCGAGGAGGGGGGCGAGGTGGAACGGTGGATCTGCCCCTGACGCAGGGGATACACATGACAATAAGATGGCACAGCATCTCCCTTTAGGTTTATAGCACAATCCCCAGGCCGATGTGGTGGCAAACGATTAGCCATGGTCTTAGAAAAGATCAGCGCGAAATCGGCATATTCCGGGGGGATGCGCACTGCGGAGACATTGTCTGGACTTTCCACCGAGGTTGCACCAATGGAAACACCTAGACACCTCTTCTGACACCCCTGAGACCACCCTGTCAACACTCTCTGCAACCAGGAAATAGTTTGACTGTGTCCCGACAACCATGGAAGACCCAGCACCACAGGGAAAGCAGGAGAGTGAATAACATGAAATTCAATCTGTTCAGTATGGGCGTGCTGTACAGTCATAGTGAGGGGCACCGTGACGTTCTCAACTAGACCAGTACCCAGGGGTTTGCTGTCTAAGCCCGTAATGGACCAAGGACTAGACAACGGCACCAACGGAATGCGCAGTCTCTGTGCATAACCGCTGTCCATAAAATTCCCAGCTGCGCCTGAGTCTACGAGCGCCTTACACTGATTTCCTTTACACAAGGAAATCAGGGAAGGCCTCCAAAAGTGTCATGTGATTCGCAGAGAGCCCTGACAGTGTGTGATGTCCTCGCAATCAGATTTGGAGCACTTTTGCAAAGAAGAGCAAATATTAACACGTCAGGATGTGCCATGACAGAGCACGACAATGACCCAAAAAGACTGGGTGCTGTAATAAAATCTAAAGGTGCTTCAACAAAGTATTTGTTTAAGGGTGTGCACGCTTATGCAACCAGGTTATTGTGAATTTATGTAATTTTTCTCAAGGATTTCAGTTTGTTTTTCATTTGAACTGTTCATGTTATAGGTCACATTAAAGGTAGAAAAAGTTCTGACATCATTTATCTTTGTCTCATCACAAGAACCTGGCATTTTAACAGGGGTGTGTAGACATTTTGTATCCACTGTACATGGATGTGAAGATGCAGCGAAGGCCAACTTTGATATTCTTTTTTTTGCTACTCCAATAAGAATGACACAAACTGAATAACTTGTTTTGTACAAAGAGAGGTAAATATATTTCTCTCCTTCCCCTCTAGGAGCCTGATAGGAAATGGTAGAACAGTCTCCCTAACTAAGTGCGACAACGGTAAGACCTCCATACTATGATAATATTGCCAGGAACTACAGTGCTGTAAAAAACAATTGTTATGTACTGTCATGGCTGTTTATAGACCATTAGAAACAAGTTCTATATATCTGTCTTTATTCTCTTGCATGTATGAAGCATTGAGGATAGAATGGATAAAAAACGAACTTACCGGGTCCCTTAACACATCGCCTCCAACAGCCACACACACGCACACACACACAAGCATAGATTTTTTCACCCCAGTGTGTATGTGGCATGGGATGAGCGTGAGCATATTTGCGCACATCATCCATCTTGTGCTGTCCTGTCTACCCAGGGTGTGCAGACACTCTTATCTACCGCATCCAGATTCCAGATGCAGGAGATCTGTTTAGCACTGCCACTTCATTTCTCTATATTTCCCAGTCTCCTCCTTCTCCTCTCGTGTTCTCCCTTTTTCCTCCTGTCTCTCCTCCCCCATCCATTCTTCTTTTCTCTAAATATATCCCAAGTTACCTTTTCCCCCTTTTCATATGCGGTGTGCTTGGTACATTTAAATCAGCATTCATGTCCCACTGGTTTACTAGCTGTTTCTGTACAAAGAAATTCTCCAGGAATATAATGTACTGGATGAAAATAGCTCCTAAAGTTTCCTTTTGCATGCTCTTATATTGGGAAACCTATGTCAAATCATCCCCAAGGCTCGTCAGTCAGAACACACTGATCTTTGTTAACTGATAAGATTAGTATTGTCACGGTTGAAAGGATAAAAAAAAAAGCTATATGCCTTTATTTTTACGGTCATAAGAGAAAAGTTGCAAACCTTCATTAAAATCTGATTGCTTCTGACATGTTCAGTGGACGTGTCTGCTTTTGAGAAGACAGCTTCATTACCTACTTCCTACCTCCTCAGACAACTGTATTGTCAAAATCGGTAGTCTGGGGAGCAGGTGAATTATGCACCGTTTCTATTCTCGTCCAAACTGCATAAAATCACCTGGCTTAGGAAACATAAATGAATACCTCTTTGTTTTCTCACAATTCTATATTCCCTTCAGTCATCAGAAGACATCCTTTCCTTTCCGACAAGACCCCAGGACACCAGATCTAAGATTGAAGATGACATTCACTTTTGATAGTATATCAGATGTTGTGTTATGCTAAGTTAATGTCATTTAATTCGCATAGGACCCATTTCTCATCAGAAAAGGCTGGTTGAAGCAGAGGCATATAAGTACTGTAAATTGAATACAGAAACTGACAGGTATATTATACTTCTCTTGGTGAATGGTAATGTGTTATCAATATGCAGTGGCACATACCAGTGTATTTGACATCAGCATGCTCTAAACTGGCAATCAGATTTATAAGGACAACTCTGTTTGTCCGAATATGCAAAAACCACAAATGAATTAATCGTGGCTGCATCAGAATACATGTCGGAATATGCAAAATGTAATGGGATCATCTAAGTATTTGCATTGATATTGTTGTAACTATACAGTGCCCTCTTTAAACATGGGGTTAGTGAATTTTTCTTTCATTGGCCTGGGCTATTGATGATTTCTTCATCTGGCCCTAGTTCGATGAAGCACATAAAGTCATGATGCAGAGGATTTGCCAACTCCATTTGCTTCTTTTCAAGGTCACCACTTTGGAACCATTAGTACAAATACCATCACTGAAAATCTCAAGTCTGTGTTGGGCCGTATGTAGGCTGGGTGGAGGCCATTAGCAGCACAACATGGAGGTACATTCTCCGTCAATCTCAGCAGGTCATTATTTACATAATTTTATTTTTCTTAATTTTATCACTTTGTTTTTAGATCAGCCTAACCATTGCAGATGGAGATCATCACACAGCATCATTTCTAATCATATCTCTTTCCATTCTTTTCGCGTTAATGGGAATGGAATAGGATCATAAATACAAACCACAGGCTGTCTGCAATCACTGTCAGACATCTCATCACTCCCTCATTTCGCTCACTTGTTTCATCGCTAATGGCTACAAAACCCACAGCCAACACACACAACCCCCCCCCCCTCCCCAGTTCAGAAGTGTTTGGTCTGCCTCCGTAAGACTAGTCTCATATCTAAGTCTGGGTCTTGCGATTAGGCTGGTTGGGCTCAAAGGGCTCGGCTCTCATGGGCGACAGCCCCACCGCTAGCTGTCGGCACGTGGTCCGGGTTAGTCCTGGTTCTGATAAAAGGGGCACACAGCAGACAGACGCAATTAAAAGTCAAACACACACAGGCAGGAGCACACACACACACACTAATGCACACACAACCTCTTATCTTATGCCTTACACAACCAGCGGTAATGTCGAATGGACCGTTTGATGCCGACCGCTTGCTAAGATGAAAAACAATCAACAACAAGAGCAGCAACATCAACAACAAATGCAGCGTAAGCTTTTTCAGTCTAAAATAAAAAGACCTTCATGCATGGTGAAGAAATCAAAAAATGTTGGTTTCTTTGTGAATATAATTCAGACAGCAAATTGAATTGCTCAATAGATGGAGAATTTAATGAAAAGATGCAAATGCCCAAAACACTAATGAAGGAAAACAACAGTACAACGCTTGGATATAAACAAACACAGGTATGGAAACCTTACATTACAGAATGTCACCACAATCCAGTAAGGAAACCCTCAAAACCTGTTTATATTTGGTTCGGGGGAAAAAAAGTATTATAAACTTACATAACAGTTTTTCATAACTGCTATAATTTACTGAGTGTTTACTGAAACCCAGACTTCTCACACAAAATCAAACACTATTATCCAAACTATGTTATCTGTGATATACACTGATCAGCCATAACATTCTGACCGCCTGCCTAATATTGTGTAGGTCCCCCTTTTGCCACCAAAACAGCCCTAACCCATCGAGGCATGGACTCAACTAGACCTCTGAAGGTGTGCTGTGGTATCTAGCACCAAGACGTTAGCAACAGACCCTTTAAATCCTATAAGTTGCGAGGTGGGACCTCCATGGATCTGACCTGTTTGTCTAGCGCATCCCACAGATGCTCAATTGGATTGAGATCTGGGGAATTTGGAGGCCAAGTCAACACTGTAAACTCTTTGTTGTGTTCCTCAAACCATTCCTGAACCATTTATGCTTTGTGTCAGGACATATTATCCTGCTGAAAGAGACCAATGCCATCAGGGAATACCGTTGCTATGAAAGGGTGCACATGGTCTGCAACAATGCTTAGGTAGGTGGTACCTGTCAGAGTAACATCCACATGAATGGCAGAACCCAAGGTTTCCCAGCAGAACATTGCCCAAAGCATCACACTGCCTCCGCTGACTTGCCTCCTTCCCATAGTGCATCCTGGTGCCATGTTTTCTCCAGGTAAGCGACACACATGCACCCAGCCATCCATGTGATGTAAAAGGAAATGTGATTCATCAGACCAGACCACCACCTCCAGTTCTGATGCTTACGTGCCCATTGTAGAAACTTTCGGCAGTGGACAGGGTTCAGCATGGGCACCCTTACTGGTCTGCGGCTACACAGCCCCATATGCAATAAATTGCAATGCACTGTGTGTTCTGACACCTTTCTATCAGTACCAGCATAAAGGGCTGCAGTTCTGGAGATGCTCTGACCCAATCTTCTAGCCATCACAATTTGGCCCTTGTCAAAGTCGTGCAGATCCTTACACTTGCCCATTGTTCCTGCTTCTAACACATCAACTTTGAGGACAGAATGTTCACTTGTGGTTGTTAAAAGTATTTTTTTTTGCTCAGCTTAGTTTTTAACACCAGACAGCAAAAGTAGAGGAAGCAGAATAATTTGAGGTGGACGAGGGAGAGGAAGATTAGAAGAACCATTATTTCTAATGACATTTGTGAAACTGTACTGTATGTTCTTGTGCATGGAATGGCAATGAGAGAAGTTGGGCTGAGAGTACAGACAAACTTGATCCGTTTCACTGTTGCATTAATTGTACATTCAGAAATTAAAGTAGATATCTTACTGTAAACCTTTTTGACTACTATGCTGACTATAATGTTTTCTGCACTCTGAAGCTGTATGTATTAGTAAAAGCAGGACAGTACAGTATATATGTGAACTTTCTTTATATTCCATAAAATCCCCTTTTCTTTTTGTATATTTGAGCGACACCAGTTGATGATGGTAGACCATGCATGATTTCTGAGGCCTAGGAACTGGCTGTTGTGAACTTGGTTGTCAAAAAAAATAACTTAGTCCCAACCTGGCACCCCGCCACCACCGGGGATAGTCCAAGCCGGGCTGGAGTGGGCATGTATCCTGAGGCAGTTCCTGACCAGAGATGCCCAGCAGGCATATTACACCTTGCAAAGGAGGGGCAGCCTCCAGGATGTGGTCCT
This sequence comes from Esox lucius, assembly GCF_011004845.1. Classification (NCBI taxonomy): domain Eukaryota; kingdom Metazoa; phylum Chordata; class Actinopteri; order Esociformes; family Esocidae; genus Esox; species Esox lucius. The sequence continues at coordinate 5,239,397 of NC_047571.1, read as the reverse complement.
CCAAGAGCGCAACCAAGAGTCATTTTGTTTCGCCAGTTGATGGGTGAGATGGTGCTGCTACACAGTGGTATGGTCCAGTCGGTTATAGGCGTTATCAATAGCTCGATCAAAAACAAAAACATTTGGGATGGATAATAGCAAAATAATCCTGCCCGTTAATACTGTGCTGGCATCCTCTTCAACTTGTATCTGGCCACAGCTAGGACACAAGGGAGGATGGCTGTTTTTAGGCCTAAGCCACTTTATTAAGGTACTGTAACTGAAAATAAAGATTGAAAATCTAGGCAAATGGAAAACATAAACCACACTGATGCAAGCAAAAATAATGTGGCTTGTTTGGTAGAGTAGTGGCTCACTCTCATTTCTTTCGCCGGACCTTGCGGGAGCGAGACGCAAACATGAACTGCACTGCACCACACTGTTCAAAAACACTTTTTCCGTCTTGTCAAAAAGAGTTGTTGAATTACAGTGAAACCCCCAACAATAATATTATTTGTGTATTCATAATCATACTTTCTACATATAGTATACAGTTCTTGATTTTATGCCAAGTGCAAAATGTATTGGGGGAATTCTGGAACATATAATGGATATTGATTCGTTAATACATTTGTAAATAGTGTTTTCAATTCCTCTCACCTGCGTGCAATGGGTATTCAATAGTGTCACTGTACAAAATGTTTCTGTGAGACTTTTGAGGGCGACGTTTAATTCATGTGCCAGTTTATATGGTTTTGAGTATAACATTTAATTTTGCATGAGAAGTCTGGTCAATATGAAGTTTCGAGAAGTGTGCTTTAAAAAAATGTAGTACAAATTCAGAAAATGTGTGTTAGCAGTTATGACAAATGGTAATATATTAATAACAACAAGCTGTTCCAGAATGTCCCCTCTGAATTCTGCACTTATGTTTAAAGAATATGCTAAAGTGTAGAAAATACACAAATACCATAATTTTGTGGGGTTATTGCACTGTAATTCACCAATAATTAAAAGTTAGCCCAAGTTTCACAAATCTCATTAAAATCATTGTTCTTTTTCCTCTTCCTCTCCCTCGTATACCTCCTTATTCTTGCTATTTCTCTACATCAGCTTCTCTCTGATGTTATCATCCATTATTCCAAAACACAGGTGAACGTACCTGTGGTCCGATATGCTAACATCCTCATTGCTTGTTGACCTATTGTGCTTGTAAATGTTTACACCTCGGCAACTGTTTGTTGAGAGAGTTAAAACTGCAGTCATCTGTGTTTGGTATATTGAATAGCAGTGTTTTTCTACATTTGTGCTTCACAAAGAACTGTTTGTGGGATCTTGCTTAAATACTTATATTCAAGCAAGATACTTAAATAGTACTTTTGGGTTGTGGTCAGTGGACTTCCTTCCGGAGGTTTGCACTATGATTTTGTTTATATTGTTCCTAGAAACATTTAGTATTTTAGCGATTGTTGAAAAACTATAATACAAATAGACCTTGTGAGCAAGAGATTCAAGCAGGTTGAAACCGTTCTGCTCTTGAGTTCAACTGAAAGGAGTGTGGCCTTGCAGGGAACAATGCCACCTGTTATGTGTTTCATAACCCTGGGATTGACTGCCTGGTTACTCATGGTCTCCATTTCACCACTGGTTTGACCCAATCTCAGTGTGTGTTGGCTTATAGGGCACTGCTATCCAATCTGTCGATGACCATCATTCCAAAAGGTCAACCAGGGGAATGCTATACTGTACGAACTAGGGGAGTTGAGCTTATGAACACAGTCAGTAAAAACATGCAGTAGACAATCTCTATTCATGGAAAAATGGCTAATTTTAAATACAGTCTCTGTACATTTTCATAAACCAATGTAAAAGAATTATGAAAAAACATACAATTGAATAATCAGAAAATTAACTGTCTGTGAGCCACTAAGTCAAACACAAAATCCACAATGTACATGAAAACGTTAAACCTGTCATTAAGATGTCTGTCTCAATATGTTTACCATATTAAATTTACTTGTCAGTAAATGAGTGTTTCCTCTCGTGTGCAAACATGCTATCACCCGTAATGTCATGGTTACTCCATAATGTCTGGCATCCTGAAAACAATATCTGCCAGTCAGATGCCTCGTTCTGGGGCACCCCTCTGTGGATTGGAGCAATAAGGAGATGATAGCCTCTTTTAAAATAAAAAATGTGAGCCGAATGTCTGGGCTTCTTCTGTCTTAGTTTGTCTTGATGCGTGTGTTGACTCATTGACCAGACTAAATCGGTTATTTCCATCACTGTAATGTATGCAAACCGTGCATTTACCTTAAGGGTTTACGACACCTTATGGAAGTATACAGCATGGTCTGTGGCAGGTAATCACAGAACGTGTATAATGGGAAAGATGAAGGTCTGTTAGATACATTTCCATCAACTTGCAAAAAGTGTCTTGGCATTCATAATTCATTATTGAGTGTGTGGGATATTACAATTGCCATCCCAGGTATAAATCAGTAACCCAACCGAAATCCAAATGAAAATGCACTATTCAATGTCTGTATCCACCAAGCGTTGTGGAATAAATCACAAGAGACTTTAAATCAATCTTAGAGACAAACAAAGCTACTGTATCACTCCTCAAACAATGGGCCTAATTCAAGATGGCATCTGTGGGTTAGACCCGCTGCAAACTGCCCGCAACCATGAAACCTTAGGCATCATAGTCAATTACCAGCACAAGACAGCTTGTTTGCACTAGTCTTGTTCAAGTACATTGATCCATTTACATTTTGCCATAGTTATGCAAGGTTTTTTTAAAGCTATTTTTGGTAACACTTTAAGAGTGCCAAAAGTGTGTCTGTAGATGCTCTACAGATTATCTACTAACTATCAGCAAATGTTAATCAGTGGACCCGAACCTTAATCCTAAACCTATCCTTCATTCTTACCCTAAAACTTCTTCTGAATCTAACCGTAACCTTGGCAAGCAGTTGCTTATCAACAGACAGTTTGTTGAGCGTTTGTTGATAGTATTATTATCTATGAAATATCTACAGATTGATATCCCAGTTTTGCATTTCATTTTCTGCTTTCATTGTAATATGTGCCACTACAGTATGCCCAGTGTATTCCCACATTATGAAGTGAACGATCAAGGTTAGGTGTTTGGCTTGTGTCACTGTCCTAGGAGAACATATACAGCCCCTGACTCTCCCTAGTGTAACAGTTAGGGGTCAGGGGTCAAGCCATGACTTATGATTATGGGAGCAGGAGGCTAGGGGGCAAGTCATCACCCCATCAGCTGTCAGAGCCTCCCCCCAATGACTGGGTGGGCTGCCTTCTCTTGCAGTGACAGATGTTAGTAACGACCCGGTGTCAGAGGTCGTGGTCTGCTAAGCACCCAGGCAAACAGCTGCAGGATCCCCGATACGATACGTCGGATGACTCACTGTCGCACCGATCAGAAAGTTTTTCTTTTATATGGCCTACATTTACCGAAGACACATACAATATGTTACACAGGAGCACAAAGCACTGAAAACGGTTTGTGTCAGTAAACACTGGAATTATGTTCCACAGCTATCAGGCATTTAGTGGAAGCCACATCGACATTCCTGAAGTTCACAACAATTTACTTTGTCCCTGTTCTTCTTCCCACTGACAGTACTCACTTCCCACTGAGGCTCAAAGAGAATAAACGAATGGAACCCTCGTATGTGTCAGGCCAAGGAGATACCTGCAGCCCTGTGGCCTGGGACGGCTGTGGTGTCCCTGGGCTCTCCAGTTTTCAGAGGAGTGGGAGGGTTTGGGATGAAACATGGTGGCAGGCGAGGTAAGTGAAAAGAACAGAGCTGAAACAGGGCTGGTTGGTGAGGAGGTGCTAGAGAAGACTATTGGGACTAAGTTATCGTATGGCATTCCTCTACTCCTTTCATCAAATGAGATAAAACCTCTCATGTTGATAAAGAAGGGAGAATCGGGGGTGGAGATAGGGGTAGGCGCGCGCGCGTGTGTGATTGCACACTTTTTACCCTAAAATTCACCAAAATATCCTGATGTTAAATGAAAACAAACTGTTAAAAAGTTGAAACTTTGTAGTCTTATGAATTATGGTTACAGTTAGTGGTTGCGCTAAGAGTTAAGGTTAGGGTTAGGTTCAAGTGTAAATATTATGCCCTTGAGATAGGGTATGGTTAATATTTTTGTTAATGAAAAATCAGGAGAACATGGTTGTGCGCATTTCAGTGTGTGTAGAATCGGTTTAAAAACACTGCAACATATTTGTAGCTTCACGATTTGAATTGTCCCAAGACAACGTGCTTTCGCTTTGCTACCTAATTTTGAACAAAGATCTACTACCAACGACGGAAGCAAAGCTGCGTGCCGGGCTTTGAGAAGAAAAAAAAATCCATAATAACGGACAGCCAGAGAAATGGAACTCATTTGAAGCCACATTAAATTCTCATGAGCTGTATGGTTAATTGCAAAGCCGAGCATAACGGCATGCTGGGTAAAGGGCCACAAATCCTTGGCACAGAGATGGTGGGTAAATTACCGGACCGGATGACAACAGTAGCTTTATGCCTGTGGATTAGCCAGTCACTCTTTTTCCCTCTGTCACAATGTATTTAATACATAAGGCCAGAGTCAATCCAAAAGTGGATAGTATGCACCGTGGCTTTTAAAGGCATTGTTCGCGGGGACTGCCTTTCGCGGTAAATGCTGCATATATCGGCTCAATAGTAAATTGCATTTAAATGTCAAAGCTCCTATAGATTGCATTCAGGTTAAATCCATACCTAAAAGAAAGTGTTTGTCCATTCATTCCTGGGCCACATGCGTTCATATTATTAGTACGGCCCACCACATCTTTCTTTGTTAAATTCTAATTAAAATAATCAGAGGCTTAATCACTTGTTGATTTATTGAATCACATGTTAGTGCTTGGCGAGCAATAAAGATGGGCACCTACTCCCTATTACAAGAAAAACACTGACCCATGTCGAGGTAAATTACAAAAAATTGAAATGTCTATATTATTAACCTAGGAGTTCTGAGGTCTTAATGGACATGCTAGAGCAGGGCTGCCCAACCCAGTTCCTGGAGATCTACTGTCCTGTAGATTTTCTCTTCCACCCCATTTGTGACTAACCTGATTTAGCTTCTCATCCATCTAATAATAAGAATCAGGTGTGCTAAATTAGAGTTGGAGAGAGAACCTACAGGACAGTTGATCTCCAGGAACAGGGTTGGGCAGCCCTGTGCTAGAGGAAAACTGGTACTAACGCTGCAAAGAATTTATGCTAACTAGTGATCTGTTTTACTGTGGGTTTCTTAGTGGTAGGAGTAGGATTTAGTGTGTTTTCATCCACTGTCTATAGAAGCCGATTGGCTGTCCCCAGAGGGACACTTAGTCTGTCCTCCATCCAACCTCTTGAATCAAAGCTCACCCACACACTGAACCCATCAGTGTAACATCCACCCACACAGACACACGCATTCGTGCACACTTGCACACACAAACACACGCCCCTGACAGCTCTCTCTTGACCCTTCAGATCAACCATTCTCACTAGGGAACCAATGTGTCCCCCAAGATGAGAATCTGTTTTCCATGCTGCCTCCTCATGGCAATCATAGCGTTCGAGTGGCATTTATCAATTCAAGTGGGACGAGTTGGGAGAAATTTCCCAACAACCACACACCCACATACACAGACACACATTTATACATTTACTTAGCCTTATATGGGTTGCGTGTGAGGAACACACAGATATTAAATACATACATACCCCTATATAAACCTATGTAAGACCTAAGATGAGCCCCTGTATTAACCTATATAAGACCTAAGATGTGCCCCTGTATAAACCTATATAAGACCTAAGATGAGCCCCTGTATGAACCTATATAAGACCTTAGATGAGCCCCTGTATAAACCTATATAAGACCTTAGATGAGCCCCTGTATGAACCTATATAAGACCTTAGATGAGCCCCTGTATAAACCTATATAAGACCTTAGATGAGCCCCTGTATGAACCTATATAAGACCTTAGATGAGCCCCTGTATAAACCTATATAAGACCTTAGATGAGCCCCTGTATGAACCTATATAAGACCTTAGATGAGCCCCTGTATAAACCCTGAGTAAGTAGAGGGTGGCAACATGTGTAATGGTGACCATGTGAGGTCTTGTATCCCCAGCATTGCACCCATTAAGACGGCCATTGGTCACATATCGCACCTTGAGCCTCCCGGGAAACTGTCTGAGACACCTTGTTGAGCACAACGTCCGTATAGATAAAACATGTACCCATCCATTCTCATGGCTGGCTATGAATTGCATTATTATGTAGCTGAGGGCTCATCTTCCGATGGTTACTCTCATGTCTACAAAGGTGAGAGCATCGGATGGGCCTTTAGATCTAGTGATAACTGTGAATGCTTATCCCTCTCCATATATAAGCTAACTGTAGGCTACTGAATTAGACACAGATTAAGCCTAGTCTAGGACTAACAAAAATCTAGTTTAATAGAAAGTCCATTGAGCTTGCTGTTTTAGTCTTAATCTGTGTCTGTGAAACCGGCCCTGAATGTTACTGTACGGTTCAATGGGCTTCATAGAGACGAGGATCTATGTACTTGCTGGAGATCTGCCTCTACAGTTTTGATATACACAAAGTACCATTTACACTTGTATACCGTCAGAAAACTGAGATAATGGCTACCTGCTGTTGAGCAGTCGATGGGATGTACAATGAACGATGGACTAATGAAAGGTGGGAAACCTAATTACATGCCTTCGGCCATTATGAATGTCTTCTTGAGATAACAACCAATCTGCCCTTCTGACATCACAGCTGGAGGTAGAAGCGAGATTGGGTGAATTTACATATCACTATGACCTCATTAGTGATTGAAAGGTCGTTATTGTCTTTCATGTTCAGCTAGGAGGTGTAGGTAACTTTCTTTGAGTGGTCAGCCAAGTTAAGGACATTCTGAAGATTGGATATAGCTGAGGGTGTAGGAAAAGGCTTATGTTGCTGTCTTCACTCTAAAAGGACATAGGCCGACAGAGAAGTTCACATTTGAAGGACGTGAAAGCATGCGGTGTGTCGGTCTTCATTACACTTGAAGGAGACAGCAGGATGATGGAATTAAGGCTTTTGAGGTTTGCCATGGAGTAATGGTGGGATAGAGGCTACTGCCAAACCTGTGGTGCCGTCACACAGTTAGTTGCAGAGCTTGGCAGAAGAAGGTTCAGATGTTCTGTGGGTTCTAAGGTTCCGATTGAAGTCATTTAGTGAGAAGGAGCTGACCTTCATCCTTCCATTGTTCCGCCTCCTCCTTCTCCGCCTCTTTCTCTGGCTTTTCAAAAACAAAGGGGGGCTTTTGTGTGGAATCTCTAATTAAGTAGACCTTGACTGAGGATCAGATCTCGTCCCATTTTTCCTCTTCATTTCTGTGGGAAAATATTTCATTGATTTTCGGATAGGGGGATCGAAAGCAGGCGGGGCTGAAAGCGGCTCTGTGAGGGATTACTACCAGCAAGGGGTATTGAAATGGATGGTGGGGGGTCGAGGAAGGGAGTGGGGGGTGACGTCCCCCCTCTGTGCCCCCCATGGGAGATTAACCAATTACAGGCCTTGATCGTTCGCCCAGTCACAAACCACAGTTTTCTTCTCACGGCTCTCCCCTGCTCACTTCATCCTATTGCTGCTGTTGTAAGCAGCTTTCACACCGTCCCCTCACTGAAAATCCCATCAAGGAATTTTTTGACAGACATATAACAATGCTATATACTGTTTTTTTAAAAAATTTAACAATTTCTAGCCTTCCAGAGATATGCTTTTGTTGGTGAGATGCTACCACAATCTCAATCTAGTCGTTTAAAGCCAATATTCACCAGGGACACGAGGAAGAATGAAGAATAATGTTGAAGAATAGAATGTGTGAACAATAGGATGACCTTGAGAATGAATCCATCTTTCAGCTTCAAATGATCACTTACTTTCTGAGTGACAAATGACAGATCATCATTTCCCTGCAGAGTGCCCTGCTCTTGTATGTCTCTCGTTCTCTCACACCCTCTCTCTCCCTTTCTAACACTCTCTTACCCCCTCTTTCTCTGTCTCATTTGCTCCCTTCGTCCCTCCCTCTCTCTGCATAATGGCTTACCCCTGCAGGTGAAAACATCTCCCTCCGAAATGATTATTCCAACCCCACACAAGATTGCTTTTAGTAATTATATGTATCATAATTAAATTTGATGAACTCCTCTGAGATATGAAATCTCATTTGACCCAGGTGCTGTGTTTCAAAAATGGAGACACATCTTCTACATAATGAAAACTACAATTCAAATCCTGCAACAGACCTCATGGTATACCAAAGGAGTATTTTTCAGGAGTCACCAAATGTATTATGGTTGACTCCTAACTAGAGCGAACTAAATAAACCCAAACGCTATCTCTGGTAATACAAAAATACAGAGATAAAAGACGAAGCACAGCGACATTCTACCTTCAAGGTTTGTCCTTTGTAGTAAAGTCATTGAAAAGAGAAAAAAAAACATTGAAATGTATCACTCATTTCAAGGCAGTAATAATCAGTTAAGTCACAAAATGAAGAATTGGACCATGAAGCAATGAAAACAACAGACCAGCGGTGGATACCACCCACCTGAACCACAGAGCATCGAAAAATAGTAGGAGTAGGGGCACTGTTAATGATTCCCAAATCATGATTCCCTTCATACTGAAGTATTTCTGAACAAGGACCATGCAATCCAGTGCACTAAGAAATATGATGCCATTTTCTACTAAACTTGAGTGACTCGAGTTGTGTTTAGATGCTGTGTGGTTAGGCTTAGGAGGTATTGTTGTTTATTTGCTTTCTGCTCGCTTGTTCTTGTGGGACATAGCCTCTTAATGCCCCCCAAAAAACAACACACCACAATCATCCTGAACTCATTAGTATCTTTTGGATGCTTACCAACACTGTATGGTAAAAACAACACGGAAGAGACATTGTCCTGAACTCATCAGTACCCTTTGAACACTCCCCAACGCGGTTTGTATGGTAAAAACAACCCTGAGCAGTCATCATCCTGAACTCATCAGTCGAGGTTGACATGGCCTCCCGTGGGTTTTGCTGGTCCCGCAGGATTCTGTCAGGAACTGGATTGAAATTAGATTCCAGTGTCGTAACACAACGGGACAGGATCAACAGCCTACAGGAATGAGCATTACAGGAATAATTCAACTGTTTTATATATGTACATTTTACATGATAAATGCTTGTTAGATGGCGATCTCCATCTCAAGCTGCACCAGCTGTTTTTACTTTCTTTAATGGAAAATGTGATTGGCAGACATTAATTGCAGAGATTGAACAAGGTATTTAATTGGTTTATTGGTATTAGTGGCAGTGCTGTAACTGAATAGCAAACATTATATACATGTTGGCATATTGGCATTGTTTTAATTTCCATTAAAACTGAAGACCAAAATCCTCTAGTCTTCATTATGTTCACATCCCCCCACTATGTGCTAGGAGATACCCTGCTGGCTTAACATACAATTTGTGATTTTTGCCCACTGGTTTTAAGAGTGGCAATGTTCAGTCAAAAAGGGCATCATTGAAACCACTCCATTTCAAATTGTGAACTTTCCATTAATATTTTCTTGAAAACCATCCAATAAATAAACGTTTGACCCTTAAAATGTATGTATATTATCCCATACAATAAATCTGGCCTTGAAAATAGGAAATATATAATATATATATATATAATATTACAGATTTTTACAACCCCATTGCCGTTCTCACTGTGGTCGCAACCCTGAGTTTGAATACCAACGCTATACTAGCACTGTCATCTATGTATTTTCATCTACTGTGCTTGGATTTTTCTGTCTCTCTACCGCTCTCTCTCCTACTTTCTGTATCTTTACTCTGATCTACATAGTGAATAGCTTTTCTTTTTCTCTATCGTTTCTTTCCCTTACCTCTCCTTCTCTCCCTCTGTCCCTCCTACTGATCCTCTCTGCAGGAGTGCCCCGCCACCGCTGGGCAACAATCCCTTATTTCTCAGGTGATTGCTAAGGGAATATTGATTAAGGCAAAGATTTGCTGCTGAGAAGTCACTTTTGAAACTTCCTTCCAGTGACTTTAATGGTGAAAAGAGAGAGCTGACTCCTTGACTTTTAAAGAAACTCCCTGACACACACCCAATCAATGCACATGTAATGTAATGCATCACTCCTTGTGTCTGGTGCTTATGTCCCTATGTCTTTCTCTGTTTAATCGCTGCAATTAAAGTAACAAACAGTATCAATTAAAACAAAGGCTTCAGAGAACCCATTCCTCACAGAGCATTACTTATAGAAATTGCCATTACACTTGTTTTAATTGACTATTAGTTAAGCTCTACAAGTGCATTAGGCGGTCCATTCGACCTTGGAATGGGTCCGGGCCATTCAAATATTTCCTGGGAGAGATAGTGGCTGTAAAAGAAGAGAATGGGTTGCTGTCTAACCTGTGATGAAGTGAAGCAATTCGAACCTCTTTGGACTCTTATGCAATCACATCCTTGTGAAAGGAGTGGGAGGTTGCTTAGGTGGCTCTCTGAGGTGACATTTTGCTGGATTCTTCAAATGAAGTGTTGGTGGTTTTGATGTCAAAAACCTGTTCATCTGAAATCTTAATTTTCACTGTCCTGGGAGTTTATGATGGAAGTAGGCAAGTTAGTTGGTTTACTCACAAAGTGTGTGAAGTGTAGGTGAGACCTTGCTTTGGCCAAGAAATGAAAAAACATACTTATCTTATGAAATACAAACCCGATTCAAAAAATTTGGGACACTGTACAAATTGTGAGTAAAAAAGAAATGGAATCATTTACAAATCTCATAAAAGTACATTTAATTCACAATAGAATATAGATAACATATCGAATGTTGAAAGTGAGACATTTTGTAATGTCATGCCAAATATTGGCTCATTTTGGATTTCATGAGAGCTACAAATTCCAAAAAAGTTGGGACAGGTAGCAATAAGAGGCCGGAAAAGTTAAATGTACAGTTAAGGAACAGCTGGAGGACCCATTTGCAACTTATTATGTCAATTGGCAACATGATTGGGTATAAAAAGAACCTCTCAGAGGTCAAGATGGGCAGAGGATCACCAATTACCCAAATGCTGCGGCGAAAAATAGTGGAGCAATATCAGAAAGGAGTTTCTCAGAGAAAAACTGCAAAGAGTTTGAAGTTATCATCATCTACAGTGCATAATATCATCCAAAGATTCAGAGAATCTGGAACAATCTCTGTGCGTAAGGATCAAGGCCGGAAAACCATACTGGATGCCCGTGATCTTCGGGCCCTCAGACGGCACTGCATCACATACAGGAATGATGCTGTAATGGAAATCACAACATGGGCTCAGGAATACTTCCAGAAAACATTGTAGGTGAACACAATCCACAGTGCCATTCGCCGTTGCCGGCTAAAACTCAATAGGTCAAAAAAGAAGCCATATCTAAGCAGGATCCAGAAGCGCAGGTGTTTTCTCTGGGCCAAGGATCATATAAAATGGAGTTTGGCAAAGTGGAAAAGTGTTCTGTGGTCAGACAAATCAAAATTTGAAGTTCATTTTGGAAAACTAGAATGCCATGTCATCCGGACTAAAGAGGACAAGGACAACCCGAGTTGTTATCAGCGCCCAGTTCAGAAGCCTGCATCTCTGATGGTATGGGGTTGCATGAGTGCGTGTGGCATGGGCAGCCTACACATCTGGAAAGGCACCATCAATGCTGACAGTTATATCCAAGTTCTAGAACAACATATGCTTGTCGTCTCTTTCAGGGAAGACCTTGCATTTTCCAACATGACAATGCAAGACCACATACTGCATCAATTACAATGTCATGGCTGCATAGAAGAAGGATCCGGGTACTGAAATGGCCAGCCTGCAGTCCAGATCTTTCACCCTTAGAAAACATTTGGCGCATCATAAAGAGGAAGGTGCGACAAAGAAGACCTAAGACAGTTGAGCAACTAGAAGCTTGTATTAGATAAGAATGGGACAACAATCCTTTTCATAAACTTGAGCAACTTTTCTCCTCAGTCCCTAGACGTTTGCAGTCTGTTATAAAAAGAAGAGGGGATGCCACACAGTGGTAAACATGGCCTTGTCCCAACCTTTTTGAGATGTGTTAAATCAACTTATTTTTCCCTTAAAGTGATACTTTTTCACAGTTTAAACATTTGATATGTCATCTGTGTTGTATTCTGAATAAAATATTGAAATTTGAAACTTCCACATTATTGCATTCTGTTTTTATTCACAATTGTACAGTGTCCCAACTTTTTTGGAATCGGGTTTGTATGTTTCACCAAGACAGTAATGATTGTTCATTTTCTGAATTGTTTAATGGGTCTTTTTTTCAAAATATATATAACAACCCCAAAAAGGATTTTGTAACATCTGAAAATAAGCTCCAAACTCGGCAGAGAGAACGGTAGGTTTATTGGTGAAGCTTTTCACCATTTAATTTTATGTAGTCGTAGTTTTCCAAAGCAAACAGAAATACATGGGTCAATCTTAATTAACTTTAAAAGTGTTTCTAAAACAAAAAAAATGGAAAATGGATTTATAAGGCATTAATAAGGCATGGCATTCTAATTTTTGAGAAATACTCAAGAATGAACAGGAATTTTGAATTTATCCCTACCCCCACTCACCCCTGATTGTGCTAGATTTAAACCAATGTTTGTCTTAGAGGATTAACTTCACAATTTACACATAATTTTACTCTTTGGCCAATAAATTCATTTTTGATTGTATACCTACTGAAACATGGGACAGAAGCCATTGGCAATAGAATTTTCAGTTACTGTCCCTTGCAACAAAAAAACTAATATAATTCTTTTGACACCATGTTACCCCCTTATTATTATGCCAACAGTACCACACTTCTCTCGATATCAAATTATACAAAACATTCTGTTCCAATATTCAGTTGTGAAGGAGCAGTGCAGTGGGAGTTATCTCTGAACCTTGCCATGAGTCCCTTCATCTACAAAACCATCACTGTTTGCTAATGTGGAGGGTGAAATAGAGTTTAATTTCCGCTGGTTCGTCAAAATAGTGTCATTTTACTTGGCAATGCTCATTGTGTTCATTTCATAAGACATTTCTGTAGATTTCGAAGGACGTCTGGTTCATTAGCAACTTGATGGCTTTTGACACAATGTGACAGAAGTGTGTGTCTGTTGGCATGAGTGAGAGAGAGTGACAGGAGTGATAAGAGCTGCTTATTTCCCCTTCATTATTAATGAGAAGCGGTATTTACAAAAGCATTATAATTTGGCTTCTGAGCCTCATGCATTATTAGTGACAACATGGCTCTGTAAAGATATTCAATGATAACTTTGAACGGTTTTGTTCCGTTATCCACAAAAGAAGTGGAAAAAAATCCAGAAACAATCCTAATCGTTAACAGAGTTTGGCACATAGAGTGATAGACTGGTTTCCCAAGACGTTTATTGAGTGCATTTTTAGTACAATAATTCTCCGAAAGTTACGGCTTTACAAACTCGGACACGTACGGCGTCATCACAATATACAAGTGGTAGCTATACAGAGAGACATAATAAATCAATCACACACATTCGGGTTCCTTTGCCCTGTATGTACCGCAAATATGAGGTAATCTCTCAGTTATGCTGTTTCCATCCTTATTGGCTGTTCTGAACAATGCTCGGCATGTGCGTGTATGTGTGTCCATCATCTGAAATACAAGAACACAGTGAGAAAGAATAATTAGCCGGGTGTGTTCAACTGCAAGTGAAACAAACTTTCTAGAATATGGATTGGCCTCCACACGTATGCAACATCAGTCATCCGTTGGATGGCCACACTCAAAGCCCCATTTGGGAAGAATTAAAACAGATGGCATTGTAAACACTTAAACCATTTATGAATACATATGGAATAAATAAAGCAACATTTCTTTTGAGAGACAGGACGGAACAACGTCAGCTTATTCTGAAAAGGCTTTTATAGAGAGAACTAATTGTTCATTTCACTACACCGAAGTGGAATACCATTGGAGTACAATTTTCTTTAACATGTATTGTTTTTTTTTTATCAGTGAAAGAAATGTGAATTCCAGATCCCTTCATTTAATAAAGTAACTGGGTGTAGGGTAGAAAAAATGAGAACTTTAACCATCCTTTCACAACACAAATAGCTTATCGTATAGGTTGTGATACAGCGCTTATTGGACCAGTAAAACTAGCTTGTGAAGTGTTACCGTTTTTATAGCCTGTCACTGCCTCTCCACTCTCCTACACCCTCTACCTTCTCCAAATGACTTCCCATTTCCCCCACAGACACACACTGCCAGGTCCCGGCCCACTCTCTCTTCAGAAAGAGCTGTGGTGGAGAAACTGTGATGGAAGCCATAAGTATGTGTTCTGGTACCGGTGTGTGACAAATGAATGCGTGTGCATATATGCCTGTGTGCGCGTGCGTATCTGTGGTTGCCTCTGTACCATCCGTCTCTCTGCCTGGGGCTGGCCAAGCCTCCATCAGACTGAAGCCGGCAGGTGGCTCTACTCTGTGCTTGCTCAGAGGCACTCGAGCGGATAGCCGGAGAGAGAGGCCAATTCCCCGCCACTATCTCCAGCCGGGCGCCAAAACCCGCGCCCGGACCCAAGGCAGGTTTGTTAGGGCCAGGATAAATGATCCGGAGGCCAGTTACGAGGAAGAAAAGGGGTTAGATGGAGGAGAGATGTAAGGTCTAAGGGGGTTGAGGACACTTAATAATCGGCTAATGGGCTGCCATCGATTTTCTAATTTCAGACGCCAAGGTGGGTACCTCTGTCTGTCTTAGTCATGGATCCGCCTTCTCAAAATAATGACCCATCGCTTGGCACAGGAGTGCAGATGGCGAGCCAACTCCACTGTGGGAACAGTGTTCTATGATATCAGTGTTTGGGGAAAACAGTGGTTTGTCATGACTAGATAACCGGGAGGGTTGTTGTTGCAACGGATCGTCGCAGAGAGATTCAGAAATACTCTTGCAATTTGCGTACATTATAGATAAGACACTCGATTTTACCTCTTTTATCAGCAAAATCAGCAGAATAGTCTTTGTTTGGGACAACGTGTTGTTCAGGACCTAAGATTTACAAGTATTTTAAAAAACACTTGATTGTTTTGGGCAGTAAGTCCTATTTACGCTGATTTGTGTGTTCAATACGAATATTTGAAACAAAGTACAGTACCGTTAAAAAGTTTGGGGTCACTTGAAATGTCCTTGTTGTCCATGACAACATACATGAAATTTGTTTAAATAGAAAATATAGCAAAGTGAATATTAAATAGTGATTAATACGGTTGAAATATGGATTTTTAATTGACATAGAAATTGTCCTTCAAACTTTGCTTTCAAAGAATCCTGTTTGCAGCAATTATAACCTTGCAGACCTTTGGCGTTCTAGCTGTCAATTTGTTGAGATAATCTGAAGCAAATTCACCCCATGCTTCCTGAAGCGCCTCCCACAAGTTGCATTGGCTTGCATTGGGCACTTCATATGTACCATACGGTCAAGGTGCTCCCACAACAGCTCAATAGGGTTGAGATCCAGTGACTCAATCAATCAAATGTATTTATAAAGCCCTTTTTACAACAGCAGTTGTGGTTTTACAGAAACACTGGCCTTTAACCCCAAGGAGCAGACAACAGTAGTGTTGAATTTCAGTGGCTAACCTAGAGAGGACCCAGGCTCAGAGGGGTGACCAGTTCTCTTCTGGCTGGCTGCGCTGGTCACTCCATTATAGACAAAATACCAGCTGAAGGCTTCTTCCCTTAAATAGTTATTGTATAGTTTGGAGCTCTGCTTTGGGTCATTGTTCTGTTGTTGAAGGAAATTGGCTCCAATCAGGTGCCGTCCAGATTGTATGGCATGGCGTTGCCTTCAATGCCTCAAAATGGAGTTATAGCCTTTTCTTTTGGCCATCGTAATATTTTCTTTTTATTGGTCAGTCTGATATATAGCTTTTTCTTTGCAACTCTATCTAGAAGGCCAGCATCCCGGAATCACCACTTCACTGTTGATGTTGAGATTGATGTTTTGCGGGTACTGTGAGGTGTCTGTTTCTCAAACTCAACACTCAAATGTATTTGTCCTCTTGCTCAGTTGTGTACCGGGGCCTCCTACTCCTCTTTCCACTCTGGTTAGAACCAGTTTGTGGAACTTTCTATGAGATCTTCAATTTCTTGCCAATTTCCCTAATGGAATAGCCTTCATTTCTCAGAACAAGAATAGACTGACGAGTTTCAGAAGAATGTTCTTTGTTTCTGGACATTTTGAGCTGGTAATCGAACCCGCAATTGCTGATGCTCCAGATACTCAACTAGTCTAAAAGGCCAGTTTTATTGATTCTTTAATCAGCACAACAGTTTCCAGCTGTGCTAACATATGTTTTCTAATGATCCATTATCCTTTTAAAATGATTTACTTGGATTAGCAAACACAATGTGCCATTGAAAAATAAGACTGATGGTTGCTGATAATGGGCCTATTTAGATATTTTATAAAAAATAAGTAGTAAGTAGTAAAAATTCCAGTAGTAATTTACAACACATACAATATCTACACTGGATTTCTGATTACTTTAATGTTATTTTAATGGACAACTGACCCCAAATTTGAACCTGAAGGCATTGAGCTTCTTCATATCCTCTTTATTAGGCAATAAACAAATAAGGTCATTCTCTGGTTGTGTGACTAGGTGAGATCCCATCAACTGAGATCCCACTCCCTGCTTTCAGGGATGGTTAGAATTCAGGGTGTTCAGGGTTAGATCAGACAGCTGTCTTGGGGCCAGTGCTACACCAATCACACACAGGCTGCAATCACAGCCAGCTATATATAGAGTAAACAAAAACCGGGCTAGTAGTACAATCAACGCTGTGTGCACAAGCGTTCACTAATCATACCAGTTTCACCTCAAAGACCGCATTTTGCATTTTACTTTAGATACTTGTCAGATGAATACTCAAACTCCATCGAGTAAAACCAGCGCAATCAGAAGCCACAGTCTTAACCTTTTGAGGGCCCTAAACAAGACTTGGTTAATTTTATGTTTATAGTTTACTTTCTAGAATTGTACACATTTTGCGCTGTGTTGTAGAGAAAACATTGCAGTTTTAAGCAAGTCTTCTGTAATTTTACAAAATGGGCCACGTGGTAAGAAGAACATGTACATTGACACAATGTTTTATTTATGGCTATAAAGATTTCCATTGGGAGGAGTGAAAAAGTATCACATTTCAGCAGAATTATGTGATTCTACACATTTAGCATTTCTGTCATTGCATCCTGCCAATATTGCCATCAGACATTTAATGCAATTATACACATTTTGAAGTGAATTATCTTATTAATATAGCTCAGTGTGAATGACTAACAATGTCAATTGGGGAGACCCTGCATAGGTGAATGGCATGGCCAGATGGTATTCAACAACAGGCTTAGGCTGACCTGACTAACAATTAAATGTTTTTTGATGTGACCAATTAAAGTGACTGACAATTAAAAGTTACAACATATCAAAAATGCACCTTCAAATAAGATTAAACATCAAATAAATTATCTCCACTTTTTGCAGTGGAACGTCCTTTCTAATTTGGAAAGGTTAAAGCATTATGTGCATGAGGTGTAACTCTGATACAATTCAAGGATTTTACACGGCACCCTAGACCAGTCTGTAAAACTGTGTCCAATGGTAAAAGAGCTTCTTCCTAAATACTGCAATGATCAATCGAGCCCTGACATTTGACTGAAGTGGACAATTCATCCTGTTTTGAATTACCTATTCTAATATCTATACCTGTTCCTAAAACTAACATTGATTTTAGTGTAGTTCAATCAGGTTGGCCTTCTGCCAGGGCCTGGGATAAAATACCCTAAATCCTCTTCATGCCAGGGCAATATTTCAGCTTGTTATCCCCACTCAATCTGGGTCTGACTGTCTAAAATAATGGTTACAACACTACCAAATTGCAGTAGAAATGAAGGGTAGTAGCATGAGGGAACCTGTGTCTATTTGGATAAAAACACAATAATAATGGTCTAGACAGATACTGTTAAGTCAACCGCACAGGTCCAGCTGGACACTTTAGATTGTGTATTCATTTCTCTGTATGTGAGCAGAGTACCTTTGCGCTCTGCTGAAGCATGTGTTTTTATTTTTTATCAATGTGGCATCAACCAACTGTTGGAGAACCAGGCCTGAATTGGGCAGTTTCAATTTCCAAACAGCAGTTGCTTACTTTGAGAGGACCAATATACACTGTAAATGGTGACATGTTCTGTTGGCTATGCCAAACAAGCCTGTGCAATTGAAATGAAGTGCGCCCCACTAAATCGAAGCACTCGTCTCTCACTGCACGTGTTTCATAACGCCAGCTCAGTTAAAGATCCGCCTGCAAAATATGGGGACTAACCAAAAAACATCCAAGACTAGAGCCCTGGAAGCCCGGGTCTGGTGACACCCCTTGTTTTGAGGCAATTGTCAGGTAAATTTCAACTGGCCAAAGACAGCAGTTCTAGACAAAATGAATTACATTGGCCTACACAAATAGCTGTGTTTTGTGCCTTGTTATTTACTAGGCTGATTTAAAATGTCCAAACAGCCTGTATTTATTACATAGTAGGCTATAGATCTCTAAAACCTGTTAGGTTGGCAGAACATTTTCTACTTCCTCATATGAACATCTTGTCTAACATCTGAAAGAAATTGCATATAATAGCATTTTCATTACTTTACAGTGCTGTAGCCAATGTGTCCGGAAGATTTCTCAAATATCTGGGAAAATAAATTGCTGCCGGTCACAATGTCTAGTGACAAATTTTCTTAGCGGAAGCTGTGGAGTATGAAGTGCTTGACTTGAGCCAAAACGGAACAGCTTTCCGGTACTTCTAATTTTAGGCAAACAGCATTCCGGTTCCTCTTCCAGGCACGCCTTATGCATTTTGATGAACATAGGATAAAATGAGTGCAGGAACTGACAAATTGCACATTAGACTAAGTCAAGTGCTGGGTGTATGGATGTCTGAGGAATTGTGAGGATGTTAAATCTGAGAATGTGATGATGTATGAGGATGTAAGAGGATGTGTTCAAAAGTATGAAGAATTATGCTGATGGATGAGGAAGTATAAGGATGTATGAGGATATGTGAGGATGTATGAAGAGGTGTGAAGATGTGTGAGATGCCTTTTTAGTTACTACTCAAGTCAACATCAGATACATACCGTCAACTTTGGGTCAGCAGTGGTGAGCCAATCCTCTACCCATTCCGGACGGAGCCAATCACTCAAACACAAATAATAAACAAGAGGTACAGAAAAACAAAACGATCTGTACAAGTAAGTGCTTACAAGCAAGATACAGCATTGATACACTCACATTTAACACAGGCTCCCAGAGAATGAACAGGTCTTTTTTTTCTTCTTTTTCCACCCTACACTGGTTTTATACACATCTATAGACAGGGTGTGTAGCCTACGTGGTCCTTTGTACATTTAGATACAGTCCAAAGTTCATTCCGGATAGTCCATGTGACACCCTCATCATTAGGGAAGAAACAAAACAGGATCCATTGTTTTGTTCTCTGGAGGGCTAGGTGGCGCTGTAGGGAAACTACAGTATATATCACAATACAGTCCACAAAAACATCATCTTTGCCAAAAATGCAAGCAGAGAGAGTTTTGTACATACATATTCATACACGTCACCTTCAATATGAAGATTTATTTTGAAGATATATTCATATTTAGTTAGAGATATACATATCTATATATATATATTCTCAGCATCTGGGGGTGACCATTTTACTAGTCCTTTGGCAAAGCCATCCACCCAGACATCCACAGGTAGTATTAAAGTTAAAACAAGGAAGATGACTGCTTTTCATGGTAAAAAAAAAAATCCAATAATTATTTCACGCCAGTTCAACTTTGGTCGACCTTGAGAAGACCTCCAAAATGTCAAAAAAAATGTAAAAATAGGAAAACGTCTGTTGAGAAATGATTCAATAAAATATACACCATTTCAGGCCTTTGTGTAATTTTCCATATGTGTATGACAACGTGTACTGTGTTTCAATGTATTTATTTTTAGGATACTTTCACACCGCTGTGCCTAGCCAGACCAAGGCATCCTCATTCCAGTCTCTGAAAAAGGCCTTGGGGTCAAAGCTCAAATCAGTGGCCTTCTCACGTGAACATCCTTTTAAAAACTTTTCCACTGGGCTCCTCTCCAGGCACACACATTTCGGTCACCATACTAATTCTGATATTCAGAAAGACTTTACCCCTGTATTTGGTGTGAGGTTATAGGTGGCAGTAAAATACTATGATATAGATTACAACAGTGAGTATACGCACGGACAAGATTGTGGCCATAGTTTAAGATGTGATGGTCTTTCAACCCCTGGAACTCCTGACAATGCGTAGCTCAGATTAGGATGTTCAAATGAAATTACAAATGTCTGCTCTATGCTCGTAGTACACCATAAAACTTGCAAATGAAAGATTTGAAAACAGTCTAGAAACCCACTGAACTCTAGATGATGATTCTATATTGCCGGTTAATAGAAAGTGATGGACAGTGGCCTCCCGGTAGAACGATGTTCCGTTGTATGTTTTCTAGAAGGTTAGATGAGGATGATGGTCTCGACCCGGGCGCGTTCCGATGGGTCGGGGGTCATTCGGTGAGAGGCGTAGTTCTTCCTGCTGTAGTCCCTGCCTGCCCGAATGCTGCCCGCCCCGTGGGATGGCGCCCCCTCCAGTCATGCCATGGAGGTGGGCGACTGGCACTGGCTCATCTGCACACGCATGGAGGCCACGTTACTCAGGATCTTCTTCTGGTGACCCGCCAGGGTTACACCTATCCTCAGGAGGTCTCTGAAGGGAAGGAGGGAGGGGTGAGAGGGGATGTGAGGTGTGAGGGAGAGAGAAAAGTCTTAACGTCAGTCGGTACTAAAACTTTAATTCCTCAACTGTGGACTAAAAACACCAGTACAAAAAATAACTGTTTGTGTGGTCTCTATTGTATTTACACAGATTACTGAAACACCAAAATGTCCTTTCAGGACAGGTTACCCAGTAATTGAGAAGAGAAAAACAACATAACCATTTGTATTTGATAAACATGGTCTACTTGTTAGTTGTATAGGTTTATCCATATTGAAAACAATGTAAATAGGCTACGTTTTAGAAGCAACATTATGATGTTAGAATGACACAAAACACCAGATTGACACATGCAACTATTGTTTGTTGGGACGTATATTATTTTGTGTGGGTGTGTATATGTGTGAGTGCATGCATGTAAATCAGCATGTGTGTGGGTGTTTGTGCTGTCTTGCATGTGCACGCCTGCTCACACATGGCGTGTGCACTTCCATGGAGTCGCGCGCATGTAAGAGTGTGTTTTTGTGCACGTGACACTTACTCAGAGGTCATTTGAGCCACCAGCTGCAGTGAGGTGAAGCCCGAGTTGAGAAAGTTGTCTCTGTATTGAGTCATCTTGATAGCTGCCAGCCATTCTTCCACCGAACTGAAGGTGTTGAAGTCTGGGACAGAGCGATCCAACAGGGGCTGGGAAGGCCTGCAGGGGAAACGAAGGAGGAATAAGTATGCTAGAGAGAGCAAGAGAGTTTTCACTTCTGTCATTTATTAAGGCTTATTTTCCCTTTCCCTTTGAAAATATAAACAACCCGCTTCCCAAGCCATAAAAACGCCCTTCACATTGATATGAGAGTGAGGGAG
This sequence comes from Esox lucius, assembly GCF_011004845.1. NCBI lineage: Eukaryota > Metazoa > Chordata > Actinopteri > Esociformes > Esocidae > Esox > Esox lucius. Next base: position 5,217,579 of record NC_047571.1, on the reverse strand, counting down.
GCAAAGAACCTTGGTGTGACCCCTAGATGACACCCCGTCGTTCTCCGCTAACATCAAAGCAGTGACTTGCTGCTGCAGGTTCGTGGTCTGCAACTTCCGCAGAGTGTGACCATTGCCCCCACGCGGGAAGCCGCACAGCTCCTAATCCCGGCACTTGTCATCTCCCATCTAGACTGGTGCAACTCGCAGTTGGCTGGGCTCTGCAGTTGTGCCATCAAACTAGCAAAAGTTATCCAAAACGCCGGGTAAGAGAGGTGGGCCGAGTAGAGCAGAGGAAAGTAGAGGACAGGAGAAACCAGCTTCCTTCAGAAAGCACAACAGAGTCTGCCTGCTGTTTATTCCGGAAAAGTCTGGAACTGGACCTGTTCAAAGAGTATCTTAAGTAGACATCTCTGTTTCGCATGTGTCTTTGCTGACAGCTTCTTCAGTGAGTAAATTGTACTCACTGACAGTGCTATCTGGTTTTCCCACCTGGCTATTTTAAGATTAATGTAAGTCGCTCTGGGTTTTGCTAAATGAATAAAATGTACATTTGACAAACCTGATAGGGCAGCTCGTCATGAACGCGCATTATTTAACAGATTTATTTGGCACATTTATATCTGCTCATGAATTTGACTGTTCATTTCTTCTAAATGTATAGATGGATTTATCTCGTAGTATCATCAATATTTTACGTGTAGGATGGTGATTGTGTGTTTCAGATGGAAATGCAGTACTTTCTCTGCTTCCATTTTATAGAGGCAATGTTTAGATGATTACTTGAGATTTAAATGACAAGAAATCTCTTTATTGTACATCAACATTGCCTTTGTTTAAGGTTTTCACCACTTTCAAATTCTTGTCTGTAATATATGTGCTTATTGGGAGCAATTATGTGTTTCTATAAGTATCGTAAGTTTCACTGTCCCATGGGCTACAGACATACAGTGGGGAGAACAAGTATTTGATACACTGCCGATTTGCAGGTTTCCCTACTTACAAAGCATGTAGAAGTCTGTCATTTTTATCATAGGTACACTTGTAAGATTTTTTTATAATTAATTAGCATTTTATTGCATGACATAAGTATTTGATCACCTACCAACCAGTAAGAATGCCGGCTCTCACAGACCTGTTAGTTTATCTTTAAGAAGCCCTCCTGTTCCCCACTCATTACCTGTATTAACTGCACCTGTTTGAACTCGTTACCTGTATAAAAGACACCTGTCCACACACTCAATCAAACAGACTCCAACCTCTCCACAATGGTCAAGACCAGAGAGCTGTGTAAGGACATCAGGGATAAAATTGTAGACCTGCACAATGCTGGGATGGGCTACAGGACAATAAGCAAGTAGCTTGGTGAGAAGGCAACAACTGTAGGCGCAATTATTAGAAAATGGAAGAAGTTCAAGATGATGGTCAATCTCCCTCGGTCTGGGGCTCCATGCAAGATCTCACCTCGTGGGGCATCAATGATCATGAGGAAGGTGAGGGATCAGCCCAGAACTACATGCCAGGACCTGGTCAGTGACCTGAAGAGAGCTGGGACCACAGTCTCAAAGAAAACCATTTGTAACACATTATGCCGTCATGGATTAAAATCCTGCAGCGCACGCAAGATCCCCCTGCTCAAGCCAGCACATGTCCAGGCCTGTCTGAAGTTTGCCAATGACCATCTGGATGATCCAGAGGAGGAATGGGAGAAGGTCATGTGACAAAAATATAGCATGGAGGTGGAAGCATGGAGGTGGAAACATCAGTCTTTGGGGATGCTTTTCTGCAAAGGGGCCAGGATTACTGCCCTGTATTGAGGGGAGGATGGATGGAGCCATGTATTGCTCAGTAAGAGCACTAAAGATGGGTCGTGGCAGGGTCTTCCAACATTACAACGACCCGAAACCCACAACCAGGGCAACTAAAGAGTGGCTCCGTAAGAAGAATCTCAAGGTCCTGTAGTGGCCTAGCCAGTCTCCAAACCTGAACCCAATAGAAAATCTTTGGAGGGAGCTGAAAGTCCGTATTGCCCAGCCCCGAAACCCTATAGGATCTGGAGAAGGTCTGTATGGAGGAGTGGGTCAAAATCCCTGCTGCAGTGTGTGCAAACCTGGACAAGAACTACAGGAAATGTATGATCTCTGTAATTGCAAACAAAGGTTTCTGTACCAAATATTAAGTTCTGCTTTTCTGATGTATCAAATACTTATGTCATGTAATAAAATGCTAATTAATTACTTAAAAATCATACAATGTGATAAAAATTACAGACTTCTACATGCTTTGTAAGTGGGAAAACCTGTAGTGTATCAAATAGTTGTTCTCACCACTGTATTACAAGGATAAAATCACTAAAACAATATTTAATAAAAAAAAATAAGTGTTTTGTCTTCTAGTATAAGCCAGGAAATGTTACATTTATCGTAACATTTCCTTCTGCTGATGCTGTAAGTGTACAATGAATTAATGAATTGCAGTGTACCGTCCCTACCTAAATGCATTTACAATGACCTTGTCATGGAGGGAGGAAAGGACTGTGACGGTCAAAGCCAGGGAAATCCTTTGAAACCAAAGTTGTGACAGACGGATGCTGTGGTTCAGAGACAGTTAACAGCGTGAATATTGTTCACTGTACGTTGGCCAGAAGAAGTCTTATGATGAAATGTCTATAATGTTTTCCTGCTTTTGACATTCAGATAGTAATTTTTCATTAAAAAAAAAACTATTTTAGTCATTGATTGCACAGAGAATACAAAATATCTTCTGGTTACTGGTCAAATGCTCTAGGATGATTGCAATTGATTACTACAGTATCTCTTTTCATTACATATTTATTTCACCAGCATTGAAGCCATGCAGTGACGTGTGAGTACAACTTTGATTGTGTAGTTTGCCCAGTGTATGAAAACAATATCACCCATCCCTTAGACGGAATAGGTTAAATGTGGGTATAATGAAGATGCCTGTTACATGATTTATTGCCATGTTCAAGTAGAAAGCTGAATGGGTAATTGTTTGTTCAATACAGAGGCGCCAAATGTATAAAGGTACCTATATTATTTTACCTGTGACATTGAATTATGTTGTAGTGAATGTCAGAGGCCTGGTATACGTCAACTTGTCACGGCTGGTTGGCAGCAGAGTAAGCCTGACTGAAGCTTAGATGTTGATGTATAATTTAAAACACTATTCTGGCAATACTGGGAGTATCTGTCAACTTGCAAATTCATTTCTATGGGTAAAACATTCTGTTGTTTCATAATTGCCGCTTCACTGTAAATAAACTGGACACAGTTGCGGCTAATCCTACTATTTACTGCCTCTGAGAACACTCTAGAATGTTTGGCCTAAAGTCCCTATAGTCATTTTAAAACCAGCTTTGATGGTGGTGTGGAGCTGTAGCCTCTTATGTAACATACAGACGTGTGTTTATTTTAGTTGGATACAATCTTAGTCAAGACAATGTATCGTTTTGTTCGTTTGTATACATTCACACCGCGAAGAAACGACCCACTCATTTGAAATTGATGTGTGTGTTTAAGGTAAAATGCGTGTGTTCACACAAGTTCTGAACACCAGGAATAACTGTAGTATAGCCTTTGATCTACTACACAGTAGTAAGCTCATGTTTATTTCAGGGAAGTCAGCGTATGTCTGAGTTGAGAAGGTGTGCACGCCTGCACTAAGCCTCTGCTTTGAAGTCATCGGGGTAAAAAGGTGAGAGTGATTATGAGTGTGTGTGGCTTGGTGTCTCTCTAGGCAGCACGTCATAGTACTAACAATATCCCACAGTAGAAATTTCCTTGGGAAAGTTTAGAATTTTCTTTTTGAATTTCAGGGAAATGCCATTAAAAAGCAACCTTCAGCCAAACCCTTTCGCTAATGTCACATCGTGACTGTTGTGATCCAAAAGAGATTTCTTGTAGTCAGTCCATTATTTATTTTTTGCCAATGTTGACCTTGGCTGTGGAAACGTCTAGAAGTTCCACATTCTCCCAATACTGATTCTTCCATGTAACTAACGGAAAAAGAAACCAGGAACTACCGCGGCTCATCATCACACAATTCAATTATGTCAGCTTTGACAGTTTCTCACTGTCCACTAGAATCTGTGTACACAACTTTTAGTATATGTGTAACCAAACTATACTATAAACGAATGGATGATTCGCCTACACTGCTGGGATGCCGGCCACTTGCTTGAGACTGGCTGGGTTGCGAATCATCTTGTCCAGGGTGTTGACGATGTCAGTGAAGCGCGGCCGGGCGTTACGGTCCTTCTGCCAGCAGTCCAGCATAAGCTGGTGGAGGGCCGAGGGGCAGTCCATGGGAGCAGGAAGCCGGTAGTCCTGCTCTATCGCATTGATCACCTAGGGACAGAGAGAGGGCAGAAATTCACTAGGTCAGTGAGGGACACATGCTACCACGGAGAAGGCGCTGAGTGGTTAACAACCCACGCAACTGAGTTATGGGGTCATTCAAAATTAGTCTCCAATGTTAGTTCAATGACTTTAAGTCTGTTTTCTTTTGTGATTTCAACTTCCCATTTCTGTGGAGCTAAAGTTGTGAGATGATGGAGCTAAAGTGGAGCTAAACTGGAAGAGTGTCTCTCTGAATTCAAATTTCTCAGTGTGTTCATCAAGGATGACCTCACTCGGTCCAGACAAGCAAACTTGGCAGTGAAAACTGCCCAAAAACGACTATACTTCCTGAGGAGACTCAAGAAATTTTGCATATCTGCAAAAACTTGCACCAACTTCTACAGGTGCTCCATTGAAAGCATCCTTTCAGGCTGCATTACTGCCTGGCACGGCAGTTGCTCTGCTGGAGACCGCAAGTCCCTCCAGAGGGTGGTAAAGTCTGCGGAACACATCATCAGCTACCATCTCTAGTCCAGGCAAGGCGTCTACCACACACAATGCCTGAGGAAAGCACGGGACATCATCAAAGACTACAGCCAGCCAGGTTATGGTCTGTTCACACTGCTGCCGTCTGGTAGATGCTACAGGAGCAACGGAGCACACACTTCCAGACTCAAAAACAGTTTTTCCCTTAGAACATAAGGCTCCTCAACCAGCAACACTGATTCATGATAATACTGATCACACATCAATATTCCAGATGCTCTGATGTCCTTTCAGGTACTTTTTAATGGCAATTAGAATATTCCTTTGCATGTTCCATTCCTAAACATATTACACTCGTATGTATCTATGACACTCAATGCTTCTACCATACTGTTCATACTCCCCCATCCTACTCTTTCAAAATTGATGCTAGTTTAAAAAATGTTATGCAATTAAAGGTGATTTTCCCAAACCTGTGGCTTTTTAAATTGCAATTAGTGTCTGTGTATAAATAGTCAATGAGTTTGTTAGCTCTCACGTGGATGCACTGAGCAGGCTATATACTGAGCCAGGGGGAGCAGAAAATAACTGTCAAAAGACCTGCATAACAAGATAATGGAATCTCTAACGTGCGGTTCATGCAAGACGACCAAAGACTTTGCATGACCTGGAGGCATTTTGCCAAGACCAACGGGCAGATATACCACCTGCAAGAATTCGGGCCTCATAGACAACTATTACAAAAGACTGCATGCTGTCATTGATGCTAAAGGGGACAAAACACAGTATTAAGAACTAAGGGTATGCAGACTTTTGAACAGGGGTCAGTACATTTTGTTCTTTGTTGCCATGTTTTGTTTTATGATTGTGCTATTCTGTTATGACCTACAGTTGAATGTGAATCCTATAAGAAATAAAATACATTTGTTTTGCCTGCTCACTCATGTTTTCTTTACAAATGGTACATATATTACAAATACTCCATTGGTATGCAAACTTTGGAGCACAACTGTATATTACTGCCATACTTGCCATATACAAATGTTCAATAATACTACCCAGATTGCTGCTAGTTTACAGTACTCTTTTTTTAAACTGCTGCTAGTGTACAGTTATGTATATTGTTGCTTTATTTTATAATTATTTTCTTTCTAGTTCTGCTTATAAACTGTTCTTCTTAACTCTCACTACGTAGTTGTTTGGTGCCATTGCGCAATCATTTCATTGTGCATCATCGCTTTACAATCATCGGTTTACCAACGTCTCCAGAAGGGCACGCACACCCAGAGCTGCAGAACAATATGTCATCAAATTGAAATGTTCTAAGACAATGAAACGTTTTGGAAATTGAATTGAAAAATAACTCTTAGCATGAGGCTTCGGAAATTAAATGAAAAGCTTCCAAATCATTTTAAGGTCATTTGTAAAGTCAGCATGTAATTGTGTTAAGGTCAACCTGTACCCGTTCCCAGAAATGCTGATGCTGAAGACACTGAACTAGTCAAGAAGGCCAGTTTCATTGCGTCTTTTAATAAGTATAACAGTTTTCAGCAGTGCTAACATAATTGCAAAAGGGTTTTGTAATGATCAATTAGCCTTTTAAAATGATAAACTTGGATTAGCAAACGCAATGAGCCATTGGAATACAGGACTGATGGTTGCTGATAATGGCCCTGTGTACACCTATGTAGATATTCCAGAAGCAATCAGCTGTTTCCAGGTATAATAGTCATTTTCAACATTAACTATGTCTACACTGTATTTTTGATTTATGTTATTTTAGTGGACAACAAATGTGCTTTTCTGTTGAAAATAAGGACATTTCGAAATGACCACAAACTTTTGACTGGTACTGTAGACCCAAAAAGGCCTGAATCAGCTGGACCACTCTCGCCCACAGGCAGTTATTTTCTACCGGACATGGGTCATAAGGATGGTTCTTCAACTAAGACCGAACATCGCAGAACCCCAATAAGCAAGACATTGGAAGGTTACTGCCAAACCAGAGTTTATGATCACAGCTGATCAATAATGTTTCGTAAAGTAGAGAATTGCGAGGATAAATACGGGATTTCGCTTTCCATCTTCCTCTCAATGTATTTTCTGAATCATGCGTCACCAGGCCATAGTAGCTGTATCTCATTTAGTGCAACTGAGCTGTTAGTGAGTGACTTACTCAGCGTCAATGTCTTTGATCCTCAATCTCCTTCTCTCTTCGCCTCTCGTTTTTACCCACCTTCTATCTGTCTCTCTTTGCCTTATTTTTCTCTCTCTCTCTCTGTTCCCCCCATCCCCATCTCTCTCTTTCTACGTCTGTCACCAATTACTCTACAGGCAGCACTCAGGGCTGCTGTACCCTTCCTCCTTGACACTAGCCAATCACAAGGCAGTATGAAAGGACGAATGGGACCTATGTTCTGACACTGTGGGAAAGTGTCTTGGGAATAGGCTGATTGCATGTAATTAAGGTAGTGAATGTAGGTACTTGATATTTTCCACTGCCGTGGAAATGGTAAAGGCTACAAAGACCTGCTGGTAGAGAATGTGCTGAAGCTATTCTGTACATGGCCCTACAATGATAAAAAAAGACAATAAAAAAGTGCTCTCCCTCTCTTTCTTACCATTGTGTATTTGTTCAGTAGGACAGAACGTTTTACCTTCTATTACGTTGTGTAACTTCAGTTAAACAAGAACTAAAGTATGCCGTAATTGGTCCGATGCTCAATTAATTTTGGGGAGAAGAGATTGCAATCAGAATGACTAGCTTTTCCCATTTGTTGTTGAAAATGATGCGCAGGTCTATGAGACAAATGACCCTTCCGGAATTCAAAAGAAGTGTTAAAGGCCCTGAAAAAATGCTATTTGTTTTTTCATCCGTATCATAGTTTCATGGCCAATCTTATGTACCATCTAAACTCACCTAAAGGATTATTAGGAACACCATACTAATACTGTGTTTGACCCCCTTTCGCTTTCAGAACTGCCTTAATTCCACATGGAATTGATTCAACAAGGTGCTGAAAGCATTCTTTAGAAATGTTGGCCCATAGTGATAGGATAGCATCTTGCAGTTGATGGAGATATGTGGGATGCACATCCAGGGCACGAAGCTCCCGTTCCACCACATCCCAAAGATGCTCTATTGGGTTGAGATCTGGTGACTGTGGGGGGGAATGGTGTGAAAAGGGAAAAACATCCAGTATGCGGCAGTCCTGTGGGCGAAAATGCCTTGTTGATGCTAGAGGTCTGAGGAGAATGGGCCGACTGATTCAAGCTGATAGAAGAGCAACTATGACTGAAATAACCACTCGTTACAACCGAGGTATGCAGCAAAGCATTTGTGAAGCCACAACACGCACAACCTTGAGGCGGAGCTTTGTGACATGGTGCATTATCCTGCTGGAAGTAGCCATCAGAGGATGGGTACATGATGGTCATAAAGGGATGGACATGGTCAGAAACAATGCTCAGGTAGGCCGTGGCATGCCCAATTGGCACTAAGTGGCCTAAAGTGTGCCAAGAAAACATCCCCCACACCATTACACCACCACCACCAGCCTGCACAGTGGTAACAAGGCATGATGGATCTATGTTCTCATTCTGTTTACACCAAATTCTGACTCTACCATCTGAATATCTCAACAGAAATCGAGACTCATCAGACCAGGCAACATTCTTCCAGTCTTCAACTGTCCAATTTCGGTGAGCTTGGGCAAATTGTAGCCTCTTTTTCCTATTTGTAGTGGAGATGAGTGGTACCCGGTGGGGTCTTCTGCTGTTGTAGCCCATCCGCCTCAAGGTTGTGCGTGTTGTGGCTTCACAAATGCTTTGCTGCATACCTCGGTTGTAACGAGTGGTTATTTCAGTCAAAGTTGTTCTTCTATCAGCTTGAATCAGTCGGCCCATTCTCCTCTGACCTCTAGCATCAACAAGGCATTTTCGCCCACAGGACTGCCGCATACTGGATGTTTTTCCCTTTTCACACCATTCTTTGTAAACCCTAGAAATGGTTGTGCGTGAAAATCACAGTAACTGAGCAGATTGTGAAATACTCAGACCGGCCCGTCTGGCACCAACAACCATGCCACGCTCAAAATTGCTTAAATCACCTTTCTTTCCCATTCTGACATTCAGTTTGGAGTTCAGGAGATTGTCTTGACCGGGACCACACCCCTAAATGCATTGAAGCAACTGCCATATGATTGGTTGATTAGATAATTGCATTAATGAGAAATCGAACAGGTGTTCCTAATAATCCTTTAGGTGAGTGTATATTTAAGTAGTCTTTCCTCAAGATTGTCTTTTGCATCTAGATGCAATCTTTCAACTGAAAAAGTGGTTTAATCAGGGAAAATACAACATATCAACAAAAAAACATACAGGTTGTGAAAAATGAAATTCTCATCTGAAATGGGATGGTCATCTCCAGGAGCTAACATTACCACTGAGACAAGTGGAACTCAGCGGAACCTCGTTTCTGATGTGTGTAAAAGTGTGTGGATTTGCAGGTAATACATGTGCCTGCAAGTGGCTGTGTGTTCGTACGATCAGATGTGTGTGTGTGTGTGTGTACATTCGTTTGTGTGTCTGTGTTATTAGTTCTCCCTGAAGAGAACACCAGGACATGTTGTGAGCAGTTCCAGGTTCCTGTGAGTGTCCCAACTGCATGCTGGCACAGAGAGGGAACATCTGCTGGCTTGGCCAGGCCAGGCGGATCAGGCTCCAGATCCAGAGAGAACCATCGGATGGCTGCAGATATGGGCACCCCTCGGACTGTGTATGTTTGTTCAGGTCTGACTAGTATTCCTTGCTAGAATAGTAAAACAAAATGAAAATGATACCTTGTGGTTATTAGGGTTATTTTCTGCTTAGGGGTAATGCGAGAATTAGGTTTTGAATTAGTTAGGAGTTTGAGGTAATGTTAGGGGATTGGGTTAATGTCAAGGTTAGGTTAAGGGTTAGGGGTTAATAATATTTTTTTGTGCATAGGATTAAACTGTTCGGTCTGCACAAGGGAAGTGGGTGAGACATTGGCGTGCAAGTGTGTGTGTATGTTTATGTGTGCGAGTGAGTGTGCGCATGTCTGATAGACCTCATTGTGATTCGAGGGAGGTAGGAGGAGATGATATGCTTGGGTAAAAATCTGCCTTTGCTTGAAATCCTCTTATCTGGAAAAGTCGTCGTGTGTCAGAGTGGGTTCCATTTTGTAACCAAGCCTTGGCTCGGTTATTCCAAAAATGCCTTTGTGACAACTGATCATGTCGAAAGGGCTTCATGGTGTAAAATCTCTAGAAAGATTAACATTTGATGGATCAAAAATATGTATTTCTTTTTCAAGCATTTTTATGCTTTATTTAAAGAGCAGCGGCCCGGGTTTGAACCCGAGATGCAGCAGTACATTCACACCAGCGGCAGTGGCTTAGACCCTTGAACCACCCAAGACCACAATCAGAATATGTCTATATACTTGGCAGAATAACACTTCGCATTAGCTTAACATTCAATATAATTTATATCCTTTTGTAAAAGCATACAACATTTACGTTCTTAACGACAGCAATACTCACGTCCTGATTGGACATGTCCCAGTAGGGCCTCTCCCCAAACGACATCACCTCCCACATGACAATGCCATAGCTCCACACGTCACTGGCTGAGGTGAACTTCCTGTAAGCTATGGCCTCGGGAGCTGTCCACCTCACCGGGATCTTGCCACCCTGAGAGGGAAAGAAAAGTGGAGAGGGAGGAGAGGAAGGACAGAAAAAAATAGGAGCGAGAGACAGAGAGATGGGACAAAAAAAGAGCTAGATTAGTCCAATTCACGAACCCTATCAATCATTTGAAAAGCAGATGAACCAAAACCGGCCCTCCACCCTGCCCTCACTCCATCCCTTTATCCCTTATTGATCCAGCTGCAGGGGACCGCGCCTCCGCACCTCATCCTAATACAATCTGCCCTTCACGCATCGACCCAGATCACATCCCTTCCCTCAGAACTGCTGGTACCCCAGAATTGGAATAAGGGAGGGGGAGGGATGCTTGAGTGTGCCTGTCGAGTGTGTCTCTGTAATTGGCCTTTGCAGGCTTGGGCCGAGCGGTGCGAGGTCTAGATTGAAATTGGCGGGTGGCCTGTTTATGATTACCTCCACACCCACACACACACCTGTTTGCAAGCGCCTTGGAGGCTTCCATTATATCCGGACTGGCTAGGTCGGATTAATAATGCCAATTAGTTCAACCTGTGCATGTGTAGATAAGCCGTGCTTGAAAGGACAGACGGAGAAACGAGTGCCGACCTGCTCTCGTGGCTGTGTGTGTGTTGAAGAACTTGTGTTTGAGATGTTGGATGGGAACATACTTTGCAGCCTCAGGTGTAAACAGGGGTGTGTGCCGCGGTGTTTGCTTCTCTGTGACTAAATGTTATTGGGCGCATGTTTGTAGGTGGAATCATGCATGCATGCATGCATGCATTGTTAAGTGACTCCAACGATCATCGCTTTACCAACGTCTCCAGAAGGACGCACAGACCCAGAGCTGCAAAATGGGCCCTGGGAACAGAGCTCATCTGCATCCCCTGACAAGGCACACCCGCCTCCAACCAAGCCTCATTGGGCGAGGACAAAAGGGCCCCGGATGATCATCTCTGGGGACAGGGAATAAGGAGAGTGTGACGCCAAACCTCACTACCCGTGCTGAGGCATCCAAAGCTACAACCTCAACCAGAGGTTTGAATTGAAGTTTGACTTTTAATGTGCTCCTACTGTGTTTTTGTTAATAAATGTCCCCAAGGCTGGTGGAAGCTGGTGTCAGGTTGCACTGGGACTGGAAGTGCCGTGGTGTGTGAGGGAGGTAGAGATGTAAGCAAATGTTTTTCATGCTAATAAAACCCTTTAAAGTTAAATCACGTTGAGAGAGAAATGAGAGAGAGGGAGGGAGGGAGGGGGGTGTGTGTTTGATGTTTGAATCTAAGAGCGGAAGACGGTATCAGTATCTGCGTTTATTTGTGTTTCTTTGAGGAAAACTAACCATAAAGGGTATCTATCCAAGCTCTGAAGACGTTCATGTTTTTTTTCTCATCTCAGGCATCTTGCCGCTGTTCTGTGTTAAAGCTACAGAAAATGACATGAATGAAAGACAAACTCCATCCACACCAATGGAAAAAAAAATCAGACTCGCTACAGCTCCTCTTCAACATTGTCGGAGCCAGGCTTCAAGGCAACCTGTTTTAACTTAGACACGGGTATATGCCGTAAAGAACAAAAAGCAATATAAAATATGAAAAACAATGACCGCGTCTTCCAAGTCCCTTTCTCAGAGCTTTGATCTCAAGGCTTTTATTACAACATCTCTCTCTGTATCTATCACCCCCTTTCCTCCCCAGCGTCTGTTATCTTCCACTCTCGCCCGGGGACGCTGTCGGGATATGAGCTTTGTTGTCGCATCTGCCCGGGTGAAGATGCTCGCCGTTCCCAGATGACTGGCGCCTCCCCGCGTTTGCCTCTCGGTGCTCCTAGGACTCAGGCCGAGGCAATAAAATGTTCACGGCTGCCATGTTCGCGAGGCATCTATGCAGAACGCCATAATTACCGCTGTGGGCGAGCTAGCTGCTAGCGCCTGGGCCCTGCCAACGCGGCGCTTTAATAAGACAAACTGCCACTGTGCAGAATAGAACAGGCCAGGCAGTCAAACAGACAGAATACGGTGGCAAATATAAAATAAAATACATTGACGTTTTTTTTGTTTTTATGTTTATTAACTCAGGAAAAAAGGAAAATAATCTCCTGAGGGAGAATGGAGGAGGGAGTTGAAGGAAATGAAAACGGGTGCAGTTTAAACACAGACACACCAACAGTGAAAGGGAGACCATAACTGTGTGTGTGAGCAAGAAAGCCAATAGCATCTAATTCACAAGGCACTACATACAAACCGGTAAGGAATTCACATGCTCAGTGGTCGACTTGAAACTACCAGGGAGGATGCAAATACAAACCAGTACCCAAAATCAATATCCAGCCAGGCTCCATTGATCTCTTCAGCCAAGAAGCTCGTCAGACAGAGGAACGCGCGTAATTAATTTTATTGAGAGATCTCTGAGACAACTTCACACGCCACCTCGAAGACCTCCACCAGGTGGTGAAGATGACCCGACACGTCACCTGGGCCTTTCTCCCACCCACCCCGGACATCTATCCCAAATAACGCCTGAAGAAATCCTGCAACATTATCCAGAACCCTTCACACCCTGGCCGTGCGTTGCTCAGTCAGCATACGGTATCATACTGACAGGCTAGGAGACAGCTTTGGTCTGCAACCTCCACACCTCTGAACACTAAAACTGTCAGACCACTGTCCCTGACTCTGCTCAACACAAGCACATTGTAGATATGTCTTTCAATAATGTAGCTTACTAGTCTGTGTCCCATTACTATTATTAACAGTTGTATTCAGATTATTATACACATTATTAACAATTGGTTTTTCATTTAAATCCCACTATTTATCGAGCAGGATAATAATGTTTTTGTCTTGTTTGTCTTGTCTGACTTCTACTTAATTTTTTTAATGTTTTCCTTTTGTATGTCTCATCTGTCATACTGAGAAATGGAGCATGGCAAGGATTCTCACTTGACAAAAGATAAGTTTTACGTCAACCAGATAGACTGAACATTTGTGACCGGATGAGATTGGCTGCGAAGGGTGACAACTGCTGTGGCACGTCCAGGCATAGGTCCCCTGGGAGTGGAGCCGGCCGAGTGCTGTCAGGGTTAAGAAGGAGCGCGGGACAGACAGGTCTGAGGTAGAGAACATGTTCGGATGGCTGTGCGTGTTAGCAGCTCGACACATGTGCTTGACGTTCAGGGAACACGGCACACCTGCCACTGAGTGACGCTGTATGTGACCAGCAATCCATTGGAGTGGCACGCTAGCCGTCTTTAGACTCGAGGGGAGTCTGAAGTGTCAAAATGCAGCATGTACCACCATACACAAACTGGAGCAATGGTCTCGCAGGAAATGTAGATCAAACACCCCACTAAGAGAAAACTCTGTCCTCTAATTAATTCACCAGCGGGAGCCGCCGGGCGGCCTGCGGGGAACATTGTGAGTTTAATGTGGAGAATACTGTAGCGTACAGCTGAATCACGGTTCTCTCATGAATTTAACATCTTCTACCTGGATTTATTGGCAGTGAGGCAGAGGCATTGGTTGTTTATGAGCTTTGATGTGTGAGCCGTACAGCAACCCCTCGATTTTCCTGCAGGGAAAATGAACAGAAACATATTTATTTTCAAACTTAGCTGGTTTTGTTTTCGCCGCTAACGCGCGGCCATCTCTCCAAGAGGGTATCCGTGAATGGCGTTGCCAAAGCGGCCGACGTCCCTGAAAACAGATTTGATTCCCTGTGGTGGAGGACGGACCTGGTAATGCGGAGCTCTACTCGGGACCTGCTGGGATCCTTTCCCAAACAAAGCGCACTCATATGCTCCCGAGCACATTTACTTAGGCTGGGCATAGTGCTCCATCAACTGCCGTTTAATGTCCCGAAAGCAACGATTGCTGGTACTGGCGTTCTGCCCAAACACAGAAAGAGGAGAGAGAAGGTTGTAGAGGTGGGGATGGAGAGAGGGAGCCAGGAGAGAGGGAGAGACAGATAAGCAGGGAGACCGAAAGAAAGAGAAAATACAGACACAGAGAGTGACAGAAACAAAGAGAGAGAAAGAGACAGAGAAAAAAGTGAGATAAAGAGAGAGAAACAGCGAAAAAACTGAAATACAAAAGATATACAGAGAAAGGGAAAGTGACAAAAAGAGAGACCCAGACACCCATGGGAGTGTCTGACGGAGGTGGGACCGTCTGCTCTTCCACAAGGCAATAAAGAATAGGTTCCCACTTAAAACTTCAATGGAACTTATATTTGACTCCCTGGAACTATTTCAGACATAATTTCACAAAGTGCCCACATATTCTGCTGCCATTTAATTCAATTACACAGTCTAGTCTTGGTGTAACGCGAGGCGATGTTCCTCCACCTCGTGGCAAATGTATAATAACACACATTTCTCAGGTTGTCTCAAAGTGGTATATGACATCCAACCTTTAATAACCGTCGTTGGTGTAGTCATTTACTTTTACATTAGCAATAAAGGTTAAATTACATAACATTACATAACATATTCCTTCAGATCTTCAACTTGATGGCGTCACCTCTTCCTAATGGAAAGGTCTTCTCTCCCTGTGTGCAAACTCTATCTGGGCTCACAATGACTCCGGGGCCACCAGGGGCCCCTAAAATTAAACCCAGCGTGGTTCCTATTATCCTTGTCAGGCTTTTACAGGGGTGTAATATTAGACGGCAACCTTGACTTGTATAAAAGGGTGACACCTTTTTTCTGCCCCCTCGAGATGAGGAGTTGGAAAAAATAGCGCCAGCTTACAGCACACTCTAAAATACCACCTGGGTTGTTTATGAAGGAAGTGATGTGTTTCTTTACATGTCATTTAACACAGCGACACAGCACTTTCTGTTTGAGGAACTAACATGCTGAGTCTCTCTGCCACTCTGTGTTCATTCTTTCTTTCATTCTTTCTTTCTCACTCTCTCCTTTTCTCACTCTCTCTCTGTGTGCTCCCTGTCTCTCCATGACCAATTAGATAAAAACAACAGAGGAATCAAGTGAAATGTAATACGTGCTAGCTCCACAACTGACAGACTGGCTAGCACCATCCCATAATTGTCCAATCACGTTGGGCTATTTTAGTCATAGGGGGCCAGAACATCATTAAAATAATTCTGAAAAGTAATTAGCAAACTGCCAATGGAAAACAACTAACTCCCAGCCCAAAATAGACTACTTCAAACTACCAAGATTTGAATAACTTCATTAAACTGAAGCAAAATGTGTCTTATTTTATTTGAGAAAATACTTGGGAAAAGATATCCTAAATGAAATGGCTGGATTTCTGCTGATTTGACAGTTTTCACTGCGGGGGGAACACCTGTTGCCGACCCATGGCATATGCGCTGGTTCCCTCTTTAGTGTGCTATGCAGAGGAACAGTGTTTTTTCGAGTCATCATGTGCCCACAGAAAGTACACCTAGGCGTGCACAGATGGCCGATCATCAAGGCTCACCTCATAGACAGAGCTTGGTCTGGCACACATGACAGCCGGTAAATCAAACGTAAAAAATAAAAACACATTGCTTCAGAGAAGCCGTGTTCCCGCTTTCATGTAGGAGTCTGGATGGATGTGTTTGTCAAGCACCTCATGGTACAGCTTTCATTATTTTCTACAGCAATGGAAACTGCTTTCGCCTACGAGCAAGAGAAGCAAAGAAATACTTAATTGTGTTCACAAGGTGCTGAAAAACACAAAAGACTGGAAAGTACAAACAGGAACAGGCCAATGCTAACCCTTTTTTAGTTTTTTGAACGTTTCCTATTTTTGTGAACACAATCAAGACAACGTGAATCCCATTCATGAGCAATGTCCATTCACTTCCTGATTGGCAAAGCTGAAAAGTTGACCCCTGTGTCGGACACTTCATGAATGTTGGATGCTACACATCTATACATAGATAGTCAATGAGGCACTCTGGTGGGAGAGAGGACATCCTGGTTTGGACCAAATGGGCACTTTCCTCCCGAGTTTTTCCATTTACTCAGAGATGCTGTCCCCCTTGAGTCACCTATAACATTGGCCACATTAATAATTCACAGTGGTGACAAACATCACAAAAGACTTGTGTGCAATATGGCAAAGAGAGAGAATGGAAAGTGCAAAAGGATGAAAATAGAAAAACAAACAAACAACTTAAAGAGAGGGTGGATGAGTATGGGGGGGTAAGTGGTGAAGTGGAGGCACCGGAGCGGAGAGGAGGTAATGTCAGTTGGGTCGTGACGGTTTGACGGATGAGGTACGTTACAGCGCAATGGGTGACCTCGCCTCTCAACCCCCCCGCCGCCAGCTCGATGCCGCCTCAATGACACACGTGCACACATTCGATCGTACACATAGGCGAGCATTAGGCCCAAGCACGCACATAAGCATAAACCCACACTTCAGTGGTAGGCTATATGTGGATCGAAAGCAGCAGCCTATGGCTTCTCTCCTAATTGGGACCAGAGAAATGTCCCAACAAGATCACATTTTTCATAGATATTTTTGGTTCACCAGAAAACCATATTTTCATCCATATTTCCTAACTTTAACTTAACCGGCAATAGGTCTTAACAAGAGCAGTTGTTTTTAATGTTGTACTATCTTTGTGAGGACATCTGGTTGTAATTCGTTCCATTAAACCAAAACACCTTTAAGGCTCAACATCCATTGCGTGACATGGAAGGCATCTTGTCCCACATGCAACCACACAGCACTACTTAACTACAAATTCCCTAACGTTTATTCCTCTGGGCTTTGGCTATCCATGCAGTGTGATCACATTGCACTTCTTCAACTCGCCACTCACCAATCCATTTCACTGAGACAGTGTGCGCACGCAAACCCTCGCCATTAAGCACTTCAAACCTTTCAGATGTTCGTCAAACACTCAAAACCATTCAAACATCTTTCGTGTCTTCACGTGCGTGCATACACACTTAAAAAGTCACACACACACACACAGTATGAAGAACCTGCAAAGAGGCAGAAATGTGCTCCGTGCAAGCTCCAGATGATACACTTACAGGTGCATCCAAAAAAAATTGAATACCGTGGAAATGTTTTTTTTCTGTAATTCTAATCAAATAGTGACACCTTCATATATTCTAGATTCATTACAGATGAAGTGAAACATTTCAAGTCTTTTTTGTTTCAATTTTGATGATTACTGCTTATAGGTCATGGCATTATCCAGTAACTCAAAATATTAGAATAAAACATTTCCTTTTGCATGAAGTACTGCATCAGTGCGGCGGTGCATGGAGGCAGTCAGCCTGTGACACTGCTGAGGTGTTATGGAAGCCCAGGATGCTATGATAGCGACCTTCAGCTCGTCTGTGTTGTTGGGTCTGGTGTATCTAATTTTCCTCTTGACAATTTTCCTCAGGTCAGGTGTGTTGGCTGGCCAATCAAGTAATACCATGGGCAGCAAACCAGTTACCAGTCGTTCTGGCACAGTGGGCAGGTGCCAAGTCCTGCTGGAAAAGGAAATCAGCATCTCCATAAAACTTGTCAGCAGATGGAAGCATGAAGTGCTCTAAAATCTCCTGGTAGGCAGCTACATGGACTCTGGACTTGATAAAACACAATGGACAAACACCAGCAGATGACATGACAGCCCAAATCATTGACAATAGACTTAAAACAAGTTGGATTCTGTGCCTCTCCACTCTTCCTCCAGACTCTGGGACCTTGATTTCCAAATGAAATGCAAATTTTACTTTTGTCTGAAGAGAGGACTTTGGACAACTGAGCAACGGACCAATTATTTTTCTCCTTCACCCAGGCATTTTTCTCCTTCACTTCTGATGTTGTCTCTGGTTCAGGAGTGGCTTGACACTGGGAATGCGACACTTGTAACTCATTTACTGGACACGTCTGTGCATGATGGCTCTTGATGCACTGACTCCAGCCTCAGTCCACTCCTTGTGAAGCTCCCCCAAGTCTTTGAATCAACTTTGCTTGACAATCCTTTCAAAGCTGCAGTCATCCCTGTTGCTTGTGCACCTTTTCCTACCACACTTCTCCCTTCCAGTCAACTTTCCATGAATATGCTTTGATACAGCACTCTGCAAACAGCCAGCCCTTTCAGCAATGACCTTCTGTGGCTTATCGTCCTCCCGGAGGCTGTCAATGAGTGTCTTCTGGACGACTGTCAAATCAGCAGTCTTCCCCATGATTGTGGTTGTATGTATTGAAGTTTCAGTGAGTTAATTAGCTGATTAGAGCTCTTCTACAGTACAGAAATGTCGACCTGAGATTTTTTTGTAAATATCTTGAGATACTGGATTTTTGATTTCCATGAGCTTTAAGTCGTAATCATAAAGACTGAAACAAAAAAGGCTTGAAATTATTCACTTTATGTGTAGTGAATCTAGAATATATAAAGGTGTCACTTTATGATTTTAATTACGAGAAAAAAAGTACTTTTCTACAAATTTTTAAAGATGCACCTGTAGAGCGCAGGAACCCAAGCTGTCCCTCCTTAGGGGCCTCTGGATCCTCCGGGGAAAGAGTCGATGATGAGAGATGTGAACAGATGAATGGATGGATAAACAACACAGGTAAATAGATGGGTAGACTGATGGGAAAGTTACGGCCCCGGGGTTTGTTGAGAAAACCATTCTGTTCTCCGTAAGCTCTCAAAGGACATCACTGTCCAAGTCACCGACTGCAGGCGTTTCTTGTTTTCACTAAGAAAACGGAAAGACAGCCTGTGAAGCGTTTTTCGGCTTTTGGACGCTAACAAGGTGAAACCTTATTTGAACCCCACCTTATTATATACTGGATCGGTTGAGAACTTTCCGCTAGAGTTTTTATTTGTTATTTCCATCAAGA
Source organism: Esox lucius (assembly GCF_011004845.1). Classification (NCBI taxonomy): domain Eukaryota; kingdom Metazoa; phylum Chordata; class Actinopteri; order Esociformes; family Esocidae; genus Esox; species Esox lucius. Next base: position 5,198,257 of record NC_047571.1, on the reverse strand, counting down.
ACACACTGGGGGTAGCTTGATCCTCAGGCCTTGTTTTTAACACCACAGGTTGAGTTTCGCACCACCTACGACGGTGCTGGATTGGGACCAATTAGAGAACAAAAGAAGAGAAAGAAGGTCAACTTTGGTAAAATTACACAGTCAATAGTTTCGTTTTAACATCCCTGAAAGTAAGCTTCAACACAGCTTTAGTGACACTGTACAGATAGTCAGACCATCCAAAGAACATGGTTCCACCAAACCTGATTTCTTAAACCACATCTTTTTCAAAACCCAACTATGTCCTTGTGAGAATCCCATAGAGAAATAGATGTAAACTGAGGCACTATGTGGAAGAGTGTCCACTAAAATACTTACACATATAAAAATAACATGCTTCATCACCAGGATAAAGCCAGTGGACCCTGACTTTGGTTCTCTAAACCCCCACTTCAATACACTCCCTTCCCAGTGTGTGCACCTAAGCTGCAATTAACAACATGTCGCCCAGCATTCTCCTCATCTCTGTTCTGGAGACCAGGTCATGTAATTGGTGCCCTTGGAAACGGTAGGGGAAACATCACAAATCGGAGGATGGGACGATTAATTTGCAGACGGGGGGAGGTCGAAGGCCTAAATCAGGCAATGTCGGCATAATTTCATTTTCCCTGATTCCCCTTGGCCTTCGGCATCCCCTGCACCCCCCCGGCATGTTGGCCTCGCTCCCTGATTGCTTTGGCGTTCGCCGCGCCCTCGTAACCGCCGGTGGGAGGTCGCCAATGGGAAGGCGCTGTTGTTGTCGGCGTGGAGCGTCTGCAAGGCACACGGCTTAATTAAAAGGGAAGATGTGAGGTGACTTGAGGGCCCTGGCTGTCTCCCGAATGCCTCCCCGTTATGTCCCCGGAATGTTCTGGGAAAGCAGAGGAGAAAGGACGGACAGCACCCAGCTAGTGCTGAGGTCGCAAAGGTCAATGGAGAATGTCTGCAGGGACGTTTTTACTGACACTGGTGTGTATATTATGATTAATATACGCTGTTTCTGTGTATTGGTTACAGTGCAGAACAGCTGGGATTGGTTCAGCTTGAAAACAGTTGCTGTAATTGTACCTTTTTATGGCGGGACATGACAAAGCCAAAATCAATCTGTCGACAGTATGAAACCCTTTGAGATCTAAACTATTTTTCAGTGGGACATATTGAATATGAATCAAACAAACATCAAGACCACCGTACAGTAATGTATAGTCTAATTGCAACCCTCCATTATAATTTGTAGCATAAAAAAGATTGTCAGCAGGCAACAGAAATGTTTTTTGTTATTTTTTTTTTCTGTCATTAGTTAAGAGAGTGGGACTTAACCCTAAGGTTGTAGGGGCCATGGTTGGTCTTCCTTAATACTGGTGAATAAACTTTCCAAACACACCAAAAAGAGGTACTGGCACTATTTAGAACCCCTGCCACACTTCCTGTTCACACCTAAAACACAACTTCCTGTTAATCAACAGCCTCACCAGGACCTCAGTTTCAGCCACAAACAGAGAGAGAAACCGGCACACTCACTCACGCACGCTGTTAATCATCTCCTGACCGGTCTGTTCTCTAAATAAAAGAAAAGAGAATTTCTATTGTTGTCATGTCCTTGATTTCACAAAGCTAGCCTATATTTAGAAGCATTGAGCCTCCTTTAAGTAGCCTATTTTAACACCACCTTGACTGCCTTCTATGTTTAGAAGTCTTACAACTATTTTCTTTTTTGCTCCTAGGTGGTTTTTTTTGCCCAAATTGTGGCAGGCTCATAGTAAAAGTATATTTAAATTTCCTCATCCCCAGAATGTGCATACAAATATTTGTTTCCAAAAGATGTCCTCGGGCAGTTTGGTCAAAGCGGCGAGTGCTTCCGCGATATCCTTTAAAACAATTGACCTCACTAAAGAATGCCCCCTGGTGTACTGCACCCGGCTTTCAGACCGTACTCCCTTCCAAACGTCAAGAGCAACCAAACAACACAGCATCGCATAAATCCAGCTAATTTGCAGGCTAGTCTCAAATGGAAGTTGATGCACTGGACACACACCCGCCCACACGTCCCACGCGAGAAACGTCCGTGCCTGCGTGTTTGGCGTGCGTTGCTTATTGTGGGTGTGTGTGTTTTTTGAATCACATGGAGATTTATATAAGAAACCTGCGGGAGGAGAGAGGAAGTCGCCAGGGGTAACGACAGTGGCGGATAATTACAGATCTGCACCGCTGCCATGTTAATCATGTTGCCCCGGTGATAAGGGATGAGGCGGCTGGCGGTGGGGCCGGGGGGTTACTGGGGTGGCCAGGGCCGTAGCACTGAGGGGGATCCAGCTGTCAGTTTGACGCGCCCTTTGGTTTCCCCGCGTCCCCTGCTTGCCAACGTGGCGGGTGGGGGGGGGGGGCTTCCCCAGAGTCGCCATGTCTCAGCACTAATGAAGATGTGACAGTCCGGGTCCGTGACTGGCGGAAAGAAGGATGGAGAGGGACGGCTCACGGAATGTAAAAGAGAAAGAGACAGAGGGGGAGACAGCGTGGCAGACAGAACGTCACAAGCCGAAAAGTCTCCGGTCAACTTTTACCTGCCCTTGAGCAAGGCACTTAATCCTAATTGCTCCTGTAGGCCCCTCTGCATAGGAGGCTATGCTAAATGACACAAGGGAAGGAAGGAGATCAGCGAAGTGGCTGAAGGTGTGTTCTTCAGCCAGTGCTGCTTGCTCATCTGTGTCTAGGATAGGAAGAAAAAAAAAAAACTTTTATTGTTACTAATGGAACTCACCAGAGAGCTAGTGTAGCTTGGGTCAGACGTGTCTTCCTGGAGGTAGCGGGACAGGCCAAAGTCAGACACCTTGCACACCAGGTTGCTGTTGACCAGGATGTTGCGGGCAGCCAGGTCCCTGTGGACGTAGTTCATCTCTGCCAGGTACTTCATGCCCGCCGCGATGCCACGCATCATACCCACCAACTGGATCACTGTGAACTGTCCGTCGTTTTGCTACGAGAGAGAGAGACAGAGTGAAAGGGAGGAAAAGCGGGAGAAAAATTGTCAGTTGCTTCATCCTTGTTAGTTCCTTTCTTGCTGAAGGAACAGGAGAATACAGAAGTCATGTCAAAAACATCTGCAAAGTGACTGTATGGAAACTTTTCATCTACAGGCCCATCATCGGGCTTTTCAGCTGAGATGTCAACAACAAACAAGACATCCTTTGCACATGTCTACAGTGTGGCAGCATTAGGCAGGGAGAAGTGCGAATCAGCCCTGGTTTGGCTCGAATGGGCGGTTCTATTTGGATTCCAGTGCAATCAACTTGACAACCACAACAACGTGACAGTAAAAGAAGCAAACGTAAGCAACGGAGTACATTCCGGGTGAGTGTCAAGGGCCACGCCTAGCCAACGTGTTCCTGACGCTGAAAAGCTGGGCTGCGAATTCCCCCAATGACCTTTGGGATTTGCTCCGAGATTAGAAAAAGCCTACGGATACATCCCTGTCACTGAAGCCAGAATGTAAAGGTTTGGACAAGGATAGAACATCAGCCTTCCCACTTGGGTACAATTTTCTAAACACAAACACACGCACAGGGTGTGAAGAACAGCATCAACCGGCTGCAGAACCATCTCTTTGCGACCTACTTCTCGATGCGGCAAAACCTGTTATGTCTATGACGGAGTCAGTAACTGAAATGTCAATTAAAGTGATATATGTTGGTTTGAATTTGATTGCGATCGGACATATCGTGCTATCAACCCAAGTCCCAGACAGCTCCCTTGTCTGGATTCTAATCTCCAGTTTGACATCAAAGGAAGGGAGGCAATTCGTTTTGATTCACAAATTGGATTCTTCAAACGCTGTCCCGTCCAAAACGTCTTGTTCGAGGATGTTTCCAGGGAAAATCTCACCATTGTCCATCACCCTAAGTAAAACTCAAAACTCGGAGGAGCCCTCCCCTAACCATCCAACCAGCCAACAACCCCCAAACCCCACCTAGTCTCACCCAGGGTCTCTGGCGCTCAGAGGAGCTTTGAACCCGACACACAGTAACAAATAAGCGGGGTAGGGAAAGATCGATGGGAACACAAGTCGGATGTGACGGCTTGCAAAGCCAACTTCAAAGGACCCCTTTTAAACCGGCGCTAGATCAAAGACGAGTGCGAAAACCGATCCACGAGATGGAGGGGAGAAAAAAAAAGAAATGGCCGAATATTGATTAAGCTGTACATTCGCTCGTTCCTTGCAGCTACAAAAGAGCGAGGGGGATAGGCCGTTACAGGCACGGGGTGTGAGCGGAGGAAATTAACTAGGACAACATAACTGCTATTTTGTGAAGGACCGAATCGCTACATTCGCAGATCGTCCGGACTTATGCCAGGTTTTCCCAAATCCCTGGAGCTATTCGAGGCTTTAGAAATGCACGCGGCTCTGAATCTTTGCATGCTAATGGCTGGTCGCGGAAATTCTGCACTGCATCAGCCCTTTGTTCGTGGCTCTTTGGCTCCAGCCACAGAACCACTGTACCCATCCACTTAATCTGTGTAGCATGCAGCGCATCTCCAGACACGTTCTTAGCCAATACTTTAAGTAAACTGTAACAAACGAATAATGTTACAAAGGATTTTTTTGTTGTTGATTCAGAAAGCAGGGTTTAGGAATTATTAATAAAACAGGATTTATGCATTTTCTATGAAGCAGAATAGCAGGAAAACTCTCCATGTTACATGTTCATAGTGTCTTAGACTGGGAGTATTTTGATTTTTGAATTAAGGTTAATAAGATTACTTAGACATACTGATCCTGGGTCAGCACTCTTGCCTTAAGAAGCTTGGCCAATGCGACACCTGTTCCACAACTCACCCTTAGGAAGGAGTCCAGTGCTCCGTTCTCCATGAACTCAGTGACAATCATGACTGGCCGACTCTTGGTGACCACACCCTCCAGCCGTATGATGTTGGGATGGTCAAACTGGCCCATGATCGACGCTTCGGACAGGAAGTCCCGCCTCTGCTTCTCCACATATCCGGCCTTTAGGGTCTTGATGGCCACATAGATCTCCCTCTGCCTGGCAGCTTCAGGCGACCCTTGTACACCTCGCCCAAACTCACCTGGGGGGGGGGGGGGGCATCTGCTTAATGATGTAAATGACTGTTGCTGGTTTAAAACACTATCATGTATTGTTCAATACCTGAGGGAGGAAATTCTGTTAAGCATATAGACATACTGAGCCTCTTCCTTTGCTCCACCCATTGGTATTGTCAGAGAAAGCATTCAGGCGAAACAACAGTGTGGGTGAGAGGAATTGCTTATTAAATATATTTCTGTTTTGGGGGGTTGATTTGTTAATAGTTGCTGATGGAATTTACATTCATTGGTGCCAGGAGAAGGAAGACCAACCACAATGCTGATTTGCTTTGGCCAGAACCCTCCTCTTGAGATAAGAAGGAAGCAACCTATGCAAGTAGCCTCCCTAATGCTAATTTTAATGTTAACAGAATTACATGAAATGTTGAAGACTAGTATTGAAGTGTTTCACTACAACTAGGCGTAAATACATCTGGTTTCAGATTTTTTTACATATTTTTTCTTTAATCAGCAGTGGGTCCATCCTGTTCCTTGCAGCTTAGACTCCGAGTGCATTCATAAAAGAACTGAAAAAGACTGACAACCCAACAAATTCACAGCAAATACAAACTATTCCTAATCCTTAATTACTAATCATCCTCCAGGCATCCCGCGGAGATCCCACGCCACGGATAACAAAACACAGAAATCTGTAATTAGCGAACTCCCCATGTCCTCCGTCTCCTCCCTAACCCCTCATCCATCCCAGTTCCCTCGCACCTATTCAATGCAGTGAGCACTGGCCAGACCCGAGAGTCGATTCCAGTACATGTCTCATTAGCCCGCTGTTATTTTAGTCTCTTTATGACTCCAACACACTAGCACAAACTAAGTACAGCCAACCAGGTCTGGCCTGGCACTAGAAGGGGAGGACATGTCCCCAGATAGACAGAGAATGAGAGAGAGAGAGAGACAGAGAGGGCGAGTGGGACAAAAGAAAAAGGAGGGATAGGGAGGGGAAGTGAGAGAGAAGACAGAGATAGATGAAGAGGAAAACGACAGTAAAAAGGAAAAGAGAAAGAGACAGAAAAAAGACAGAGAATAAAACAGTGAGACAAGTATGAGAGGAAAGAAGAGAGGAAGAGCGAGAGGGGAGTGCTACAGGCTAAAGCTATTTTCTGGAGCTACCTAGCTGGGGGATGCCAGTTGGCCTATATGATAGCAGTGCAGGGCACATGACAGCAAGCATGTCACGTACCTGCCAACTTAAGCAAGTCTCATTGAGCACACTCACGCACACCACATTCACGTGTGCGCACACACACGCAAACCCCATACCTATCACCCACAACCCCTAAGCAACTGCCCTCAAACACCCATTCAGACCAAGTTACCTGCGCCAATGACCTCTTCGATTTTGACGGTGGAGACGTCGATCTCCTTGGCAAACTCTCGAACGGCCTCGTTGGGGTCCTCGTAGGTGAAGGGGTCGATGTAGATCTTCATCCCCGGGGAGCCTGAGAAGTGGGTCGGGCAGCCCAGTGGGGAGGGGCAGTTAGACATGTCGGCTCTCAGGGAGAGCTCTAAAACCAATCAGAGTGACCAGTGAATATTCCGGAAGAGTTCAGAACTTGGTGATTTTAGAGGGTGTTAATGGTGATGGTGAAATAAGCAATGAGAAGACTCACTTCACATGCCTATGGAGTGTGTGACAGAATGGAACATTGTCAGTTTGAATACATGGTCAAACAAATATTTTCCAAGTTTAACCCAACCCAATTTGAATTACACAGGTATGGGGAGCTGCCACACAATAGGGTTAACTGTCTTGCTTCAGGACAGAACAACATATTTTCTCTGGGATAGTTGGCTCTGGGATACGATCTGGCAACCTGTCAGTGTAACCGCTAGGCTATCAGACACTCTGTTAAAGGATAGTTCTGTAGTAACATGACCTTTTAAAAGGTTTGTATAAATAAGTATTACATTTCCAGGAATCTGACTTCGAGTGGAGGAGAACAAGCAGCTGTATGGGAACAGAATCACCACTGTCCATTAAGACTCCTTTTAACTCTCTCCTAGAAACAAGCTATCCTAACTAATAAAGTGACGTTCAATAAATGCGTTTTACCCAACAGTAAACAAACAGAGCTGATATGGAGAAAAAGCGATGACAAAAATGAGTGCCAGAAACAGAAACACTGAATGCGCACACAAACCGAGAGAGAAAGAGAGAAAAATGAAGGCTGCCTTTTCCCCTCCCTCTCTTCATCTTTGCCCTTTGATAGCGGCAGAACCAATTTCGCCCTTGCCTCTCCCCCTTGCAGTTCATACACTGATAATACAGCCCGCTATCAACTGGCTCTTAAAGCCAGCGACAGATAAGTGATTATAGTCCACCGGCTGAGGGATGTCTGGGAATGGATGAACGCCTGTTTCCGGGTCAGATGAGATGGCTCACGGGCATTGAGAAACATATTCAACACATGCAGTGATAACAACGAATAGCAACCTGCCTTGTATTTCCATTTTAGTCCTTTAACAGACACTCTTATCCAGATTGTCTCACAAAAACAATTAGGATTAGCTGTCTTGCTCAAGGATGGAAGGGCAGAAGTCAGGGATTCGATCTACTAACCAATCGGTTAACAGGCAAAATGCTCTAGCAGTTTGCTACTGGCTGTCAGCCACATTGTAAACTGAATTTGACCAGAGGGGAACTCTGGTCAAATTGATTATGGTCATCGGAAAACAAAACCACATGGGAGACCCAACACATTGACTGGCATTCTCTGACTGGGTTTGGGGCTATGGCAAACCGTGACATAAACCTATCATCTCCACGCGAGCATTGTTTCAACCACAGCTATTAGCTTTGCATGTGGGGTGCAGTTAAAAAGCAAAGCCGTCTCAAGTGGCAGAGGGCTGGCTGAGTTCTAGAGGAGAACGAGACCGAGGCAGCTTACCTTAAGCTCTTGACTGGAAGCTCTGGCTAGTTAGTAAACTAATTATCTTGAACCATATCTCTGCAGATGTTAATTGCTGATTAGAAACTCTGTGGGAGACTGGATTACTGATAAGCGGGGAGTAGGGAGCTCGGCACGCGATAACGGCATTCTGTACATGTTAGCGACTGAAACCCAGACTCATAATAGTGTCGGAGGCCAGTCAGGAATCTTCTCTTTGTACACAGGCAGGCACTCATGAACATATATGCAGAGAAGGCACTGCACGCACTAGCTTTTTATTTCAAATTCCAAATAACCATGCCCACTTTCATGTATTATTTAAATAGCAAACAGTTTATCTTCTCTCTCGCTCTCTTTCTAACACACACCTCTCTCTCTCTCGTCTGAAGCCCTGTTTAATATTTTCACGGCCCACAGATAAAAATGTATTTAAGCCTTAATATTTTATAGCTTGAGTTTGAGCGGGAAGAGGGGGAGAAAAAGACAAAGAGACAGTGAAAGACAAAGAGATGGAAACATTATATACATACAGTGGGGGGGGGGGGGGGGGAGTATTTAGTCAGCCACCAATTGTGCAAGTTCTCCCACTTAAAAAGATGAGAGAGGCCTGTAATTTTCATCATAGGTACACTTCAACTATGAGAGACAAAATTAGAAAAAGAAATCCAGAAAATCACATTGTAGGATTTATTATGAATTTATTGGTAAATTATGGTGGAAATAAGTATGTGGGTCAATAACAAAAGTTAATCTCAATACTTTGTTATATACCCTTTGTTGGCAATGACAGAGGTCAAACATTTTCTGTAAGTCTTCACAAGGTTTTCACACACTGTTGCTGGTATTTTGGCCCATTCCTCCATGCAGATCTCCTCTAGAGCAGTGATGTTTTGGGGCTGTCGCTGGGCAACACAGACTTTCAACTCCCTCCAAAGATTATCTATGGGGTTGAGATCTGGTGACTGGCTAGGCCACTCCAGGACCTTGAAATGCTTCTTATGAAGCCACTCCTTTGTTGCCCAGGCGGTGTGTTTGGGATCATTGTCATGCCGAAAGACCCAGCCACATTTCATCTTCAATGCCCTTGCTGATGGAAGGAGGTTTTCACAAAAAATCTCACGATACATGGACCCATTCATTCTTTCCTTTAAACGGATCAGTCGTCCTGGTCCCTTTGCAGAAAAACAGCCCCAAAGCATGATGTTTCCACCCCCATGCTTCACAGTATGTATGGTGTTCTTTGGATGCAACACAGCATTCTTTCTCCTCTAAACACGACGAGTTGAGTTTTTACCAAAAAGTTCTATTTTGGTTTCATCTGACCATATGACATTCTCCCAATCTTCTTCTGGACCATCCAAATGCTCTCTAGCAAACCTCAGATGGGCCTGGACATGTACTGGCTTAAGCAGGGGGTCACGTCTGGCACTGCAGGATTTGAGTCCCTGGTGGCGTAGTGTGTTACTGATGGTAGCCTTTGTTACTTTGGTCCCAGCTCTCTGCAGGTCATTCACTAGGTCCCCCCGTGTGGTTCTGGGATTTTTGCTCACCGTTATTGTGATCATTTTGACCCCACGGGGTGAGATCTTGCATGGAACCCCGGATCGAGGGAGATTATCAGTGGTCTTGTATGTCTTCCATTTTCTAATAATTGCTCCCACAGTTGATTTCTTCACACCAAGCTGCTTACCTATTGCAGATTCAGTCTTCCCAGCCTGGTGCAGGTCTACAATTTTGTTTCTGGTGTCCTTTGACATCTCTTTGGTCTTGGCCATAGTGGAGATTGGAGTGTGTTAGTTTGAGGTTGTGGACAGGTGTCTTTTATACTGATAACAAGTTCAAACAGGTGCCATTAATACAGGTAACGAGTGGAGGACAAAGTAGTCTCTTAAAGAAGTTACAGGTCTGTGAGAGCCAGAAATCTTGCTTGTTTGTAGGTGACCAAATACTTATTTTACCGAGGAATTTACCAATAAATTCATAAAAAATCCTACAATGTGATTTTCTGGATTTCTTTTTCTAATTTTGTCTCTCATAGTTGAAGTGTACCTATGATGAAAATTTGTATACAGTTCCAGAATAATTAAGAGACCACTGCACCTTCTTCTTTCCTTTCCAAAAAAGTTGAAAAGGAAAGTTTTGAGTGAGGAACAGAAGCATTCAATTTGCAGTGGTCTCTTAATTTTAACCCTTCTGTTCCTAACTCAAAACCTTCCTTTTTGACGATTTTGGAAAGGAAAGAAAAAGGTGAAGTGGTCTCTTAATTTTTTCTGGAGCTCTATATATATACATATGTGCATGCTACTTTTACCTCAGCCATTACATTTTTGCTGAAATAACATGGAAAACAGAACGTTTATTAATGGAACTAAAGTGTACTCTTGTATAAAGATTACTAGATGACTAGCTAATAGCTACACAACCTACCTATAACGAAAACAATGACTCCAATCACTCCATGGCTAGTTTGTTTCTTTAGAAAACAATAACAGTATAAAAGGGTCACATAGTACAATTATTCTCTTAAATATATGAGATTCATGATATTATAGACTGGATATGTATAGTTGTCCGACAACTGAAAAGTACAGAGGGGATAAATATTTTCTGAGAGACGAAAGTTGGAATGACTGAGAGGGGAATTGAACCAGGGTCAACCATTAAAGGGTAGGGATAATCCCACAAGACCAGGGGGCTAGCAGGCAGTTAGTCTACCTTCATATGGTGCTCAAATGAAACTTTTATCACAGCCATTAAATTATTGTGGAAAAATGTGGGCAACATAACGTTTATCAACTGAACTAAATTGTACTTTTGTACAAAGATTATTGTAGATGATCGTCCATACAATAACAGCTGAAAAGCTAACCACTACGCTATGTGAACTACGAGGGGACATACTATCTTGACATTACATCATTTTGTCACACATTGACATCACGCCAAATTTGAATATTTAGCTAGAAACCATTAATCATAGTGTTAAACTGAATAACGTTTCTTATTAAGTTTACTTCCATCACAAATAGCATCTATGAACTGTATGGCTTTTATTAGCCAGTAATTGGCCTATTAGTATCAACTTATTACTTGGAATAATCATAAGAATTGAGCAATTTTTAGCAAGAATGAAGATGAACTTCATGGCACCTTTGTTTTTCTTTAATTTATGAATTACATTGATAAAATAAATATCAATATAAAGTGGATATAAAAAGTCTACACATAAAATGCCAGGTTTTTGTGATGTTAAAAGAATGAGACAAAGATAATTTATGGCAGAAATTTTTCACATTTAATGTGACCTATAATGTGAACAATTCAATTGAAAAACAAACTGAAATCTTTGAGGGGGAAAAATGAAAAATAAAAACCTTACACTAACCTGGTTGTGTCTAAAGTCTAACAGGGGTGTGTAGACTTTTTATATCCACTGTAGGTGAAGATAACTGACTATTTCGTCAAGTGAAAAGAGAGAATCGTGGAAACCCCTCCTCTTTTACTGCGCAAGGAGTTGTGATCTATATGCTATTACCCCAAAAATCATCAACGGATCCGTACCTCGAAAATCCACCAGAAATAGTTGCAATATAACGGTTAACAGGTTTATTTTAGGATTACTATAATGTAGCTACTGAAAGTTGGAACCAACAAAGTATTTGTCAATCCTGAACAAATCCTAAAGCATAATTTATGTCTGCAGTGAAACTCAAAAAACGGTAGCTTGCGTGAAATGGCACGTCTCTAAACACTACGCTATTTAACAAGGGGTAACCTGTCAGTCACTCACTCAGTAAGAGACATTCGCTCTTCTTGGCCTGCTCTGCTTATGCGGTCCAGCAAAAAGAACGAGAAATAATGATTGAACACAATGAAGTGTCTGTTGTTTTATATAACAAGCTAACCACAATATAATCTGAGGCTCGTTAATGTTTTACTTTTTTTTTTCTTTTTACTTTCTACTGTATTACTAGTGTCTGCTATTCAGGAAGAGATCGAACTACATATACTAATATTTCTATACTTTCCCACATGCTTTGGCAATTTAAACAAATACCTCCTATGCCAAGTAATGAAAGACAGAGGACTATTCTCAACTGTTCATAGCGCAGATGTGACCCTGACATACACACTGACCAAAACTAATGGACTCTATGTCACCATATGCATGCAGTAATATGCTCTACAGACCAAATGTATCAACTAATATTCTGCTCATTATGAGTTCCGTTCTTTTCATAAACACATTTAATTAGCCAACGTTTGATGGGAGAAAAACCCGGGCCTTATTAAGGCAGAAGTCATGCTGAGAAAATACACAACTCTCTGCATTCCACAAATCAAACAGGATTAGCACGCCTCTGGCCTGGATCATAAATGTAAATCTAACTCTGTCAAGCACGCAAAAAGCTTTCTTAGTAAAATATGAACGTCGATGGGGAGAATCAGGCTTTTTATGCAGATACTTTTTTTGGATGATTGGCGTTGCTGTCAGATGAGGCCGGGCCCTTGTCATGCAGTAAATATTCCAAATGGTCACAGTGTGGTCGGCTGTCTGTCTATTTATGCTTGGGCCAGACGCCGGAGCGCAGACAAAAGCACCTGAGACAACTCGTTGGCGATAAGGGGAAATGAGGGTGTACATGTGTGGGACATATAGACGTGTCTGGGTACGTGTTAGCAGATATTTACGGGGACATTTATTACGTGTTGTGTGGGAGGTTGTGAATGTCACTGAACACATGTTGACAGGTGTTCTTGTGTGTGTCCGTGGCTACTGAAAATGGCTGTGCTGCTGGAATGCACAGTGTGGCAGGTATGGAGGAGTTGCCAGTATTTTTCCACAAACAAACAACAGTTTGTGTCCAGCAGAAGGGAGGGCAGATTCCGGTAAAAACTACATTTTTACCCATGCTTCTTTCCAGTCTTTCCTCCTCTTGCTACTCCCTCCACCGTCGCCCTGCCACTGTCTCAACATCTCCCTGCTCATCCCCTCCGTCCTCCTTGCCCATTCACCCGTCCTGTCATCTCCCTCCATATGCTCCCCACTGGCACAGACCCGCCGGTACTCTGCACCCTAAACATCTGTTGTCTTTAAGCACCAGCACCAGTTAGCATTCTATTACCATTCCCTGACACGGAGCAGTTGGCCATGGTGCAGTTCTTCCACCTGGGCCGGAGCTGATGTCCGTTTGGCAGCCGTCCAACAAGGTGTGTGTGTGGGGGGTGACTGTGTGCGTGGGTGGCGTAAAATTAATTTGAAAGTGTTGCATGAGGAGAGTCCAAAGTAACAATGTCCATCTCCGATAACACTCTCCAACCAGCCATAAAAACGAAAATGACGGAACGCGTGTGCAGTTCCGGTCGTCTTAAACACTAGGACAGCCAAATGCCGTTTGAAAGCTACACCCTCCTCCTCATGACTTTTCCTAAACAGACGTGTATTACATTGTTTCCGTTGTCAGAATTCTAAACTGACAAACGGAAAACTATTTAGAGACTATTTACCAGGATTTTTTAACCTGTTTTCCGACTTAATCCGCCAACAGCCCACGGCACTTAACGATGGTACCCAAATGGTACCCAGGCGCTAATCACCCCTCACTGAATGCATGTGGTCAATGGATGAATGCACAATACTGGCAGATGAATGATCAGAACAATGGTTGAATTTGAATGAACTTACAAATTAAATACAAGGTTTCAATGACCATTCAACAACTTATTTAGGCTATTATTGAAACATAATGCAACAACATAGGCTACTTGACACTTCAACATAGGTATCACACTAATACCATATTTTCAATAGGAGATTCAGCTTCTTGTGTAGGCCTTATTCATCAAATGTCTAAAATGTAAATCTCAATAATTATTCACAAAATGAAATACCAGCGCCAATTACCAATTCAACAAACATATTACACATTACTCCTTTCATTAGGAGAGAAAGCGAAACAAAATCACACACACATCCTATCATCTCTCGTAATTTTCTCTGCTTATTTTACTGAAGATTAAGATTCTACAAATGTATTAATTTAAATAATGATTCACAAAAGGCCACCAATATTCTTTACCAATCACCAATTCAACAAACGTATAACATGTTACTGTTTTTGCCGGACCACGTAAGCAGAGCTGGCCAAGAAGAGCGACCCTTTTATAGGACACATTTTTGCTTTTTGGGGCAGTATGTATTGATATCAATGTCATTCACAAATAAAAGAAAAAAACGAATGTTGTTGTGCCATGAAATAGCTTTGGCAGTGTAAAGTTCCACTCTCTAGTCTGGCTCAATTCTTATGACTGTTCTTAATAGTAATTTAGTAGACACTAGTAAGCCTGTTACTGGCTAACTGTTAAAACGGCCAGTGGCAAAATCCATACAGTTCATAGATGCTGTTTGTGGTGGAGGTAAACTTAATAAGAAACGTTAGTCAGTTTAACACAATGCTTTTTGGTGTCCAGTGAAATATTGGTGTAATGTTAATGTGTGAAAGAATGATACATAGTAGAGAGGCTATACCAACACTTGCAAATGTATAGCTCTATGGCGTAGTGGTTAAAGACATTGCCTTTCACATGGGAGACTCAGGTTTGAAACCAGTTTAGGCCAGCAACATTCAACATTTCTCATTGTGAGTTGGCTGAACTAGTTTTTTTCAAGACCTTCAGCTGTGTGATGCACCGTTCGCATAGCCTACTCATTTGAAAAATGTACCTTGGTTTTCCTAAAAACACTTATTCATGTCACCTACAGACAATTTATGTCACCTATAGGCTATAGGCTATGTATCGCCTAATAAATGAATGAAACACTATACCTGTGTTCTTAGAACAAATTGTTTTATGTCTTTTATGTTTTTTAGTTTTTTTTTCCAGTAAGATGAGACCTCTCAATACAAGCACATTCTTGTATTCTTCAAATTCATTAACCATTAAATTTTTTAATTATCTGTAATTCATTATTTTGGAGACTGCACTATATAGTTTGACAACCCAGTATATGAACTGATGCTCTGGCTGGAGGGTGATGTGCGGAGGAGAATGTGTATGCTAATAGGGACAATTTGTATGCTAATGACGTGAAATAGCGTTCAGCTCTGGCAGATACAGGGGGTCTGAAATGCCTGGCAGATGAAGTGTGAAAGGAATGTTTTTTTGAGATAGTTTAACATGTGTACTCAAATCCCAGATGTATATTCGTTTACTGGAAATGTATTGTACATCAACAGCTTACTACTTCCCAAGAGCTTGGCATAAAAAACACAGAAACACATTTGTTTTTGACCTAGAAACATACAACATTTGAACAAGAAGAATAGTTTCTTCTCGAAGTGGCAAATGTTTTGCTTTTTTTCCAAATGAACAGTAATTGGAAAAAATGTATTTCCAATAACCAGTGGCATTTTTATATGTAAAAAATTGGTGGGGCACAAACCATTATCAAAATATAGGATACATACCAGTAAAGCTACAAAACTCCCTCTTGCTACTGATGTGTTTAGTTAACACATCAAACAAAACAGCGTGGCTCCACAAAAAACTTTTACAACAGAGTGGCTTGCTTCTACTTGGTGTTGTACACATACTGGAGAGAGAGAGAGACCTTCTTGTGTAGTTGCTCTCCTCTTCTCTCCTATACACATGTAAATCACATTTACAAACCTAAATTAAGAATGCAACCAAGGCTCAGAACCAATGTGCCTACAGGGCCATACGCAAACAGCAATGAGCTCAACACCACTGAAGGCCACAACGAAGCACAACTTTTTTAGGGATACAGATTCATTCTATAACAACCTTAATAGATCAAGCATGGGCACACTGACACGTGTCACCAGCTATATCAATCGATCCAGCACAATAATTCTCTGGGCAAACTTATGATGACTTTGGGAATGAAGTCATGTAGTTGCTGAATCAGCTGGCTTTCTATGGACAACATGGCCAATGTGTTGAGTCGCGGCTGTCCCATAGTATTGCGTGTGAAGGTTTTTACCCTCTTCAAGTTGGAAAAGTTCCTCTCTGACTCGGATGCCGCCATAGGTGTTGTTATGATAATTTTCAGCAGAGTGACGGTCCTCAGCAAAGCTTCCTCTAGGTTGTTCTCATGGATGGATCTTAAAAGAGACAGGGCCGTCTTACCAGTATGAAGCTCAGTGGGGCGGTACAGAGTGGTCAGCTCAGACTTTTCCTCGTTTCCTAGAGGCCATAGTTTCACCACACAGTCAAGCTCAGATGTAGGGAATGACAGGACAAATTGTGGGAAGAGCGAGCTGTCAACCAGCTTGGCAGTGATCAGGTGGTCACTTTGTGAAAACCTCTGCTCCACCTGGGAGATGACTGTGTCGCATGCCTCGTTCAACACCAGCACTGTGTTGGTTACTCGTCGGCCTGGCTCATCTGTTCCATCATGAACGGTGGCAGCACATTCATCTGTTTGCTTCTGCATATTCTGGACATTCTCCTTGGAAACGGGTGAGCGCACTGCTAATCCCAGATGCCATCGATGCTCCGTTTTGCGGACTGTTGTATAAAACATCAACCTCTGGAATAAGGAAGATTTTTTAAAGAGCCAACTGGCCAACGTTAAATGTATTGTCTTGTGTGTACTTTAAATGTTATGTGTTGGTTCTTTGTCCAAGATTTGCAAACTGCCTGCTTAAAAAAAACTAACAATTACCTGCAAGCCTGCTTCTTCTTTAACTTCTTATGGTGCTATTTGTTTTGTTTGTCATGTATGTCTGGATGGTCAGTGATTCTCGAAGTAAGTAGATGGTACGTGCCAGAGAAAAAGGTGACCATTGATCACAATAACATTCTGAGCTTGAGTATTAATATTTTCCCTTGTACAATGTACATTGCATTGTGAGAGAGGGGCTAGCCCCACATGGCCTACTGGCCTATGGCCTACTACTGTGAACTCGAATCGGCAGAACTCAGTCTGAAGCAGAAAGGCAGGGACCAATGAACATGAAATAAAATCCTAACACAAATGATATACAATTTAAGGAAGATGCTATATTCAAAGATAATAAATGAAATGAGAATCTTCGAGAAATAAAAATAAAAATGTTGTTGACAACAGGTGGGGCTGTGCCCCACCTGCCCCTAATGACCAGTCGCCCCTGCCAATAATAGAGGGGAAAAGATAGGACACAATCAACTCCTGAGCATTATTACTAGTCAGCAGGAATGAGTGGAGGGAACAACACGAGCTGAATAGGAACACTTATCGCTGTTTCCCCTCTATTCCAAATTGTTCATTTCATGATTAGCGCAGCTAGCATGGCTAGCGCTTCGCCCACATCTGATGTTAATTGCATTCGCTCTCCCTAAGATAGCCTCTGACTGAACCAACTGCGAGCATTGATTCTTCTGACAGTCTGACTGGGGGAAAAAAACACTAGGAGCCATTTTATTTCTCTCTGGCTCTTTAATGAGCTCCGGGCAATAGCTCCTTTGGCTGTGACCAAAACCGAGCTGCTTAGCAACGCCTTTCTGTTTCAGCCTTGAAAAACCTCCATCTCCTCCAGGGAGGCCCCTTTTAGACAGCTAGATGGGCCTTCAGCCAGGCTACTGGATTGTTTTGCCTCACATACGGTTTCTCCTGCACACTCTTGCTAGCCCAACTCTGAGGCAACTTTGCAGTATCAGTCACTGGTCAGTCACTACAGCCCAGTGAAATGTATGCCAGCCAATTGTCCTTAAAAAGGAAAAAGGGATTACTTGTCACCCTCTGTTTGGATCAGGAAAGGGAGTTCATATTTGCCCTCAACACATGAACACAGACGATTCATTTTGCTGTCCTCATTGACTAAGCAATTGTGATGTTCTATTCAGGATACAACCCAGAGAAATGATTGTCATGTCCTTCAGAAAGCATTGGCCCTCAATGTCAGTAAGTAACATGCGTTTTTTGCGTGGGTTGGAAACTCACCTCGTCCCGTACCCTAACTCAAACCATATTTGGTTGAAAACTCCCCTCATCCTGTACCCTAACTCAAACCATATTTGGTTGGAAACTCCCCTCATCCTGTACCCTAACTCAAACCATATTTGGTTGGAAACTCCCCTCATCCTGTACCCTAACTCAAACCATATTTATTTGGAAACTCCCCTCATCCTGTACCCTAACTCAAACCATATTTGTTTGGAAACTCCCCTCATCCTGTACCCCAACTTAAACCATATTTGTTTGGAAACTCCCCTCATCCTGTACCCCAACTTAAATCATATTTGTTTGGAAACTTCCCTCATCCTGTACCCCAACTCTAAACCATATACTGTTGGAAACTCACCTCGTCCCGTGCTGTAATGCTGTAGTTTGTCGCTGTACACAGCTTCCTTAGTGTACGCCCGTTTCCTTAACAGGCAAAGAAAGGCAAGTTATATTAGAAAAAGACAGTATTGAAGGTAAGGTGAAAAGGAATCACTATCTTTCTGTGTGTAATGTAAACGGAGTAGCAAGTAAAAGTTTGACTGAGTTGTTTGCTTTGTTCATCCTATGTGTATGAAAGAAATTGGAAATGTCACTAAACAGGCCTAAAAGCGATATGGTTGGAAAATTGGTCGATGGTTAGGGTTAACAGTATTATATGCTCAAGCTTTGCTGCCCTAAATTGAATTTGGAGGAAAATGAGCAGCTTTTTAAAATTTTAATTAGCTGTGTGATAGCATCTCTGTAGCTTTTCATCTCTCTTCTGCAGTCTCTCCTCTGCCCCTCTGTCATCAAAGACCGTGTCGTGTCTGACGTCTGCTCTGCTGCTAGCGACATGCGGTGCTGGCCAATTCTAAATTCCACACTGTTGTTTTTGTGTGAGGAGAGGAACGAGTAACGGTGTGCCGTAACACGCCGTAACATGCCGTCCATTATTTAATTGGCTTGAATCAATTAACTCAGGTCAACTCAGCGTGAACCTTTTAATGATTTATAGAGAAACGTATGATGACTTGTGAAACGGACAGACAATTTACTTTACCTCCTGCTAAGTGTGTGTGTGTGTGTACATGTAGTATGTGCAAGGCCTACAGACATATAGTTACGGCAATATGAAAGTGGAAGCCATGTTGACCATACTCCACCTGCTACAGACGACAGAGATGGCCACCAGAGACACGATGAACACCACTCCCGCAGCGGCCGAGCCTGCGATCAGAGGAAGCTGCTCCCTCAACTCTGACTTAAAGTCATCTGGAGACAGAAAAGAAATAGCAAGAGAGATGGGGAGGGAAAGAGAGAGAAGGGCAGGACAGAGGGGGAGAATCAGGGAGAAAAGAGAAATATGGGGGAAGAGAGATAAGATAGAGGGGAGAGAGATATAAAGAGACAGAAAAAATATAGTGAGATAGTAGGAAAGGAGATACAGTGTATAACAGACAAACAGAGGACAATGTGAAAGGGGGATGGAGAGAGGTTGATGTGTCGTGAAAGACGGGGTGGGTATAGAGACAAACCATGGAAAAGAGTTGGGAGACAGAAGAACAGAATGGTTAATCCAGGTGCACCTGAGGATAAAGACAACATGGAGGTGCCTCAGCTCTGAGCTATGTTAAGCGAGAGTTATTGAGCTCTGCCGTGAATGACTGACAGACATTAGTGAGGCCGCGCCGACAATCACCTGTATACTTCTTTAAGAAAGCGACAGAGAGGGAGAGGGAGAAGAGGAAGGAAGTGATTAAAAGAGAAACAGATCGAGGGAGGGAGGGAGAGATTGACAAGGAGCTACGAGAAAGTGAAAGAGGACAAATGATCATAAGAAAGGGAAGAGCGAGGACGTCTTCGTGTGATCCCGCCGCCATACCTAATCCTCCCTGTCACAGTCTGACAGATGTGAAAGAACACCTTGGAATTTGACTTGGGATGTTTAAATACTAGCTGCTCACCGACAGTCAGGAATCCAGCTAAATGTTAGTTAAAAATTAGCTTAACGCCAGCCAAATGTTAGCTGAGCGTTAGCGATGACAGGAGATGACACAGGTGTAATTCAAAAGTGAGCCTGAATAACTCCGGAAGAATCGGTAAAGTAAGTCTTAGCCTTTGTGCAGCTGTCTTCTGTGATTTAGGCCTCAGGGCTACTGCGATAGGGCTCATTCAGGAAGGCTGTGTTTGCTTTGGGAAAACTTCCAAATGAAATTTGCTTTGCAGCAATGGGATTAAAGAGACAGGGAGAAGTGCAGTCTTTTGGGCCAGGATATAGTATCTAAAATATCTATCAAATTACAAACAAGTGCTAAAATTACACTCTGTATTTTGAATAATATGCCTTATAAAGTCAGCCTGGCTATTTCTTTGTGAAGCCATATTTTGTGTTATGGTACCGAGGGAGTTTCCTGAACAGGAGGGAAAATGGTGATTGTGCTTGACGATCAGAAATCAACATTCAAAGTGCTAGCTAGCAGTAAACAATGCTGCATAACAATCAGTCTGATGTCCACATCTGACTGCAGGAAACGGGACTCCTCACTTTCAAGCTGTGACCACACACACACAAACACACAGACACACACACAGTCCCGAATCCCACACACCTCACTAATGATAGGCCAATCATCCCCTCCTCGTTTCGCCTGTCAATCAAATGACAAAGAAAAGGGACAGCGACTGGGGGGGGTTAGAAGGCACCTGGGTTAGCTATGTGACAACGCGATGGCAGGGTGTTGGGGTGGTGGGTGAGAAAGAGAGGGGGGTGGCGGTGGGCGGAAGGCAAAGGGGGCTGGGCAGAAATGATCAACAGGGCACAGGGGAAAGAGGGAAGCTTCCGAGAACAATACAAAGCCCCTTAAATCTAATTGAGAGGAGTGAGGTGGCGGGAGTGGGGGGTGGAGAGGGAGGCGGGAGTGTCAGAGTTGTCCCTCCGTTCCCTCCTTCGCCAGGTGCTAACTGTCCCTGCCATCGGCGTGCTGTGGCAGAGGGCCAGAGGATGTACCATAAGCTGGTCCTTCGGGCGTCTGGTGGATGCGTTTGTGCGTGTCCGCGCGCCTTAATTACTAATCCAGGCTCGGGGAGGAGAAATTGAGCAACGTGCTACATCTGCTGTACACAGGTAACTACGCCCCCACATGATTGTCATCATATCGTCGCCGTCATCCATACTGTACATCCTGACAAACGAGCCCGGCTCCTCTCTACGTTTCATCCAAAGCTCGAACCTTTCCTCGACCCGTGGCTTTAAAGGGAGAAAGGAATGAAGGGAAAGAGAGCAGGCGAAAACAAGATGGGGAAACAGGAAAGGGAGCTTTGTATTTGTCCATGTGAGTTGGAAATGAGTGTCTCAACACTCCCCGATGCAGCCTCAGAGAGCAAGTTAAAGATGCTTTCCTTGATAATGTGCATAACAAATATGTATACGCAGTACACTGGACTTATAACTATATATCATACTAATAGGAAGGTGGTACCGAATGCATACTGTAGTGGCACACAACAAATGGGGATTTTGTGGGTTGCACTTGCAAACTACTGGCTCAAATACATATGTATATCTTTTTTTGAGGAGGATCTTTAAGAGCCTTGCTCAAGGATGAATCCACAGATGGTTGGCTCAGGGGAGACCTGAACTAGCAAGTTTTTGTTTTCTGTCCTAGAGCTTTAACTGGTACCTGCTATTTACTCACTTGAAGAGTGAAAGAGGGGTATAGAAGAAAAATAGATATGGAATTTTGAGAGGTATTATTTTAAGTCAAGTTGAAATTTGCCCTTGGACACGGATAAAACATAATAAGGTCAGTTTGGCTTTTTAAGGTTATGCTTAAAATTCAGCAAGGATAAGCTGATCCTAGATCTGTCCTTAAAAGGGCAACTTCCACCAGATGCATAGTGTGGAAAATCATCTGACAGCATATATGCAGCGATGACATATACACACGACCAAACACCTCGACACGCACACATGCACAAGTTGTTCCAATATAGCAGGTGTTGAGACCCTCCAAACAATCCAACCCCCGGCGGTAAATAATTAATCACATCAGCCACTAATCACAGCTAAGCATTCTGGGATAGCTCCTCAGCAACAGACGGGCTCAATGAAAAACCAATTAGCTAAGTCGTTTGAATCACGCAGTCAGTTACACACACACAAGAGATGCTAAAAGCCAACATTCTTAACTCCAAAGTCTGAGAGTCACAGTCTCCTACGTTTTGATTAGAACATAGCAGATTAATGAAGAAAAAAATATTCATAAAACAGCCGCACAGTTATTGGGACGCAGGGACTGACTATCGCACCATCAAATAAAAAATTCATCTCGACCCACATGGCATCCACAAGCGTTTAAAACACACACACACATTTCACTAGTGATGAAAATGAATTCCCAATGAATATTTTTTTACATGAAAATGTATTCCAATTTTATTTCCTTATATTGACATTAAGCCTAACATTAAAATCTAACCCTAACCATTTACCTAAGTATAATGCTAACCTTCAACCGAAGCCTAAAACAAGTGAGGATGGACAAAATATCCTCATTTGCCACATTTGCCATTTGTTCATATACTGTGGAACACTTCTGGCTCTCACCTAAACCCTAGCCTTATCACCTAAACCTAACCTGTAGTGCCTAAACATAAACATAACCACAATCCAAAAGGATACCCAACTGTAAATGTTGCGCCAATCCTAACCCTTAAACCAGAAATCATATATTCCCGGTGGGGACCTGCCAAAAACTTGTGATGAGCCATTTTGTTTGCAATCTTGTGAAGACTTTAGGTCCCCACATGCACACAAAGACACGGATCACATGTACACATACTCCGAACCTCCCTCCCCACCATCACATTTCACTGGGCCTCCTCCATTGCCTCACTGTATTCTCCTTACCATCTGTGAGAGTCTGGAAGCACATCTTGCCGCTGTATTTGCCAAAGCCGGCCACAGTTCTGGCCCGCACCTGTACGACGTAGACCGTGGCCGCCCGGAGGCCCTCCACCCTGACGGTGTTGGTCTCGCTGCGCAACAGGGTGGAGTTGATTTCCGCATGGTCCTGGAGGAACATGAAAGAACGGGGGACATCGTGTTAATGTTGCAGTTATCTGTAACCGAGCTGTAAAATGATCTGACCAAATGTAATTTCTCGTTTGACTCGGTGGGAAATGCCACCATCAACTTTGATTACCGCTGTGCGAAGGATGGAAAGCCGCTCCCTCGGAAAATAGGGGAAATTCTTAGCCAAACACCTCCCTCCCATTTATTTTGGCTATGCTGTTTTTGTTTCACACATTTCTCAAGATATCTTGTGACTCTAGAGGAAACTCAGTTCAAGCTTGGTCTTTAGCACAATTTTCATTAGGCCAAATAACCAGTGATTACTCAAAACCAGGACTACTGCTGCACTTAATCTCATCATTGTAAGCAAACCCTGACAGATTCTCACTGTACGATATTAATCTATCCACCAGAATTTATAAGAGATTAGCATTGCAGAGAACACGCTTGATCGTGTGCATGATGTGCCACTCACTGAGGTGGGGACTGGGAGCAGGACACCAGGTGTCGTTAATCCCAAGCGATGGTTTCTTAATTCAGTAAATCTAGGCCTCTTGCACCTTGTCAACCATACCGTCCTATCAGTACAATTATATGGACAGGGAGGAACTGGTCCTGGATCAGCATTCCTATCATTGGATGCTTTTCGCACACAGAACAAGATTAACAGATTAAAATTCGTAAACACTTATCGTGTGTCTACCATATGTTGCGGCGGTATTCCATAACAGGGGTTGGTTCCCATGGCCACAACAAAGGTGAAGGTGGCATTTTATTCCTTTGTTTCGTTTTAGCAGACACTCTTATCCGCAACGCCTCACAGAGCCGGAGCCGAGAGAAAAGGAGAAGAAATTGATTGATATTCCAAGAAGCCATTACTTTGACATGGCTAGACCGCGCAACAAAACAATGAATAGCTGACAGAGGTAGTCTGGGTGCGTTGTGTAACATCCTCCTCAACCATAGAAACCTAAACTTTAGATGGGTGCATAGGCCATTCTGATGTTGTAACAGACCCATTTAACAGCATTTATGAGTTCTCTGGTTATTGTTGTCGCCTTTCTATAGGAAAAGACTGGTTCGTTTGTAATTACACCGTCCTTGATGGAATTATATAACTGTTGCGACCACAGATAGAAACTTAAGTGCCATGCTAAAATTAAAATCTGCACCGTTGGAGGGAATGCGGCGTGATTAGTCCTTCCCGACACTCACACACACACAAACATTAATGAACTAAGACCCATTAGTCTGTGAGTCATATTATAATATTGGTTCTGTTGTATTCCCTGCTGGCCCGCTGGGAGCAAAAGAAAGGGAGAGATAGAAGAGGTGCGAAGAAAGCGAGAGAAGAAAGAAAAAAGAGAGGAAAGAGAGAAAAGAAAGTGTGAGAGTGAAAGAGAGAATTCAATCAGGAAAGGAAGTGATGAACATTCTTTTTCTGTCTGAAGTCGCGCTCTGCTAATTATGACATTAATAATTTCACCCATGGAATGGGTTTTCTCTCTCGCAGAGTAGGAAAATAAGTTCTTAGTTAATTGTGGTAGTTTCTGCTTGTGTTGTGCTTTGGTTAGGTATGTAAGAGTTGGAGTTCAAATTATAAAACATTAAACATATGCTTCTACTGTTCTGGATTAAATCAACATCTGCATCAACAATGTCACCACCCATAAACTAATAAAGACCTTCCCCAACCAGAAGCTGTGGATGAACAGAGAGATCCAACAACTGTTAAAGGCAGGGTTTTTCCTGCATAGAGGAATTGTTGGCGCCCCCAAAGAGGTTTTATCGAGCGCCAACGGAAAATCACCAGTACCAAAATTATAAGAATTGAAAAAGAAATCAAATAATCTCCAAAAGTATTTAATAGGAATTTATTAAACAACTCTTGAACAAGCAGAACTTAAACCAAAGGACACATTTTGGATTCAGTAAAGACGACATCCTGACAAAATGAGGTCAAATGTAAACACAAAGGTAATACCACCAATCCGTTTCAACACTTGGAGCACAATCACGTTACCGAATATGAACAGTGCATGGCTCAAAGAAGTGACTGAGAAGCGCCCAGCAACAAGTGCCTCCACAAAGCAGGTGCCGATAACACAAGCATTTCCCAGTGCTACACATTATGAAAAGGATTCAAGAAGATGGAAAGAAATAACTGACGCAGTGGGTTTAAACACCTCATTAAAACTCTTGACAGAAGATATACTGTGCCATTGTGACCATATTTTTCCAAAACTGCGCTGCCCAGCCCTTTGCAGCCACATCTGATCTCTGGTCAAGTAGGACGATGGACCCATACTTGAGCCTTACCTTGCACTACATTGACAATTAATGGAAGCTGCGCAACAGATGCTTTGAGACGGCATATTTTGCTTGCACAGAGATATGCTTTCTGTGTGGGAACTAACGGAAGAGAACCTTGAGGCCATAACGACAGACAACGGTGGTAATGTTGTCAAAGCTCAATATTCAATAATCTAATTGGGGCTACATAGGTTGAAATCCGGGGGGGGGGGGGCAGGGGGGATTATCACTGTAAGCATAACTATGTCATTTCTGTAAGTAGTTCAAACAAAGGGTATGTTATAAATTTCTTTACTTCTAACACTCAATACAATAAAACACATAACCGTCACTAGTCTTCATTTTCACTACATTGAATTACAGGTCACACTTTATGTTAGCTAGCGGTTAGCTGACATTTGCTAGCTATCTACTGTAAAATCAACCAGTCTTTGCAGTTGTTTGAATTCAAGTCAATGAATGAACAGTGTAATGTAGTGTCCCTTAGCTGGCAAGGTGATCGTGTTCCTGTCTACCATCTGAATGGCACTCAATGCACATAGCTGTTGTGAGGATAAATCCAGTAAATCTGTTTTGTGTTGGTAGGATTCACACACAATAACTGAATATGCAGAACTACTGTAGTGAGCAAACCGGTGGCGCAAACTAAAATAGTATTACAGCACTACTTCTGGTGTCCCCCTTTGACAACAATAAAAAAAAAACTGTAGCACCTTTCTTAATGTTACAATGTGCTTGATATTACAATGTTACAACGTACACTACCCATTACAAAACAAAGGAAAAAAATATATTAAAGTTGTTCATCAATCGTAATCGAGGTAAAATGTTCAATTAATCGTTATTTAGATTTTAGGTCATATCGTCCAGTCCTATAGACTACTATGGCCTTGTCAGATCCTTTTATTTCGTTAATAAAGAGGAGGGTGAAATGCTCTGAAGCAGGATGTGACCTGTATAACTGACTGCCTCTCCCAACCCCACACCCCAGTCCCTCAAATTCACGCCCCTTCCCACTTCCACTGTTGTAATAAAATATATTTTTTTAACCAGTTAATGGGGTTTCATTTATTCAAGCATGATAGACATTTATTTTGATCAAATGCCCAGAAATATGCGTAGATTTCTGTCATAAGCTATCTCATTGCCTTTATTGTACGTGGACCAATCATTCAGAACTGGGCTGGCTTTTTTTTATGTTTTTTGGCAAAGTCTACTCTAGCCTTTCTGTTCTTGAAGCTTATGAATGGTTTGCACCTTGTGGTGAACCCTCTGTATTTGCTCTCAACAAGTTTTCTTTTTATGGTAAACTTGGATAATGATATGCCAACCTCCTGGAGAGTGTTCTTCACTAGACTGGATGTTGTGAAGGGATTTTTCTTTACCTTGGAAAGGATCCAACAATCATCCACCACTGTTGTCTTCTGTGGATGTCCAGGCCTTTTTGTGTTGCAGAGCAATGCCTACTTTTTATCTCAGAATGTGTCAGTGTCCAATTATTTCTGGACCTACAGTTAAGATTGCGTGCCCTGACAGACATTTTGGCATTGATTTTGAAAATATGACTGATCATGCAAAAAAACTGTCTTTTATTTAAGTGATCATCTGAAGCCATTAATTCTATTTATTTTATTATAGTTGTTTGGCTCCTTTTTTAACAGAAATCACCCAAATGACCCTGATCAAAAGTTTACATCCCCTTGAATGTTTGGCCTTGATACAGACACACAAGGTGACACACACAGGTTAAAATGGCAATTAAACCTGTGGCTTTTTAAATTGCAATTAGTGTCTGTGTATAAAAAGTTAATGAGTTTGTTAGCTCTCACGTGGATGCACTGAACAGGCTAGATACTGAGCCATGGGGAGCAGAAAAGAACTGTCAAAAGACCTGTGTAACAAGGTAATGGAACTATATAAAAATGGAAAAGGATATAAAAAGATATCCAAAGCCTTGCGTATGCCAGTCAGTACTGTTCAATCACTTATTAAGAAGCAAAGAATTCGGGGATCTCTTGATACCAAGCCAAGGTCAGGTAGACCAAGAAAGATTTTTGCCAAAACTGACAGAAGAATTGTTCAGGATACAAAGAAAAAGGAGAAATACAGGCTGCTATGGAAAAAGATGGTATGGTTGTTTCAAGGAGCAAAATACGGCGATACTTGAACACATATGAGCTACATGGTCGAGTTGCCACAAAAAAGCCTGGTTACAATATGCCGACAACACCTTGACACGCCTCAAAGATTCTGGCAGACCATAATTTGCTCACAACCGTTAGCGCTATGTTTGGAGAGGGGTCAACAAGGTCTAGGGTGAAAATATTATTATTTTTTGGGTGGGGGGGGGGGGGGGGGCACAGGAATCCTGTGAAAATTGATGGCAAGATGAAAGCAGCATCTTATCAGAAAATACAATTCACATTCTTCTGCACTAAAGCTGCGCATGGGACGCACTTGGACTTTCCAGCAAGACAATGACCCTAAACACAAAGCCAAGTTGACACCCCAGTGGTTACAGCAGAAAAGAATTAAGGTTCTGGAGTAGCCATCACAGTCTCCTGACCTTAATATCATTGAGCCACTCTGGGGCGATCTTAAACCTGGGGTTCATGCAAGACAACCAAAGACTTTGTGGCATGGTCCCTGGAGGCATTTTGACAAGATAAATGGGCAGCTGTACCACCTGCAAGAATTCGGGGCCTCATAGACAACTATTACAAAATACTCCACGCTGTCGCTGAATGGGGCAATACACAGTATTAAGAACTACGGGTATGCAGACTTTTGAACAGTGGTCAGTTAATATTTTTCTATGATGCCATGTTTTGTTTTATGATTGTGCCATTCTGTTATAACCTACAGTTGAATGTGAATTCCATAAGAAATAAAAGGCATGTGTTTTGCCTGCTCATTCATGTTTTCTTTACAGATGGTACATATATTACCAATTCTCCAAGAGTATGCAAACATTTGAGCTTTCAATTTGCACTTCTGGTTAGACACTAAATGCATTTCGTTGTACTGTACTTGTTCACTGACAATACAGTTGAATCTAATCTAATTTAATGTAATAAAACAACAATTGAATCAACTGTAATATCTAAGTAAATGCAATTTGTGTTTCCATTTATTTTGTGTGTGTGTGTGTGTGTTAATGTGAGTTTGCCTGCACGCTGTGAGCTGTAAGACCTATGTTATGTTTTTATAATGCAGGTGCGGTGGCCCAATCAAGTACCATAGATAAATATGGACAGAATTTGGTTGAGGTTTCAGAATGGGCGGGCAACATGTTTGCATCTTTATTCCTAACATTTTGGTGATCTAGCAATATAAGAGTGCCTTTAACAATTCATGATTGAATAACCAATAACAAAACCAGCAAAATAAATCAGAACATTTAGCAGATTACTTCAGGGATTAGAGTTTGTGAAAATATATGTAAAAATTTGAGGCATGCTGTTGTATCAGCAAACTGAAAATTTGCTCATCACTGGACAGAGGCAGCTTCAGGCGGAAGCCAGATAGTGGAGAAGCCTACAATTAGCCTAGCTCCCGTCAACATAGTTTGCGCTCTCAAAATCGTGAAGAGAAAGGGCGGAGTTTACCCTGTTGCTATGGATGATGTCGTGTTCCACGAATATGCCTACTTACTATGCCCACAATGTTTGGCTGATAGTGGAGGGGTCTGTCAGTGATTTCATCGTAGCAATATTGAACGATGTGTCATGTGGCCATACTGAAATAAATATATTGAAATAAAAATGGAGGCTAAGTGTTACTGATTTAACATGAAACCAAGAATGACATGCTGACTAGTCAAGATACGTCAGCCTCTTACATGTCTGGCGGCTCATAATCGAATGCGCGTTCACCTTTTGATGGCGCAATAATTCATGCAATTATGTGTCCCATCTATAGCACCAACTACACCGGGTGGTCCAGCTATGGCCATAAAGTCGGCTTTGTTTCTTTGTAGTTGGCGATTGAGGAAACCGAATGCTTTGTTGGACAATAT
Organism: Esox lucius; assembly: GCF_011004845.1. Lineage (NCBI taxonomy): Eukaryota > Metazoa > Chordata > Actinopteri > Esociformes > Esocidae > Esox > Esox lucius. The sequence continues at coordinate 5,168,902 of NC_047571.1, read as the reverse complement.
GGGGTCTGGAGTGCACATTTATTGTTTGATGTAATATTCTGCTGACAGAGATATACGTAGTTTGTCTGTGTTGCATATCTGCATTTTCTCTGTGGCCAAGTAGCATAGAGTTGTCACAGCCTTGATCTCCGGTGTTGTTGGGTTGTTTCTTATGTTGGTGAAGTGACTGTATCAATGACTAGCTCTACTGTGATCATAATACCCTAGTGATTAAGATGAAACCTTTTTAAAAGCTCAGGATCATTAAATGTTTCTGAAATGTTGACATGATTATGAGGTGGATTGCTGGTAGCAGCTCTTTTAGGTTTGTTTGTGATTTGGTCTTAGTGACTTAGGAGTCCTCTTGACTACTCCTAACTTTTCACAGATTTAGGAGCTGGTTTTAGCTCTAAAACACTTTGTGAAATACTCTTATGCCAAAAATGTAGGACTGACACGCCCATAAAAAAAAAAGAGTTTTTCCTAAATCCGCAACTTAGGAGCTACTTTTAGCCTTCGTATGTTTTCTGAATACAACCCAGGGAGGGTAAAAGCACTTTTAGTTTTCAAAAGTGACTGCTTTTAATACCAAGGCTTCACCTGCCTTGAAAACTAGTTTAAAAATGTTTATGAAAAAAATATGTAAAAAGATAAAAAACATTTTAAGGGAAAAAATGTCTCTGGAAGATGTACTATGCTGCTTTTTTTATGTTACCAAAGCATTTCAGCTGGTAACGCAACCTGGTCTCAGAATGATGACGTAGACTATTTTACATTCATTTTAGGCAGGGGATTTCGTAAGATATATCACGTGCAGTAAAATAACTTTATAGTCGAAAAAAAAGCAGTAGCCGTGGTTTGAACCACCTTCCGCATCTCACACAGGCACGTTACCCACTGCACCACCAGGGAACCTATAACTAGTGGCGAGTGGTGTTGTCATAACATAAGTTTGAAGTGATTGAAGTGATTTTCTTTGTAATCCTAACCCAAACCATAACCCTAACCTTAACCCCAGTGCTGTGATAGCTAACCCAAATCCTAACCTGAACCCCAGAGCTGTGAGACGTAACCTTAAACTAACCGTTTTTGTATTTGGCTTGCAAACGTGCAAACCTAGCCATTTGGTAAAGTTAGCTACAAGCTAAATGTTTTTCTGTAATGTTTCATGCCCATGTGCATAGTTGCAAGTAATGTTTTACTGAGAGAATGCAGGGGCTTCACATTTGTCACTTATGAATTAACTTTGACTAGCTACAGCACTGTTGTGGTAGGCAATAAGCTAGAGCTTAAATCTGGTTGAGCTAATACTGCATTGGACTAATGGGAGGCTAGCATTTTATTAGTCTCAAAACAGTATTGCTTGTTTTCTTGTAAATACTGAAACACTTTTGACTGACACTGTTGAATGTGTGGATTTTACATTATTGGGTTGCTCGAGGTCGACATCTTGGTAGTCAACAGTAGTATTGCTTGTGTTCTTGTAAATCCTGAAACAATTTAGATTGACAGCGTTGGATGTGTAGATTTGACATTCCTGGGCTGGTCGAGGTCAACATTCGACTCTACTCTCTCTCCTCTTGCGGCCATAACTATGCTAGCCTGTCACCACCTTGGACACAAAGGGAACATGACAGCCAGACAAGAAGGTCGGGCACACCTGGAGAACTAACCCACACCCTACACATCGGACTGCTGGTATAGGTACCAGAAAGGAAGGAGGGTGGGAGGCATGGAACGAGAGAGTGAGATTGACATGGAGAAAGGAAGATGAACAGAGAGAAATTGAGAAGGGGAGAGAGCCAAAGACCAAGAGTGTGACAGAGAGAAAGAGAGAGAGAGAGAGAGAGAAAGTGAAACATAGATTTATTACAGCCTCTCAGGTATGCAAATGCGAAGAGTCTACTACACCTGTTCTGGGAGCTACATTTATAAACATATTAGGTTTGAACTTTAATGAGAAGGAAGAGGATGATGAAAAAGGAAAAGAGGGCAAATTGAACAACAGAGAAGAAAATGGAGGTAGAAACCTGCATGTGGGCCACAATGACATCATTAGCCAATCAGATCAGTGTAATTTGATCTTGTGGGATGCTCTGTCATTGGCCAGACGAGATAAACACTGCTATGAAAATTTGGCTCACACGTAATGATCTCTCCAATCAAATTAGGCTTTATTGGACACTCACTCTTACGATGAAGATGAATGTTACCTAATTTGCTAATAGGAAAGTCCAATGCCTCTCAAAAGTTTAATCTCATAAGAGTAAGAGGAGAAAAAAACAGGATATTAACAGAGTTATATCATTGGATAATTAGATTTCTATATTTTGATGTTTTCTTCTAAACCACGTTGGCGAATAGTTCCATTTATAAAATCAGCCAGAAGGTGCCTACATTACCTTTAATGTAGAAAAAATGTAATATAACACTTCAATTATGGTATGATCTGATGATACATTTCCAAACATAGACAACATTTACATTTTAGCCATTTAGCAGTTGCTGTTATCCAATTTGTGTTACAGATTTCATACAATGTCGGCTCTGGGACTGGATTTTGCAACCTTTCAACTACTGGATAGATGCTCTAATCTCAAAACTGTGTGCAACCAATTAAAACCATAGCACATTGGGAGTCTTATAGTCAGGCCATGGTTTGCTGAGCACTGACCACCTGCTTTAAGGATTGGCCTATTCCTGGTGTCAGTCAAACTGGGGCCTTCCAGGAGCCCACCCCTGCCTAAAACTTGCGGACAGGTGGGCAGGCACATTGAAGACGGCCAATGGGGAATGATGCCCGGAGATTCCGCCTATAGGCAGTGGCCCTTTCATGCCGGCAGTCAAATGGGGATTATATCTGAGACAAACACCTACATCTGCCATTTTTTTAAGTGAGGTAGCAGGTGGCGGGACGACAGCTCGGCCACAACCAATGAACTTTGAATGTCTTTGCCAGGAGAGGCCGCCCACTGTGAATGGCCCTCTCCTGCTGTCAGTCCAATGCGGATTAGAACCAGGACACCCTAACTTGCTAGATAAAGACAGTGCAACAGGTGGGTGGGCAGATGGAAGGGCAGTCAATGGTGAGGCCTGCCAGGATTGACAGACAGGTACCACAGCATGCCATCAGGTCTCCATATCATCCTCCAGGCCGAAGGCCGCTGTTCCCCCGAGCATCGTTCCCCCAACAAACACCTAAATAACTGTCCTTTCCCCTCGACTGGCTTTAATCTGTTTCAAAACACCATTTTGAAGTTTGCTTTCATGGTTTACGATTCTAGGCTTAGACATTTGGAGGGCGACTGTAAGTGGAATCAATGCCCCATGGACTTTCTGAACAATTCCCACACAGTGGACTGAGCTGGCGCTTTCCCATGCGCTCCAACGGATGAAACCACCCCAACCCCTGACGGGAATGTTTACTGCAACCGGCGACTAGCAGATAAGCTGAGCCAGCTACTGGCACCTGAAGCTATGGACTATGGCTCCCTTACGTGTGTGTGCGTGTCCATGTCCATGTGTGTATGTGGCTTGCGCTAACCTCCTGTAAAGAACAGTATGTCCTCCTGGCAGTAAAATAGACCTGCTGAGGTACCATGTGTCCATTTCACATACTGTATCCACATACACACAAACAGACAAAGAAACACACGCACACAAGCAGCTGCCAGAAACTAATTATGCGGTTAAGAACACATATAATAGGATATAGCATTTTAGGCTGGGTATCCATACAAGCACTTTGTGACAACCACCGATGTGAGAGGGGTTTTATAAAATTAATTTGATTGATTGATTGGTAGGCATCACAGCGTTTCCTTTAAATACTTAAGGCTTATTTTTAGAGATAAACTGTATACTTTCGCAATGCTACCAATGCTAATGAAGAGCCTAAAGAAACAATACCACCAGTAAACAATTAAAATACGAGAGGCACCATTGCTTACATCCCAAAAGCAAGTAATTACCATATTCATTACACATTAAAACGACCCTCTTGAGGCTGCTATTAAAGGCCATTTTAAACATCTTAATTATCTGCATTAGTGCAGATATACAGCAAATATAACACATGAAATGTGTTAGCTGCTACTAATAAAAATGCAAGAAAGCCTTTCCCTTGACATACCCTAATGGTACTATATAGCATTAGCATATTTTCTCACTTCTTTACCGTTAATTAGTGTTATCATATTTCCTCCCTTCTTTATTGGTAATTAGTAGTGGTAAGCATGCTTTAATTTGTTCTTTCAGCCCTAGCAATGCCTTCATTAAAGATGTTCCAGGTCAATAGAAATGCATGGAGGGTGTGGACGTATAGCTGCTTTCACCAGCCCTCTACAGAGACACAAGGGAAGGGAATCAGAAAGGGAGGAGAGGAGAGGCAACAGAGTGCCATCACAGTGACTGCTAGCCAACCACTGACATCAGGCAAGTCATACATCTCATTGTGTACATTCACAAAGCGCACACCCACATAAGTGTGTGGCAAAAAGGCACCCACAAGCAGGCACACACACACACACACACACCCGACCTGAAACACACAGACTCGATCCACCGACTGAGGGAGCCCAACGCTTTGCCTGAACAGCTCCGTTTATTAGGTTTAAGCGGGGGGGGGGGGGGGGGGGGGGACATTTGAAATAAATAGAAAAAACATGTTTATCAAGAAAAAAAATGAAGGAAAGGTAGGGGATTTGGAAGGAATGAAAGGGCCGCTTTCGCTCGTTCCGTTTGTTTTCCCTCTTTTCCTTTCAGACATCTGCAAACACTCTGCGGCTTAACTCCACGGCTCACCTGAGAATACGTCCTGGACCCAGAAATGGTGGTAGGGTCACAGACAGAAGACAAAGGGCTAAAGAAAAAGGGAGAAATGCTGAGAGGAAAATAGTGGAAAAAAGTACAAAAACATCTGAATGGAAGAAAAAAAAATACAAAAAAGTAAATTAATAGGTAAGGGAACCAGGGATTTGAGTCTTTTCAATAGTTCCTATTAGAAAACCATGACACGCCTGTGTTCCTACTAAGCTGGGATAATATGGCAAGGTTTTACAGAAGGCTGACCAACAACAGATGAAAGATGGAGAATTTAAGCTGGAGGTTATTCTGACTGATTGTCCTTGAGTGTAATAAGAATAACAGTTGGCAAAATGCAGTTTCTGGTCTGCAGCGGACATCTCTGTGGCTCCCCCACACCTACCTGTGTGTCAATGCTACTGCAATCTGCCAAACAGACATCTGAGACTCGCGCACAAACACACACACACTTTGTGCTCTAGAACACACTCCACACATACACATAAACACACACACACATCAGTAACCATAGCCAGCTGAGCCAGTTCAAAGAGTCCCCTGCCCTCAACTCTACTCTTAATGGAGGCCCTGACCTCCGATACTCATTTCCAACTGCCCCAAACTTTCAGAGAAGAAAAGAACAGGAGAAGAATGAGAGGGAATGAGATTCCACTTCTCTCTGGACATTTAATTCATTTCTACTTGTTTGCCAAATTGCAGGTGACCACACCGCTTACTTTAAAGTGAAAGAAGGGGTTAATAAGGTGTGGTTGGTGGAAAGACTATAGACTTTATAACACTGGTAATTCATTTCCACATCTTTTAACGGCATCAGCCTCCCGATACCCCCCCTCCCCTCTCATTTAGACCACAACCACACAGACTTGCAGGAAAAGATAGATTTGTTGGTACAGTAGTTGAAAAGGGTTGAGAACCGGCCTTTTGGAATGTGCGGAGAACAACACTTTGGTGTCCCTCCAAAACATGGTGCCCCTATAGGGAATCAATACTAGGCCGTATTAGGCTGAGTGGAACAGAAATAATGACAGTGGAACAGACTCACGTGGGTCGACAGCGTAGCGCACAACGACTTAACGATGTGAGACTCTTCTCAGCCCTGCCTTCGGAGACTAGCTGACTGTGCGAAGCTTGAGAGTCCACCGAAACAATAAAGGACTAATACCCCCGCTCTTGGACACATAAAGAGACGATCTGAATGACCAAGGGGGAGGGATGGCAAGGCCATTTTGATAAATTGGATAAAACCGCCCCGGGTTTTAATGGCCACGTTATCTAGGCTATAAGTTTCCCGGCGAATCGGGAGAGAGAAAGCAGCCATGTGCAGGGGCGTGAGTTACAGACATCCTTGTGAGACACCCCTCCATAATTGTTTTTTTATGTCCAAAGGACCACATTATCACTTTACACAAGTTCCTGCTACAGTGAGACTTCTGATGCATTCAGAGGAGTCACAGTGGAGTGAAAGCGAATCAAGTTGAAGGCAAAATTGTGTGGATTTCTCCGTGGTACGAATTGAGGTTTACCAATATGGACAGCCACAGTCTATCTGTACGGGTCAGGGAACTGTATTTGGGAGGAGGGGTCTTCATGGGTTCATGCTGCTGAAAAGAAACATCAACTTGATTGCGTGGCTTGTGGAAATCCTCAACAGCTGATTGGTGTTCTGGTGCCGGTGTTTCAAGGAGTCCGGGAGTACACTCTGATGCTCACAGAGGCACACGGACCGTGTTGCCAATCAATTACCCTCAGGCGTCACAAGCTGCATCTCTGATCTGATCCCTTCTAGAAAGGGAGAGAAAGACTGAAAGAGAGAAAAAAAGAAAAAGAGCAAGAAACTGAGAGAAATTTAAAAATAGACAGAAAGAGACAAAAAGTGTAAGAAAAGAAAAAAGAGAAAGAAAAAGGAAAATTGCTAGAAAGAGAAAAAAAGAGAGCGGGAAAGAAGGGCAAACCGACAGACAGGGCAGGGGAAATGACCTTTACCTAACCCTCCTTTTCACCCTATGCGGTCAGCAACCTTATCTCCATTAATTAGTACATTTGTGAATAATGCAGCCTGGGTCTATTTGTCTGGAAGGACACGCTATATAGACATCAGTAGGATTATGGCTCATCTATATTAATGAGCGCAAGGCAGGTTGAATGAAACAAAGCTGTAAAGCGATATTATGGTTGATTATCTGTGTTTGTTGTCTGTTCATTATCCACCCTTTTTCCTGGTCACCTAAACCTCACCTATGATGACAGAAGACTAGTTCAGAGCCCACAACATCAACTATGTCCTGGTATCCATCCATCCATCATCTTCCGCTTATCCGGGGCCGGGTCGCGGGGGCAGCAGTCTAAGCAGGTCCTGGTACACCCAGTCAATAGCCAAGCTGTTGTCATTTGTTATTCATTTTGTGAATATTCCTTGTGTCATTTTTTTCTATGTCTATTTCTACCTCTTTCTCTTACTATTTACATCTGCATTGTTGTAAAATAGCCCTTAAGCATTTCCCAGTTATTTTACACCTGTTGTTTACAAGGCATGGGATGAGCACGATATGATTAGTTGTTTTGATATGGTTTTGTTGACTATTGTTCGTACCTTTGCAATTAATTACACGTTACTTTGCTTTGACAGCTCTGTGCTAAAAACCCAGCATGCAATTTCATCCAAGAAATGTAACACGACGTAAGAAAACAAATCTTTCAATCCCACAAACTGATACCGACCAACCCAATATTTTGTAGGATTTTAGGTCGTTACAACCGCAAAATGATGTTAAAGCATCAATTCACAGACTTTTAAGGGTTCATGCACTTATAAAGAGAAAATCCATTCGCAAGTGAAATTACAAACTTCTGAACCTCTTAAAACCTCAGAGGCGGTACAATTTTAAAATTGCCTGCATTTCTCCTGTGATCCGTGGAACACATTAAGATGCGATATCTGTATCGACCAACCAAAGCGCATAAACAACATCTCCGACAAAGGCTTTCTTCTACCCTTTACTCTGCTCCGGGTTCTATATCATTATGTCTGTATGGCCGAGGCCTTGGGAAAAGCCTACAGGTCAATACTGCCTGCTAGCCTTTCTGGGCAGCCTTGTAACTTATTGAAAGCAGGTGCTATTGTACAGGAGCAGACGGTGGCAGACGGGTCGATGCTAACCCCGCCAGACGCATGGCATTACCGCAGTGGGAATGGGGAGCGGGAACGGAGTGCGGGTCAAGGTATTCACTTCATCAGACGGCAAGGAAAGGCAAGGAAACTAAAGAACAGTGAGAAGGAGAGATGGAATGGGGGCGGTGGAACTGAGATGACATTATCAGCCCAGGGGGTTTGGAGGTTTCACTCCGGGAACAGAAGAGAAGCTTCTCTTGGTTTCCTATTAAGTCGATACTTGCACAGTTGGACAAGCAGATGAACATGCTCATGTGTGTATACTCACAGGGGCACGCACTGAAAAACACCCCTGCAAACACACACACATACACACACACACATACACACGCATGCACACATGTACGCATGCACACGTCTCACCTTCTCATAGTACCGCAGTTCATAGTCCAAGATGATTCCATTGGGTTGCTCCGGCTGTGGCCATGACAACGTGAAGCTCTTCATGGTGGAGCTCACCTGGTGCATGATGGGTACGATTGAGGGGGCTGCAAACAGGAAAAAGGAAACAAAGCGATATTAAGAAACATTCTGTATGGGGAAGACTACAACTAAATAGGCTTTATCTGGGACTTTTAATATCTAAAGTTACACTGTAATTTAAACATTTCTGAAAAAAGTAACAGTAGGATAAATGAGCAGTCTGAGCTGTCATGGACTTCTTGAACTCCAGATATTTTCTCCATGTCTTTCTCAAGCCCAGTAAGGTAACGATCTGGCCTCGATCAGAATAAAATCATGACTTAATTGGACACAAAGACCAGGACCAAATGAATTGTTAAACACCTTCCCTGATAAGAGACTGCCCTTTGGAATTAAACTCCATTGCAGCTCTTTGTGATGGTTTTGGCCAGAGCATGGAGAAATTCTTACTCTTTCCCCCATTCAGACGAGGCACACTTGAGTTCACAAATATGGGCTGTAAATTATTAACCCTGCTCCCAGGCAATATCTCGCTCATTTCCTTTTGTCTTCAGTGCTATTATCTGTCAATCATCATTCCTCGTTCCTGTTTTTTAAGGCTGGGGTGGGTGGGGCAGAGGTGGCTAGGGCCAGGGTTTAGCCGTTGGACAGGATAAATACATTGCCTTTAGCAAGGGAAAGTAATGCTTTCTCAACTCTCTGTTTATTAGTTTCTTATTTTTGTACTATATCAGATTCCAGAAATGTTGGCGATGTAGGCTTGTGTGTTCTTAGCCCACGGCATAGAGACAGACAACGGTGGCGGATTTGTCATGGAGGTAAACCCCTCCACCGGCATATTCCGGGAATCTATGTTCCTTCGCTGCAAACACCCACAGAGCCATAATCCCAACCAAAAAGTTTTTTGTTTTTTTTAAACACACCAAAACTTTATTCATGCTCCAGCTGCGATAATTCCTCCTCGCTACTATATCAGTGAATGCGCCCTCACTGAGTTCTCACCATGGTGCGTTTAAGCCTCCTCGGCAGCTACCTCGCGCTCTGGTGGCCACAGCTCGGCTGAGCTGCGTTATCAATTACCGGCCCGGGGTACAGGACAGAACCGTTAGCAACCATCCCAGGGGGCAGCCGCCACAGCCCTCCATGTATTCTGAGCTTCGGGAATGGGGGACAGCGCGGACCGAGCTTCAGAACCCGACACCAGTCCAAGGGCAGGTACGCCCTGTTCCCTTTATTCTGGGCTGCTTTGCATTCAAACAACGCCCAGTATGGAACTTGTCGAAAGCGATGTGTTCGATATGGCAGACGAAGCTCACGCTGCGACCCAGACATTCAGTCTGACAGATGCAGTTTGGGCCAATTTTAACTGACACTGGGCATCTCTCCCTCTCTACGGTTGAATAGTTACAGTACAAGCTACCGTGTTTTACACTCCCATTAAAACATACATCCGCAAGCTCCAGTGAAATTACAGTAGAACTTCTCATGGATATAACAATTTATTTTATTTATTTTTAAGTTATTTTAGTAAATGCCTGCGGCTGTGATGGTGTGTGTGTGTGTGTGAAGGGTGGGGGGGGGTTGTTTGTTTGCATCTGCGCTGGCAAAGACAGATGCGCGATAGCACCATTGTTTGCTGTAAGCCCGTGTTCATGCCGGGGTCTGTCGGTACCTGGTCGGAGGTCAAGGTTCAAGTGTGCTGGAGCCAAGCTGCCTCCTCAAAACATGCCCCCCTACCCTCCCCAGAGAACACCGGCACTGGCAGTGATGGGTGGCTGAGCCCTGCAGTCGCTCTCTCCTCCCTCCATCACTCCCTACTTCCACTGCTCCTCTGTTCCACTTTTATCCGGCCCAACTGGACGCCCCCATGTTTTAATGCAGCGCTTGGCTTAAATCCATCAATGTCGACCCTGCCAGTGCCACTACCCAGTGAGAGAGAGAATGCAAGGGGGGGTAGGGTACCTGCAAACTGCTACTCCAAAACAAGGCTATCACAACATCTACGGATATAACAATCTATCTACTATTTCTAGTCATTGCAACATATCTACAACACGTTGCACTGTAGCACAGAGCCGTCAACTCATCTGTGACTCTTGACACTGTACAATAGGGCCATCACCACATATGACACTTTACACTGTACAATAGGGCCATCACCACATATGACACTTTACACTGTACAATAGGGCCATCACCACATATGACACTTTACACTGTACAATAGGGCCATCACCACATACGACACTTTACACTGTACAATAGGGCCATCACCACATACGACACTTTACACTGTACAATAGGGCCATCACCACATAAGACACTTTACACTGTACAATAGGGCCATCACCACATATGACACTTTACACTGTACAATAGGGCCATCACCACATACGACACTTTACACTGTAGAACTGGGCCATCAAAACATCTATGACTCTTAACACATACAGTTAGATCTGGAAATAATTGGACACTGACACAGGTTTTGTTATTTTGGCTGTTTACCAAAGTATATTCAAGTTACAGTTAAATAATGAATATGGGCTTAAAGTGAAGTCTCACAGCTTAAATTTGAGGGTATTCAAATACAAACTGGAGGAAGGCTTAGGAATTACAGCTCTTTAATTCTCTTTAATGTAGCCCCCTCTTTTGAAAGGGACAAAAAGTAATTGGACGATTGACTCAAAAGCTGTTTCACTGGCAGGTGGGGGCAATTCCAATGTTATTCCTTCATCAATTAAGGAGGTAAAAGGTCTGCGGTTGATTCCAGGTTAACCCACAATGGTCAAATTCGATCAAAGTAGCTCTCAATGGAAGTGAAACAGGCCATCCCTAGGATGCAAAAAAACTAAACAATCCATCAATGCAGGAACATTAGGAGTGGTCAAATCAAAAGTTTGGTACATTCTGAGAAAAGGTAATGCACTGTTGAGCTCAGCAACATAAAAATGCCTGGATGTCCAGGGAAGACAACAGTGGTGGATAATGGTTGGATCCTTTCCAAGGCAAAGAAAAAAACACTTCACAACACCCAACCAAGTGAAGAACACACTCCAGGAGGTAGGCATATCATTATCCAAGTCTACCATAAAGAGAAGACTACAAAAGAGCAAATACAGGTGCAAACCACAAAGGGCAAACCATTGGTAAGCTTTAAGAATAGAAAGACCAGACTTTGCCAAAAAAACATCCAAAAAAGCCAGCCCAGTTCTGGAACACCATTTGTTGGACAGATGAAACTAAGATCAATCGCACAGGGTCACAAGTGTTTATTTATGATGTGACAGAACACAGAAGCTGTTGAAGTGTATTGGGATATACTGTCTGCTCATATTTAGGCAAATTCAGCGAAGTTGATGGGGCTTCATTTTACGGATGGACAATGACCCAAAACATACTGCGATAGTTTTTTAAGGCAAATAAGTGGAATACTGTTTGCCTTAATGGCCGAATCAATCACTTGATCTCAACCTGATTGAACATGTATTTCACTTGCTGAAGACAAAACTTATGGCAGAAAGACCAAATAACATCTGAAGACAGCTACAGTAAAGGCCTGGCAAAGCATCACACAGTAGAAAACCAACATTTGGTGTCCCTGCATTCCAGATTGGAAAATAAATAGCAAATTGCAATGTGCCTAAAGTTTTCATTTTTGGGAAGGTACAGTTTTGTTCAAAAGTTTGCATACCCTTGGAGAACTGGGTACACTATACACACTCACCTAAAGGATTATTAGGAACACCTGTTCAATTTCTCATTAATGCAATTATCTAATCAACCAATCATATGGCAGTTGCTTCAATGCATTTAGGGGTGTGGTCCTGGTCAAGACAATCTCCTGAACTCCAAACTGAATGTCAGAATGGGAAAGAAAGGTGATTTAAGCAATTTTGAGCGTGGCATGGTTGTTGGTGCCAAGCGGGCCGGTCTGAGTATTTCACAATCTGCTCAGTTACTGGGATTTTCACACACAACCATTTCTAGGGTTTACAAAGTATGGTGTGAAAAGGGAAAAACATCCAGTATGCGGCAGTCCTGTGGGCGAAAATGCCTTGTTGATGCTAGAGGTCAGAGGAGAATGGGCCGACGGATTCAAGCTGATAGAAGAGCAACTTTGACTGAAATAACCACTCGTTACAACCGAGGTATGCAGTAAAGCATTTGTGAAGCCACAACACGCACAACCTTGAGGCGGATGGGCTACAACAGCAGAAGACCCCACTGTGTACTACTCATCTCCACTACAAATAGGAAAAAGAGGCTACAATTTGCACGAGCTCACCAAAATTGGACAGTTGAAGACTGGAAGAATGTTGCCTGGTCTGATGAGTCTCGATTTCTGTTGAGACATTCAGATGGTAGAGTCAGAATTTGGCGTAAACAGAATGAGAACATGGATCCATCATGCCTTGTTACCATTGTGCAGGCTGGTGGTGGTGGTGTAATGGTGTGGGGGATGTTTTTTGGCACACTTTAGGCCCCCTGGATGTGCATCCCACAAATCTCCATCAACAGCAAGATGCTATCCTATCAATATGGGCCAACATTTCTAAAGAATGCTTTCAGCACCTTGTTGAATCAATGCCACATAGAATTAAGGCAGTTCTGAAGGCGAAAGGGGGTCAAACACATTATTAGTATGGTGTTCCTAATAATCCTTTAGGTGAGTGTATATATCATTTGCAAAGAAAATTGCAATGCCTTTCAGTTCTAATGAGATTCACATTCAACTGTAGGTCATAACAGAATGGCAAAATCATAAAACAAAACATGGCAACAAATATATTTTTTTACTGACCCCTGTTCAAAAGTATGCATACACTTAGTTCTTCATACTGTGTATTGCCCCCTTCAGCAACAGCGTTCAGTCTTTTGTAATAGTAGTCTATGAGGCCCCGAATTCATGCAGCTGGTATAGCTATCCATTCGTCTTGGCAAAATGCCTCCAGGTCATGGAAGTCATTGGTAGTCTTGCATGAACCGCACAGTTGAGATCTCCCCAGAGTGACTCGATGATATTAAGGTCACGAGTGATGGCCAACCCAGAACCTTCACCTTCTGCTGTAACCACTGGAGGGTCAACTTGGCCTTGTGCTTAGGATCATTGTCGTGCTGGAAAGTCCAAGAGCGTCCCATGTGCACCTCTCCAAACATAAATTTTTTTGCATGATCAGACATATTTTCAAAACCAATTCCAAAATGTCACAACTTCTGCCAGGGTATGCAAACTTATGAGCACAAGTGTACAGTACTACAGCTGTAATTTTTGTTCTTCATTGTTCACTGCAATGGATCTATCTAGTATTGAAGTCTGTACATACAGGCTGTTCAACAAGCCAGGCCTAAAAACATCTAGGGAATTGCCATACAAAACAATGTCTTGATTTTTAAGATATTCTTGATTAAAGAACTAAATGCAAATATTATTTCTGATTATGGTATATGATTACTTGAGATGATAGGAATGGTCACTTATGCTGCATAATGATTAATGATAATGATAATGTTATATGCTGGTGACATTGACTATGGAATGCCTGAATATGTTATAATATGATAACCCATTAAAAGTGACCAACACGTGAATATAGATTCAAGGGTCTTATCTTAAAGTAACTAAGTAACTTAACACCTTACATTTTACAGCAAAGTAACTAAGTAACGTAACTACACTTCTCAAAATAATTAAGGGAACACTTAAATCACATATCTCGATGAACGAAATGAATTAAAAATCTAAATCTTTACTGTACATTGTGTAAATCGTTAAGAACAACATTACATAACAACGGTCAATGGAAACCAAAGTCACCAACCAAATGTGGTCTGGATTCAAACTCGCACTGAAAATCTAAGTAAACAACTGAAATCACAGGCTATCCAAAATGCGTGAATTACATCATGTGATCTTATAATGTTGCTCAGTATGTATGGCCCCCACGTGCCTGTATGCACTCCTGACAATTCCCGACAACTGCTTACACACTCTGGCCACATTAGGCCGGGCATTGTCCCTTGGCGAGTGCCAATCAAGCTGCACTAGGCTGAGCTGTGAGCACAGGCCCTACTAAAGGATGTTGGGCCCCCATGCCACCCTCATGGAGTCTGTTTATAGTCTGGAACATGCACACCAGTAGCTCACTGGAGGTCCAATTGTAGGGCTCTGGCAGTGCTCCTCCTGTTCCTCCTCACACAAAGGAGCAGATATCTCCTCCATCAGCCTGCTGTGTTTTAATTTGTAGGGCTCTGGCAGTACTCCTCCAGTACCTCTTCGCACAAATGAGCAGATACCGGTCCTGATGCTAGCTTGTTGTCCTTCTATAGCCCAGTCCAGCTCTTCTCGTGTAACAACATGGTATCTCGTCCATGCTCTTGAGACTGTACTAGGAGACACTGCAAACCTTCTTGCTAAGACCTGTACGGATGTGCCATCCTGGAGGAGCTGGACTACCTATGCAATCTGAATGGGCTGCAGGTTGCACGCCTCATACTACCATTAGTGACAAGGACCCTAGCAAAACACAAAACTAGAGAAGAAGCAGTCAGGAAGGATAAGGAGACAGTTATTGTCTGTGGCCACCACCTGCACAATCATTCCCTTTTGGGGGTTGTCTTGCTGTTAACTTCCCAGTGCACCTGTTGTCACTTTTGCATCAAAACAGGTGATATTGATTCATCATTGCTTATGCTTTCTAACTGGACAGATTTATATCCCTGAAGTTTAATTGACTTGGTGTTATACTGTGATTATGTGTTCCCTTAATTTTTTTTAACAGTGTCGTTATTTAATGGGAATCAACACATCTTTAAATGTTCAGAGTGTAGGATAGGGCCATCAACCCATATATGACTCTTTACACTGTCGGTGGAAGTCAACACTATGACTTTTGCAGTGTTGCATAGGACTGTCATAACACATCTATGACTCTTTACAGTGTAGCATAGGCCAATTCAACGAAATGTGACCCTGTAGAAAAGGGCCATCATCACATCTATGAAACTTTACACCGCAGCAAAAGGCCATCAAAACATACATGATTCTTAACACTGTAGCATAGCCAAATTATCTATGACTCTTCACACTGTAGCCCAGGGCAGTCAGAACACATCCATGGCTCTTTATACTGTAGCCCAGGGCCATCACAACTCATCTATGACTGTTTACACTGGAGCACAGGGCCATCACAACTCATCTATGACTGTTTACACCGGAGCACAGGGCCATCACAACTCATCTATGACTGTTTACACCGGAGCACAGGGCCATCACAACTCATCTATGACTGTTTACACCGGAGCACAGGGCCATCACAACTCATCTATGACTGTTTACACCGGAGCACAGGGCCATCACAACTCATCTATGACTGTTTACACCGGAGCACAGGGCCATCACAACTCATCTATGACTGTTTACACCGGAGCACAGGGCCATCACAACTCATCTATGACTGTTTACACCGGAGCACAGGGCCATCACGACTCATCTATGACTCTTTACACTGGAGCACAGGTTCATAACATGCCTATTACTCATCTACTACACAAAGAAAACAAACGCAAATTTTCTTCAATCCCAGAGAAAATATCTCTTATCGTGATTTTCCAGGGATAATTTCATGTTCCACAAACTGACATTCCACTACACTTTCATTCCTCAGTTTCTGGGCATTTCCATTGCCCCCAATAGGGGCATCTGTTCCATTCATGAAGGGAAAAAGGTTCTCACAGTCTCTCTCTCTCTCCCCTTCACTGACCCCCCCCCCAACCCCAACCCCCCAATCTTCTCTCTCTAGGCATGAGGGTTGACCATTGCCTGGCCATTAGCAGTGCAAAGGCTGCTGAATCGTGACTACATGGAAATGACCTTGCAGTTCGTACAAAAGCTTCCTTCCTCCAGTATTCTTGTCTACCCTGTTCTGTGCCACTTGGTCCAATTCTCTTCTGTACCAGTCTGTTCTTTCCTACTCTAGTCCGTTTTGCTTTAGCCTTTACTGCACTGGCCTTTTCTGCACTTGTGTGTTCTATATAATTTTTTCCTGTTCTAGTCTGTTCTTTATTAGTCCCTTCTATACAAGTGAATTAGCCTAAGTTGCAGAAGTATTTTCTGTACTAGTCTGTTTTTTACTACTCTGTTCTGTGTTTCTTTTAGCCAGCCAAGGATTTTTTTCCCCCTAATCAGTCCGGTGATGCCAGTAGTGACACCCCTCATGAAATGTAGACGTGGGATTATCGTTTATGGGTTTGCTTGGATCTTTGTCACAATCACATGCTGTTCTCTAGCCCGAAGAGAGATTTAGTGGCTAAGGCTGAAAGTAATAAAGAAAGCAGAGCTTGTCATTCGGTTTACACATTTCCTTTTTTCCCTCGTTGTTCAGAAGTTAGATGAAGACATCATGTGGTTTGAGGAGCTCAGCAGCATTCAGAACCATTCTATGATGGATCACCTCCAGCCAGCCGCCAGTTTCAGGGTTCGAGGGACAAGCTATAACATTTATGAGACACTGGCATCAAACGAAACAAAATGACACTCTGAGCCAGGCCCAGAGAGGAGTGGAGCGTGATGAAATGGTTGGAAACTCAACATCTCCGTGCTCTCATACATTCAGGAAAGTACTATGAAAGGAGCCAGTGAGAAAAGCAACAGTCCGTGTAGAAATAATCAAGTTCCAAATGTTATGGTACTCCTATTATGACCGACTGAGGTAATTCATTTATTAACCAACAGACAAACAAATAAACGTACAAAAACAAATGAATCTGAACTCCATTAAAAAATACAAGGGGCATCTAGGTTTGATGTCTACATAAATGTGCTCTACATCATACAACATACTGTATGTACATCTAGTCTACATGACACATTTGTCAAGCCGACATCTACAGAGTCTTTAAAAAAAAATAGGGATTATTATTTTCATTATTTTTACCTAATCCAGACTGGGAAGAAATCTTACAGTACATTCATACCTACTCAATTAACTTTAGACACTTTCAGTTTAAGATTTTACATACAGTAGACTACACTACTCAAAGATTAAACTATATGATTTACACTGAATGATAAATGTCAAACTGTACTTTTTCTTGGTGTTTTGGAAAATGAGGTTCACTCAACAACATTTTGACTCAGCAATTTCAAATATTAATTTAGAAAGAATATTCATTTACATTATGGGCCACAAATGATCCAACATTGATAAAATGTTTACCAAATATTTGTAGAAATTTTTTGAAGAGCGTCTGTACTTTTTCGTCTTTATTCTGTCTTATTGTTTATAAATGTAAGGAATAAACAACAGATAACACACACTTAATACAATCATTTTTAATACAAGAAGTTTGATGAAAATATTTCAAAAAACTAAAATTCAAGGGAGTAGCATTTAAAAAAAAAATATTTTAACAGTTTTGCATGCACTTTATCAGCTGTGATTGTGTCTCTTTTTTCCTTTAACACCAACAACCCATGTAGACCAAAAACATATGGAAATACTCAAGGCACTCAAAGCATGTGAAAACAAAGCGTAATGAGTAGGGATTCAAGCAGGCCTTGGACATGGTTTCCTTCACAAAATCCCTTTGAAATGCTTGGGATGTTTGGATTTGGACCTGACCGCATTTCTCTATCTAGAATCCCGCCAAGCCGCAGACTGCCTTCATGTAGCGACTGGGCTTCCCGGACTTCCAAATGCCCGAAGAAGGCAACAAAAGGAAGGTATGTTTGTGTTTCTGTGGGAATTTTAGGAATAGTACTAAAAATATTTGCAACGGTGTGGAATGGGAAGGAGGAGTGTTTAGATAGAGGATTCTCAGGACGTATACCTGGTTTGATAGTTGGCATGTATAATCTAATGTAGGAACAAAATTGTGCCTGTCACGCAGAGGTAAAGCAAAAAGTTTGCAATGTTATTCAGCAGTTTGTTAGGAATGAAGAGATGGAGCATAAGAGGAATACTGGAAGGGGAACGTGGCTGTTGATCGGGACATTGTTACATACAATAATTTATTTTTACTTTTTCGGGATTAAAAAGAAAACTATATACATTTAATCGACATTACATCATCCTCTGGTCATTGACTGTAATGACGAACCCACTAATGGGTATTTAGCATTTACAACACAACCCCCAGTCCAGCACACAGTGTGCTCTAAAGTGAATTAAAGCATAATGTTCTCCCTGAAAAACACCAAAAATGGAAGATGGCCGGTTATGACTATAATGAGATGAAAGATGATAACTAAACCTAGGTGTGGTAAAGAGAGAAAGGTAACTCATTTTATGACAGAGGGTGAATGGGCTATGAAATCTTCATGTTGTTTGAGCCTATGTACCAGACACAAAAAGACCTAGGACATATTAAGGCTTGGCACCACATTTAAATGTTTTAATGAATTTTGTCAAAATATAAATAAAATACACAAAAACTTTAGTTCCTAGTAAGGTCAATTAAATCTCATGTACTGTAACTACTTTCAAATGCGCATCTGTCATTTTAAATATCAAAACACTGAATAACACATCACTGAAAATCCTGTTTAATCAAGAATGTTATGAGCCAAACTACAGTAAATGGTGTAACCTTGAAGGTGATTGGGTCAAATTTGGCATTTAGCATGTATTTTAGTATTTTACACTTAAGAATAAAAAAAAAGTGTTCCAATCTGGCTTACCATGTCAAATAGTTGAGGATGGAGCTTGCAATGATATATTTGTTGTGACAACTGCGACCTCTGCTGGTTCACCTCCCCCTGCAGCGGGCGGGCCCCAGCGGTCGACGTCACCTGCTTTCTGACGCCACCGTCTTCATCATACATTTCACCTGTGTCTCGTTTGTGCACCTGTTCCTCATCATCGCTGTTTCCCCCGGTATATATGTTCCCTCTGCTCCCCCTGTCTTTGTGTGTAATTGTCTCTACTAAATGGAAGAGCTGTTCAACGCTTTGTTATACCTGTACTGATTTCTCTCGCTGAGAAACATTAAACCTTCATTCCATCACGCCTTCTCCGGTTCCTCCTTGCTCCTCTCAACCCCCGAAGCCGTGACAGAATTACACACCAAATATACAACAGCAAGGATATGGAGCCCACGGGAGCCACAGGCGAGGTCGGTGTTGCGGAGGCGGTCCAGGTACATTCAACGATGCTGGCCAGCCTAGGCGCTGCAATGGACAATGTCTTAAAAGCGGTGCAGCGCCTAGAGCTGAGCCAGCAGACCCCCGCAGCACCGGCCGTTTCTCCGCCTGCCCCTGCCGTGCCGCCGAGCATGGGGGCACTGCATCTCCCCTTACCCAGGGATTTCGACGGGGCGGCGGACCGCTGCCAGGGATTCCTTCTACAGCTGGACATCGCGCTCCAGGCGATGCACCCTGCGCCGACCGAGGCACAGAAGATCACCTCGCTCGTCTCCTGCCTGTCCGGAAAAGCCCTGGAGTGGGCCACCGCCGTCTGGAACACCGAGCAGCCCACCCAGGGCAGCTACGCCGAGTTCACCCGCCGCTTCCGAGCCGTGTTCGACCATCCACACGAAGGAAGAGAGGCGGGTGAACGGCTGTTCCACCTACGGCAGGGGACGAGGTCGGCGCAGGAGTTCGCACTGGAGTTCCGGACCCTGGCAGCGGGATCAGGGTGGAACGAACGGGCTCAAATCGACCATTACCGTTGCAGCCTTCGCGAGGACGTCCGGAGGGAGCTGGCTTGTCGAGACGTGTCCCTCTCCTTCGATCAGCTGGTTGACATGTCCATCCGTCTCGACAACCTGCTGGCTGCCCGAGGACGTCCCGGAAGAGGCCCGTCCGTTCCACCCTGCCAACCTGACACCGCCGTCCCCATGGAATTGGGGACGGCTGCACTGCCGGGCAGACGTCGGGGAGGGCAGGTGCGGAGTGCCTCCAAGGGGCGACGAGGCCGTACTACTGCACCACACCGCACCTCCCTCCCTGAGTCGAGAGGCGACAGGCATGGCACTTCCGCGTCACCCCAGGTAGCACATGCACATTCGCCACTAACCTCTTCCCTCTCTATGTGCACTGTTCCTGTTAGGTTCCCCGGCTTTCCGCTGATTTCCCGGTGTAAGGCGCTGGTAGACTCAGGCGCAGCTGGGAATTTCATGGATAGGTCTTTTGCCCTGCGGTCACGCATACCCCTCCAGGTCCTCGCCACCCCCCTGCCCGTGAGAGCTTTAGACAGCCGGCCACTAGGGTCAGGTCTGGTCACGAGTTGCACTGTTCCCCTCCTCCTGATTACCGACAGCCGACACAGCGAAACCATTTCATTTCACATCATCGACTCACCCACGTTCCCAGTCGTTTTAGGTTTCCCCTGGTTGTCCCTACACGACCCCTTCATCTCCTGGTCTAGTCGACGTCTGTCGGGGTGGTCGCGGAAGTGCCAGGGTAGGTGTTTGGGTGTTTCCGTTGGCTCGACCTCGGTGGAAAGTCCAGACAGTGCGCCCGCCGTGCCCATTCCCCCCGAATACAGGGACTTGGCTACGGTTTTCTCCAAAGCCAAGGCTGCTGTGTTGCCACCACACCGGCTGGGGGATTGTGCGATAGACCTCGTTGATGGAGCCGCACTCCCGAAGGGTCACGTGTATCCACTGTCCCGCACCGAAACGGAGACTATGAACGCCTACGTTACGGAAGCGTTGGAACAGGGCTACATCAGGCCCTCCAAGTCACAGGTCTCCTCGAGTTTCTTTTTTGTGAAAAAGAAGGACGGTGGTTTGCGCCCGTGCATCGATTACCGGGCGCTGAACAAGATCACCATTCCGTTCCGCTACCCTCTCCCTTTGATCTCTGCGGAGGTGGAGAGGATGCACGGGGCCCGCTTTTTCACTAAATTAGACCTCAGGAGTGCCTATAACCTGGTGCGTATCCGGGAAGGAGACGAGTGGAAAACCGCTTTTAGTACCACGTCTGGCCATTACGAGTATTTAGTGATGCCGTACGGGTTGATGAATGCTCCTTCAGTCTTCCAGTCATTCGTCAACGACGTATTCCGGGACTTGTTGTGCGAAGGAGTGGTAGTGTATATTGATGACATCTTGATATTCACTGCCACCCGCGCCAAACATGTCTCGTTAGTGCGCAGAGTGCTGGCTCGACTGCTGGAGCATGACCTGTACGTGAAAGCCGAGAAGTGTCTGTTTTTCCAGTCGTCTGTGTCCTTCCTGGGATATCGCTTTTCCAGCACAGGTGTGGCTATGGAGGAGCCTCACATTGACGCCGTGCGTAATTGGCCGACCCCAACCACGGTTAAGGACGTGCAACGTTTCTTAGGCTTCTCTAATTACTATAGGAGGTTTATCCGGGGCTTTAGCCAGGTCGCGGCTCCGATCACCTCCCTTCTGAAGGGGGGGGCGACCCGGTTGCGGTGGACCGTGGACGCGGAGCGGGCGTTTGTGGAACTGAAACACCGTTTCACCACCGCTCCGGTCCTGGCCCATCCCGACCCGTCGCTCCAGTTCATCGTGGAGGTGGACGCGTCCGATTGTGGGCTCGGTGCCATCCTCTCCCAACGGACGGGGTGTCGTAACACGCTCCGTCCCTGTGCCTTCTTCTCCCAGAAGCTCAGTGCGGCGGAGCGGAACTACGACATTGGTGATCGTGAGCTGCTGGCCGTGGTTCGAGCTCTGTCGGCGTGGAGGCACTGGTTAGAGGGGGCTAAACACCCTT
This sequence comes from Esox lucius, assembly GCF_011004845.1. Classification (NCBI taxonomy): domain Eukaryota; kingdom Metazoa; phylum Chordata; class Actinopteri; order Esociformes; family Esocidae; genus Esox; species Esox lucius. The sequence goes on along the minus strand of NC_047571.1, from coordinate 5,146,823 downwards.
TCCTCGTCTGGACTGACCACCGGAACCTGGAGTACATGCGGGCAGCGAGGAGGCTGACCCCTCGCCAGGCAAGGTGGGCTATGTTCTTCACCCGGTTTGTGTTTACTCTCACCTACAGGCCGGGGAGTAAGAACGTCGGGGCTGACGCGCTGTCCCGCCAGCATGACACGGGGGAGAGGCCAGTGGATGATGCTCCCGTGCTCCCGGAGTCATGCATCGTGGCACCGGTGGTATGGGAACTGGACGCGGACATCGCCGGAGCGCAGCGCGACGAGCCCTCTCCGCCCACATGCCCTGAGGGCCGTACGTATGTGCCGGCGTCTGTCCGCGACCGCCTCATCTACTGGGCGCATACATCTCCCTCCTCCGGTCATCCTGGCATCGGGCCAACAGTGCGCGCCCTGGCCGGTAAGTACTGGTGGCCCACTTTAGCCAAGGACGTGAGGGTATACGTCTCTTCCTGCTCGGTGTGTGCCCAGAGTAAGGCACCCCGGCACCTACCTGTGGGCAAGTTGCACCCCTTGCCCATTCCACAACGGCCATGGTCCCACATTTCTGTTGATTTCTTGACGGATCTCCCCCCTTCCCAGGGCCATACCACCATCCTGGTCGTTGTGGATCGGTTCTCGAAGTCCTGCCGCCTCTTGCCTCTGCCCGGCCTTCCTACTGCCCTACAGACCGCGGAGGCCCTGTTCACACACGTCTTCCGGCACTATGGGGTGCCCGAGGACATCGTGTCTGACCGGGGTCCCCAATTCACGTCTAGGGTGTGGAAGGCATTTATGCAGCACCTGGGGATCTCGGTCAGCCTGACCTCGGGCTACCATCCCCAGTCCAACGGGCAGGTGGAACGGGTCAATCAAGAAGTGGGTAGGTTCCTCCGGTCCTACTGCCAGGACCGGCCGGGGGAGTGGGCAGAGTTTCTGCCGTGGGCAGAATACGCACTGAATTCTCTGCACCACTCCTCCACGGGCGTGACGCCGTTCCAGTGCGTCCTGGGCTACCAGCCGGTCCTGGCGCCGTGGACGCCGAGCCAGACCGGTACCCCTGCGGTGGACGACTGGTTCCGGCGGGCAGCGGGCACATGGGAGGCAGTACAATCCCGCCTCCGGCTCGCTGTCCGCCGTCAAAAGACCTATGCAGACCGCCACCGCGGGGAGGCCCCGGTGTATCGGCCGGGCGACCGGGTCTGGCTCTCGTCCAGGGACCTGCCCCTCCGCCTGCCCTGCCGGAAGCTGGCCCCGCGGTTTGTGGGGCCTTTTAAAGTCCTGAGGAGAGTCAACGAGGTAACATATCGGTTACGCCTTCCCCCCGACTACCGTATTAACCCCTCGTTTCATGTGTCTCTCCTCAGGCCGGTGGTGGATGGTCCCCTCCAGGGGTGTGAGGTGCGGGAGGTGCCCCCTCCCCCTCTGGACATCGAGGGGGCCCCGGCGTACTCTGTCCGCTCCATCATCGACTCGAGGCGCCGGGCGGGGGGCCTCCAGTACCTCGTGGAGTGGGAGGGGTACGGCCCGGAGGAGCGGAGCTGGGTTCCGGTGAAGGACGTCCTGGCTCCCGTCCTTGTCCGCGACTTCCATCAGCGTCGGCCGGACCGCCCTGCTCCGCGCCCCCCGGGTCGGCCCCGAGGCCGGTGTCGTCGCGCGGCTGGGGCCGCGCGTCAGGGGGGGGGTACTGTGACAACTGCGACCTCTGCTGGTTCACCTCCCCCTGCAGCGGGCGGGCCCCAGCGGTCGACGTCACCTGCTTTCTGACGCCACCGTCTTCATCATACATTTCACCTGTGTCTCGTTTGTGCACCTGTTCCTCATCATCGCTGTTTCCCCCGGTATATATGTTCCCTCTGCTCCCCCTGTCTTTGTGTGTAATTGTCTCTACTAAATGGAAGAGCTGTTCAACGCTTTGTTATACCTGTACTGATTTCTCTCGCTGAGAAACATTAAACCTTCATTCCATCACGCCTTCTCCGGTTCCTCCTTGCTCCTCTCAACCCCCGAAGCCGTGACATTTGTGGGTACAGTTAGCACAGTTAGCAAACTGCAAAACAATCTGGATAATAGCATTGAATACATGACAACAAATGCGAGTGTCTGGTCTGGTCCTAAAATGCTTGAAATCAAAATATTTTGTAATCCACAAAAATGTACAAGGTTGCAAATTGCAGGAGGTATTGCAGTATTTACTGTACATACAATTTGGAAATGTAGCTATCATAATTCCCTCCACCCTGACTAAGGCCCCGGTTCCAGCTGAAGAAAAACAGCCCCAAAGCATGATGCTGCCACCAACATGCTTCACTGTGGGTATGGTGTTCTTTCGGTGATGTGCAGTGTTGTTGTTGCGCCAAACATACCTTTTGGAATTATGGCCAAAAAGTTCTTCCTTGGTTTCATCAGACCATAACACATTTTCCCACATGCCACATGCTTTTGCAAACTTCAGCCGGCCTTGGATGTTATTCTTTGTAAGAAAGGGCTTCCGTCTTGTCACCCTACCCCATAGCCCATTCATATGAAATATATGGGAGATTGTTGTCACATGTAGCACACTGCCAGTACTTTCCAGAAATTCCTGCAGTTGCTTTAATGTTGCTGTAGGCCTCTTGGAAGCCTCCTTGACTAGTTTTATGGAGGGACGTCCAGTTCTTGGTAATGTCTCTGTTGTGCCATATTTTCTCCACTTGATGATGACTGTCTTCACTGTGGTCCATGGTATATCTAATGCTTTCGAAATTATTTTGTAACCTTCTCCTGACTGATTGTACTTATGCTTGTACATGCAATTACAGAGATCATACGTTTCCTGTAGTTCTTGAACAGGTTTGCACACACTGCAGCAGGGATTTTGGCCCACTCCTCCATACAGACCTTCTCCAGATCCTTCAGGTTTCGGGGCTGTCGCTGGGCAATACAGACTTTCAGCTCCTTCCAAAGATTTTCTATTGGGTTCAGGTCTGGAGACTGGCTAGGCCACTCCAGGACCTTGATATGCTTCTTACGGAGCCACTCCTTAGTTGCCCTGGCTGTGTGTTTCGGGTCGTTGTCATTGACCCATCTTCAATGATCTTGGAGGTTGTTGGCCAAGATCTCGCAATTCATGGCCCCATCCATCCTCCACTCAATACGATGCAGTCGTCCTGTCCCCTTTGCAGAAAAGTAACCCCAAAGAATGATGTTTCCACCTCCATGCTTCACGGTTGGGATGGTGTTCTTGGGGTTGTACTCATCCTTCTTCTTCCTCCAAACACGGTGAGTGGAGTTAAGACCAAAAAGCTCTATTTTTGTCTCATCAGACCACATGACCTTCACCCATTCCTCCTTTGGATCATCCAGATGGTCATTGGCAAACTTCACGCGGACCTGGACATGCACTGGCTTGAGCAGGGGGACCTTGTGTGCGCTGCAGGATTTTAATCCATGACAACGTTGTGTGTTACTAATGGTTTTCTTTGAAACTGTGGTCCCAGCACTCTTCAGGTCATTGACCAGGTTCTGCCGTGTAGTTCTGGGCTGATCCCTCACCTTCTTCATGATCACTGATGACCCACGAGGTGAGATCTTGCATGGAGCCCCATACCGAGGGAGATTGACCATCATCTTGAACTTGAACGTCATCTTGAACCATTTTCTAATAATTGCCCCAACAGTTATTGCCTTCTCACCAAGCAGCTTGCCTATTGTCCTGTAGCCCATCCCAGCCTTGTGTGGAGTCTGTTTGATTGAATGTGTGGACAGGTGTCTTTTATACAGTTAAAGGGTTTAAACAGGTGCAGTTAATACAGGTAATGAGTGGAGAACAGGAGGGCTTCTTAAAGAATAACTAACAGATCTGTGAGAGCCCGAATTCTTACTCATGTCATGCAATAAAATGCTAATTAATTATGAAAAAAAGTGATTTTCTGGATTTTTGAAGTGAACCTATGATAAAAATTACAGACCTCTACATGCTTTGTAAGAAGGAAAACCTGTAGTGTATCAAATACTTGTTCTCCCCACTGTATGTCGGCACAGGGCTGGTATCAAGTGATGCTGTTCTGGACGAATCTCTCCCAAACCTCGGTCATCAGGGCAAACTTGTTCTCTTGCAGGCGTGTGCGTCTGGTGTCCTTTTTGTCAAAAAGCTGGAATTGCATGATTTCCTGGAATCTATTTCGGGACATGGTCTCCTTGAAAAATGCATAGCCCCAGTCGGCCGACCAAAAGCTCACCCAGTCCATACTTTTTCCACCCTGCGCCCCACGAATGTAGACTAGAGCAATGAAGGCCTTTAGTTCATCCACTGTCATATCCCATGAGCTGTCCTCCTTGACTCTGTGTGCCTCAGCCACGGTGCAGTCCCTGATGTGCTCCAACATACCATCATCAACCAAACACAGAAAAGAGGTGAAGGCATCTTCAATGTTGCGCTTGGCGTGCGCTGTGGGGCCTGGAGCTGCTGTCATAACATTTTGACTTTGTCGCCTTCCTCTATTTTCACCCGACTGTATAACAGTCCACACTGTGCCGTCTTTCACTGTTTCATGCCGTTCTGCTATAGGTGGATTTAGTGGGACAGCTTCATCCAGTGCCGGGCTGAGTGCTCTTGTGGTTGGCACAGCAGGCATAGCTGATGATCCAGGATTTTGCACTGTTGCCAAGAAATTATGCCTAATTAGTTTGTTTTATTTCATGAAATATCTATTTTATCAGGGCTAATATTAGCCTATGTATGGGCTAAGAAAATCACAAGATCATATAAAGATTGCAGCCTAAGGTACCTGGAACATTAGCAGATGGAATGACAGCAGATGCAGAATTGGAAGTGTCCAGCCGGCTTTTTTTACACAGGGGAATTATCTCTGAATCACTCTCTGAATCACTCTCAGAGCCAGTGTCAGATGAACTTTCAAGAGACCAGGAGACATCACTATCGGAACATGCGCCTCCATCAGACTCTGCGTCATCAAGGCTCTGAAGCATGGCTAAAGCCTCTGTGGCAGTCATTCTTATTGCTGACATTGTTCTGATATTCCCTTTAAATATTTTCGAGATTTCAGCTTTGCAATAAACTAAACAAACAACAAGAACAAACTGTTGCTAGGCAACAGTGATGCATCTTCACGAGGGGGAAAAATGAGCACACGATGAACGGTCTGTAATGCATACGGTATGACGTTTAAGGCCATTCAAGGTAGAAATACTAAAAGATCTTTTGTGTCTTGTAATTTTTTTAAAATAACAATGATAGATTAAATTATAGACACATTTAGGAAAAGTCGTCCCAGAAGGAAGCCTCTTCTAAAGATGATGCACAAGAAAGACTGCAAACAAGCAGACTAAGGACATAGATTGCTGGAACCATGTCCTGTGGTCTGATGAGACTAAGATAAACCTATTTGGTGTCAAGTGTGTGTGGCGGCAACCAGGTGAGGAGTACAAAGACAAGTGTGCCTTGCCTACAGTCAAGCATGGTGGTGGGAGTGTCATGGTCTGAGGCTGCATGAGTGCTGCCGGCACTGGGGAGCTACAGTTCATTGAGGGAACCATGAATGCCAACATGTACTGTGACATACTGAAGCATAGCATGATACCCTCCCTTCGGAGACTGGGCCGCAGGGCAGTATTCCAACATGATAACGACCCCAAACACACCTCCAAGACGACCACTACCTTGCTAAAGAAGCTGAGGGTAAAGAAGATGGACAGGCCAAGCAGGTCTCCAGACCTAAAACCTATTTAGCAGCTGTGGGGAATCCTCAAACGGAGGGTAGAGGAGTGCAATGACTCTAACATCCACCAGCTCCGTGATGTCATCATGGAGGATTGGAAGAGGACTCCACCGGCAACCTGTGAAGCTCTGGTGAACTCCATGCCCAAGAAGGTTAAGGCAGTGCTGGAAAATGATGGTGGCCACACAAAATATTGACACTTAGGGCCCAATTTGGACATTTTCACTTAGGGGTGTACTCACTTTTGTTGCCAGTGGTTTAGACATTAATGGCTGTGTGTTGTGTTATTTTGAGTGGACATCAAATGTACACTGTTAAACAAGCTGTACACTCACTACTTTATAGTGTAGCAAAGTGTCATTTCTTCAGTGTTGTCACATGAAAAGTTATAATCAAATATATACAAAACTGTGAGGGGTGTACTCACTTTTGTGAGATATTGTATATATATTATAACAGAGAGAGACACAGAGAACAAACACAGGACAAGAAGTAAGGGCCCGGGGGGGCATTTTATTAACAAAAGAAGTGGCTGTGGACGAGGTGAGGGGAAAATCAAAACTGACAGACAAATCACTTTCCAGGGGTGGCAGCATTGACGCAGTCTTCCGGTGGCGGTTTGAGAGGAATGGGCGTGGGCGGCTGTAGTATCAGTTGCGTCTTCACCCTTTGTCTTCTAGCTTTGTCTTCCTCCTCCTCCTGTTTCTCTGGCTCTCTTTACTGGGGCAGAACAGCATCAAAAGCAGTACGGTCCTCCTGCTGGCTGCCTCTGGGATGTTCCGGTATCATTCACTATACACTCACCTAAAGGATTATTAGGAACATATGTTTCAAATGCAATTATCCAATCAACCAATCACATGGCAGTTGCTTCAATGCATTTAGCGGTGTGGTCCTGGTCAATACAATCTCCTGAACTCCAAACTGAATGTCAGAATGGGAAAGAAAGGTGATTTAAGCAATTTTGAGCGTGGCATGGTTGTTGGTGCCAGACGGGCCGGTCTGAGTATTTCACAATCTGCTCAGTTACTGGGATTTTCACGCACAACCATTTCTAGGGTTTACAAAGAATGGTGTGAAAAGGGAAAAACATCCAGTATACGGCAGTCCTGTGGGCGAAAATGCCTTGTTGATGCTAGAGGTCAGAGGAGAATGGTCCGACGGATTCAAGCTGATAGAAGAGCAACTTTGACTGAAATAACCACTCGTTACAACCGAGGTATGCAGCAAAGCATTTGTGAAGCCACAACACGCACAACCTTGAGGCCGATGGGCTACAACAGCAGAAAACCCCACCGGGTACAACTCATCTCCACTACAAATAGGAAAAAGAGGCTACAATTTGCACAAGCTCACCAAAATTGGACAGTTGAAGACTGGAAGAATGATGCCTGGTCTGATGAGTCTCGATTTCTGTTGAGACATTCAGGTGGTAGAGTCAGAATTTTTGTAAACAGAATGAGAACATGGATCCATCATGCCTTGTTACCACTGTGCAGGCTGGTGGTAGTGGTGTAATGGTGTGGGTAATGTTTTCTTGGCACACTTTAGGCCCCTTAGTGCCAATTGGGCATCGTTTAAATGCCACGGCCTACCTGAGCATTGTTTCTGACCATGCCCATCCCTTTATGACCACCATGTACCCATCCTCTGATGGCTACTTCCAGCAAGATGATGCACCATGTCACAAAGCTCGAATCATTTCAAATTGGTTTCTTGAACATGACAATGAGTTCACTGTACTGAAATGGCCCCCACAGTCACCAGATCTCAACCCAATAGAGCATCTTTGGGATGTGGTGGAACGGGAGCTTCGTGCCCTGGATGTGCATCCCACAAATCTCCGTCAACTGCAAGATGCTATCCTATCAATATGGGCCAACATTTCTAAAGAATGCTTTCAGCACGTTGAATCAATGCCACGTAGAATTAAGGCAGTTCTGAAGGCGAAAGGGGGTCAAACACAGTATTAGTATGGTGTTCCTAATAATCCTTTAGGTGAGTGTATATACATACTTAAATACTTTGTTGACTGCCCAGGAAATGTTGGTGTCATTCTGAACTGTTTAACTGTTTAGTCCACAGTGTGTTACATTTGCCTAAAAATCACTTTCCAAAGATAGCATTCTACTAAGTTTTCTTCTTAAATTACCCTACCACATTTCCTTCCTTATGTCCCTGTCCTGACAGCCAAATCCATGCCTGGCTTGCCTGCCATTGAAAAAACTCCTGTCGGAAACAGAACTGACTCCCTCAGGGCTAAACATAGCCAGAGACGATTACAGCCAGTCACCTCATTACGCAGAGTAGGGCTCAGACAATGCACATTTATGTCTATCTGTCCAGTAGGACCTATTTTGCCTGTCAAAAGGAGGACAGTGAAAGGCCATTAGACAACCCTGATAATCAAAGCTATTTATTTCCCCATTTCCCTCTCCTTCAATGTCAGCCACCAGAACTCAAAGGGCCAAGAGCGAGTGTGTGAGAGAGACAGCTCCCTTCTAGTCAATCTTTCGATTCCCAGAGAACGAAGACTGTATTTTCTCAGATGTTATTGTGATCAAATGCTGTACTTTCCAATATAGAGAATGAGGAGATTGGTAAGTTTGAGAATGATTTGTGTGTAAAAACTGTACCACAAGTAAGGTACGTGTCCTGAAATACGATTTTCATATTTATCTATGTCCATCAACATTTGGCACAAGTTGGATGGTTCACAATCTTCACATTTCCAAAGGGCCACTTTCAACCATACAGTACTCATGTCTTCACTATTGATTACACAAGTAAGTTTACTGTACCAAACTGTAAAATGGCAAATATTGTTGACTCAAAAACAAATGTGTAGATGTACACCATCTCACTCCATTGGCAGACACTCTGAGGTCTCTCTCATATGAACAGACACAGAAAAATGAAATGGGTCTCATTTAAATTTTCCACTTGGTCAATGCTTCGCGCTCGAGGTCCCTTGATAAGTGCCACTATGTTCATGATGGAACTCCATGGGAGCATGAAGAACACTGTTGGAAAAGACCAGGCAGACAAAATATCCCAAAGCTGTCATTTCCAGTGGCTGAATTCACATTCCATCACAAGGCCAGAGAGAGGGAGAGAGACCGAGAGAAAGACATGCAAGTGAAAGGACAAACTGGAGAGGAAAAAAAGGAAAGCAAGGAAATTGGAGAGAAAGTCAATGGCCTTCGAGCAGAAGCCTTCTGAATAGAGAGAGAGAGTGAGCGTGAAAAAGAAATGAGAAGGCTTCTGTCCAACTCCACGACTTGGTTCAGGCTGCCTTAATCGCGGCCTAATGTCTTGGACAGGGGAGTCGTCTGCATAGTCATTATGCAGTACTAAACACAGACCCCTTCTTGTCTAACTGCCTGTTCTAGCAGCTAGAGTACTGCTGCCAAAGACAGTGAAAAGCAGAAAAACTGTCTGGGCATGATTTCCAATAATTCACATTAAAATGTAAAGTTGATATAAAAAGTCTACACACCCCTGTTAAAATGCCAGGTTCTTGTGATGTAAAACAATGAGACAAAGATAAATCATGCCAGAACTTTTTCCACCTTTAATGTGACCTATAATGTGAACAATTCAACTGAAAAACAATCTGAAATCTTTGAGGGGGTTACATTTAAAACTCACAATAACCTGTTTGCACAAGTGTGCACACCCTTAAACTAATACTTTGTTGAAGCACCTTTTGATTTTATAACAGCACTAAGTCTTTTTGGGTAGGAGTCTATTAGCAAGGCACATCTTGACGTGGCAATATTTGCCCATTCTTCTTTGCAAAAGCGCTCCAAATCTCCTATGCACAGCTCTCTTCAGATCACCCCACAGATGTTCAATTGGATTCAGGTCTGGAATCTGGCTGGGCCATTTCCAAAATGTTAATCTTCCTCTGGTGTAGCCATGCTTTTGTGGATTTGGATGTGTGCTTTGGGTCGTTGGCTTGCTGAAAGGTGATCTTCATCTTCCTAACGGACGCCTGAAAGTTTTGTGCCAAGATTGCCTGGTATTTGGAACTGTTCATAATTCCTTCCACCCTGACTAAGGCCCCGGTTCCAGCTGAAGAAAAACAGCCCCACAGCATGATGCTGCCACCACCATGCTTCACTGTGGGTATGGTGTTCTTTGGGTGATGTGCAGTGTTGTTTTTGCGCCAAACATACCTTTTGGAATTATGGCCAAAAAGTTCAACCTTGGTTTCATCAGACCATAACACATTTTCCCACATGCTTGTGGGTGATTTGATGTTTATTTTTGCAAACCTCATCCGGGCTTGGATGTTTTTCTTTGTAAGAAAAGGCTTTCGTCTTGCCACCCTACCCCATAGCCCATTCATATGAAGAATACAGGAGATTGTTGTCACATGTAGTACACAGCCAGTACTTTCCAGAAATTCCTGAAGTTCCTTTAATGTTGCTGTAGGCCTCTTGGAAGCCTTTTCTCGTCTATGCATCAATTTAGGAGGGACATCCAGTTCTTGGTAATGTCTCTGTTGTGCCATATTTTCTCTATTTGATGACTGTCTTCACTGTGTTCCATGGTATATCTAATGTTTTGGAAATTATTTTTTAACCTTTTCCTTACTGATATCTTTCAACAATGAGATCCCTCTGAGGCTTTGGAAGCTCTCTGCTGACCATGGCTTTTGCACTGAGATGCAACTAAGAAAATATCAGGAAAATCCTACTAGAACAGCTGAACTTTATTTGTGATTAATCAGAGTCACTTTACATTATGGCAGGGGTTTAATGACATCTATTTAACATGAGTTTGAATGTGATTGGTTAATTGTGAACACATCCACATCCTCAGTTATAAGAGGGTGTGCACACTTATGCAACCAGATTATTGTGTTATTGGTTTTTATTTTTCATTTTTCCTCCTCAAAGATTTCAGTTAGTTTTTCAATTGATTTGTTCACATTATAGGTCACATTAAAAGTGGAACATGTTCTGACATGATTTATCTTTGTCTCATTCTTTTACATCAGAAAAACCTGGCATTTTAACAGGGGTGTGTAGACTTTATATATCCAACGTATATTTGCAATAAACAATGAAAACTAGCATTTCCTATTGGATCAGTTGTTACAATCAGTTCTCATCCGTTTATTGGCAAATGCATAATGTGAAAAAAAACACTTCTGGTATTTCACTCAGGATAAAATTAGACAGTTTTTGGCATCTATGTGGTCAATATTGCGTCAGTGCTGTATGCTAAAGTGTTATAGCTTGTTCTTATTATGCCGTGAAGAGAGATGGCAAGGAAAGCAGTGCATTTTCAGCTTTTACATTACACACAAAGGATATAAATGAAAAAATAAAAATGTCAGCATAATTTCTGTTCATACTCACTGAAAAAAATACATATTTTTTCAGTGTCTCAACAACTCACAAGGCCACCTTTACATTCAGCAGAAAGAATAGAAAGGTTGTTCCAATAAAAAACATATTTACTGTTTGTGAAAGTCTGATTTCTTTACACTAGGCTTTTTATCAAACTTGTAAGTAATGTTTGTTAGTGTGGCAAACAGTAACATTAGCATGTTCTCTTTTTTCCCTGTATCAAAGGGTTTGATGAGTAAATAAAATCGGGAAACTACAAAGGGTGCAGAAATAGGGCAGGGGATTGGATGTGCTGGTATCGCCATGGATCCTAACAAGCCATGTCTTCGGCTGTGTGTGTTGGGGGTGGGGGGTGGGTGGGGTTTGAACACAATCTTTTCAAAGGGAAAAATCCCTCAACCCCTCAACACACTCAATTATCTAGCAGGCCTGAGCTTTGATACAAGAAAATAGGGCGAGAAAATGAGTGAAGAGAGCCAGTTTCAATATTCCACTTTGTGAGTTCTCTTGTAGAGTCAGCTGTGACTCCCCCCCAGTAATTATTCACACTGAGGAACAGCGACATATCTCCAGCACTCTCAGCACAGCGTGTTATACAACAGGCTGGGAGTCCCAAATGCAGAAGATGTGATTCGTTTACTGGTGCTGAGCAATGTGGAATGTTTCCAGCGTCATTAAAACACTTAGAAATCCTTGATGCAAACCAGACGTGAGGGACAACTACAAAATGAGGATGATGACGATGATGACTGACAGCAGTGGGGCCAAACGGATTTCATCCGACCCCATGTCATTTAATGGGAATTTCACGTCATGACACACGAAGTCTTCCAAAGACGTGCGTTCTCATGATCACCGTCACCCACCTATCGTAATTCTCACCCTCATTCCCTCCAAGCAAGAGCGCAATCGCTCGTTCTTACCGGCCTGGTTGGTGGTGATGTCTATGGAGACGTGCTGGGCCGGATACGGGCTCTTGTTGGTCACCCCGTTGACCGCCTGGATCTCAAAGCTGTACAAAGTGTGGGCCCACAGGTTACTGATGAACACCCTGGTCTCGGTTAGGCCCCGCTGGCGTGGCACAAACTCCACGTTGTCGTCGCAGTGGGAGCAGGTGCGCCGGTCTGCCCGGCACTTCTTGCACAAAATGTTGTAGACCACATCATCGCGGCCGCCCGTTTCGCGGGGCGCATGCCACTCTAGGATCACGGACGTCTCGTTCACGACGGAGATCACGTTCCGGGGGCCCGAGGGAACGCCTACAAACAGATGCAGAGAGGAGCCTTTATTTAATCAGGTTCTTTCCCCCACTGATATCTCAGTGGATATCTTTTGCCGACAGGCTTTGAAAATGAAAAACACAATGAACAGGTTTCCAGCGTCATGTATTCAATTCTAGTTTCCTGTGACTGGATTTGAGATCTCACAGAATCTCGTTTTCCAAGAGAGACCTGCCCCTGATAGTTGCTTTTGTTAAGGTGGCTCAAGGAAATTACTGCAGGTTGAAAGCTATAGCTGCATCAAATGTTTCCAAGTCTTATCAGACACACACATATTATAGCAGACGTTACTTCATGTGTAGTGACATCGTAGTTTCTTGGCAACTACAACAAATCAACTGGTTAAATAAAGTAATGCTAGTAAAGCCAATTCTAAAACAGTGCAATAAGACATTGTCAGACAGTAAAAACAAATACAAAAAGATCACAGTGTACATGATACTGATGCATAGATTTAATGTATATGCGCGTGTGTGTGCTTGTATATAAATGAATGTACAACGAGGGAGTGTGTGTCAGTGTTAGAGTAAGTGTGAGTGTGGAGAGGCTGTTCATGGAGAGTGTATCCGTTATTTCCGTGTTGATAGTGCTGCTGCTGTATCCTTGCTGTCTGCTAGACGGTAGCCCAAGGGCTTACAATCAGCTGTTGCAGTACAGGCCGTGATGCGCCCTGAGAGGATGTTCTCAATGGCACACCTTTAGACCTGTGTGAGGATCCTGTGGGACATGCTGAATTTCTTCATCTGCCTGAGGTTGAAGAGGTGCTACAGCGCCTTCTTATCTACTGTGTTGGTTTGGTTCGGACATAGTTTCTATTTACTGGATGTAAATGCAGAGGAATTTGAAGGATTTCACCCACTCTACAGCTACCCCTGTCATTGGTAGGGGTCCATTATCAGCTCCTTTGTTTTTTAAGTTGAAGGAGAGGCGGTTTACAACATACTTTATTTTGGAGTTGTACATGACCCCAGAGTCATCGATGAACAGGAAGTGCAGGTGTGGACTGAGAGTGCACCCTTGAGCGGGCATAGGTTAAGAGTCAGTATAAGCTAATAAAAAGTAGCAAGCTAAAAAAGTAGTACATTTACAAAGAGTAACAAGCTACCAGACATTACCAAGCTAACAAACAGTAGCAAGCTACGAAAGAGCAGGAAGCTAACAAACAGTAGCAAGCTAACACAAATGAAGGACCTGTCAAAGCATAGACAAAGAATTACCCTGATAAACTCCTTCTGCCATACGTACTTGATTGCAGTGCCCACCATTTTCATTTCTTGTATACAAAACTCTGAAGGGGGCTCGGAAGTGGATCGGAAAAAAAATGCTACAGGACACACAAATGATTGGAATGTCCCTTTAAATGTAACCTTTAGTGTTAACTTTACCTCATAGGATTCCATTTTGCTCATGGAAGCAGCATCGTTGTACACTAACTACAAGGGTTCATCGGATCAAATTACCCCTTACACCCTCAATCCTTTTCAACCCCTCAGCTTTGGGACTTTTACAAAATGGGGGTGGGGAGGAATTGGTCCTTTTATGAGTTAGCGACCCTTTTTTCACTAATAAAATAAATAAAATTGCCCTAAACTGAGCAGTACTTGGCTGACCTGGTAACACATAACTCCTGGAACAATACTGTGACAGGAAAACACCAGAACCAGTACTTTTCTGTATAGTGTGCATCAGACTAAAGGGTTTGAGACGCAATTGAGTTGGACTAGCAGGTCATATTCCATATTCACCCAGAGGGCAGGAAAGGCTTGGATAAACTGCGATTAGTGGAATGTTTTTATGAGTACGGCTCTGTTGATGGAAGCATTTCCACCACTTAAAAGAATGTTCCAGGACATGCCAATGCTGAACGAACAGCTACTCTATATGCTAATTATAGTCCATTACTCCAGTGAATGTGAGGTATTAATCCGCAAGCTTGCAGTTAGACTAAGGGTTGAGGTCTTTTGTAAATCAATGTATCCAGTCCCTTGTCAAGATTTTTAGGACAATTTATATATTTATATACACTGTACATACATACATACATATATAAAACACGGTATATACTGTATATTTTATTAAAAGTAAAAGTAACATTACAAAAAAATTTAAAGGAAGCAACCTGTGAAAGTTAAATAAGTATAGTAGGATGAAGCCCAGGAGTTGCCTGTTACAGAGAGCTGAGGGAATTTAGTCGAAAATAAAACGGAGACCAGCAAAGAAAGCCTATAAGCGTATTAGAACAAGGCCCTTGTGTTTCCCACCGCAAAGGGGTGAAGGCAGGCAGTTGCTTCCGTCAACACAGCCACAATTAATCATTGTTGCGGCAAAGCCAAGTGGGATACCGCTAGGGCACTGGGACAAAGCAACGGAACACACAGAGGTGACGGAATGGTAGAGTCGCTCCGGTGACCTCGGCCAAGCGCCATGGCGACAACTGAGTGGTCAGTGACAGAGTGAGCATGACCTCCATGGTGTAATTATTATGGTCTGCCACAGAGAGGACAGATAGGATGGAACACATAATTTCCATATAGCCTCATTTTAACCAAAAAACCCAGAGTTTCAATACCAGGATTTCCACACGAGAACCAGACCGAGCTCCATATTTAGTTATTCATCTGAGCATCTTCTTTAGAAATATTGAGCTGATATGTTTTCTGTACTTTTATTTCCACGACTGATCAAACTGCTCTCTCTCAAAGCCATCTATTGTCCCTCTGCGGCAGACATATGGTGAGCAATATGTCTGGAATAGGGAATGTCAGTAAAACCACAATACAATATAAACTTGTGAGAATAAATATAATATCTGCACCTAAGTATTGGGATTACATCTTATCTCAAGTTGCCTGGTAATTATACTTGTATATGTGTGTACAGAGAGGGAGATGGAGAGAGGGAGAGATAGGGGGACCTACAGTGGGACAGAGAGAGACAAACATAGCAAGATAAGAAAGGGAGGTATTATTGTAGAGAGGAGACTGCTTGTTTTGGCAGAAATAGGGCAAACACAGAGAGTTGGGCTAACCCCGATGGACTTCACATCCATCAAGAGTTCATGCATTATACTGTAGAAGGACTACATCTACTCACACACATTAGAAACCAAAAGGTCTATGTGTCCAGCAGAGAATCGGAACACTTTCTCCGGGAACAGAAGTAAGCCCAAGTTTGCTGCAAAATTTCTTTAATGTTAAATGTGTTAAGGTTAAGAAGAAATTGTTCCAAAAGGGCTCTTTGCAGAGGGACAGGGTTTTCTTGTGAACCATTTCTATCTGACAAACCCTTTTTGGGTGACAAGTGTTCTTTGAAAGACAATGGGATTAATTGTTTAAATCTAAAGCATGGGTGTGTGTCTACACTACACGTCAAACACACTTGATTATAACACATACTTAATATATTAAAATCTGTCACCAATTCATGATATTGAATAAATATTAACTGAGAAACCTGTGTATGTAACACATTTGTGGGGCTGCTCAAGGAACAGAACCAAATAACATTTGATTGCACATTCTTTATTTTATGTTTAAATGTGCACACAGAATTTTTTTGCAAGGCATTAGTCCTGAATAATCTCCCTGTTGCTAGGCAGATTCCCAAATGCATTCATGGTTGGAGAAATCCGATACGACTGGCACTTAACCGGCGATTTGCAGGATATTAAGTCCTCCCTTGGCTGTTTTTAATTTGCCATGGGATTTAATTTGTCCAGAGCGTTACTTAAAAGGCACCTTGCCTAGCATTTAGTTAACCATGCCAGTCAGTCTCGATTGTTGCGGACACTTTTCCCGCCCCTATTAAGAAAGACACACTGCCGTCAAGTGTTTTCTCTAACTCAAAAAATCAAGTTAAAACAGTTAGAAGGTGTGTTACGTGAATACGTACAGCACTTTGTGACAACTGCTGTAGTAAAAAGGGCTTTATAAATACATTTTATTGATTGATTGATTGACCTATAAAAGCCTCTGTTCCTTACTGATGTCATTGAGTGTCCTTTGGAACAGGTGGCTCTAGAAAGCACAGCCCACCGACATTGCACGACTGTAAACTGATGTTGGCGGTGGCCCAGAAGGACACATTCTCCTATTTATCCTCCCCGGGCTGCCTGCTGATACCAGGAGCACTTCAGACCGTCGAAAACATAACAGCCCGTAACTTTATCTACCCAGCCGGGCCGTCCAAGCAAATCCCAGATCACTCCTCCTGTGCCTTCTTCATGCCGTTTGTTTTTACGATGTGAAACAGCTCCTCTGGGACTCACTACAACTCCCTCGGTGGAGATCTGGAGCGTAAAAACAAAAAAACAACACAACTAGGTAATTCGGTGAGGGATGAATGAAAAGTGGGACATGGCTGGCCGCGTTGTTTCAGAGGGGGAACCGAAGCGCTCCTGCACACGGTAATCCAAATTCTACATGTAGATTTCGGTACATTTTGCCGGCGTCCATCACAAAAGCCACACACACTCATCTGTGAATTAGGTCATGATGGAAATATTGGCATTGGAGGGAGCCGGCATATACCAATACCTTACCACAAACGCTCTGCTCAAGGTAGATACGACGACACTGCATAGCGCATGTCAGTTACACGAAGACTCTTATCACCCACAGAGAGAGGTGATCCTGTTTGATTCATCATCCTGCTTGATTCACAGCTAACATATTAGAACCGAACAATATGAGAACTGGAGATTAAGTCAAACACGTCACTCTCTCTGGGACCGTCAAACACGTCACTCTCTCGGGGACCTTGAATCCGTTGTTTCCCCAAAGGGGCGCGGCTCCTTCGGGGCAACGGTACAATGCTTCGTGTCTGACTGCCGGTTTGCACCCCATGTGGGCCGGCAGACACAGTAGAGGAAGTGAGCATGATTGTCTATCCGTTCATACCGCTCAATCCGTATGTGTGTGTGTGTGTGTGTACTGCAGTTCATGTGTGTGTTGTGGTCTGAGGCACGGCACCATCTATTTCTCTGCAGCCAAGCAGCAGTGGGGCAGAGGGATTATCCCAGGCCAGGCAATTACACTGGCTTAGCTTTGTTGACTGGTGCATTACAGGCCGAAACAGCGCCTCACAAAAACAACCACCACAGAAGGAGACACGGCCAAAGAGGATGAGGAAGGATGGCGATTAAAAAAAGTAGAATGGCGGATAGTGGCCAGAATGACAATTGTAGGTAAAGGAGAGAATGAATGAAAAAGGAGTAAGTGCTGAAAGAGATAAGGGCGAGAGGCGGAGGAATATGTGTGGAAATGCAAGTAATAGAAGAAGACGATATGTAGGAAAAGAAAGCATGCGAGGAAGAGAATTAAAGTGTGAGTGGAAACCGACAAGAGAAAGAATGCGGCACGGGCTGAGGGAACATCTCCCACTTCCTCCGAGTGCAAAACGTTTGGAGGATTTGTGGCCTGAGGTCCAGACAGTGTTCAACAGAGATCAAGGAAGCATACAGCAGCTTTGAGATGAGGCCTAGAGCCATGAGACAATGAGCCAGCGTGGTGAAGGCCAGGAATGTACTGGAAATAATTTCTGTAGTTTCCTTTGACTCTCTGTTTCATGCTGGTTTCCATGCATTCCATGTTGCCGAGCGATTCGACCTCTGGCTCGTGCATCAAAACACATTGAATTGCATTATGTGGGTCCCGAACCACATTTCCCCTTCATTCACAATGGCTCAACCAAACAACAGAATAACTCTGTCCATACATCAGCACAGCGTAGCAGAAAGCATACTGTGCATTTCCACCTTCTCTTCTCTTGGACTGGTTGTTAGTATGCCATTGGGCCCCAGCATTTCTCATTCCCCAGTGGAACAAGCCGTTATCCTGTACATCTCTCCATATGCTCCATCATGCTACTTCATTTCTCAGTTTCCCAACGCTTCGAAAAAAGTGGAGCCGAAGAACAAGTCCCCCCCCTACTCCCGTCCAGCTCATCTCTCCCCGACGGACTAATCAGCAACAGTTCCTCGGGCCCACTCCTGCAGACTCCCACCAATTAACGGACTGGCCTGTCAGTCTTCCTCTCTCCCCCACGCAGAGAGAGGCCCAGCAGGCAGGCAGGCAACTCTTGCCTATCCTGTTATAAGGGAACTGCGGTGAACACTGGGGCTAGATAGGGACAGGGGAGTGCTGCGCGCTCCAAAAGCCCCAGGCGGCGAGTGGCGGTGCCGAGGGGAGTGGGCACCATGCTGGGAGATCGAGGGACTGGCTGCACCCCCTATGTAGTAAGAGGAACCTGGGAGATGGAACTGGGGGGTTGGTTAGGGGGGAACGTCGAGGAGCCCCGCTGTAAGAGTCAGGCGCTGGCAATCCATCACCCCGCTAATCAGGAAGAGAGATCTGAAAACGGCGGAGGGCCACTGCCGCCGCTGATGTTACTGATACCACTTCGCTGCTTGTACTTCCAACGATACCCCTGGCTGCTACCACTGCCAGGATGAAGAGAAAAGTGCAGAGCAGCTTGCGGGGGTGTTTGGGAAGGCGTTGAGCAGAGGAGGATACCAGGCTTGGTAACAGCAAAAGTTGAGCAAAGTCAGCATTCATAAAGAAAGTTCAGGGGAACAGGGATGGCTCCAGAAGTAAGAGACGAAAGTGGTCGCTTTGGGTCCTCAGCCACTAGGGGACCTCCATATCCCCTAAAAAAAAAATTATGAACTCAACAAACTTCTGACGTATCAATGTTTTAATTGATACTAAGTCTAGCCAGCTATCTCAGTCTATCATGGCTGAATACTAAACAGCCAGCCAGGCATTGACCTTAAGTGGACTCCCATTGATTTTATTAGTCATTCTCATTCTGGTACAACATTTCAAAAAGTTCACTGAGCCCCAGTGTAAAATATGTTAAATGGAAGTAAAGAAAAAAGTATTCTCTAAAAAGATAGAAATATCTCTTTGCCCCATGGTAAAAATATTACAACAGAATTAAATGTATTACAAAATTACAATGTTTTCACAGCCCCATGACAAAATATATGGCGATCTAAGCAAATCTCATTTAGGGTCCCAAAAGGCTCTAGCCGACCTACAGTGCTGTGAGATATCACTGTGGAAAGGGTTCACTTCATTGCCTTAGGGTGGATATTACTACTATTAGGTGGTGTTAAAAGACACAAACCTGAATGCTACAGTCAAGTTGAAGAGAGGTTCTATTTTTGACAGAGCACTGAAAAAAAAAACATAGAGCTGTGATGAACTTGGGGTAGGTTCAGAGCCTCAAGGCAAAAACCAGGGTGCTGGCACAGAGGGAGAGTTCAAAACAACCTGAAGGTGCAAAGAGGTTCTATTCTCGAGGGAGCATTCAAAGCATCAATGTGTAGAAGGGCTGCTTCACTTGGTGGAGCTTTCAAGACTTAAAAAGTGCGGAGGCATGTTGCACTACAGGGAGCATTCAAGGTCTCAAGGCGAAGTCGATCGTGGCAGAGCAGAGTGGCCGCAGTAAATACACATTGTAACAGGCAGACATTGCTGCTAGCAGGGAGACCAGAGGTACACAAACACCCTACACCCAGTCTCTACGCCAATTAACTCAGACCTTCATGAATAAATCAAGATAAAATACACATATCAACAGAAATAATGATTTTTTTCTTCCAATGCTTCAGTTAAGGAGTAGGCAGAAAAATAACATTACCAAGATCCTCTCCTGAGGCGTGGCCAGTATGCGTGTGTGCACGCGTGTGTGGGTGTGTGTACGTGCGCTCGCAAGAATAGCGCTAAAAGCTTTTTCCAGGGGCATTGGAAGCCCGGAGTAAACAAACCCGTTTTGGGGGGGGGGGGGTTGCTTCTGCAATCTGCTGTAAATTCAGTGTCAGTTGGGACTTCTGATGAGCTTAGCATAGTGTTTTTTATGTACCACATGCATTACAAGAAGTAAGCAGGCCTCCTGACTCCTTTGTGTGTCCGTATCTTCGGCCCGTCTGTTTAATGAGAGCCTTTGATGCAGCACAAGAGAGGGGGCTAATGAACTGTAGCAATGGTTTCCAAACCAGGGGACTAGGCCCACAGAGGGAATGTGTGTAACTCTCAACACCATTGACTAAATATTATGGTCATATTAATCCCCTAAAAGGAAAACATCCCCTAAAAAAATGTATATTGTACCTCTTACATAGCACTAAAAGACGCAAATGTTAAGAGCTGTGGTGTTCGGTAGGTAACATCCATCGTCAAGTCGGATAGATGTGCATGTTTTGACAGAGCACTACAAGAATCTGGACTACCACGGAGAACTCAGGGTACACCAGGACCCTAAAGGGATGCCTGGCACTCATTTCACCCATCAGAGAAAAAAGAAGAACAGCAATGTCTGGTTATCCCTGATACATTGCAAAATAAATTGAAGCATCATATGTTAAAATAAAGTAATTCAGGTTAATTAGCAAAAACAGATGTTTTTAGCTGTACATTTAGTAGTTAAGATATAGCAACTGTGTTACTGGCAAAAACCATCTAGAGTTGTAACGCTGACAGACAGACTCACTGGTACAGGGCATATCCGGCTGGTCCACATCACCGCGATAGTATCCGTTGCGGCAGACGCAGATGGTGGCGGCCTCGGATGCAGACCGGCTGTTGGAGGGGCACTGGAGACACAGACCCGGGCCCTGGGTGGACTTGAATGTCCCCGGGGGGCAGGCTACGGGAAGAGAGAAGGACAAACAACATTAGACATAGGTATAGTGCAAAGTGTTCAGTTACCGGGTCGATGCAAGCCTCGCGTGCCGACTTGACCAGTGGGCGATGCATCGGGAGGCAGGACAAACATCCAGTGTGATCTTTCCAAAAGCAAAATGGAAGCAGTCTGTTTACAATGGTCGACCTAGCCTGGTCCGCTGGCTTCCATATAAATGGGTGGGCAAAAGGGTGTGTGTGTGTGGGGGGGCGATGAGGGGTGTGTACAAAATAAAAGATCAGTGATCCAATAGCAGTACAGATCCATATCATGTAGCAGTGAGGCTGAGGATTAAAAGGACTCCCTGACTAATCCTGACGCTTCACGGATGTCTGACACTTCCTACCTCTGTCTCTCGCTTTCATTCTGTCGTTCCCCTTCTCTCTCTTATTCACATTCAGTCAGTCCATTTCTCTCTCTCTCTCTTTTTCTTTCTCATTCTGTCCTTTCCTCTATCTCTCCCTCTTCTATCTCTCTGTCTTTCCCTTTCTCTCCAACTCAGTCTCTAACTCAGTCAGTCTCTCTTTCACTCTGGCTATGCCCTCTCTCCCTGCCTCCAGCCCTGTGTGTCGGTTGATTGGAAGTGACTCCATCCAGACACATTGATCTCCGCGGTGCCCACTCCCTCTACGTCAGCAGCCGTGTTGTCAAACAGAAACAGGAGGAGATCGGGGGAGAGGGAGAAGAAATGGATCGTATCTGATATGACTGTGCCCCTGAGCTTGGGCAATAACCACATCTGTTTCAGCAAATCCTTACTGGAATAAAAGCCTGAGAAAACCAAAGGGAGTCTCTGTTCTGAAAAAGAGAGGGATTTATGGGCTATAATAACTGTGATGAATGCTTAATATTTTAGTGAGCATCCTCATCGGGTTTAAGAGAGGAAAGAGCAAAAGTGTCTTCGACCCAGAATAACTAGATCTATAAATTCAACAGGACACTTCATCCACCTGCAGTTATGTCTGGGAGTAAAACAGCGTAATTGCTTGGCTGGGGGAGGCAAATGTAGTGTAGGCCTTTTGTGACTTTGGCAATCCGATCAACGTTTAAAAAGGAGTTTACTCAGAAAACCGCTTAGTCTTAGAGAAGTCAGCACTATCAAAGCATTGAAAACATCCTATTTTATTAAAGGATTAAACCATGTGAGGTAGGACATGGGATCGATCCTTGAACCAACATACAAAAGCACCACTCAAAGAGTCTCTGAGGCTACGATTTATAATAACACTCCATTAAGGCAACTTATTTTTAAATGTTTTTTTTTCCTGTACATGTGACCTAACCATGCAAAACTATTGGCTCCAGAGGCTAAAACTAGAATCAGCTCAAATAGCAAGAGAATGAGAAAAAATACATCATTGGAACGTGAAAATCACTGCAGGAGGATAAATGGATTGACTCATTACATTAACGAGCGGGGAAGCATCATTCCACACCCTCTCAGAATGAACTGAATGAATAATCCGGAAAGAATGCCGAAGTGGAGGCACAGCGCGGAGGGTTGGTTTTTAGCCCTATATATCAACAGCCTTTTAAGATTTAATTAAACATTTTATGCTTCATTAATATGAGAACAGAGAAGCTGGGGTTTGAGGCGAGCGTCTGGTTTATGGCGCCGTTAAATAGGTAGGTTCCACCTCCTTTACGACTGCTCCCTCCTGTTGCACTACTATCTACGATGGTTTGTTAGATCCAAAAAGGAGATATAACGTGACTGAGAAAGGAGGTAGAAACAAAAGAAAGCACAATATAAAAGTGTAAAGACACGAGACAGACAATGAGACAGAGAAAGGAAAAGAGAAAGACAGGTATAGAGAAAGAGAGAGAAAAATAGAAAGAATGAGAGATGCCACAACAAGGTCAACAGTGCTTCTACCCCTGACAGAGAGATAGAGCTCAGCTCCAACAGAGTTCCTCACAGGCACACCCGGGAGGCTAATACAGTGACCTGATGTCTGGTCACACAAAACACAGTGACACACTACCGCCAACACTAAAAGAAAAACCCATCAACCACAAACTACCAGAAAATAACTCACAACCAGGACCGGGCACAACCAGGAACCTTTGCAAGGAATGTCGCAATACTTAGGTGCTGAATCGATAGGCCTATGTATCACTACATGGCCCAGGAGTGCAAAACAAAACCACTAATACAAGAACACACCCACAATATAAATACTCCCCCCAAAACAGAACCACAAAAACGATAACACTCCCAATTCAATACAATACCTACTCCCCAGATATGAACGCACTCCCCGCAATATGAAACGACAACATTAATTTAACAGAAAAGACTCTCAGTGCTGATTGGATGCACAGTCTGTTATTCAGGGGGAATGGGAAATGACAGTCTAATAGCTAGTTGTTTAGGTAGGGTTTCAAAGAGGCAAATGTATCATTTATCAAGCTTATCTACTGTTGCTCTGGCTGGTGATGTTCATGCGTTGATGATGTGCACAGGGTGAGAGAGTTGATCGTGTTGCCAAACGATTCCCATGATATTTACGTATTTACAAAAAAATGCAGGGACATTCAGTGGCTGATTTACTTTTGTTCGCTGAAATTCTGTACATAACTGGACATATAGACCGTAGTCTGTTAACATTTTGGATCTTCTCTGGATATGATCTAATCTAATTTGACATGTTCACTATTAATACCTGACCCAGTAAGCTGCTGCCACAGTGAAGAAGCCCCTGACTGCAGTGGCTTGATGTGGGCGGAGCCAAAGTTTTATTTTGTAGTGTGCAGTTCAGGTCCAGGCTCAATGTGGGCAGAGTTATATGTTTGACCCTGCCCACCATTTTTTTGGTCCATCTGAGGTTTGACAGTCACTGAATACAAACACACACATTTGTGCAAGACACACTTACAAATGTATTTCATTTATGAAGATCATAAGAAATATTATATAAAGCGGTACTAGGGCTGTCATGATTATGACATTTTAGTCAACGATTAATTGTCCCAAAAATGATTGGGATAAACA
The DNA here is from genome assembly GCF_011004845.1 of Esox lucius. Lineage (NCBI taxonomy): Eukaryota > Metazoa > Chordata > Actinopteri > Esociformes > Esocidae > Esox > Esox lucius. Next base: position 5,122,793 of record NC_047571.1, on the reverse strand, counting down.
ATTTAATTGTCTGCATTGTTAAAGCTACAACAGGCAGGATTTTGCAGTTATTCACTGGCCCAATTGAATGAAGTTTTGAATAATAATATGAAAAATAGAATTACCTTTTCAAAAAGTTCAACATTATTCTTAGCCTTGCTAACGTTAGCTTAGGGTTCCTGGTGGCTAGCTATAGAGAACTAGTCAGCTTTTGCTTCTTTGCAGTTTTCGTAGTGCATGCTGTAGTACACAAGGGAGGAATTGGCAGTTTGCTGTCCTGGTCTCTAGCTGCCATTATTTCTTACAGTAAGCGAACTTTGCTCCCTATGGTATACTTATGCTAGACAGATTTTTTTGGAAAGTAGCTCCAAAAACTATACATTGACATTCCACTGTCTGTGTTGCTAAAAAACTCTTAGATTTTTTTTACTGAAAAAATCCTACCTAGTGCAGCTTTACTTTTATGACACTATTATAGTGTAAGCCTAATAAATTGCAATTATACACATAGTGGATCCAGAGATGATTTTTTAGATTTGTGGTGTCCTTCAGACCACCACCTCTCTGGAGACAATCCGACAACTCGGCTTCACCAAATAATTGATTAATTTGTTTTAACACCAAAATGCGCCCAGAGTGGTGCAGTTGTGATCGGCTTTGGAACTACTACTAAATGTTGTTAATGATTGCTCTTCACAAAATGTAACCGCAAAGCAATGTCAATTACATTTTCCTGTGCATCACATTATGACCACCTGCACATATTATTGTAGGCTAGTAATTTTATATAGCTCATTCTAAAACAATCATGTAGGCCTTCTTAACTTAGCAAAACGTAGCAAAACACTCAGTTGATTCATTCAGTTAATTGTGTACAATTAGGATGATTCCTTCATAAGGACAATTAATTTTATTTTCAAACATAGGACTGAATAAGCATTGGGACAACAGATATTTCTGCATATGCATTTGATATTTGTTGAGATATTTCTAACATTTCTAACATTGTTGTAAAACTCCATTATTTAGATTGGAAACTGATTGGAACATTTTGGAATCAAAATATTGGGCAATAAGATCTACGTAATAAAAATAATTGCAATATGGCTCAAATAATCACGATCAAGCAATTATGTAATAGTCTAATTGTGACAGTTTTGTACCAGCACATGTATAAAATGTTTTGCTTCATGCTATATTTGAGACAAGCTACTGATATACATGTGCAGTAAACAACAGACTTGCTATGTATTTGGGTTAAATGCGTTTGACTCTGCCCACATTGAACCCGGCCCCGAACTGCACACTGCAGTCAGGGGTACTTGCCACAGTTAAGTAATTCCAATCAATCTACCACACGTACAGCCGACCTTCTCTCAATGTTCACTGGCGCAGCAAAGGGGTGGGCAGGGCCACCCTGATACAATCACTGCCTTTAGAGAGAAAACACATGACATTTCACATGAAATTGACATGTGCTTTTTGGCAGTTCACATGTGAAAAATACACATGTGGAAGCATACACACATGAAATGTACAAAAAGCATGTGCAAATTTCACATGTATTTTTTTCCCCACGTGTATTTTTTCACATGTATATTTTTTCAAAAAATAAAGGGGCAATATCACGTGAAATTTCAAGTGTTTTCTCTGTATCCCCGTGAGTCACATATACATGATATGCTTCTGAGTACGCATATGCTTCTATCTGATATTGTACATTAGGTACTACTCATTTAAAAGTACAGTAGGTAAGATTTTTTTCATTGAAAAATGTGATGCAGGTAGACAATGCAGCCAATCCTGTTTCTTCCAATTTTTACCCAATCACCTTCAGCGAGGCGGGGATTGGCTCTGTTTGTGAACATGCATACAGCCTGGAGGTAGCAAAAGTCCGTGACAAGGAGATATGAAAACATTTTCCAGACAGAAGCTACAGCTACAAATGACAACAAAATACCAATTCCCCCGTTGCCTACAACAGCATACACATTGCAAACTGCCAAGTGAAGAAAGATTCTGGAGTATATCACTATTCAAGCTGGATTATCCAAGGGAAAAAACATGAATAAACATTGGTTCAGCATCATTTCCAAGGTGGAAGAACTAATTGCATTAAAAGGGATTGAGTTAGACTCTGATTTAGCTGCTTTTCTTCTGGACAGGTACATTTATTTTTTCACATTATTATACAAATTGTTTAGCTTCATATTTGCATAGCTAACTATTAGTACCTCCCAGTGCTGCTAAACTAACACTAGCTTGGCTAGTTACCCAATGAAAAAATTGAAGTTGGACATGGAGAAGCGCTTTCTTTCTGGACAGGAAAAGAAGTTATAACCCATGCATTAACACAAATCAGTCTCGTGTGGTCAATCATTATCCTTCTGGCCCACAGTCAGCACACAGCTTCAGAGGTTTGATATATTTGGCCTACATAAGGATCTGAATCTTTTGTAGAATATGCAGAGAAAATTCATAGAAAGATGATAGGATGTTTGAAATTTATTTTATATATATTTATCCTAATATAAAACATTAGGCATTTTTATTATGTTTTGATAACAATTAATTTGTTGATTGGTAAAGAATATCGTTTGTATTTAATTCCCATGAATAATTGTTTAGCGTAATACATATGATGAATTTCATATGAAGCTGAATCTTCGGTAATACAATCAGCAACATTTCCTAGACAGATGAAAGACGATGTTTGATATTTTGTCTTTCCTAATAAAAAACATTTGCTGAATTGTCAAGGAATATGTTTGTGATATGTATCAATGATGATTTGATGGGTAAAAAATATTATGTCGTCAATAATTATCTAGCATAACACATTTGATGAATTAGGCCTACATAAGAAGCAGATTCTTCAGTAAAAAAAGCTGTGAAAATTCAAAGACAGATGATAGGATGTTTGATATTTTATTTTTCTCCTAATGAAAAACAGTGGTACACTTGTTGAATTGTCGAGAAGCCTATATTGTTTGTATTATGTTTCAAGGATAGCCTAAATCATTTTTTCAATGGTCAAGGAAATCTTTTTATTTAATTTGTAAGTTCACTCAAATTCAACCAAGGCTCTGATCTTTTATCTGGGAGTATCACTCATTCTTCCATTGATTTCATTCATTCAGTGATTAGAACCTGGGTAGCATTAGTGGCTGCTTGGGTACCAATGCCAAGTAGTGTGTGCTTTTGGCAGATAAAGTTGGAAAACATTATAAATAAAGAAGTAAATGCTCTCTATCTAATTTCCAGTTTGTGAGTATAGAATTCTGACAACGGAACAATGTAATATACGCCTGTTAAGGAAAAGTCATGGAAGGAGGAGGGGGTAGCTTTTAAATTGGAAGTTTTATTTTAATTGCAAACTATATTGCATATTTTTCAATACAGTTAATGTGAAAGAGAATAACAAATGCACAGCCAGGCTGGCCTCATCTTTTGTCCGGTGACCTGCATTGCCTGGCTATGCATTTGTTATATTCTTTCACATTAACTATTATTAAAACAAATGCATAGCCAGGCTATGCAGATCACCGGACAGAAGATGAGACAAGGTGAGGCCAGCCTGGCTATCCATTTGTTATTTTCTTTCACATTAACTGTTAGGAAAAATAGACATTATTGATTATGATTATGAATCAATTATATATACAGATACATAACACATTAAAACAGGATTGCTGTGGAAATGAAAATATTAACTGTCCCATATTAGTTAATGCACATCAGATAATTAGTAACATTACCACTAAAATAAGCAACCATATCAGTAATGTATGTGATTCTTTAACTCTCATACTGACATCGTTTTCAACTAGACTATTTATTCATGTAATAGAATTCCTGAAATTCAGTTATGGCTTTTGGTTTTTGTGTGCCACCCCAAGATTTTCAGTGGCCCCATCTGGCCACCCCTATGAACTATTTCTACGGGCGCCACTTTCGGTGTCGTAAATGCAAAGACAACGTCTCAATCTAAAGCCGACACCGCCAAGAGGTATGCGTGTTTGTTGGTGAGGATCTCATATGTATGCCCCTGATGATAGTGAATATGAATGGGTTCAATTGGCCTACATGACTCGTTGAATTGTTTACAAAATATTTTCTTCCTTCTCATAGCAGCAATAAAATAATTTTCCATTTCCTGTTCACCCTGCAAAACAATCAGCGATGATCATCTTGTACCTGGGTCAATATCACAAAACAGTACAATTTGGACTGTGCAACATTTAAAATGTTTATTTCAGAACATGTATACCTTTTAGATTTTACTATGAAAAGAAAATATTAGAACCAGAAAAGGAACCAGGCAAGCCTAGTTCTGCCGGCCTGCAATATGAAAGGATATATGTGGTTGTCCCTGGCTGGTTTTGATCCACGGTGTCCTTTGTGGCAGAATGTGTCTTTAACCATTACACTATTTAAACAGCAGGAAGGCAGCTTTTACTGCAGCCATTACATTTTTGCTGAAATAACATGGACAACAGAACGTTTAGTAACGGAATTGAAGTGTACTCTTGTACAAAGCTAATAGCTATACAGAACCTATAACAAAAACAATTACTCCAATCACTCCATGGCTAGTTCCTTTCTTTAGAAAACAATAAAAAATAAAAAAAGTGCCACGTAATACGACAGACTATTTTAAATATATGAGATTCATGGTATTACAGTGTGGATATCTACACCAATCAACCATAACATTATGACCACCTGGCTAATATTGTGTAAGTCCCCCTTTTGCCACCAAAACAGCCCTGACCCATCGAGGCATGGACTCTACTAGACCTCTGAAGGTGTGCTCTGGTATCTGGCACCAAGACGTTAGCAGCAGATCCTTTAAATCCTGTAAGTTGCGAGGTGGGGCCACCATGGATCAGACTTGTTTGTCCAACACATCCCACAGATGCTCGATGGGATTGAGATCTGGGGAATTTGGAGGCCAAGTCAACACTTGAACTTGTTGTGTTGCTCAAATCATTCCTGAATAATTTTTGCTTTGTGGCAGGGCGCATTATCCTGCTGAAAGAGGCCAATGCCATCAGGGAATACCGTTGCCATGAAAGGGTGCACATGGTCTGCAACAATGCTCAGGTTGGTGGTAAGTGTCAAAGAAACATCCACATGAATGGCAGGACCCACGGTTTCCCAGCAGAACATTGCACAAAGCATCACACTGCCTCCTCTGACTTGCCTCCTTCCCATAGTGCATCCTGGTGCCATGTGTTCTCCAGGTAAGTGACGCACACGCACCCAGCCATCCACGTGATGTAAAAGAAATGTATAAGGAAACGTGAATCATCATACCAGGCCACCCTCTTCCACTGCGCCATGGTCCAGTTCTGATGCTCACATGCTCATTGTAGGCGCTCTTGGCAGTGGACAGGGGTCAGCATGGGCACCCTGACTGGTCTGTGGCTATGCAGCCCCATATGCAACAAACTGCGATGCACTTTGTTCTGACACCTTTCTATCAGTACCAGCATTAACTTCTTCAGCAATTTGAGCCATAGTAGCTCATCACATGCCTTCACTCCCCATGTGCATCAGTGAGCCCTGGCCGCCCATGACCCTGTCACCGGTTCACCGCTTTTCCTTCTTTGGACCACTTTTGAAAGGTTCTGACCACTGCAGACCAGGAACACCCCAGATAGGTTGCAGTTTTGGAGATGCTCTGACCCAGTCGTCTAGCCATCACAATTTGGCCCTTGTCAAAGTCGCTCAGATCCTTACGCTTGCCCATTTGTCCTGCTTCTATCACATCAACGATGAGGACAGAATGTTCACTTGCTGCCTAATATATTCCACCCACTGACAGGTGCCATGATAACGAGATTATCAGTGTTATTCACTTCACCTGTCAGTGGTCATAATGTTATGGCTGATGGGTGTATGTTTAGCATAATTGGGTGGAGATTTTAAATTGGGTATCGTCTTATTACAGTACTTTTGCTGTATTGGCAGGGATTATTTGTATTGGGGTTGTGTACCTGTATTAGTGGCTGTGTTTTGAATTCCGGGCCACCATAAACTTCCAGATTTGTATATGTACTGATATTTGGTAGTGATGATATTGCAAATCGGGGTTCCAAACATATTGGTCAGCAATGGAGAAAACCGGTGAAAATAAAGTTATGTAAATAAATTGGACTTGTGTCTTAATTCTGAAAAAACAAGGTAACCTCAAGTCTGTAGTAGGGTGTAAAGCAGTGTGTGTAAGGAAGGAAGATGCGGCCAAGGCCTCCATGCCGGGTAGTCCAATCTGGTGAATATACTGGGAACGGTTCAGTGGAATGTCATAACAACCCGACAGCCCATATGGGAATCACACGTCCCAGCTGACCAACTCCCCCCCTTAACACCCAATAACCCATTAAAAAAAAAACAAGACTTCCGGATGGTTAACACAGTCCTAAACCGACTCTCAGGATGATGCCTGGAAAAAGATGCTGTCCAGTGTGTCGGGACATAAATGGATAACACACAAAAGCATCGACACAAACACACATTGACACGCTTATTTTACAGACCGTCAACAAACGGGCTTCGAAATGTCCCACAGTGTGTGTTTATTGAGGTGTGAATAACGTGTTTTCGTACGCAAGCAGGCTGTAGGCCTCCCTCCAGGCATGTATTTACAGGGAGAAGCCGATATCCACTAAGTGGAGAAGTGGAGAAAGGGGATGTGCTGAGTCAGCTCTTCAAGTTAGCAAAGCTGCACGGGCGCCACAAGCGTACATGTACATGCTTTCAAACATGCAAAGACACACAGACAAACATAGGCACACACAAGCACAGCACTGACCCCGTTAAATCCGATTCTCTTTCCTTATTTTACGCCAATTGTCCAACGTCTGTAGAACAGGACGTTGATTAATTTAATTCTCCTGCCGGTCTATCCGCCAAGGCGATTGGGTCAGCACAGTGCACACTGACACAAATGCGCGAGTGAGCGGGCACTCACACACACCAAGCTCTGTGGGCTCAAAGGTAAACGCGCGTGGACGTACAGATTCAAACGAGTAAACACTAAGAACACACAAGTTGTGCTGATCCTGACAAACACACACACACACGCACACAGAGATGTGCACACACATATGCAGACACGCTTGCCCACAGAGACGAGCGCACACAAACACACACAACAAACACACAATGTGAACTGAGTCATCCTCTAATGGACAGTGCTTATTATGTGCATGAAGCTAGCACATTAAAACAATTAATTAACCCCTAACTGCTCTGCTGCACAAGACAGAGAGGGTGAGGTAAAGAGGGAGAGATTGAGAGAGGAGGGAGAGAACGGGGGAGAGGGAATGTCAGTGGGAGGGACTTAAACCATTGGTTGGAACATTTGTTGTAGCTGATCTTCATTTTATTAACCCTATTAATTTGATCAGTATTATTGCATCAACTAAAAGTCTAGTATATTTTGTCTTATTTGACCATCGTTGCAAAAACAATGTGAAAAACAATGTTTAAATTGTACTAACAGAAATAATAATAATTATTATCATTAATAATAACAGAAACGAATCATTACGATCATTATTATTATATAACACATGTTTATCTTTAATTTGATATAATGCAGTTGCTCAGAAAGAAGAAATAATCAATTCCAATCTGATCTGAAAATAGCAAAAAGCTTTGTGCTATTCTTCTTGCAAAGAGAGGCTACATGTGCTAAAAACAATGGTGCCAATCATTTTGACACTTGATTGGGAAATACACAGATCATTTAATAATTCTGTAATTTTGGTGAATCTTCTGTAATGATTAATGAAGCACAATATATTCCACTGTCCGGAAAATTACAATGTATCTCATTACCTGTTGTTTATTTTACACTGCATTTTTTGCTCATCATCATTAAGGAGCCAAACATGTTGGAGACCAGAAGATGCAGAAAGTGACGATGCAAAACTCTCATAGGCCTCATTCCAAACCTTCTAGCCGAGGTTGACTGGTTTGGCCTCATAGCTTTGGCACATAGCCTGCGCTCCACACTGATTCATTAAAATCTGGTTTTGAAGACGCAGGGTGTTCTGCCTTCTCAAGAGGACAATCAGCAGTGTGGTCTGTGCCAGATTAATAAAGAAGTGAGAAGGAACAGAAAAAAGCGCATAATTTCTCAACAGTGGGGCTTTTCAGGAGCAAATACAGCTAGAATTAGATCAACAAGTGATTATTCTCCCTAGTGTTCTGGTGACCCAGCGGCAAACTGAAAACACAATATTATCCCATTTCATGTGTCCTCCGTTGGGGTCTTTTGAAACAGATATGTCAATTTCTTTTTTCTCTTCTGTTGATGTGTTTCACGTCTCAATTTTCTCTTCCTTGCATCTCTCTCTTTCTCTCTCTCTCTCTCTCTGTCTCTATCTATGTCTCTCTCTCTCTCTCTCTCTCTATCTCTGTCTCTGTATCTCTCTCTCGTTCATCTCCAATGGTTTAGATGTCCCTGACTGAACTTGTATACCTTAAGGTCTTATCTGAATTTGACTGTCTCCGACCTCCGTGAAACACAGTTTAGAGTAAATCTCACTGAGAATGCCACACTCTGTCACTCTTTATCTCTGAATTCAATAAATATTTCTATTTAAAAGGCTGAATTACCATGGGAGACATATGTTTACATTGCCATTGCAAGTGGAAAATAGGAGAAATAAAAACAATATGTCACAAATTTGATGGGGGACAAAAAAACTAAACAATAATGCTAGAACAAACATTCTGAGTGAACTTTACGCACACAAACGTCTGAACCCTCCCCGTCCCACTGTCTCTATCTGTTCCACACTTCCTGTTAGGACTGAGAGCTCAGGCTGACACAGCCTGCCGTTGTACGACAGTCAGTGATTATAAGACAGCTCTGACCCTGACGTCACAGTCTGATGATGAATTATCTCGTCTTCCACGGTCTACATCACTGGAAGAAATCCCCCACACAAGTCCCACCTTGACCTGTCCTTGTCTGCACCACAAAACCATATCTGAAACTAAATGTAATGGTTCCTCTTTTTTTTGTTATCAAAACACAAAATTGGACAGAGACACTTTCCCCATGTGTATATCATGAAGGAGTAGCTTAGTCTTAACAACTTTCAACAATAACCAGCCATAAAACTGCCAAAATAAAACTATAAATCATGCTAACGTATAGTAACAGTAGACAATTTATCTGAAGGGTGCATTGGAAAAAGACTTAAAGGAAACAGAAGATACTGTATAGTGGACTATATGACGAAGTAGGAGGGCAGAGAGTTGCAGTGGCTGGGTTGAGGATGGATAACAAATTATTTATAATAAAGTGCACACTGCCGGCTGTACCTCATAGACGGAACCACATCGGAACGTGTCACAGAGGGAATATGTGCTTAGAATGTATAGCCTATTGCATTAAAATGTACGTATACGGCCCATAAGATTCCAAATGTAATTGGAAACTTGGGATTTATAGTGTGACTGTGGAAGGAATTATATCGGTGGGTTATGGCCGTATCATAACATGAGGTGTTTTATGTGTATATGTGTGTGAGATAAAAACAAATGGCATCCTGTGAACACCTTGGGCAATGGATGACATGGCCAATCGGATGATTGTGAAAATGGGTTTCGCACTGGCGTGAAACACAACGTGCGAGTGCTCAGGCTTCTCCATAAGGGGTGCTACAGGGTTGACATGTTATCTTCCATGGTTTGCCTTTTTAAACCAGATACATACACCTGGGTGTTATGAGGTGACTGATATAAATTATGAAAAAGCTGTGGCCAATGTTCTGATGATAAGTGTGATGATTTAGCAAAGTCAGTCCCTGGAGTTTTTTTGCAGACCATGTGATCCGACCAGGAACAACCCAGACTCCTTCTTATATACTATGTCAGTAGCCCACAGAGGTTTTAATGGTCCGGAGGAACACTTCTCATCACTTGGTTCTACTCATTGGCCAGTGAACATAGACAGTTTGACATTCAGAGAAGGTCAGATGATGTGAAGAGTAACTCTTATCCCCGAGAAACAAGCTGTTAACCTTCGACCCCCACAGCCCATCAATCACATTTGATGCTAGTTCAGTTTTGTAGAACTACGCCTGCTGTTCCGAATGCAATAACGGAGGCCAGCTTCCATGTTGCTCTGAGGCATTGAAGTCAAGTTAGTTAAATTAACATGTTTTCTGAAAATAATGAAGAAAAACGGACTGAAACGGAGAGAGGCGTAGAAATGTAAGTCAATCAAGAGTGGAGTTCATTGGTATTCAGCCCCCTTTCTCCGATTGTTCATTTGCGAGTCAGCACGGCGTGTAATGAGCTTCCACTTTTTCAAAAGCAGGTGTTCATTTTCGGAATTACAAAGAAAAAAAGGGGATAATTCCATTGTTCAAAGAAGGACATGCCTTTGAGATCTTTGAGGCCAAACATAAACCCCTCAAGTCCTTGTATTCAGGAAAAACGATTTTCGCTCTGAAACATACGTTTTGAGGTCCAAGGCGTGTCATAAATTGGCAGAGCACTATCGTTTTCAGGAGAGTGCCACTGAGGGCCACATTGGTGGAGTTCTGGGGGAGGATGAGGGAGATACCCCTGAGTAGGTGTGTATCTCCAGAACCTCTGCACCGATTTGTCACACCTCTGTCAATCGTCCTTTTTTTTGGACGGACAGAATTAATTAAAGAATTGAGGAATGGATGGCTGAAGGCCTCAGACTGGGAGTGTTTTCTGAGGAGTTAAGGGAGGTGTAAAAGGTAAGAGCACTCCATGTTTGCTCTCGAAAGCACTCTGCTGGATGAGTTGATGAGTTCCTCCCCTGAAAAAGCCCCCTGGACTAGTCGTTAATCATTCTGTCGGAATCGTTTGCCAATGACCTGATTCTCTATTCGGCACCAGACACACAACACCTACACTTTTAATAGGGACCTCACAAAAAGATACACGATACTTGCGTGCCAATAATGACACATGTCAGTGTTATGAACATCTGGTTAACATTGTCTATTGCTGAGGAAGAGGAGATAGCCATGAAGAAAACATTTTAATAATGGAAATACAACAGATTAGGCCCTCAATTTAAAAAGAAGTTTAGGTGCAGGTACAGCCAACTAGTACACAAGTACAATTATGTATCGCAATGTTAGCAAAACCATTCGGTGTATAATAGCAAATAACATCCGACTTTAACAGTGTCGGCGTTAGCCACATACAAACCTTTCTGTGCCTAAAAGACTTGCTCTCTGCAAAATACCTCTAAACCTAATGTAGAAGCCTAAAATCCCCCCTCTTCACAGGCCACCGCGCCATATCAGTTCCCTATATCAAATACACTACAGTCCAAAGAGAGAGAAAATGTTCAGAAAGATTGAGATAGAAAAAAAAACAGAGAGTTGGAAAGTGAGAGTCTTGTACCCCGCTACTGCTTCCAATAATACCATGTCTGACTGTACTCAACAGAGGGTACCCGGCAACAAGAGAACATGACCAGATTCACAACATAACATTAACTGATTGCGTTGCTTGCTTGTGCGTATTACGGAACAGCCGAATGAACCCAGGTAACCGACACAGCTAATACGATTTCAAAATACAGTCAGTGGAGATTATCGTTTTGGTTTATGGATATGTTACTAGCGATGGAGAGGACAGCAGCCCGAGACTTAAGGGCAGGCTGTCACCATGGCAACACCACAGTCTGTATTTTTCGTCTCCTCTCAGAACGGTCGGCCAACACCAGACGTGCCGACTGGGCAATCTGGCCTACCAGCAGGGCGGGAAAGGGTGTGTGTGTGTGTGTGTGTGTGTTTGTGGGGGGGGGTCCGTATCAGGTTGGAACTTGAGGAACCGTGGCACTTGGAACGGTCCTATCTCCCTTGGCATGCCCGACCAGGCCCAGTTAATTTCCAACAAAAATAGGCCCTGGTGCCGAGCCGGTGAATGTAACGTCCAGATGTAAAGGAGCAGTGTAGCAGGGCGGGCCGTGGTACCAGCGGTATTCATTGATATTCCAGCCACCTCCAATGACATTCCAGTCATGGGGAATAAGGTAGAAAGGCAAAGAAGACCCCAATCCCATCCCCCTTTCTTTTGGATGCATACTCGCAGGAGGAGTAGAAAGGAAAGGTGAGTTTGAGGAGAGATGAGGAAAAAAGACTAGGCAAGACATTTAATGTTGGCACTTTTTTATATAATTATTTTTTTTATAAATTCCCATCCATCTGCAGTCACAGATGGCCCAGATCAATAGAGAGCAGGTATCATCTGTGTGTTACCATTTGAAAAATATACTTTAAACGTCTGCATTTATTCCACAGTTTTGCCCAAAGACATTCCAGCAATTTAGCCTGGTAAGGGGGTTATTTGAAATTAATTTATCTAAACAGACCTTGGTCAAAATACTGTTGGAAAAACATTTCAAATAACTCAACAAGGCTTAAAACAGAATATCAGCAAAACTGAAAAGACTGGCATACAGCAAACGCCAAGTATTTGATGGACTTTGACGTTTCAATCCAGGTCTGTATCTAACTAGTATAACTGGTTGCCATTGATTTGCACGACAATACATGACTGAAGATATGATTATCTAACAAAACAAACAGTGGCAGTCCATGTCAATTACCCATAATCCCCTTAGATTCCACCCCATGCGGAAAGTATATTTCCCAAGGTAAATAAATGTTCCTCTCCTCTCTCATCCCTCTCTCCTCCCTTCCTCTTCCAGAGGCCATTAGGCCCTTATTCTTTTCCTCCTTCGTCTATCTCGGCACTTGTCTCTTTTAAAAAGCCTTCAGCTCATTAACTTCACGGGCTGATCAATTAATCGTTAGTGCTTAGCCAAAGAAGCCCCCTCATGCTTATTTCCTCGCGTTACCCTGCTGTGCTTCTCTTGAATAACGATGCGATGAATGTTTTACGACTCTTCCACCTTTTTATGTTCACTGCTTATCTTTCAACAGAGAGCATTCAAACCGGATGTAGCCGTGTAATGCAATCATCAATTCCAAATGACCTTGCTGAGGGAACTGGAGGAAGAGTACCACTTAATGCAATACATTCATCCATAAATCAACACTAAGGGAACGCGCCACGCTTTTATAACGCTTCACTGGATGTCACATGCCGCAAACATGCATATAACACAACACTTCATAACAAGCCGTTTCATGCCTGCATGAGGTGGGCCTGTAGCTGTAAAAAACCCATTCATACAGAGCAAGCAAACATGTCAGTCAGCCAATGCCAAGATACAAACAACAACAAAGGCAAGTGTTGAAACGAGCGGGTAAGTGCAGTGGAAATCCTACATCTCATGTAAATTCCAGTTGCGTTGGGCACCCTGTGCGATCAAAGGAAACCTCTTGCTTTTGAAAGGCTTTGATTAAACAATGCACAAAGGCTTTTCGTGTTAAATAACTTAGTAAACAGAACTAGTTTACCGAGCACATGCTAGTGTCGGGGTAGTGGCCTTATTGGTTAAACACACAAACTCAGAACAGATGAAAAGGAATGGAAATCTAGGTGGTCAAAGTGATCCAGCAGTTTAAGCCGCTGTCTCCGGAGTACCAATGCATTTTGGGTTTGTATCGGGCTCACCGCTCTTTAAGCAAAATCTCTCTCCTATGACTTTCCTGTCAAATACTGCCCAAAAATGCTTGAGAAATAACTCAACCATAAAATAAATTCATATGCAGCATGAGCTGCATAAAAGGCTCAAGAAATCTAAAAAATAACCACTTCCTGTTTGCTCTCTTGTGCTAATGTGATAGTCGGTAAACATTCCAGTATTGTAAAGTTTATGTCATTCTACAGGGCCTTTGTCTTTAAATCAAAGATTATTTCTTCACAGACTCCATTCTGGACACACCACTGGTCGAAACATTGAACTATGACTAAGCCATACAAAAAAAAAACATCTGGGTGCAGCGAAAGAGTGAACGGACATTTCAGTCTCTTCTCAAATTCGAGCGTCCTCGGGCCACTCGGGAGAAAATGACACAACTCATACCCGTAATCCACGTCACTTGTCAGATGGCTCTCAGGGGCTCTATGACATTTTCACACGTTACATAAAGGCTGTCAACCAGATGAGGAAAGGGGACAAGAAAAAATGTGAAAGAAGGAAAAAGAGAAGAAGCAAAGGTCTGGTTGACATGTCAAACTGGTAAGGGGACTGGTAGGAGCCTTGAGTCTAGCAGACTCCAGCCCCCAGTCTCAACAAGCAGCCCGCCTGAGTCTCACTAAACTTTTGAAGTCACTCAGCGTGTCCCCACAGACTCACACTGCTATCAAAAGAGCTACGTCTCAGAAGTGAGCAACCCGTGACCTCATCTACATTCACATCAGAACAGTCACGTCGTCATCATCAAGCGGCCCCCTCAGCGAGACGTCAATGACATGACTTGACTGCGTCAACAAGGGTTTAACTGATGATGCCGTACAGCCTTAGGATCCTGACTCAGCTAAGAAGTCAAGGCCTTGTTTAAATAGCCTGGTCATACAGGTACAGGCACAGAGGGCTTATTCAGCAAACATACCACATTTGATAACATTTAAACAAAGTCACGCTTTTATCTAACATTAGGGTGATAACATCCCAAATATGTTAAAGTAATGTTTTTGGAGACAGCATATTTTTTGATTCTACAGAAACATTAATGAAATAGCAGTTGACAAAACATCTTCACTGTATTCTTCAGTTTTTGTGTTCAAAGATATTTTGGGACAATCCAATAAAAGCTTTGCTCCTGGAAACATGGTTTGCTGGGTACCCTCAACAAATCATAATCAAGTCCAACTAGGTCAAATCCACTAAACTGATTTAGCAGTGTGTAGGAGAAGTGAGCGGCGAGGGACTGGTGAATCCTCAACAGTATATTGACAGATGTGTCCTACTGACATTTGCACACACATAGGAAGAACTGACTTGTCACTTCCTGTCATGGATGAGGGTACATAGAATTGAGGTGACCATTGAAGCAATGCCCTGCTTCACCCACGTCCACCATTATAAATTCCTTCTCCCAGAGAGTGTAGAGGGTGGAAGAGAGAGTGAGAGGAAGTGAAAAAATAGGAAGACAGGGAGAGATAGATAAGAATTCTGATACAGAACATGAAACTCAAAGAAAACATCTCTTGAAATCTCTGCAGCAGGCAACATGCAAGCCCATTTCTGTTTTCAAACAGCAGTCACTCGTTGCTCTTTGAATACTAAGTGACGGCCATGCTAGAATTTCCAAGGCTGTCAAACTGCAATGGGGAATCTAACATCGGGCATAATAAATGCTGTCGCACATAATTCCACATCCATCCTGCTCAAATTGAACAGGCACTTCTGGCCCACTCCTTGTATATCTGCTTAGGGATGGCTCTGCTTATTACAGATACAGCATCACAACAGAATAAAATGAGAACGTCTGGAGGGAGGCTTTGTCATAATAATACTACTAGTACTACTAATACAACTAATACTTCTATAAACACTTCACTCATCTGAGTTACTTCAGTCATTCAAGTTACTCTGGTAACACGGATGACTACAGAACATCCCGGTATGATCTTAGACAGGCAATAAAAGCAGCAAAACAGGAACATAGTGGGCCCTGCTTTTGGGCTCTAACACCAAGAACATGTGGAACGACCTAAGAACTACAACAGAATAAAAAACGAAAACCAGCAGTTTGGGGGGAGGTGGCTGATTATGTGCCAGGGTTCTGAACACTTTATGCTCGCATTGAGAGAGATTCTACAGCCAAGGGAGTACAGATGGTCCAGGAGGACTGCCCATTGCAATTATCTAAGACAGACACGTCCAAATCCCTCAAACACTTGCAAGGGTTCTGGTCCGGACAATATCCCCGGCCACATTTACAAGGTATGTGCTGACCAACTGGCTGATGTCCTTACTGATATTTTCAATCACTGTTTCAGTCTGTGGTACCCACATGTTTCAAGAAGACGTACACAGTCCCTGTCCAGACCAACACTGTCCCTGACCAGACCTACACAGTCCCTGTCCAGACCTAAACTGTCCCTGTCCAGACCTACACTGTCCCTGTCCAGACCTACACTGTCCCTGTCCAGACCTACACTGTCCCTGTCCAGACATATACTGTCCCTGTCCAGACCTACACAGTCCCTGTCCAGACCTACACAGTCCCTGTCCAGACCTACACTGTCCCTGTCCAGACCTACACAGTCCCTGTCCAGACCTAAACTGTCCCTGTCCAGACCTACACTGTCCCTGTCCAGACCTACACTGTCCCTGTCCAGACCTACACTGTCCCTGTCCAGACCTACACAGTCCCTGTCCAGACCTAAACTGTCCCTGTCCAGACCTACACTGTCCCTGTCCAGACCTACACTGTCCCTGTCCAGACCTACACTGTCCCTGTCCAGACATATACTGTCCCTGTCCAGACCTACACAGTCCCTGTCCAGACCTACACAGTCCCTGTCCAGACATATACAGTCCCTGTCCAGACATATACAGTCCCTGTCCAGACATATAATGTCCCTGTCCAGACCTACACAGTCCCTGTCCAGACATACACAGTCCCTGTCCAGACCTAAACAGTCCCTGTCCAGACATATAATGTCCCTGTCCAGACCTACACAGTCCCTGTCCAGACATACACAGTCCCTGTCCAGACCTACACAGTCCCTGTCCAGACATATACTGTCCCTGTCCAGACCTACACTGTCCCTGTCCAGACCTACACAGTCCCTGTCCAGACCTACACAGTCCCTGTCCAGACCTACACAGTCCCTGTCCAGACCTACACAGTCCCTGTCCAGACCTACACTATTTCCTGTCCAGACATATACTGTCCCTGCCCAGACCTACACAGTCCCTGTCCAGACCTACACTGTCCCTGTCCAGACCAACACTGTCCCTGTCCAGACCTACACAGTCCCTGTCCAGACATACACAGTCCCTGTCCAGACCTACACTGTCCCAGTCCAGACATATACAGTCCCAGTCCAGACATATACTGTCCCTGCCCAGACCTACACAGTCCCTGTCCAGACCTACACTGTCCCTGTCCAGACCAACACTGTCCCTGTCCAGACCTACACAGTCCCTGTCCAGACATACACAGTCCCTGTCCAGACCTACACTGTCCCAGTCCAGACATATACAGTCCCAGTCCAGACCTACACTGTCCCAGTCCAGACATATACTGTCCCTGTCCCCAAAAAAAGACAAGTCTGCCTAAAGGACTACCTCCCTGTGGCATTAACATCCCTTGTCAGGAAGTGAGAGGTTAATTGAAGCACACATCACCACCTTACCCCCCACTCAGCCGTCTCTCATCGGGACAGAAGGAATGTTTGAGAAAGCAGTTCATTGATTACGGTTCAGCATTCAACACTCTGCTCTGCGCGCGTGAATCCTTGACATCTGGTAGGGCAGACCCGTTCAGATGGGCAGCACCAGCTCTTCCACACCGACCGCTCAGTCCCTCCTGTACACCCAGTTCACGCATGACTGTGTAGCCATGCACTCCGCCAACATCTGGCCTTGAATATAAGGCTCTACAGAGGGTGGTCAAGACAGCCCAGCGCATCGCCAGGACTGACCTGCCATCTCCGTAGAACCTGTCCACCTAGAGTTACAGGAGGAAGGCCCTGCACATCATCAAAAACGCCAGACACCCAAGCCATAAACTGTTCTCTGGCAGGATGTACAAGAGCATCCAGTCCACAACAAGCAGGTCCAGGGACAGCTTCTGACCCCATGCCATAAGACTGTTGAATGACCCTCCCACACACACACACACACACACACACATTTCCCATACTCGTTAAAATGGGACATTACATTTGCTACCATTCACTTGATTATACAACCGACACTTGACAATAGAAATGACTAAGTTTCACAGGATTTATACAGATTCTTTCATGTTGGTGTTGCAGAGTGGCAAAATGTAATCAGATACCAAGACGTTTTTAGCTATGAATGTTTGGATGTGGGATATCAATTGGACTTTACTTGCACTGCATACAATTGTACACAAAAAGCATAAAAATGTGTGTTATAGACCAATGAGTAACTTAAGTGCGATTTGGATGAATGCTGATAATGGGCTACAGATATCCTCAACTGAATTAATGATATGTAAAACATACCCAGCAAATTTAAACATGAGGGGATGTTATTTTACCATTGTGAAAAGGAGGTATGTTACTGGTCGATACTGGCCAGTGGGAGAAATAAGGGTGATACAGTGCAGGCTATAAAATGTTTGGCCATTTGGCAAATTTTCTTAAGAGCCATAATGGAGAGCCTTGCACTGTCATTGTAATGATCTATCTATTGGTGTTGACACAACTACATATGAATGTTTGCTGAGCAAGACGTAATGCCACTACATTGTGATATATACATTTCATTAATGATCTATAATTCAGTTGGCGTCATGTATAACCTCCATAGATGTTTATTGATATTTAGTCTAAGTTAAACTTTACTAAACATGATAACATTAATAATACAGTGCGTGTGGGTCTGTGTGTGCTTTTGGCGTTTGCCTGCCAATAGATGTTATTCGATCTACTTTTGTTTTGTTTATGTAAAGCCTGGATGGGAGATGTACCATGGTGAAAAGCTGCAGGTCATCAATTCTTTAAGATCTATTCGGCACAGACTAATGGACGGATACATTCAGCTGATCTACTGTAGTGGATGACACCAAACAAGAGGTTCAACTACTATATGCCTAGAACAATGGCGTGATCCGACATTTACATTCACTGTTGAGCAAGACCAGTCGTCCAGTCACCCAGCCAATACAAAACCTGCATTGTTCTAAAAGCTAACCTTCAGACATCCACTGACCAACCAGCAGAAATAAGACCATAACCTTCAGACAACCAATAGCCGGTCAACAATGTTAAGATTTAACCTTCAGACACCAGAATACAACCCACAGTGCTCTGAAACCTAATATTCAGAAAAACAATATGAAACCTACCTATCTTTCCAAGAGGTAAAAATCAAGCAATCCGACCAAAACATTCACACAATCTATATTCAACTTGCAGTGTTCTGAGACCTAACACTTAGACAATCCTAACCCAAAACTTAAATCTGTATTGTTCAGAGAGTTAAACCTCAGATAACATATACCCAATCAGTGGTAAACCGACCATAATCTTCAGACAACCAATATCTAAAATTCAGTTTTGAGAAATAAACCTTCAGACAGCCATTGTCCAACTTGCAGGGGTAAGAAAAGACAACCGAAATTTCACCTGGTGGAAAGAGAAATCTTCAAATAACCAATATCCAACCGGCAGTGCTCTGAGACCTAACCTTGAGACAACCTTCAGTGTTGTGGTCCAGCTCCCCCGCTCCAACAGACAGAGACCCACTTGCATATCCTAAGACAGCCCTGACTTGATGGCTAGTTAGAATGTGCTCTAGGCTGAGGTATAAAACTGACCATATGTGAGTGTGTGCGGTCTATATATGGTTGTGTGTGTTTGAGTATTTGCATGTGTGTGGGAGAGAGAGACAGCAACAAAAAGAACGAGAGAGAGACAAAAGCAAAAAACTGTGAGAGAAGAAATCTAAGAGACAAATGGCGCTTTTCCACTGCTTGGTACCAGCTCGACTCGGCTCTACACGCCTCACCTTTTCTGCTTTTCCCATGGGCAAAAGTTAGGATAGAACCTGGTACCAGACACTTTCTAGAACCTGCTCTGTCGAGGTTCCAGGCGAGCTGAGGCGATACCAAAAGGTGACATGAAAACACGCAAGACTTCTGATTGGACAAGAGTGACTCAAAGCGTGCAGTAAAGCAAAAAAAGCTATTTTGCAGTTAGCGGTCCAGTGTCAGAATGGTTTCATAAGACGAGAACAGTGCGTCTTTGCGCGTCTGTCCCAGGAGTCCTTGCATTGAAATGGGTTAATTTCAGTGCCAGTGCATAGGACCTGACTCGTAATTTGAGCCATCTTATCTTCCCAAAACTCCTCTTGGTTTGGACCTAGTCCAAATAGTAATGTCAAGCCAAACAGAAGCAGCCTACCAAGCATTCTAAATATTTTTGCAGGCTGCAATATATTAAGACCAAAGTTACTGCTCACGCGTGCTTCCTCGCTACTACCAGTGTAAACGCTGCCTTATGTAGCCTACAGTAGGCTAGTCTTGAGACAGTCGGCGTGGTATTATAGCTGGCAATTAATAAGGCAATTATTTATACTTTTTAATCGAGATGGAGGGATTATGTAGGTTGTTTTAAAAGTGATGGTGTTGAGTTGTTAGGTGTATACACTTAAATCTAACAGAACATTGCAGTTGCGTCATCTTTTATACTGCAGGGTGATAATTCTATTCTTATACATCACTGTTTTTCAAACAGGGTCTGTGACCATGTTATCCAGATTTAGTTTACTTTTGATTTGCCACTTTACATTCAAAGCTTGTCAATTTAAAACAAAATTGATGGAGTTCATTCAATAGATTTTTCTGTTCACTGCAGGGTTTATGTTAGTTGGCAAATGCCTGCTTTTCGCCGGTATCAGGTGTAGTTGTGCAATATCCTCCATTGTTGTTCCTGTGTGTGTCTCGTTGGAGGTGGCGTCAAGGCAGTTTTCCGGTGATGTCACTATGGCGGGTTGTTACGCACGCCTCCCGGCGTGGTGGTTGTGCCTGCAACCACCACATAGAGAAACAAGGCACAAACACACAGACGAACACAGAGCAACAGAAAGCACTGGGGACGTAACACGGGTACAGGGTACTATCTGGAAAACAAACCGAGGCGAAGTGTGTAGAGCCCAGTCGAGCTGGTGATAAGCGGTGGAAAAGCACCCAAAGAGAGGTGAGGCGAAGCGAGGCGAGTAGAGTTGAGCCAGCACCATGCAGTGGAAAAGCGCCAAAAGAGAAAGAGAGAGGAACAAAATAAGAGAAGGAGAGGAAGAAAGACAAACACCCAGGATGACATTGCAGACTTTGTTGAAAGACATTTAAGGCTTGGGCCAAGGGGGTGGATTAAAACTGCTTAAATCACACCGATGCCAAAAAGGACAAGCACTAATCAAACATTCAAAATAAAAGATATAATCCCCAAACAAGTCTCCATGGCCCTTGTGTACACTAGCAGATGGACCGGGTCAAAGGGTCATCCCAGTGACTTGGCTCTCCTTGGGGTCGAGACCGACTAATTAACACTATCTGTGCTTCAACAAACAGCCCGCTTTTATAGGGCTGAGGGCAGGGCAGGTTATGATTGGCATGTGAGCATGAGTGTAAGCATGCACGCCTGATTGTTTCTCATTTGTATTAGTGTGATACGCTGGAACGTGTAAGCGTGCGTGCGCAGGAGTGTTTGCGTTTAGATGTGGTTTGTAGGTGTGTGTCCACAAACTCAATAATGTGTGTGTTGGTTCAAGAGAGTGAGTGAGCAACTCTACCCCTTTAGGTTGGGTTCCATGAATCATAGAGGAAACTGACAAATGGTTCTTTGTATAGTTCCCTGCATTTTCCGGGTTTTTACATTTATTCTTGTGACATAAGGAAACAACAGTCTTTCTGCCCTGGGCTGTTGTTCTAGTGGCCAGATTGCTGTTGCTCAATGATAAACTGATGCCATGGGACATGAAACACAGGCATGAAGAACTACAGAACGTCTAATGTGCACAGGCACATGCACGCACGCACGCACGCACACACACACATACACACACACAAACACACACACACAAACACTCCATTTGGTGCGAACTTGTACGGCAGCCATGGAGGAAACACACATTTGCATTCTCTTACCATACCATTTAGATTTCATGTCAAGACTGGAGCTTTCGAGATATTTTTGTTTTCTTTTTATGACACGTCCTATTAGCGCAAGACAAATTCTAGCACACCACTTGGCGGGGTTAGAATATTCATACCGAATGTTAGAGGTCTACTGGGTACATTGGGAGGAATAATATCCTTACATTTCAGAGGCCTTTGGTTGGCAGTGACACGCTAACATGCTAACACGTTTAGTGCACAACCAGCATCAACAACCACCTGTGGATCTCCCAAAGCCCTGTGATCTGAAAGTGACCAGGGGCACACTATAGATACACAAATACATACATTCACACACACACACACACCCACACACACAAAGACCAAATGCTTGAATATGCGCAACTACATAAACATGGGAACTGATTACAACAAAGACAGTACTCTTGAGCACAACACACTATGTGCTGGTGCTGGTCGAAGAGTCACGAATTTAACAAACAATGCACAAAAAGGATAGATCAATAGAATGATGACTGACAGAACACACACAGCCAAGAGGGTCATACTGCTGTTATTCACACTACAGAACAGAAACACATACATGGCCCTACGCATCAATAAAAAGCACAAGAAGACCACAACACACACACCCTGACATAAACCACCCCCCCCACACACACACACACCAATAAACACCTGCACACACGTTTCTCTGAGCAGGACATATTGGTTTAGAATAGATTTTTCCTTGGCTCCGTTTCAGACGGGCTAGATTAAATGCCATTCCCACTTTACCACAGATGGGTCCAAAATAAATCATATCACACACACACACGCACACACACCTTGTCTCTGTCACACATATGCGCGTGCTCGCAAAACGCACACACAAACACCTGTGCGCTTGAACGCGTCTGCTCTTTGTATTTCAATCACTGAATCGATGGTGGGTCTAAATTGATTGTAGCTGGGCCGGGGCCAGGGATGTTCCCCCTGGCTAGCTGCCCCCTGGCTCCTGGCTCTCTCCTGGCTAGGGTTATCGATCCTAGCGTCCAGAGCCAATTGCTTTCACACTGGATTAAGGTGTTATGGGGCAGTGAGCATTGTGTGTGTGTGTGTGTGTGCACGTGTGTGAGGGGGACGACGACAGAGGAAGAGACGCTTTGCTTTTTAGGGGATTCCATGGTGCCCGGAAAGGGGCAAGCCAAAACTTCCCAGTAATCGCATTAACACTGCTGTACACTGGTATAGTGAATGTACATGTGGATGTCTATACACAGTCTCACAAACACACACTTGTTTGTTGGCATGCACTGTTGATAGCGAACACATGGATGGACACACACTGACTCACAAGCCGGTGATCCTGCGGATCAAGAAGTGCAAGCAAGATCAGGACCCCAATCTTACCCTAGGATTGGATATGTGAGCAACCACTTGAATGGTTCAATTCTACAAGGCAACACTCCAGACACCTTAAACATTGCTGAGAAATGTCTTGCCTGATGGCTCTAGGAGTCAACTGCTCAACTGATCATGCAGCTTTTTCTTTTGCTCATTAAGAAAAAGGAGATTTAAATCTTCTGGGTTGGTTAGGCATGGCGGTGACTGATGTTCATCATAGCATCATAGCTGGTAGTACCTCCTTCAAGAAGTCATAATGAATTTAAGTAAAATAATGTGCAATTCATTTAGCCATTTTTCTGTCATGTAAAAAAGAGTGACAAGTTATTTTCTGTGAGTTAACAAGCTGTATCTTGTACCCTTTCAGACCAAGCAAATGCCCATTTAGCGGCACATTGAATGTATCTCCGGAGATCATGTTGGCATTTGAAACGCGGTAGTGTGCTGGTACAGATATACAACCACGCCATAAAAATGGGTTGAGAATTTGGTCAACAGATAAAGAGGGAGACAGTTGTGAAAGGTAGAGACGGGTATTGAACCCTGTTCTCCGGACCAGGTCGGCCACTCTCCCTGCAGGTCCATGCCTCTCACAGCCAGCCAACGAATGCAGCACCAGGGAATGCTTTGACTTTCTCCTGCTCTTCTATTCTTATGGCAGTGTTCTCCAGCACTTAGCCATGATTATCCACTCAGCCTGGGTCCTCTACGTGAAGGAGGAGGAGGGGGAGGGATGGAAAGAGAACGAGGGAAAAGTGCAGCATGAAGGCTAACCTCAGCCTTGGACAGCCTCCGTTGTCCAGCAGGGGTTTCCTTTCCATTTTAATATTAGCACTGTTAGAAGGGTAGGAGTCGGGGCTAAGGTCGTTGGGAGTTGAAAGGGGTCAGAAAGGGTTCGGGGGAGGTGGTCTCAGTGGGAGGAGCAGGCAGGACCTTTTGTCGGTCGAACGCTCAAGTAGCACGTTAACTGAGAGGGTCAGAGGAACCTTAATATATCTAATGTTGCTCTGCCAGTAGAACGAGAGAGAGAGAGAGAGAGAGAGAGAGAGGGAGAGAGAGAGAAAAGCCTGAGAGGGGAGAGATACGGATTTATCTGTCAAACAGTGGCTGAAAAACACACACACACACATACACGCCTGTCCTGAAGAGGTACACTAAGTCCTGGCAGGGTCTGAGTGGAGTGATGTGACTAGTACAATAGTCTCAGAGTGGTGAAGTTGAGGAGACACCTGGCTAGACACAATGTCCCAACAGCCCTGTTGTTCAGTGAGAGGAAGGTTGACATTATGTTTGTTTGTGTGCGTAGGGTAAATCCCCATTGACTATAACACTTATGCAAAAGGAAGGTTTCTTGGTCTCACAATCGGTCCCGTTTCCAGATAAAACATTCTGGACAGAGAATTATATTCTAAACAGACACAGGCAGGTTCAATATTTCCAATGGTCTTCCTGGACGCATGCTGTTCTCCACAGCCAGTCACACTAATCACACTGTCCCAGATGTCATACTATCTAAAATAACATCTCTCTCTCTCTCACTGTCTTTCCCTCAATCTCTCTCTTTCTTTCTAAATGAAAATTTGTTATCACTCTAATTAATTAAATTGGAAACATTCATATTTTAAACCTCAAAAATTACTTACAGCAGTAATGATTTGCATTCGTATGCAGCCGATGATGTACAGATTAACCCGTCTTTGTCAGACCAGCCCATAACATCAAAAGAAATGGGAAAAAAAATCTAGAGAAAGCTATCCCAGAGAGCTCTGGCCTGATCAAAATGTACCAGACTTCCTTCTCATCATTATGGCAGCATTTCCTTAGGCCTCCAAGCTGACAAAGTATCAGGCTTCTGAACATCTCTGTCCACTCTTCCCCTTGCTGCTTGTTAGAGGGACAGAAAAGAAGAAGGTGTCAAATGGACACTGACAAGTGAAGTGGACTGGGCCAAACACAGGAGAATAGGTGTCCGTCTGCTCGCTTGTAAATCACCAGTCGAGTAAATAGGATTTCTGAAAGCACTGCAGACCTAGATAAGGTCTTGTCAGACAGATAGACAGACAAGACAATACACAGATTCTCATTAAAGTTGTATTGCCCCTCTGGAAAAAATAACTTCATGTACAGATACACACACACACAAACACACACATCTTCACATCGACCGGCAGTCTCGCCAGCTGTGCCATTTCCTGTGTGCCCCTGAAAAGCTGCCGTCTCCAGGCCAGCCCGAGTGGGAAACCCTGTGAACAAAGTCAGCACAAAGACTGTCAATGATCACAAAAAGGATTTGTCCATCTTTCTCACCCTCCTTGTCCTCATCCTTTCCTCGTCCTCTCTCACTCCGAGGCCATTCAACATTCAAGCCCAGTCTTTTGTGACAGGGAGGTTCTGTTGCCAGGGCTCTGGTCAATGGTGAAGCAGTGGGATGTCGATGGCTGTGTCAGCTTCTTACTGTCTGTCTGGCTGCTTCATATTGACTGTCAGCTTCTTACTGTCTGTCTGGCTGCTTCATAATGACTGTCAGCTTCTTACTGTCTGTCTGGCTGCTTCATAATGACTGTCAGCTTCTTACTGTCTGTCTGTCTGCTTCCTATTGACTGTCTGCTTCGTACTGTCTGTCTGTCTGCTTCATATTGACTGTCAGCTTCGTACTGTCTGTCTGCTTCATATTGACTGTCAGCTTCTTACTGTCTGTCTGTCTGCCTCAAATTGACAGTGTCAGTTTCTCTGTTAATTTGTCTGTCGGTTAGTCAGTTTCTTGGCCTGTCTGTAATTTTTCTGTCTGTCCGTCTGTCTGCCAGTTTCTCTACAGGTACTGTATGTCCGTTTTTTCTTTCATTTTCTGTCTGTCAGTATTCCCGTCCTTGCCTGCCTGTCTGCACGTGGGACCGGACGTCTGTCTGTCTCTCTCCCTCTATAACTGAATCCCTCTTCAAGCAAATACGACATATGCCTCTTCTAGTTTCAGGGTCAGGTATACGGTCAACAGGAACGTACAATTACTCTGCCTAACCGCATCCACACAGTTAGCGCTACCAGGTTGAGATGACTAATTGCCGGATAATTGCATATCGTACCACATTACACACTGGTGTTAGATTTGATGCCGCCAATTAGTGCGAGGGGAAACGAGTTGGCCCAGTATAACGGTCGGTGTCACGGCATGAATTATATGGATGTAATTCTCCGCTCCGTAATCACACGGGTTAAAGGGGCAAGAAGCCAAGCTGCGCTGCAATGAAGGCCGTTGCACTGCACACTGGGATAACCGCAACCGCAATTACGTGCGGGAAATTTTCAGTGTGCAAAGTTCAAAACACGCTAGTTCGTGTACGCATAGAATCGGATCGCGCTGTGATTAAGCGAGAAACCAAAAACCCCAAAGAGACTCGTGGACGACCGCCCAAGCGCACACACCACCGGGCTAAGCATCTCTAATTGGACGAATCAGTTAGGAACAGAATCTGCACTGGTAGTCGTCAGGCTTAAAGGATAGATGTGGAAAAGATAGACAGGACATCCCTAATCTCTACTAGTCTAGTGAGATGGGCCCAGTGGGCTGTGGTCTAGTCTATCACACTCTTATCTCTTATCTGTAATGAGATCTGTGTTGAAGCTGTAGCGTGTGCGGGTGTGTTTCCGTTGCAACAAACAGCTAACACCCCAACCACCACTCGGTAACAGCTGTAAAATAGACTTGAGAAAGGCCGCTTACATGACTACTATAAAAGTGACTGGAGGGCTTTTAGTCTTACAAAGGCAAAAGGATGTTAGCGCCACACCGGCCAATGCAGTCACACAGAGAGGGATGAATATGAGAAGAGGGAATATTGAAGGTTGAAGAAAGGTGCAAAACAACTGCACAAGGGAAATTATTTTCTTTGTCAATTGGCATCGCAGTCCAATCCACATTCGATTCCAGCATATTTTTTTGCCGGGTTTTACACTTAGATTACAGTGTTTGGTGTTTTTAACCCTATCCAGTCAGAGCACTTCGTAATAAACGGCCCCTGGGGACAGGTGTCTGGTACACTGTGACCCAATAAGGGGTCAGGGTTGTAGAGTAAGTGGGTGTGACCCCTAAAGAATAGGCGGTGGTCTCTCGGTGGCTCCTCCCTTAACACCGGTCATCTTGGATCTTATTATCTTTTCCTTGAAAAGGGTGGGGAAAACAGGGGTAGCGGAGTTGAACTGGCAGGGGCCTCAGACCCAACCTTGGAGTGCTTTGTCCTCATGTTCTCTCTCCCTCTATAGCTTTTCCTCACTTACTCCCTTAATTCCTGTCTTTACAGGCTGGCTAATTAGCAAGACAGGGCCAATGGGTGGGGGGGGGGGGGGGGGGGGGCTGAGAGCACCGTGGATGGGACAAGACATTAGTCAAGAGGAGAACACATTCCAATGCCTGATGGCGAGTGTTTACAGGCAGAGAGGAAACAGAAGACTCTGCAGTGGCGGCTGGTGTGACAAACTGAAGACTGTGTGTCGCGCAAAGTTTGGCCCCCATTCCCCAAGACTCATTCAACTCATGCAGTCCACGAGACAGTTGGGGATGGGACGAAAGCATTCAAAAGGTGTATGTGCGGAATAAAAAAGTAGCTGTATTGACCTGAATGCTCTGGTGGGTAATCAGAGCGGAGAAGGGGAAACAAAACTGAGGACGAAAATAAAAAGGAGGAGAAAGGATGGGAAAGAAACCTGACCGAGGAGGATTCCTCTGTCTGGAGATCATGGCAATATGTGTCCTGTCTCTCTTTTGTGTTGGTGTACATTATTAGAGGCTGACCTGGCATCAGAGAGACTTGTGTGGGAGGGCGTGTGTTGGGGTCATTATAAAGTGTGGCCCCAGCCTCTGTTTGGGGACTCCACTCCCTGGCTTTGTTAGGGTCACACTCATTCACTGCTGCCCTCCGTGCTTCCTCTATTCAGCCATTCAGTATTTCTCTCTTTCAGTCCTTTTCCCTTTCATCCTTTCATTCTTCCCCCTCTCGCTCTCTTCCTTCCCTGTCCCGTTCTTCTGTGTTGTCCATGGCCCGGTAATGGGAAGAGAGCAGTGGTAGAGTCACAGGGCTTTATAATTGGACAATGTGACCTGGCTGACCTGTAACAAACCTTTTGTTCTGAGAGCCAAAAAGAGAAAGATATAGATAAAAAAATGAGATATTAATTAACAGACAGAATGAGATATATACAGAGACAGAAAATAAAAAGATACTGTAAAGTGAGATAGAGAGAGATACAGGGATATAGTGAGAGAAAGCAAGGCAGTAATTATAATATATATTGGGGGGGGGGGGATCCCTCCAATATTCAGATATGCTCAAAATGACCCCCTCAATATACTGACATAAAAATTATTAATAAAATAAAATGTGCTATGTTACAGGCAACCATGAAATGCCCTCTGAAATAATCATTAGCAAATGTAATCATAATCATAACTAAACTCAACAAATTGACATTATTATTACTACCCATTCTAGTATTACGGTTTACCGCAGTTCTGCGTGTGGTTAGTTCAGAGGTTCCCAAACTCGGGGTTGCGACCCCATGTGGGGTCACCTGATATGAAAATGGGATCGGGGAAGAATGTTTAAAAATGGACTCTCATAGCCTCAAATAAAAAATAACAATTATATAATTTTTCTTTACATGGTTGTGGTCGCAAACATTTTTAGATATCGAAATGGGGTCGTTGGCCCAAAAAGTTTGGGAACTCCTGGGTTAGCTGAAGTGGTGTCGCCGTACCCCAACTGAAGCCGTTGCTTGACTGCTGTTGGTAGATACAATCAATGTCAAACACTGTACTGTCTTGTCATATCATTATATTCAATTGTCTTAAAAAAGTTTAAACTAAATGTAGTATGAGTGTTACATAGGCTATATCACTGTCAATTGTGATAGTTTTAATGACAACATCAATACGTAATTTTGCGCTGGAAATGTTACTGTGGAAATAAATAAATTGTTGGAAATAAGTGTCAGCAATAGTATGTTGAAACAAAGTTTTTGTTGATAACGGGCCGATTGTGAGTGCTAATCAATCAACCATCACTAACGTTAGCTATCATAGCTAAGTTACCAGGAAAGTTAATTAGCCAGCGACCAACTATGGTGCTCATGGGTGTATTCAACTAACGTTAATGTCTTTATTACATTGTATTTGTCAAAGCCCACGGGAATTAATCATTTATGTGGAGCTGCATGTGTCCGTGTGTAATTTAGACAGTAGTAGTTTTCATTTATTGCATATTCATATAGAATACTGTATAGCTGTACTTGCTTAAGATAAATAGCATTATTAGTGTTTGTTTACAGTGCAATCAGTTTTATTTCAGTAAGCTTTAAATTACAGTGAGTGTCATCATGAATAAGAGGAAGGGTGGCAGTGACAATTGTCAGTTTTTTGGGCAGTAAAGAAGAAAAGTAAGTTGAGAGCAGTGAGAAAAGGAGTACCAGTCAGATGAGAGAAGTATAAAGTAGCACAAGAGGTGAGTCAATGTTTACTGATATAATAATAATTTACATTCAGATCTGAAATGGTTAGAAAGCCATTCCTGAACATCATGGTAAGAAACTCCTCTTGTTTACTGATAATATTTACTTCATGTTCTGTCTGGTGGAGACAGAGAGCATGAGGATGCCGACAGGGCAGGGAGAGCAGGTGACATGGAGGTGAGTGAGAAAAGGAGAAAATGTTGATGACTGATCTGTGTTGCTGTTGTTCTTACGAAATCATAATTAATGTTTGCACAACGGAGGTTAGGTTTAGGCACAGGTGCTACTGAGGTTAGGATTATGCACAGGTGTCTCTTAGGTTAGGTTTAGGCACAGTTGTTTCTGAGGTTGGGGTTAGGTCCAAGGGTGGGGGGCAGGGGAATATTCTGACTTTGGACTGGGGTAACCAACTAACTACAGGTCAGTGGCAGTGATGGTCTTGGAGTAACATTATTTATGATGTCGTGGGAATAACATCGACACGGCGATATCAGATTGTACAAATGTTGAGTGTCAGGAGTATTTTTTTCAGGGGGACCCCTACACGCCCTGGCAGATTTTGTCCTTCCCTATATTGACTCCATGGCTACAGCCTAGATAGAAAGAGACTGACAATGAGAGAGAGAGTAGTGTTTAACAGGTGTCTGTGAGGATGATGGGGTGGGCTACTGTGTTTTTGTTTAGCTAAACAAACTAGAGTCAGTGATAGAGAAATGGATTAGACTGAGTGGGTTGGAATTGCCTCTAATAGCCTGCCAACACTGTTAGAGAAGTCAGTGCTAGCACCTGTAAACAAAAGTGAACCTAGCCAGAATGCCAGAGAACAGATCTGAAAAACCAAAACAGAACTGGGAACAAAATTTATATTTGCAGTGTTCCAGAAGTATACCATAATTTCAAACCATGGGAAGTTGTAAATAACATATAGTGAGAATTTGTTTTCCCAGTTACAAAAATGACACAACGAAGCATCTATGCATAGCCCTCCTGCAGCTCAAAAATAGTCCACTTTGTATGTATCTAGTGATTTTGTAATTCAGTTAATTAGTAGATACTAATAACCTTAACACAACACAACATGATGCATGTTATCTTACAATGCCCATGGCTTCAAGACAAACTCCTTCACCTCCACCCTATCTCGCGCTCTAGCCGCTAAATGTCAGTGGCAGCCATCTACACTCCTAAAAAACATAAAAATAACCTTATATAGTTACATTGCTTTTGTGTAAAAGGTTCAGATTTCCTTTTTGCTGGTACCAGTTAAATGGGACAAATGTTTTGTTGTGGGGGTTGTTGAGAAGCTGAACATTCCAACCCCTGCAGAATGTTTTTAGATTTATAAATATACACAAATAGTGTCAGAAACCAATAGTGCAAACTCTCCTCGCCCCATCCACCTATTCCGCTCCACTCTATCTTCTCTCCTCCGCCGTCATCCCCTCTCTCCTTTCCTCTCCTCAGCCCAGGCTCGCGACAGCAGCCAGTAGAAAGGCATAAGGCGGCCATGATGAATCGGTACTTAGGCCTGTGGAGGCACACTCGCTCAATGGGCCGTGAATCTCCCTTCGCCAGCGTTAGCCGGCTGAGCGTTGAACAAAGTTAGTTGAATATTTGTAATATTAATGTGCCGACGTGTCGAGAGGCCATCAGCGCAGAACATAAAGGGATAATGCAAGATGATGCGGATCATCTATACCCCATATTTACACAATAGAGCGAGAAGACAAATGGATGGATAGCAGAAGTGTGGACGGGAAAAGGTAAGGAAGGATAGACAAATGTATAAATGGACGGATACAGACGCATTGATGGGCAAAGACATGAACTGATGTATACATAAATGGACGGATGGATAGGTAGATCGGTGGATAAATGGCTATTTGGTCCGTAGTTGCTTTTCTCCCTTCATGTCTTCGACAGAGCCGCAATATAAACTGTCAACACCGTCAAACCAGCCAGCTGTCCATCCTGCGTTTTCAATAGAGACAGCCACTCACCAGTTCTCAGCATATCCCTGTCCATTCCGTCCCAGAGTCCCCTGGGGGGTGACCATCCACAGAGCCGCAATGCGCTTTGCATAGGAATGGGCCACCATACAAAAGCTACAAGCAACAGCAATAAGCTTTCAGCGCGTTAACCAATTATAAAAGGATAAAAAAAAGACACAGCACAGCGCCTCATAAACTCAGACAGGCCTCTTTATAGACTCCAGACTGACATAAATCAATGGAGTAGCAAGTCTGCTTTAGCACAGAAAAACAAAATGCATCATAGCCTACCACATCGCCCTAGGGGACTTTTATTTTGACAGATGGACTTTTCTTTGATCTTGTTTTACAGTGTTTTATTTTTTTACACCCATGTATATCCACTTAAAAAGCTCTGAAAAGGGTCTGTGCACATTGCATTTTAAACTGCACCCGGACGCTAATCTAAACAAATGCTTCACAGAGACTTGGGAAAAGGTTTAAAAAGGCGGCCCGGTTCAAATCTTTCCCCTAACCACTACTGAGCCTTTTGGGGCAACTGTCACTTATGTCATCAATCACATCATATGTTTTTCGGGGCTGTCCCGAAGCGGCCCACAGCTTCACGTGAATGTGCAGCTCTTTTCTGAATTATTTTTTCACACTAATTGTCCCTCCCAGAAAAAAATGCTGACTTGAAAATATTCAATGGGATTGGTTGAACAACCAACTCATAAAAGCAAAAGAAAAGAACAGAATTGAGCCGCTTGTGTAATTGCAGCGTAAGTGATCTGTTTAAGCGAACACGTGCAGGCGTTCACATGCACGCCCCCTGGCAGGTACATACACACACAACGAAACAATACAAAACATACCATTCGCGATACACTAGCTTTCATCTCTGATTACCCATTCGGCGTTCACTACTCTTCCCTCCCAACCCTACTTTGCCTTCTCCACACTTACCGTCAATGAGGGGGAATTATTTCAGCATGAAATTGCATGCTCTCATATTCTCTTTGTTCTGTTTCCCTCCTATCTAACGGGCAATTACATCAGGCTCCATGCGGAGGCCATCTTGTTTCGCTGACCTCTAATTGATCGGCTGCCCGAACTGTTTCGGGCTTATACAACTACGCTTTAAGGTTACATTTCCCTGTTTAAATAATGGATTACACGGTCCATGAAATCCGATTTTGTGAAAACTAGAAAGACGGCGGTTAGCTTTCTCGTTTAAACTCTTTTCTGAGACTTCCCGTGGAGATGGGCAGGATTCCATTTTGAATCTCAGATTCTAGGTTAGCAGGGAACATACAGACAGCCTCTAATTCTCAGCCTCTCAGCGGCAATGTATGTATACCACTTCTCTGGTCATTATGCTCGGAGCATGGTTTTAGTCTGTCCAGGTGCATATTTATAAGACCAATTGACCAATAATTGTGTATGTACTCTATCTAAATTCAACAGAAAGGTATAAAAAAATCTGTTTATTTATTTTTCTACTTGTGGCAGGGCGTTTTTGTGTGTATTTTTCATTCCGCCCACAGTTTGCGATTTTCAATCACTGATAGAGAGCAGAGAGACAGAAAAGGAGAAAGAGAGACAGGGAAAGCTGGAGAGGAGAGAGATGAGCAAGAAATTGACTGAGAGAGATCGTGATGCTGACAAACACAACTCAGCAGGAAGTGTAATTTTTGAGCCCACTTAGACAGAGGAAGTCAGGGGGATTGTGCGAATTAGCGGTTGCCCACGTCTCCTCTGTTCAAAGGGGCTTTGTAGTGCCTACCCACCAGGGAAGAGGAGTGTGCTTGTGTGTATGTGTTTTCCGAACCCATGCAAACAACCCGAGCACTACACCTCCTCCAAAAACAACAGGGTACCTACGCTCCAATTACTCTCAGGATTGCAGGTAAATATAGTAGAGACAGACAGACTGACAGAACGGAGATCCATTCGGGGGGCAGTACACTATATCATTCCAGGACGCTTTGATTAACACATATTGTGCACATATTGTTTACAAGGGAACTGCAGACCTTTAGATGACCAACCTTTAAATAATTCATTGTGGGACATTGGCTCGTACTTCTGAGCTACCAGTAGCTCTTTTTTTTTTACTCTTTCCCAATATGTGGCAAAGATTTTTTAGAAAGGTTCATATACAATATGAGAATGATAATTACTGACTTTATTGACCATTGTTTTTAAGGTAAAATAAAAATGTTAATGAATTAGTTCAAGAAATAAAGGTTGGTATTTTTGTCAAATCACAGTGCATGTTTAACAGAGGGGTGTTGATTCATGGTGAATTGCGGTTCTATTCATGGTCCTCTATAAATGGACTGCTGTCTGTTTCATGAACTTTTCTGGAGTCATAAAATGAAAAAGACATCAACAAGCCTCAAAGGAGTAGCTTCATCTTTCAGTGAGTGTTACACAACAAAAAATATTTAGTTTTCACTACATTGTACCAAAACACTTTCAACAGTCAGCCAAACATCTCTATATGCCTAAAACATGGCTACATCAGTGATTTGTATTGTACCTTTGAGCAAACTTTGAGTTTATGACAATTCACTGAATACAACAAGAAACCTTTAAGATCTATTATCTATTATCATGTCCAATTCTGTTCGCTGGTATTGAATCCTTTTAAGTAGCACTGCCGGATTGAGGAATAACAGGAAACCTAGTAATATCTTGCACCTTTCTCGGTAATGGACAATCGGTCCATTTTCAAAAACATATTCTGAAACCTACGGTGTGGACCGCATTACGAATACAATGCCTGTGTTTTTTTTTTCTCAACCATTGTATCTCTGTCCATTTACAGAAACTGATGGAGGAACATCTGGCATATGTCTGTATTTCTCCATCTTCAGTTCTGGTCAAGGCCAAAGGCCCTTATGGTTTTCTGGGGGGCAAAATGGAAACATGGGAAACATGCATGGAGGAGTAAGATTTAAACAAAGATGTCAGTGGCCATTTTGTATGTACGAATTTGTTCACTGTTGAACTGCATCCTGTTTTTCAGTAGTTGTTTTGACAGGTTTCATCAGAACAATTATATAGTGACTTTACCAGGTGACTACGACTGAAATCCCATTCACAGAAACTACCTTGACAGATGGACTTTAACTGCCTTGCTCAGGGACAGAACAACATTGTTTTTCACCTTGCCAGTTAGGGATTAGCACAAGCAAATGTTCAGGTACTTGTCAGCTCTAACCACTAGCTCTCCTTCTGCCCAACAGCTCACCACTTCGCCCTCAGAGTACCTCTGCAGGTGAAAGATGAGATGGCATTTTCAGTTCTATACAGGGAGTGGAAATTTGACTTCCCAATCCTTATCAGCCTGGTTTGCAATCACAGCCTCTGTTATTGATAAGAGGGGCCTTGCCTAGGGATGGGTCTGAACCAGATACAGTTTAAATAGGATCGAAACGCCAGAGGTAGAAGTTGCCCTTCACCACTGGTCTTGGATCGGATTATCCAAGCCTGAACCATAACCTTCCCTATTTGTGGAAATAAAACCAGATCCTGTCTCAGTTGTTAAGAAAAGGTTTTAATGAATATGCTCCTCAAAGTCATCTGTCTCCATGGCCAATGACAGTCGGCGGAGCAAGCAACGGCGGAATAGTGTGCAGAGGTGCGAACGCAAATAGGCCCACGCGCACAGCCCTCACATCGACGTATTGACCGTAGCAGATGGGCATCAATCAATCTTATCTCTGCTCCACACCTTCTCCCTCACACATCCAAAAATGGCACTCTGCTGGGAGGGCTAAGCACGCCATATTATCGCCAAAGACCTTGAGCTCATTTCATACTTGGTGCGTGTGTGTGTGTTAGTGTGTCTAAGTGTCTGTGAAAGTGTGAGAGAGAGAGACTGAGTGTGGGAGTGTCAGTGCCACAGGTTATGTTAGGTAACCAGTGAATAACAAAAAAAAAAGGATGTCAGAAACAGAATATGCCCTGAAGCAACTAAACACTTGTTTTTAGAAACAGACCAATTTTCTCACCTTCCAAGCCTTCCCTTTCAACAGTAATGGATTCAATTTTAATTATTTGTTGGGAAAATCAAGCAAGGTTCTACATCTTTATAGAATGACACAACACATTTCAACGGTATTACAGCGGCATTTGACAAGTAAGCTGTTTAGGAATCAATGACAACGCGTCCCACTATAATGCTTGAGATGCATTTGATCAAAGAAAGACTACAGTGCACTGCCCTTCAGAAAATGCATGAAATACAATCAATACCTTACGTCTCACAAAGCCATGTCAAGTACGAGAGAGCTGTGAAATCAGTTGTGCACCATCACAACAAAGCTTAAAAACACACTCTCCTTATACACCTAAAATACATTTACCATACAGCCTGTGTTCGCATAAAGCTTGTGTAATATGATATACTGCAAATATTCAGTCCCTTTGAAGTTGGAAAATATGAAAAACTATTTATTATTTACAATTCCCAAGTCCAGGGCCTTTAGGTTCATGACGAATTAAATTCCCAAACCATGAATGGTTGACTGTTCAGAATAACTAAATTGATATTAATTCCGATGCAAACCCAATCTTGTATTTTCAAGGTTTGTTTAGCTAGGTCTTGGGAATGATAGTGAACATTATGCTGTAAAAGAAAGACAGTGGCCTAGGTTGGTCCAGCAGTCTATGCAGATGACACTGATCTTGAATTTGGCCCACTGTTCTTTTAGCAAAAAAAAACCCTCTTTCCTTTAACTTACCCTAACGTATCTATGTAAAAGAAAAAAGCATAAAAATGCCAGGAAAAATGTAAAACAACTAAAATAGGAAACTATTATGGTCAGACGTTTTTCCCAAGTTGATTTTCCCGGGGAGAACTCCAGACAGTAGTTTGAATGCTCAGACAATTCCACCATTACAGGGCACATACCCATGACGTTTCCTTACCTCGGCAGACATTCCCGTTATCTGTCTCGAACCCAGCCTTGCAGGTGCAGCTGCCAATAGGAACCATCCACTCTCCATCTCCGTTGCAGTATAGCTTTATGGGCACGTCCACCTCCTCCGAATTAGGGATGCAAATCCCTCTGGCGATGACCAGCGAGGTACTCTCAGCACCCGTCATGGTCTCTGGGAAGATGGCGAAGTTCTGCACTACGCTAGGACACTTCTTATAAAACACCCTGACGGACAGAAGCGACATGCAAGCCCCATAGTCCTGAAAGGCCAGGTAGAACCCATTCTTCGACAGTGGGCCGAAGCTCCGGACTTCCGTGTTGACCTTCATCAATCGTCCCCCAAAATCCACCTGAGAGAAGCTCTCGTCGGCGGCGATGGTGTCCACCTTCAGGTAAGGGGCCTGCATCCAGAAATCAGTTCCCTTGGTGGCAATGACCACGTCTGTCTCATAGTAGTAGAGGTTGAAGGTCTCCTTGCAGGAGCCAGGGACGTTGGGGATGGAGCTGCAGTCCCGCACCGTGAAGCGCATCTCCACGTAGATCCTCTGAGCTCCGTGGCGGTCAATGAAGGTGGTAAGGAGCCAGTTGTTCTGGCTGGGTTCGAACACGTTGCACACCTGGTAGGTCCGGATGGTGTTGAGGTTCTCATCGTAGCCACTCACCTCTTCCCACTGAGACAGAAAAGAAATTAGATGGAGAAAAGAGAAAGGTGTTCGGTTAGAAAATTATTTTGCAGTCAGAACACAGCTAACTGTTCGGCACTGTGATTCCAAGAAAGAAGGTCGCTCAGCAAGTATAAACTCGGGTGTTTCTTTTAACATATTTCATAAGACTGCTGGACCACCCTAGGCCATGAAACTGTGAATTTTAAAGACAGAATTGTGGCAAGATGTGAAGAATTCTCTGCTGTTCCAGTCACGAGCTGGGGGCATGACATCAAGCTGGGGAGGGAGTTGGTGCCCAACTTTCTCTATCCACAGTTTCCAGCTGAGTCAGTGGTCACCAGCAGCTTACGTTGCTACCCACACCAGCATTAGCAAGGGTTCCGTTCTGTATTATTGTAGTTCTGTGTGCGTTGTTGCCAACGTCAGCACTCTTCCATATGTCATCAAATCTGACAGTATCATGTCTGTTTTATCACTAACACCTTTCCTGTAGATTATCAAGTTATTGTATCAGTGTAACATCACAAAATCTAGCTTACGTTCATATTTGAATAGCTGCATATAGTACGCTCCACTGCTCCCCCATTACAGTCATGTACAGGGTATTTTTGTATGAAATCTTATCTGTATCCATTAATATCATTCATGGTTCCTCCCTACTTGTTTCACAAACCTGTACATTCCTATTCTACAGTTTTAAGGTGACAGTAGTCCATTTATGCAGTTCAAAATATGCCATTACTTTATATGGGGAAATTAGTTTGCCAAAAATTCTTACACTTTCTTGTTTGCTAGCTTCGACCCGTCTTTCTTGATGATAACCATCAATCATGAACAAGCAAATATAGCACTCTTGCCACCTAGTGGCACAGTTTATAATACAGCCTATTATGTATATTTTCCCGCCACATATTATGTATGCCTTTTCCTATAATGTTTACTACTACTACTGTACACATATTCCATAGAAAGCATATTCTATTTACTTCATGCATAGTCCTTATGCCTTATTTCTATTGCATTATGCCATTACTTTAACATAGCTCCAACCACAATAAATATATGAATATTTTGATGATTAGTGAGGTGTTAGCGACTGACAATGTGAACATTGACGTATTTGGCAATCAGTCTCCTTATGCAACTTCTCATGGCTTCACATTTAGGGGCGCCTGGTTTTTGACAAGGATAACATGTCTGCATGTCATGTTGAATGCCCATCGTTGATAAGTCAGTTTTTAAATGGTCCATGCAAAAAATGGCTCTGGAATGATTTTACTAACAAAGACAGTTGAACCACACACGAGCAAATTCATTTTCAGCATGTTGCTCCAGTCTGTATGCGGTGCGCGTGTTTGATCATCTGCAGATAAGCCCTACACTCAGCTTACATGTGCACCATCCTCAGTGTGTCAACTGTATATGTTACACTGCAAACCTAAACAGAGCACGCCTGGAGCAAGAGTCAAACTCTTCTTTAGGGACCTACTGGGTTCAATATTGGTGAGTGGAATTAGATTGGGGAGTGACTAATACACATAATTGATGACAAAACATGCCTGGTGCTTCTACAAATGCTACTAATAGAGCATCTCATGCATCTCATGTAGTGTGTTCATGTTCTTGTGGTTGAGTGAATGATTTAAGCATCCAAAAAGGAAAAAATCTATCATTTCTGGTGATGATGTGAGTGACTTGATTGTTGGTTTGTGAACACACATCTGTTTATAGAAAGTTATAAACTGTATGATAACACATTAATAGAAATATGGTTTGATGTAGAACCAATTACTTTTGTAGAACCAGTTCTTTCTATGTGTTCTAAATCCAATGACAGGATCATGGACATAAACATTATGGTGCAGCTGACATTCTGAAAGGACAGTTGCCTGACTTCACATTACGTTCAAAAGTTTGCGGTCACATAGAAATGTCCTTGTTTTCAAAAGAAAAGCAAACGTTTTGCCTGTTAAAAGAATATCAAATTGATCAGAAATTACAGTCTGAAACAAATAAATTTCTTCTGAAACTCATCAGGCTATTCTTGTTCTGAGAAATTAAGGCCATTCCACGTGAAAAACATAAGATCTTGTACAACCATGCGTACTACTCCCATCACAGAAAAGCACTGTCTCTAACCAGAATAGAAAGACAAGTGTCTAAAAGAATATCTAAAACTTACCCTTAACCCAAACCCATTTTAACACACTCTGAAATACAATTTTGTTTTGCATTTCAGAAGTGTCTGTTCAGCCTTTTCCACCTGAACTAAGCAGTTGATGGAAGTGGGACATTTTCTATGAATACGGAAATGGGAAATATGTTTTATATAAAAATATATTGTGTTGCTCATAAGACTTCCTGAAATGGCAGTTCCCTGTCGACCAAGAGTTTAGAAAAAGAGCATTATGTAGAGGTAGAACAGTAACAGGTTGCACTGGTAGTCCAGATCCATGTAAAGAAATCCTGGTTTACGCAGAACCAATTCACATTGTAGAACCAGTTCTTTCAAAGTTTTTTTTTTTTTAATCTGCGAAACGGGCATGATAACTGTCGTGCTGACACGACAGCTCTCTGTAGATTGTACTTACAGTTGTGCTCATAAGTTTGCATACCCTGGCAGAGATTGTAAAATTTTGGCATTGATTTGGAAAATATTACTGATTGTGCAAAAAACCTGTCTTTTATTTAAGGATAGTGATCATATGAAGCCATTTATTATCATATAGATGTTTGGCTCCTTTTTCAATCATAATGATAACAGAAATCACCCAAGTGGCCCTGATCAAAAGTATACATACCCTTGAATGTTTGGCCATGTTACACACACACACAACGTGACACACTGGTTAAAATGGAGATTCATTTCCCACAACTGTGCTTTTTAAATTGAAATTACTGTCTGTGTGTAAATAGTCAATGAGTTTGTTAGCTCTCATGTGGATACACTGAGCAGGCTGGATACTGAGCCATGTGGAGCAGAAAAGAATAGACCAGCATAACAAGGTAATGGAACTTTATAAAGATGGAAAATTATATAAAAAGATAACCAAAGCCTTGCACATGCCAGTCAGTACTGTTCAATGACTTATTAAAAAGTGGAAATTCGGGGATCTCTTGATACCAAGTCAAGGTCAGGTAGACCAAGAAAGATTTCAGCCAAAACTGACAGAAAAATTGTTCGGGATACAAAGAAACACCCACAGGTAACCTCCGGAGAAATACAGGCTGCTCTGGAAAAAGACGATGTGGTTGTTTCAAGGAACACAATACGACGATACTTGAACAGAAATGAGCTGCATGGTCGAGTTGCCAGAAAGAAGACTTTGCTGCACCAATGCCACAAAGGACTGCATGTAACAAAGGACTACATGCTGTCATTGATGCTAAAGGGGGAAATTCACAGTATTAAGAACTAAGGGTATGCAGACTTTTGAACAGGGGTCAGTTCATTTTATTCTTTATTGCCATGTTTTGTTTTATGATTGTGTCATTCTGTTATAACTTACAGTTGATTATGAATCCCATAAGAAATAAAAGACATGTGTTTTGCCTGCTCACTCATGTTTTCTTTACAAATGGTACATACATTACCAATCCTCCAAGGGTATGCAAACTGTACACTTCTGGGGCACAAATCTTGTAATAATTTTCATTCAGATTACAGTATCAGATTGAAATTACAATATTAACTGTAGAAACTGTTTGTATCGGAATGGAACAATGAGCAAAATATCTATTAGTTAAAGACAGCTTTAAAAATATTGAGAGGAAGAATTTTATGGTCTGGTAACTTCTATTTTAGCCTAGATAAAACTCCAAAATCACATTGTTGTAACATCTCCCTTGGAGGTGTCAGTCATTTTTGCCGGACCGCATAAACGGAGCCGGCCAAAAAGAGTGAATGTCTCTTGCTGAGTGAGTGAGTGGGTGAGCGAGTGAGTGGAGTGAGTCAGTGAGCGAGTGACTACCCTCAGTGTAGTGTTTAGAGACGTTGACTGCAATGCAGGCGACCAGTGTTTGAGCCTCGCCACAGACAAAACATAATACGCATTAGGATTTGTTCAGGATAGACAAAAACGTCGCTAGTTACAACCTTCAGTAGCTACATTATTGTAAGCCTAAAATTAAAATGTTTAGTTATATTGTGACTATTTCTGGGGGATTTTCGAAGTACACATCCATGCATGTTTTGGAGTAATAGCCTATAGATCACAACCCCTTGCGCAGTAAAAAAGAAGGGGTTTCTACAATTCTCTTGATGAAATAGTCAGTTATCGTCATGTCATTCACAAATGAAAGAAAAACAAACCTTGTTGTGCCATGGAATGAAATAGCTGTGTAAAGTTCATCTTCAGTCTTGCTAGCAATTGCTCAATTCTTATGACTATTCCATGTAGTACGTTAGTAGATACTTGTAGGTCTATTTCTGTCTGAAAAAATCCACAGTTCATAGATGCTATTTGTGGTGGAAGTAAACATAATGTTAGTCACTTTAACACAATGATTAATGGTGTCTAGCCTCTTAATAATAAGTACCCCAAATCTGGGGTACTAGAACCTTTAGAATCCTTAGAACCTTTAAAATATTTCTTCAGTAGTTGCTTATCTTCCTCTCTGGCAGAGTATAGCATATCTGCTATTGGTCTCAATACCATTTATGGGCATACAGACTTTTATGACCCCTTCACTCCCCTCCCCTCCCTTCCGTTTTCCTTGAAGCTAATGCTAAGTTAGCGTAGCTTAGCATAGCTTTAGGTTGGATTGACAAGTCTAGTAGCCAATTAGATTGTCCCTTCAGTGGTAGGCTGATTTCCCAGGCGAGCGAGAGCCTCTCTATGGATCCTCGTTGCGCAACAGGTCGAAGGTCGCATGGAAAGTCACTGGGATGAGAATGTTGTGTTTTTACTGTAAAAAATGGCTTTTTATACTAAACATTACAGATGTATATCAAACAGTGGAATGATGTAATTTAAAGATTTGAAGTAAAGGGACACTTGGAAACGGCCCTTGACACCACTTACTAAAATTGCTGCCCAGATCTAGTACTTATGTCTATCAATCCCCAATTTTTTTCTGATAATGTTGACATGTTTGGGTAACCATAGGATGTGTGTAAAGCTGGTTATATAAATATTTGAGTTTTAGCCTGTCCAAGAAAAATTTAAAAGAATGTTGTGTGTTCTAGCTTGTGCCTGAAAACCTTTCTTCCAATCTACATTCTGCTGAATTCCTCATAATCTCCCATGTGTATTTTATACACAATACCTTCACTGTGCATATCCTGAAAACATATGTGCACATAAATTGCAGTTATAATGGGCAAGGGGAGTATAGGCGGAATTCTCAATTTCTTCATTTATTTAGCTATATATTCAAACTTGGAGTGATGTTAATGATCGAATGTCAAGATGCAATTTTCTGGTGAGGCAGTATGTCCCAATCGGCCCCAATACTGCCATACTAGCTTACTATATACAAGACAGTATGTACTTCATCATCCGCAAAGTATGTACTTCTAGTACGTAGTATGCAATTTGAGATTCAGCCAATGCTTTCGAATTCCTTGTAGTTCACATATTCAACAGCTATTCAACTGTTATTGTATGGACGACCATCTACAGTAACCTTTGTACAAGAGTACACTTTAGTTCCATTAATAAACGTTCTGTTACCCACATTATTTCAGCAAAAATGTAATGGCTGGGAGAAAAGTTGCATTTGGAAACTATGTGGAGTAAGAAGTACTACCAGAAAACCTTCAATGGTTTGACCAGGGTTCAATTCCCCTCTCAGATGTTAAAATTTTTGTCTCAGAAATATTTATCCACTTTTCAGCGGTCGCACAACAATATATATCCATTCTGTAATAACATGAATAACATATATTTAAGAGAATAATTATATTACGTGACACTTTTATACTGTTATTGTTTTTTAAGAAACGAATAACACTTTTTTTCAGACCGAGTACAAGTACGATTACTTATATTTGGGTACTAGCCAATACCGAGTACCGCTAACATGTACTCAAAGCTGCACTAGGTAGGATGTTTTCAGTAAAAAAACATATGTTTTGTCCACTATAAACATGTTGTTTCCACGATTCTCT
Organism: Esox lucius; assembly: GCF_011004845.1. Classification (NCBI taxonomy): domain Eukaryota; kingdom Metazoa; phylum Chordata; class Actinopteri; order Esociformes; family Esocidae; genus Esox; species Esox lucius. Next base: position 5,079,458 of record NC_047571.1, on the reverse strand, counting down.
CTACTTTTCACTGACTTTTCCAAGTAGTAAGATACTAGTAGGCCTATTTCAACCTAATAGGCTATTAAAACGGCCAGTGGCAAAAGCCACACAGTTCATTGATGCTATTTGTCATGGAAGTAAACTTCATAAGAAATGTTAGTCAGTTTAACACACTGCTTAGTGGTGTCTAGCTAAATATTCAAACTTGTCGTGATGTTAATGCCTGGAAAAATTATCTAATGTTGAGGTGCAATTTTATGACAACTTGTGTATCCCAATTGGTCCCAATACTGGCATACAGTGTCCGAAATTTACTTTTTGGCTCACCTGCCAAAGGGACTGGAAGATGAATAAATCCACCAGTCAAGCATATGTTATACTGGCCAAAGTAATAATTTCCTTTTCGTGTCATGTATACATTTATTTCAGTACATTTCATAGAGATAATAATGTATTTTGTTGAATACAAACTTTTTATTTCCAATGACAAATTAGTTGTTTCTGCTTTTATCTTCACCATACTGGCCACACACAGAACAACTAGTCACCACAGCCTCAGCATTATACTGCACCCAGCCTCTTGAAACTCTATCTCCAAACCTCAAATTCTCACAAAAAGTATATTTTTCCATGTGATGCTACAAACATGTTTTTTATTAATTGCAATAATGTCATCCCTTTTCATCAGTCTCCCTTTCTTGTCAACTAAACATTATTTGACAATATTTATTGAACATAATTCTCTACTAACCTAATTACTCCTTCTCAATTAATCATTCTTTAAAAGTGTTCACGAATCCCCTCCCATATTTACAACACAATCCCGCTCCAAACCTAATGAGCAAAAGCAAATGAACAAGAACATAAAAAAATATTTATATTAGAAAGGTTCTCTACATTAACTTACTTGAGCTCTAACCATTTCGGAAATGTGCTCCAACTTATAATATTCTTGACCTTATATATAGTATTATTTAAATAGTAATTTGTTTAATTTATATTTTACCCCACATCGTTTTCCCAATGCATCTTCATTGGTCAACCAGACTAGGCAACATCAAGAGTTCCGATCTGTTTACGTTGCAGGTTTGCGACCAAGTTTGAAAATGAGCAGACAAACCCAGCAGAATAGAGAGCGAGAAACTTGCTAACATGCTAAGTCTATGAAAAAACAATAGCATTGCTTTCTTGTAGCCTACAATGTTAGGTGGTGCTTGGATGCTGTTTTCATGTAAACCCACGCAAATGCAACATAGCACTGTTGAAAAGAAAAGATGAATACTGCTGTTATTCCCATATTAACTGCAGATACACTGCCAACAAGTGACTTTCATTTATTTGGGTAAAAGACATACGACAAAACTATCAATCTGGCAGAGAAAAACATGTTTAAATAACATGATTGCTTAATAACTTTTCCATGAATTGGTAAAGAAGCATCTTCATTTTAATTTAGCAGATATCTGTTTAAATCTGAAAAGTCCCACAATGCAAACAAATGAGTGTGTTTTTGAAGGACCCATTTAAATAGTTTGATCACATGACAATTATTTCCTAGTAAGATACATGAATAATTTTTGTAACTAGTATTTTAAGTAGTGTCTGACCATATATTTTTTCCTCTTACTTTTACCATAGTATATTACAAATAAAAGTACTTTACTTCAGTACAGACATTCAGTACTCTACCCACCCCTGCATATTAGTGCTACACTAATATAATATGTCATGTTCTATTCCCTGTTTTCTGAAAGGCTACAGTAGTTCCTGTAGCTGCCCTCAGCGTCTCGCCCCGCTTATAGTGTGCGGCCACCCGACATTCTAGACCCCGCAGAGCACCCTCAAAACATTTCCAGCATCTGTTTATAAAGAAATAGACATCAAACACAACTTTAAAGCTGTAAGCTAGGTGCTTTATGTTGCTAAACTACTTTTTTAAAGTAGCTCTAATGCAGGAAAACGTTATATAAATCTTAAACAACTTGACTAATGAAAGAGACCTATAGACCAACAATAACAAACTGTATAAAGAGACAGACCAGCTAAAGACTAGGAACAAATCATTTAAGTAGGAACACCAGCCACCTACACCAGAGAAACCAGCTAAAATACAGCTATAACAACCTGCCTTCAGACCAGTTTCAGGCAACCCTGCATCTCGAGAATTAGGTTTACAGTATATACAATGATTGTGTAAAATGCGATTATGTTTGGTGTTGCAATATGAGAAGGCCTGTTGAATCTCATACTGGACCCTAGGGGCAGTTGTGAAGTTATTCATAGTTAAATAGAGCGGCTGTTTGCTATGACGTTGTGGTGGACGGGCAGTGACAATTTCTTCTGTGTTGAAACATGAACCTTCATCATAACCCTAACTTATGCACAGTGATGCTTAACCTCAAACCTAAGTTAACCTTGAATATAATTCGTAACAAGATATTCTTAATTTTGAATCGATTATCTTAATGATCAAAATAATAGGGAAACATTAAAGTCTAATGTAGAAGCGAGTAGTTACGGAGCAATTGCACTGGGTGTATGTTGATATTAAATGTAACAGCCCTGGTGATATGTTCATACTGGACATAATCGTTTTACAAAATTGGAATTCCTGAGATGCAGGGTTGGATTCAACATAGCAATAAAAGGTGAAAGAGATTGGACCATAATGAACTACCACAACAGCTTTTACAAACATTTTCAAAGAAATACCCTAGACAAGATAGAGGAACCTTTGGAGAATTATGATTTTTAAATTTTTACAATCGCCAACTGTAGGATTGTGTAGCGATCAATTTTAGGATTTACAGGGGAGAAGGAGAACTGATCCTACTCACTTGGCACAATAATATACTGCCCGAAAATATTTGCTGATTTTGTACGTTTGCTCACTGACAAAGAAATGACCAGTCTATAATTTTAACGGTAGGTTCATTTGTGAAAGTGAAAAAAAAAAGAAAAATGAATGTAAAACTTTTTTTAATCTTAATTTGGTATGCCCATTGGTGATTAGAAACCTATAGTGGTCACTACACGCAACTTCAAATCTTGAACATCATCTGCTAGTAGTAATTAAGGAAGGAGTAGACCATGACGAGGACCGAACACACATATGCCAATATGGAACAGTCAAGGACAGAGAACAAAGTGGCAAGTAAAGATGATCATGTCCATAACAATGCCACACCATGCCAAGTTTTAACAGATGAGAACGATGAGGCACCAGGCTTTAAGGGCAAACCAGAAGCTCACTTGTCACACTCTGATAACTCAGGTAGGAGATCCTCCATAGCATGTTGTTGTTTGTTCACCTACTGCCTGGGATCATAGGCATGGGTCTCCAACACATGAATGTAATAGGTGGGATAAAAGATTGTAAAGCCAGCAACAGCAAACTGATTAAGTAAAAATATGAGTTACATACAAGCTACAACAACATCACCAAGGACCAAGCTACTACAACCTGACTAAAGAAAGAGACCAAATGACAAGAGAAAGACATGAACTTCAGAAAACCTTTTCTGCTTTAAAATGATGATGAAGTAGCTAACATTCAAGATAAAGTCTATCTAATACACAATGAACAAGGAGAGAGACCTGTTGAAGAGAGAGAGATGGGCTACAGAGGAAACTTGCTGAACTAAAAGAAAACGGGTCTGAAAGTTTTCACTGACCACAGCCTACTGGACAGGAATACAACATGATAATGGTGATGGGGATCCAGATTATAGGGAAGTGCTGAAATCTGTCCTAATTCGATATGGAAAGATTTTTCATGTGCTGCCTCTGTTAATTGGGTCTACAAGATGACTGTTTAACGTTGTTAAATTAATGCATGTACAGTGGGGAGAACGATTTTGCAGGTTTTCCTACTTACAAAGCATGTAGAGGTCTGTAAATTTTTTTAATGATTTTTAAATAATTAATTTGCATTTTATTGCATAACATAAGTATTTGATCACCTACCAACCAGTAAGAATTACGGCTCTCACAGACTTCTTAGTTTTTCTTTAAGAAGCCCTCCTGTTCTCCACTCATTACCTGCATTAACTGCACCTGTTTGAACTCGTTACCTGTATAAAAGACACCTGTCCACACACTCAATAAAACAGACTCCAACCTCTCCACAATGGCCAAGACCAGAGAGCTGTGTAAGGACATCAGGGATAACATTGTAGACCTGCACAAGGCTGGGATGGGCTACAGGACAATAGGCAAGCAGCTTGGTGAGAAGGCAACAACTGTTGGCACAATTATTAGAAAATGTAACAAGTTCAAGATGACGGTCAATCTCCCTCGGTATGGGGCTCCATGCAAGATCTCACCTTGTAGGGCATCAATGATCATGAGGAAGGTGAGGGATAAGCCCAGAACTACACTGCAGGACCCGGTCAATGACCTGAAGAGAGCTGGGACCACAGTCTCAAAGAAAACCATTAGTACCACACTACGCCGTCATGGTTTAAAATCCTGCAGCGCACGCAAGGTCCCCCTACTCAAGCCAGTGCATGTCCAGGCCCGTCTGATGTTTGTCAATGACCCTCTGGATGATCCAGAGGAGGAATGGGAGAAGGTCATGTGGTCTGATGAGACAAAAATAGAGCTTTTTGGTATAAACTCCACTCGCCGTGTTTGGAAGAAGAAGAAGGATGAGTACAACCCTAAGAACACCATCCCAACCGTAAAACATGGAGGTGGAAACATCATTCTTTGGGGATGCTTTTCTGCAAAGGGGACAGGACAACTGCACCGTATTGAGGGGAGGATGGATGGGGCCATGTATCGCGAGATCTTGGCCAACAACCTCATTCCCTCAGTAAGAGCATTTGAAGATGGGTCATGGCTGGGTCTTCCAGCATGAGAAAGACCCGAAACATACAGCCAGGGCAATTAATGCTTCGTAAGAAGCATCTCAAGGTCCTGGAGTGGCCTAGCCAGTCTCCAGACCAGAACCCAATAGAAAATCTTTGGAGGGAGCTGAAAGTCCGCATTGCCCAGCGACAGCCCCGAAACTTGAAGGATCTGGAGAAGCTCTCTATGGAGAAGAGGGCCAAAATCCCTGCTGCAGTGTGTGCAAACCTGGTCAAGAACTACAGGAAACGTATGATCTCTGTAATTGCAAACAAAGGTTTCTGTACCAAATATTTAGTTCTGCTTTTCTGATGCATCAAATACTTATGTCATTCAATAAAATGCTAATTAATTACTTAAAAATCATGATTTTCTGGATTTTTGTTTTAGATTCCGTCACTCACAGTTGAAGAGTACCTTTGATAAAAATTACAGACTTCTACATGCTTCGTAAGTGGGAAAACCTGCAAAATCGGCAGTGTATCAAATACTTGTTCTCCCCACTGTGTATATATATGTGTGTGTATAAATCAGTTACACTTATTCACCACAAATCGAAAAAAGCTATTGCTATGCTGCACTAAACGAAAAATGCATTTCACTAAAATGGAACAATCATTTTAACACAAGGTCTTTCAAAGAGTCATTGATCTTTTATAAAACTTTTATAAATGTTATATACTTTCTTGGCAACATTCTCTAGGCTACTACTTCTTTCTGCAAGGCAGCCTCAACAGTCACAACCTGTTACAATCCTCACACGAAACCATACAAAACTTTGCCCACTTCTGTAGTCTGGACCATGGTTAGGAGTGCGGCAAATCGCTTTCTCGCATTATAGAAAGATAATAGTATTTCAAGTTCACGTTAAGGGAAATGTATTTTCTTGTACGTTTTTTCTGACCGGACTCCACCATGCTTCATGTATCGACTGAAATTACATAGTCAATAGGGCTAATTTGGATACTTTATATGGGTAATTGTAGGCATTCTTTGGGCGGAGACTGTAAGCTCATTCACATATGCAGAAGTATAGTATGGGTCTAATTTATCAACAGAAGCATGCGTATATGTTGCGTACGCCAGTTTGATAAATGCCAATAATTTTGTGCACACTCAAATCGGAAGATTTCCACATACACCAGAATTCTGTTAGAAACATACGCACAATTGATACATGACGCCCCAGGGATGGAGACCAATTGAAGAGGGAGAGTGATGTGCTTCTTGGATTAAAAGAAAACGGGTCTGAAGTTGTGTGTGACGCAAATAGAAACAGGATCTGTGAGCAGAAAATGTTACTTTTACAAGTGGCATGTATTGATTGGTAGAGGTGGACAGAGGACTTCTCTTGGTTGAATATGTAATAATCTTGCTTAAGAGCCTTCAGTCCAGTTAGAGTATTAGAATATAGACCAGGTAGGTGTTTGTGTCATGTCATAGCATTTATGATGTTGAATACAGGACTGCAACATCGGTGTTGATGTTCTTGCTGTCATGGTAAACACGTTCACATTCTATTCATCGGATCTATACAGCCTATCGCCTAGATGTACTCCCTATAGCAGTTTTTAGCACTGTAACAGCTGCTGATATAAAAAGGGCTTTATAAATACATTTGATTGTTTGATATAGCAGACATGCAAAGATTATTGGTTGAAATGTATAGAAGACTGATTTAAGGAAACGCTGCCACAATCACACCTTGCTTGGGACTTATAGTAAACACTGAAATAAACACAAAAACTGTCTTCTACCACTAGGTTTTTTTTTGCCTTCTCTATGTAGGACATGCATTCTGTAAATATTTTGTAATTCATCAATCTTAAAAAAAAAATGTATTTAAAAATGGGTAGGCTATGAATATGTACCAATGAATATGTAACAGTACCATTTTGGTCCTGACCAAAAATGCATAGTGGATGAGGTGGGCCTAGGGTAACCAGCCCCGTTTTTCCAGGGACAGTCCTGACTTACTTAAAAACAATTGTGTTTTGTCCCGTATTTTCATTTGGTCCTGTTTTTTGATTGGTCCGAAGTACTGCCCATCCAAATGAGACAGGTTATCATGATTTGCCATGCTTGTCAGTCTTAAAGTATCTCTTTTTATAGTCTAACCATAATCCAATCACATTTTACTTCTCATAAGCTGCCAAGACAAGCACCTGTGCACGCAAAATCCCAACTTGCTGTAATAACCATGAAGGCAATGTTAGGCTATTTGTTTGACTACGTTTTTGATAAAATGCACAGCTTCCTAAGACAAACTCATTAAAGACCAACGTACTCTGAGGGAGATTGCCTCACACGAAAAGTACAACAGGCCATCAGGCTCCACACCCCCCGAATCAAATTAGCAAAAGAGAGTAGGCGTAATTCTGTTATGTTATTACAGTTGTTGCTGTGTATCCCTGAAACGTAGGCTGTGTTAATATTTCAGACCATAAAGTGTTCATGTTATTCAGAGTGCAAGTGGTCTTTTGTTGTTGTTTCAGTCCAATTCATTTATATGTCACACATGCAAAATGTTATAAAAGTATAGCCTTTAGAGTGGAAACTGTAAATCTTTGCCTTTTTCAGAGAAATGCACAATGTATTGTTCTGAGTGAAACGCTCATTTGTTGCTTCAGTCTAAGACAGTACGCACACAAGATGCTGTATATGTGCATTTGATAATACCATTTTATGGACAGGGAAATAGAAGGCCCTACTTTGTTGTTCATTGTGTAGGTGGTGGTTGTGTGCGTGGGAGGGGGGGCTTGGTTATAATCTGACAGTCCCGTATTTCACCCTATTGAATCTGGTTGATTTGGGGGCCCCCCCCTTCCCTATTGGTCCGGGGCTCACTAGCGGACTGGCGCCCCCTAGAGGTCGGGAGCCCTAAGTCTATGTTGCTTATGCCTAGGGCTGGCCCTGCATTTGGATTTGCATACATGATGATGAATACAGGACAGCAACCATCCATCCATCCATCCATCTTCTTCCGCTTATCCGGGGCTGGGTCGCGGGGGCAGCAGTCTAAGCAGGGATGCCCAGACTTCCCTCTCCCCAGACACTTCCTCTAGCTCTTCCGGGGGGACACCGAGGCGTTCCCAGGCCAGCCGGGAGACATAGTCCCTCCAGCATGTCCTAGGTCTTCCCCGGGGTCTCCTCCCGGTGGGACGGGACCGGAAAACACCTTCCCAGGGAGGCGTTCCGGAGGCATCCGAAACAGATGCCCAAGCCACCTCAGCTGACCCCTCTCGATGTGGAGCTCCTCCCGGGTGACCGAGCTTCTCACCCTATCTCTAAGGGATCGCCTGGCCACCCTGCGGCGAAAGCTCATTTCGGCCGCCTGTATCTGGGATCTTGTCCTTTCGGTCATGACCCAAAGCTCATGACCATAGGTGAGAGTAGGAACGTAGATTGACTGGTAAATTGAGAGCTTCGCCTTGCGGCTCAGCTCTTTCTTCACCATGACAGACCGTTACATCGACTGCATTACAACAGAAGCTGCACCGATCCGTCTGTCAATCTCCCGTTCCATCCTTCCCTCACTCGTGAACAAGACCCCTAGATACTTAAACTCCTCCACTTGAGGCAGGCACTCTCCACCAACCTGAAGTGGGCAAGCCACCCTTTTCCGACTGAGGATCATGGCCTCGGATTTGGAGGTACTGATTTTCATCCCCACCGCTTCACACTCGGCTGCAAACCGTCCCAGTGCATGCTGAAGGTCCTGGTTAGAAGGGGCCAACACGACAACATCATCCGCAAAGAGCAGAGACGAAATCGTGTGGTCCCCAAACCTGACACCCTCCGGCCCCTGGCTGCGCCTAGAAATTCTGTCCATAAAAATTACGAACAGAACCGGTGACAAAGGGCAGCCCTGCCGGAGTCCAACATGCACAGGGAACAAGTCTGACTTACTGCCGGCAATGCGGACCAAGCTCCTGCTTCGGTTGTACAGGGACCTGACAGCCCTTAGCAAAGGACCCAGGACCCCATATTCCCCAAGCACCCTCCACAAGATGCCGCGAGGGACACAGTCGAATGCCCTCTCCAAATCCACAAAACACATGTGGATTGGTTGGGCAAACTCCCATGAACCCTCCAACACCCCGTAGAGGGTATACAGCTGGTCCAGTGTTCCACGGCCGGGACGAAAATCACACTGTTCCTCCTGAATCCGAGGTTCTACTATCAGCCGTATTCTCCTCTCCAGAACCCTGGCATAGACTTTCCCGGGGAGGCTGAGAAGTGTGATCCCCCTATAGTTGGAACACACCCTCCGGTCCCCCTTCTTGAAAAGAGGGACCACCACCCCGGTCTGCCATCCCAGAAGCACTGTCCCCGACCGCCACGCGATGTTGCACAGGCGTGTCAACCAAGACAGCCCCACAACATCCAGAGACTTGAGGTACTCAGGGCGGATCTCATCCACCCCCGGTGTCTTGCCAGGACAGCAACATGGGTGGTAATGTTCTGGCTGTCATTGTAAACATGTTTACTTGTTCATCTGTCCATTGACCTATACCGCCTATAGCAGACATGCACAGATTATTGGTTAAAAGGTATAGTGGACTGATTTAACGAAACACTCCCACAAGCATTATGCCTCGATCACACCTCTGGGATACCAGAGGTTGATTCATTTCCAGTGGAGAGTGTCAATTCACCTTGCAAAGGCAGTGTCAGAGCTGTCTGTGTGGCGCGCTAAGGGATTCATACCAAGTACATGGCTGAAGAACTCTTTTCAACTTAGTTTTTATCCCACTACAGCCCTATTTACTTGTTCTGGGGTGCCTAAGGCTTTTTCAGAAGTGTCCCAAACAGCATAGGAAGTGAAAATGATTAAGGGTGTAAGGGATAATTACACCCTCAAATTACCCCTTGTAGTGAGTGTGCAACAATGCAGCTTCCATGAGCAAAGTGGAATTCCAATTTAAGGCACCATGTTGTTTTTGAACCAATTTCACACAAAAGAATAGATAGGCAAGGCTAATTATATTATCTGCATGTGTTTGTCTGAATTTGAAAATTATATACATTTTGAGCATGATTTGATATCCAAGCTGATTGATCCAACTCCAAGAAAGGATTATGTAAAAGAATATGACGCAGAATATTCTTGTACTTGAGCCTCGAGTAACCCCCCCACTGTAAATGAGTATTCATATTTCTGTGGCCCTCCATCACTTCCTGTTTCCTGCATGTGGGACTCTCTCTCCTCCTTGGTGTGTTTCTGTGGGTTGGTGGCTGACATACCCCGACCTTTACCCTGAGCCAGTGAGATGACCTTTACACACAACCACAACAGAGAGACAATCCACAGAGTTAATGACGTATTTCCCATCAGTCTGGCTTAGAAGTTATTTAGCATCTATTCATCTACATATATATCTTTCTATCAACCTCTGTCAATCAATCTATATAACTAAATGTCCATATATGTCTTTAAATCTATCTTTCCTTTAACTATTGTAAAAAGCTATGTATATTAAGCAGTGCTTCATTAACGAAAGAGGTGAGAGATATGGGAGTAGACATTGGAAGAATAAGAGACACATGATCACCAAGACTGGTTGTTGGGGATACAGGGGGAACAACTGCCTCTTTCAGTAGACTCTCTTATTTTCTCTTCTAAACCAATAATTGGTTAACAAGGCAGGACTCCTGATTTCCGATGGATAATCATGCGACCGGACTGTCTCTTTAAACTGGTGGCAGGGGCTTTTTCTACTCAACTGATGGCTTCCTCTCTACCAGTAATGATGTCTAAAGCAGTGGATCTCAAATCCGAGCCTGTAAAAAACCCAGGGTCTGCAGTCCAATCACATAGATTTTACCTCATAAGTCTTCTCCACTTTCCCTTTGGGGAATCCTCATCTAAACGAGATGCAGTTTGATTGCAGAACTCCCCCCTCAGTCCTTGATTTCGTTTGAGGCGACAAGTTAACAACCTTGTTCACTGGCAGGCTTCATATCACTGACAAATAAATGCAAACTGTAGTAACATCTAATAATCAAATTTAAACAACACAACTACATTTTGTGTCAGTGTGTGTACTGTTTCATATTGAACCAGGAAGTAACCACATTCACCTGACCTACCAGGTCAAAAGCATCCCTGATTTAAAGGGATAGACTGAAATCAATCCTGAGGCCTAGAGTCTCGAGGCCTGGAGTCAAGTCCCACTGAAGGAGAAACAAATCAAGAAAGCCAGAATGATAAACATATAGATATCTGGTATGCCTTTTAAACAAAAATCTACAGGAACATTCATTTCCGGATAGACAGCATTAATAACTCAACCACACCCATTTCCTTATTCAAGTCTTATATTCCCACCTAAAAATCAGCAAGTCACATTTTGCTTTTTATACCTAATATGGCATGGTTTTCGGGGTAAGACCTAGATGTGCTCATAAAATATTCAATATACACATTAGAACTTCATGTTAGAACAAACCATGTAGAAGATCATCTTCTGGCATTAATTAAGGAAGGGGTAGACCATGGTAATGTATCAGGACATGTATGCCAATATAGACCAGCCATGTACATGGAACAAACTGACAGCCAAAGATGATCATAACTATGATGAAGTAGCCAACATTCAAGGTAAAGTCTATCTAATACACAATGAACAAGGAGAGAGACCTGTTGAAGAGAGAGAGATGGGCTACAGAGGAAACTTGCTGCACTAAAAGAAAACGGGTCTGAAAGTTGGACCCTGTTTCAGTCTAGTTAGTATTACATCACCTCTGGGATCCTGGGATCACAGCAGACAGAAACGTATGAAGAGAGGTGCAGACCAGGTGATCATTAACAACATAGAAGAGCAGACAATTCTTACCAAGCTGAAGAAAAGTCTCTGGATTGGACTAACTGACAAAGACATAGAATGGACCTGGAAATGGGTGGATGGTACCCCACTGACCACAGCCTACTGGACAGGAATACAACATGATAATGGTGATGGGGATCCAGATTATAGGGAAGTGCTGAAATCTGTCCTAATTCGATATGGAATGATTTGTCATGTGCTACTTCTTTTAACTGGGTCTGTGAGATGACTGTTTAACAGTGTTATTTTAATTTACACATATAAAGCAGATTCTGGAGGTTTTTTAGGAAGCTACTCCAAAATATGAGGACTTTTCCTTACTCCTTGGAGTCAGAAAGTAGTGGTTAAAAGAAGAACTTGGACACAACTGGTAGTACGAAAAGTCAGTTCAAGTTCAGCCAACAAAATAGCGTCCTTCTACGGCCTTTCAACTTAGCAGGCAGGTAGACAGATATTGTGCAAATGGAATAAATGCTTAAACTACATTGGAGTTAGTCCACACATTAATCCTATTAGTCACCGGAATTGCTGTTGTAATGGATTTTACTTTGTGAGTCTCTTTGATATGCTTTGATAATTTGTATGTGGATTATTTCTAGGTTGCATGGTTCATTTGTTATCTGATAAATCTCTCTAAATGAATGATTTAGAGTTTTTAATTAATTATTGTCTTTATTGCATGATTAAAGAAACATCTCGGTGAACAATCTTGCCTTAATGGACAAAATCTCCACCTCCTCTCAACCTGGCTCAACTAAAGGTTTCTTCATAGGTTCCTGACTTTCCAAAGTTTTTCCTTGCCACATTTTACATCAACAATTGTCACTAAGTGCAACAAACCACCAGCCTAAAACCCCAATCAGCAAGCAACAACAAGAATTCATGCACAGCAGCAAGTAAAAAACCCTAATGGGATAAGAGCCTTTAAAGAAAACCTGGAGGAGCCAGTCTAAAGGGCAGCCCACCTATTTGGGCTGTGCCACAAGCAAATTCCCTTTTAAGGACACATCAATGTTGTGTTGTGGCCTCAAAAATCAAACGTGAGTGATTCATTGAATAAAAAAAAAATCTAAAATAAAATGTATATCAAGTTTGAAATGATACACAATTTCAGAATTTCCTACTTAGAGTAGCACTTTCTAAATATTCGGAACCAGAATTAAGTGGTGTATTCTTTAGTGATCTGATCACATTTGGAAAAACCCCATCTGGTCTTTGAGATTTTTGAAAGGGTTTTTAGTATTTCCTGTAAGACTTCACCTCACTTTCAAGAACCAAAGCCTCTTCTGAGTAACACATTTCCAGGGGTCATGCATTCAGCCACTACTTAAAACACATTGTTTGAGATTGTCATCCCAGAAATGCATATGGCTTTCTGTAAGTATCAGATTAAGTGCAAAGTTAGTAAATTCTTATTACGCCCTGAAACATTACTGGAAGAATGTTCAAAGCAGCGGTAGATAATGGATGTTTGAGTGTTTTGCATTGTGAAAATCGTTTTAGAAGACAACCATTGTAGCAGAAGGTCAGAAAACAGAAAATGTGATATCTGTGAAGATACACAATATCCCAAGTCTCAACAAGCAAAACTGAAGAAAAAGGTCCCTTTAAAAACAGACTAGGAGATGACTTTCAGATCTGCTAACATGGGTTGGGTGTTGCTGTGTGTTCTCCTACTGTTTGGGATCGTAGTCCTGGGTTTCCTCTGTAATAGAGTCTTGAATGGTTCTACAGACAAATTACTAAAGTTAAGAACCAGCTGCAAACCTGCAACAGAAATCTGACAAAAGAGAGAAACTGTCACAGTCGCAGGGAGGCAGGACACAAGGCACAAAGCGAGAGAAAGGAAATGTTCTCAGTAGTGAAAGGACGCATCAAGCGACACATCGGTACGCGCCTTGAGATTTTCTAGCGAGACAGCTCATAACTAAGCTTCGCTACCTGTTTCATATAAAAGAAAACGCCCCTTAGAGGACGTATGAAGCTTTGTTCAAGCCAAGGGAAGAGATGATTTACAGAGCAAAAGATACCAGCAGGCTCAGGAACAGTGTCTTTCCATCACTGTAACCCTGCTGAACTCTGTGACCCATCACTACATACCCACCCGCCCACCGCTTGTTGTTTTTGGTGCATATTACTAACATATTTAATGGCACTTAATATTTTTAGCATGGTTTGATATCCAAGCCAGTTTTTACAACACTCGGAGAGAGTGATATAATACAGGCCAATCCAGAATACCCTTGTACCTGAGCCTTGAGGAACACAGCTCCCTTAATTTCCCCTCCCTTCTGGGGCCGTGTTCATAAAACATGTTAACTTACCACTAGGAGGACTCCTAAACAGCACTAAATGTTCCTAGCTAAGAGTTTCCTATTTAAACATATTCACAAAGCAGCTAAGACCAACTTTTACTAAGGAATGGGAAAGTGTCTTAAGCTAAAAGAAAGGGCACAGTTGATCCTGTTGCTATGGATGATGTCGTGTTCCACAAACAAGCCTATTTACTATCCCCACATGATTGGCTGATAAGGGAGGGGTCTCTGTCAGTGTATTCATTATAGCAAACTGTATAACGATGTGCCATGTTGCCATATTGAAATAGAGATATAAAAATACAAATATAGGGTAAGTGTCATCTTTTGATGGTGAAACAATTTGTGAAATGATGTGTTACCAACTACACTAAGTGGTCCAGCTATGCCCATGAAGTCAACTTTGTTCTTTATACATTGGCGAATGAGGAAACCAAATGATTTTTCAGACAATATGGGGTCTGGAGAGGGCATTGATTGTTTGATGAAATATTCTACTGACAGATGACTGAGATATGCGTAGTTCGTCTGCGCTGCATAGCTGCATTTTCCCTGTGGCCGAGTAGAGTTGTCACAACCTTGATCTCCGGTGTTATTGGGTTGTTTCTGTTTGTTGGTCAAGTGACTGCTACAAAAGCTCTAATATGATCATAATACACTTGTGATTAAGCCAATACCTTTTTAGAAGCTCGGTGTCATTAAGTGTTTCTAAAATGTTGACCAGATTACGAGGCGGATTGCTGGCAGCAGCCTTTAGTATTGTTTATGATTTGGTCTTGGTGACTTTGGAGTCCACTTGACTTCTACTAACTTTTCATAGATTTAGGAGCTGGTTTTAGCGCTAAAACGCTTCGTGAAATACCCTTAGGCCAAAAATTTAGGAGTCTTAAAGTTAGGACAGACAACAATTTTTTAAGATTTGAAAGCCATGAGGTTCCTCTCCCTGACCTTCTTCTCCAAAGGGTTTTGTGGAGCAGAGAGAACCACATGAAGTGCGCAATTGAGAACTGCTGGCGTTATGTTTCTATTTGTCGTGGCCCTTCATCACTTCCTGTAATCTGCAAGTGGGTTATATCTATAATTCCTGTGGGCTGGTGGCATACTTTCCCTGATATTTAATCTGCTTTGATGTGACCCCTTCATACCTCAAGAAAGCCACTGAAGTTTTTTAAATTTATACCAAATTATTTGCCAAATGCAAACATTACTTTTTTTAACAGCACATGACGAGATGGTGATAAAACACCTATAGGCACACAACACAATATCATACTATATTCTGTTGAAAAGTGTCTGGTGGTTTGGATCTAAGGATGTGTTGCTAGGCTCTTAAACCAGGCCTGGCTTGTCGCTAGACATGGGGAATACATATTATGTTAATGAATCTTTAACATAATATGTTAATATCAAGCAATATCTTTATTTTACAATAGAACAATGTATTTAACCCTTAAATGTCTCCCCTGAAATTATCACAATGACTGGCAGAATCTAATTGTATCCCATGTAAATCTAAATAGAAAGTTGCTGGTCTAGGTTCCAATAGTTCTACCATCTTAATAGCAAGTTTAACAGGTGGATTCATGCACACACAGCATTTAGGGATCAGTTTCAGAAAAGGCTCAGATGAGAGGCTGTTCTTCTTGTAGATATACCAATTTCCAACTTGGAACAGTGCAGACTGTGTTCCAATGTATGAGTACTAACGTGCTTACACCCCTTACACACATACATGTCACGCTGTTGTTGAAAGTGTCAGTGCTCCATTTAACGGCAGGATTCACAGACAAGTGGCAAGTAAACACAATTCACGACATGAATGCATAGGTTTCTCTACATTGTTATATTGAAAAAAGCTAATGTAAAGAGGTCTCGACCAATCCAGCACAAGTTAAGTGCCAAATAAAGTTACCCCTATACTGTTGCAATTTAATAAGTGACTGCTGCCACTCAAGTCAAGCACTAACTAAGGCTCAAAAAATAGAAGTGTTAACTGCGAAAAAATAATTAACGGCGCAAAAAAAGATATATTTAGAAAGAATACAATTGTTTTAATTAAAAGCTCACAAACAGATTTTATTATATAACCGATAAGCCTAGTAATTATTTGTAAACATCCAGAATGGAGTCATATATTCTTTATGCATTTGCTCACAATTATAAAAACACTACCTGGTTTTTAAAGTTTGAACAGAAATTTACCGCAAAACTAAAGCAGCACTTCCTGCACATCTTAACACTACATCTTCAAAAACCACAGACCCATCTCAGTGGCACACTTCCTGGGGTCATACACTGAGTCACAAATCAAACAAAGTGTTTAACATTTTCTTCAAGGAAAATCATCCTCCTTTCTGTGCTTATTTTCACAAGTTCTTTGGGTTCACGTTCTCTTACAGTTCACACCACCATAACTAGAACACCGTCAGCAGTCGTGATAGAAAATGGAGATGTCTGAGTATATTTACGGCAATGTGGACATCATTTTAGACGAAAATCGCAATAGAAGAGCAGAAAGTGAAAATGATCATATCTATGATGACCCCCACATGTCCCAAGACTCAGGAGGAAACATTTGGGAAGAAGTGCCCTCTATGGGCAGACCAGGAGTTGACTCCTCAGGTATGGATATCTCAGGTAGGAGATCTTCCAGACAAGCCACAGTGTGTTGGGTGTTGTTGTGTGTTCTCCTACTGGCTGGGATCATAGGTTTGGTTTTCTACCATATTACAGTCATGAAGGGCTATAAATACACATTGACTAAAGAGAAGAACCAGCTACTGACCAGCTATAACAATCTGACTAAAGAGATGAATCAGCTACTGACCAGCTACAAGAACATGACTAAAGAGAAGAACCAGCTAAAGACCAGCTACACCAACCTGATTAAGGAAAGAGACCAGCTAGAGACCAGCTACAACAATTTGACTAAAGAAAGAAACCAAATTAAGAGAGAAAGAGATGAACTCCAGAAAATCTTTTCTGCTTTCAAACAAGCTGGGACAGCAGGTTGGACACCGTTTCAGTCTAGTTGGTATTACATCTCCTCTGAGGTAAAGTCCTGGGAACACAGCAGACAGGACTGTATGAACAGAGGTGCAGACCTGGTGATCATTAACAACATAAGAGAGCAGACATTTCTTACCAAGTTGAAGAAAAGTCTCTGGATTGGACTAACGGACAAAGACATAGAGGGAACCTGGAAATGGGTGGATGGTACCCCACTGACCACAGCCTACTGGATGACTAAACAACCTGATAATTTTAAAGAGGAAGAACATTGTGGCGAGATCCACAATAATAATAATGTACTGAACTGGAACGACATGTTGTGTGCTACCAAACTAAACTGGATCTGTGAGCAGGAAACGTAACTTTTGTTGCATGTATTGTTTGGCAGACTTGGTCAGAGGACTTATTTTGGTTGAATATATAATAATCTTGCTTAAGAGCCTTCAGTCCAGTCAGAGTATTAGAATATAGACCAGGTAGGTGTTTGTGTCATGTCATTTAGAATAGCATTTATGATGTTGAATACAGGACTGCAACATTGGTGTTGATGTTCTTGCTGTCATGGTAACCACGTTCACTTTCTATTCATCGGATCTATACAGCTTATCACCTAGGTGTACTCCCTATAGCAGTTTTTAGCACTGTGACAATTGCTGATATAAAAAGGGCTTTATAAATACATTTGATTGTTTGATATAGAAGACAGATATGCAAAGATTATTGGTTGAAATGTATACAAGACCGATTTAAGGAAATGCTGCCACAATCACACTTACAAACACGATAGCGGAAATGGTAGCAATGAATGAAGGTTCTGTTGCACACACACTCAGATGTTGCATGCATAAAGGTTTGTGGATTGCCCCTGTAGGTGTGATGATCGAGACGTTAGGGGATAACCACATACATAAATGTAAACCTGTCCATGCTTTTACCTTTATGTGTCTTTCATTTTGAACTTTACGAATGGTTGTTCCTTTAAGAAACATTGATGAAAGTAGTATCTGCATGGACATGGCTGAAGATAATTGTATAAAATATTTTTTTTACACTACTCCAGCCTCGGGCCTCGATCTGCCTGTTCACTCACACCCCAGCCTTTCGCAGAAGTGTCCGATAGAACTAAAGAAGTGAAAATGAGTAAGGGTGTAAGGTGTAATTACATTCCCCAATAAATGCTTGTATAGAGTGTTCAACCAAAGTGGAATCCCATGTTTTGTTTTATTGTCATGTATTTTATTTATTATGGAGGACCAGAAAGATGGTCCCTCATGACAGGGCGCAGGTCACAGGGTTTGGATTCACCATAAGTCTACATAAAGCCACATTTCTAGCTACTTACCAATCATTTGGTCTTTACTCCATATAATATTGGACATTGAAATGTTGGTATTTGGTTTCTTTCCAGGCTATTTGAATGTAGAATCACTAAATTTTGAGATAGTGAAAAAGGATCGGGATGTTTCTTTTTTATTAACCTTAAGAGATTAAAAAATGTTTGCTCACACTGTATAATTCGGTGTGTCTTGTTTTTGGTGCACTCAGATTAACATTTTGGAATATGTAATTTTTTCCCAAGCAAATTGTTACAACACAAGATGTAAAACAGCTTGCTTCAGAAAACACAAACATGAGCTGTAACGCAGCTCTCTCTGCAACCCCTACCTTTCGCTTTCTCTACAAAGTCCTCAATTTCATACTACTCCCGTCCTCTCTCATCTTCTCAAAACCCGCTGGATGAAAAACGCAGAGGGCCAAGGGTGGAGTGAAGGAAGGCCAAGGGTGGAGTGAAGGAAGGCCAAGGGTGGAGTGGAGGAAGGCCAAGGGTGGAGTGGAGGAAGACCAAGGGTGGAGTGAAGGAAGGCCAAGGGTGGAGTGAAGAAAGGCCAAGGGTGGAGTGGAGGAAGGCCAAGGGTGGAGTGGAGGAAGACCAAGGGTGGAGTGGAGGAAGACCAAGGGTGGAGTGGAGGAAGGCCAAGGGTGGAGTGAAGGAAGGCCAAGGGTGGAGTGAAGGAAGGCCAAGGGTGGAGTGGAGGAAGGCCAAGGGTGGAGTGGAGGAAGGCCAAGGGTGGAGTGGAGGAAGGCCAAGGGTGGAGTGGAGGAAGGCCAAGGGTGGAGTGAAGGAAGGCCAAGGGTGGAGTGAAGGAAGGCCAAGGGTGGAGTGAAGGAAGGCCAAGGGTGGAGTGGAGGAAGGCCAAGGGTGGAGTGGAGGAAGACCAAGGGTGGAGTGGAGGAAGACCAAGGGTGGAGTGGAGGAAGGCCAAGGGTGGAGTGGAGGAAGGGGTTCATTTTGGATTCCCTGTGAGATCTTCCCTCTCGAGTTGAAGAGGGTGCGGTTTCTATTTGAGATGTGGTTCTCCATCACTTCCTGTTTCTTGCATGTGGGCAATATCTCCCCTCCTTGGTGTGTTTCTGTGGGTAGGTGTCTTACTTACTACCCTGACCTTTACCCTGACCCAGTGCCCCATCAGTACTTATGGAGAGAAAATGATGACGTCTACACACAGCCACAACAGAGAGACAATTAACAGAGATAATGAGATAATCTATCTACCACTGCTCTCTTAATCTCTCTTTATCTGTCTCCCTCTTTCCAGCTCTCGCCTGCTTTCACTTGGAGTTGTTAAAGAGCTGGCAATACGAAGCAGAACTTTGTTAAAGAAAGAGGTGTGCATCATGGGAGAAAGCCTGTGTACATCCGCAGATAGGGGAAACGGGTGGACAAGGAGGTGACGCTTCCAACATGACATATGGGTTTACGGAATCCTGAGGCTCCATTAAAACCTGGCTCTCCTCTTCCTGGTCTCCATCCACTCACCACTACCCTACATCTTCTCATTCCTCTTCCTGGTCTCCATCCACTCACCACTACCCTACATCTTCTCATTCCTCTTCCTGGTCTCCATCCACTCACCACTACCCTACATCTTCTCATTCCTCTTCCGGATCTCCATCCACTCACCACTGGCCTACATCTTCTCATTCCTCTTCCTCGTTTCCATCCACTCACCACTACCCTACATCTTCTCATTCCTCTTCCTGTTCTCCATCCACTCACCACTGGCCTACATCTTCTCGTTCCTCTTCCGGATCTCCATCCACTCACCACTGCCCTACATCTTCTCATTCCTTTTCCGGATCTCCATCCACTCACCACTGCCCTACATCTTCTCATTCCTCTTCCGGATCTCCGCCCACCGCTCATCTCCCATTCTCTCTGCTCTCACCTGATTCTCTCTTTCTCTCTCCACTCTTTTTTTCCTTTTTCTCTCTCCCCACTCTCTGCCCCCCCCCCCCCACCCCCACCCCACCCACTGTCTCTGACCAGTAATGGCCATTCATCAACATTACAGGGACCTGTCCATTGCGGCGCGGCCTGTTCATTAATGCAGTCTGCCCAGGGCTCATCCCGCCTCCTCTCCTCTCCCACCCCCGTATGCTGCACTACAAGTCTGAGGGGATCCTCAGCCCTCATTTGCCCAAATGACCACCATCTTTCACCACGCCAGAAAAGCCCCCGTGGGCGTCGAAGATAATGCCTGGGCGGAATCTTTACTTCCTTTCCACCCCCCTTTAAACTCACTGTTTTCAAAGCAATGATATTCATGTGTTTTGCTGGTGTATATCTCCTCAGGGCAAACAAAAATGCAATGTAAAAAAGTAATAAGCAGTGTACAGATTGGACAATTTCCCCATATATATACACATACACACATATACAGAAAAAACACATTTCACATTTTAGTCATTTACCAGATGCTCTTATTCAGAACAATTTACAACTACAAGAAGGGTTCAGGGCATTGCTCAACGGCACAACAACAGATTGTTCACCTTGTTGGTTCTGGGATTTCAACCAGCAACCTTCTGGCTAGTAACCACTAGGCTAACATCATATTTATGGAGTAGTCCTCAAGCTGTCTAGGTCTATATGTTCTGGTGTTTTGTGTCTCCAGACAGACAATACTTCATTATTAACATGGCATCCAGCCTAAGGTTGAAAAAAAAGAATGGTGTGTGGTATAATGTGCCCATGGTTATCTGCTTTGTGTGGGCATTTTTACAGCCTGATACGGGGAGCTCTCTCACACACACACACATTTCATGAGCCGTTAGACACACATACATAGTTTTATTGAATGCCCCCACAGTAAGTGTTTCATGACATGGTCGATGCTCCAGGAACCCCAGGAACATTTTGTCTTTCCCTGTCAGTTCTGATTCTCATCATACGTATCTTGGAGCAGAATTTCAGATAGACGCTTAACCTCTGACGCCTCAAAAAATTCAACATCTACATTCTGCCCCATTACATCACAGTTAGATTCAGCCTGGACGAAAGCCCGTAACGGAAACAACTAAACGTATTTCCCTTCTCCGTGTTTCCTGGGCAATTAACAGCGACCCCAAAAAACATCAACACCAAGGCATAAGTTTCCTCTATTCATATCCCCTGGATCTCTTACGACTGCTCGATCACATAATACCATATTCAATCTTCTCCGCCTCCCACACTCCACCGCGTCATTGCCTTTGACCTCCGAGTGAAGGCAAATCGAAAACGCATCATCGCCTGTCGCCTTGGTGATAATGGAATTCTCTAGTCCCCACCCCCCCCGGCCACCCCGACACCAGGCCAAGGCCTGTGTATATTAAATAACACCGCAGGTCTCATGCTGTGGACATTTACCACCTCCATTATAAACTGAGACCTGACGGATTTCGCCACGTTCCTCTATAGATGTTTCGAGTGTGGGTAAACTGGATGAGGAGAAGAGAAGAGATGGTGGTTTCTAGTCATTTGACGTCACTCTCCATCCCGCTCATTCATTTGATCCCTTTTGGTGGATTGCTCTAAAACAAGGTCAGTGAACTGAACACAGTCACATTAAAAGTTCCTCAATGAAAAATGCTAAATTATGTCTCAATTCACTATTTTAAAAGGTTTCTCATAGGACCATTTGATGAAACTTCCAAATGAGCCCCAAATGGTGATATTAAAGTTTCTTAAAGGAATCATTAAAAATTGGTTATTTGAATAACCATGTTAAGGGATTATTTGGAAAAAAGGACTCAAACTAATTTAATGGGGCTCCCGCACATTTTGAAGAACTAAAGAAATGTTCGATTTTAGTTTTACAGAGTACTCTTGCCCCTTAACTCTGGTATGCTGTAACTTTGTCTCTTCACATCTTCACCCTGTTCACAATAACAACAGGGGGGTTTACATCGTAGCATGTTTCCCTATCAACATTCGGATAAAACATTAATGGCCTCGCTTTCTATAAAGGAAAGAAACGAACAAACCCATTTGGTGTCGTACTCTGCTCTAATAGCTTTGCTTTGCCCTTTATATTGCCAATTGATCTTCACTCTCCCTTGTTGCACATTCTAATGCTTGGCCCTGTCATTAGGGTAGCTATGTTTTTATGGGCGGTAGAAAGGCTGAGAGGAGAGCTGTGGACGCACCGAGCACTTAATGTCGGTGTTAATGACCTGGGATAAATAGCCACCACAGTGGCACGACAGAAAGAAAACACAACATGGGAGGCAGGGTAAAAAGACAGAGAAAGAGAGGGAAAGAAGATGCATAAAGTGACGGGGATCAGCAGAAAGAGAAAGGCAAAGAAAGAGAGGGAGAGAGAGAGAGCGCGTAATGTGTTCAACAGAGTGCTTCTTTGCCCATAGTTGCAGTCTTGCCTCCCTGCAAGCCATCGGGCCATTGACATAGGAAGCTCTGGTTCAGACCATGCATCACGCTGATCTCCTGTACGTAACCATCAAACTCACAATCAAAAGCCACAAAGGACTCGCCAAGAGAAGAGAGGGAGAGGGGGAAGTTAAGAGAGTAAAAGAAAGGCTAAGTCAAAAGGAAGTAAGAAGGAGAAGAGGAAAAAAGGCAAGAGGAATGAATGAAAAGAGATGAGAAGGGTAAAAGAGAAAAGGTGAGGAGAAAAAATGAGAAAAGAGGGGGAGAGGAAAGGGTGAAAGAAATTAGAAAAGAGGGAGAAGAAAGGGTGAAAGAAATTAAAAAAGAAGGGGAGAAGAAAGGGTGAAAGAAATGAGAAGAGACAGGGAGAAAAGTAGAAAAGTGGTGAGAGGTGAGGAAGTATAGAGAGGGAGAAAAGAAGCAGAAGAGGAGAAAAGAAGAAATATTTCAAAATAAGTAGTGTTATTTAGAAGGCATTCAGGGCGAATTGAGCGACACGCGCACTTCACTACTTACTGTTTTAAAAGAAACAGGCTATGCACCCATATCGTCCAATAGCATCTTGCTAGTGCATGATTGGCTCTTCCCTTCTCCTTTCCTAGGTCCCACTAGGTCTCACCAGCCTCCCACTGGAAACCACAGCTTGTGGGCTATATTAGCTTAGTTTAAAAATACCATACCATACCATACCATACCATACCATACCATCTTCTTCCGCTTATCCGGGGCCGGGTCGCGGGGGCAGCAGTCTAAGCAGGGATGCCCAGACTTCCCTCTCCCCAGACACTTCCTCCAGCTCTTCCGGGGGGACACCGAGGCGTTCCCAGGCCAGCCGGGAGACATAGTCCCTCCAGCGTGTCCTAGGTCTTCCCCGGGGTCTCCTCCCGGTGGGACGGGACCGGAACACCTTCCCAGGAAGGCGTTCCGGAGGCATCCGAAACAGATGCCCAAGCCACCTCAGCTGACCCCTCTCGATGTGGAGGAGCAGCGGCTCTACTCTGAGCTCCTCCCGGGTGACCGAGCTTCTCACCCTATCTCTAAGGGATCGCCCAGCCACCCTGCGGAGAAAGCTCATTTCGGCCGCCTGTATCCGGGATCTTGTCCTTTCGGTCATGACCCAAAGCTCATGACCATAGGTGAGAGTAGGAACATAGATTGACTGGTAAATCGAGAGCTTCGCCTTGCGGCTCAGCTCTTTCTTCACCACGACAGACCGATACATCAACCGCATTACTGCCGAAGCTGCACCGATCCGTCTGTCAATCTCCCGTTCCTTCCTTCCCTCACTCGTGAACAGGACCCCTAGATACTTAAACTCCTCCACTTGAGGCAGGCACTCTCCACCAACCTGAAGTGGGCAAGCCACCCTTTTCCGACTGAGGACCATGGCCTTGGATTTGGAGGTACTGATTTTCATCCCCACCGCTTCACACTCGGCTGCAAACCGTCCAAGTGCATGCTGAAGGTCCTGGCTTGAAGGGGCCAACACGACAACATCATCCGCAAAGAGCAGAGACGAAATCGTGTGGTCCCCAAACCTGACACCCTCCGGCCCCTGGCTGCGCCTAGAAATTCTGTCCATAAAAATTACGAACAGAACCGGTGACAAAGGGCAGCCCTGCCGGAGTCCAACATGCACAGGGAACAAGTCTGACTTACTGCCGGCAATGCGGACCAAGCTCCTGCTTCGGTCGTACAGGGACCTGACAGCCCTTAGCAAGGGACCCAGGACCCCATATTCCCCAAGCACCCTCCACAGGATGCCGCGAGGGACACAGTCGAATGCCTTCTCCAAATCCACAAACCACATGTGGATTGGTTGGGCAAACTCCCATGAACCCTCCATCACCCTGTAGAGGGTATAGAGCTGGTCCAGTGTTCCACGGCCCGGACGAAAACCACACTGTTCCTCCTGAATCCGAGGTTCTACTATCGGCCGTATTCTCCTCTCCAGAACCCTGGCATAGACTTTCCCGGGGAGGCTGAGAAGTGTGATCCCCCTATAGTTGGAACACACCCTCCGGTCCCCCTTCTTAAAAAGAGGGACCACCACCCCGGTCTGCCATCCCAGAGGCACTGTCCCCGACTGCCACGCGATGTTGCACAGGCGTGTCAGCCAAGACAGCCCCACAACATCCAGAGACTTGAGGTACTCAGGGCGGATCTCATCCACCCCCGGTGCCTTGCCACCGAGGAGTTTCTTAACCACCTCTGTGACTTCAGCCCGGGTGATGGACAAGTCCACCTCTGAGCCCTCCTCCTCTGCTTCCTCAATGGAAGACGTGACGGCGGGATTGAGGAGATCCTCGAAGTACTCCTTCCACCGCCCGACGACATCCCCAGTTGAGGTCAACAGCTGCCCACCTCTACTGTAAACAGCGTTGGTAGGGCACTGTTTCCCTCTCCTGAGGCGCCGGACGGTTTGCCAGAATCTCTTCGAGGCCAGCCGATAGTCCTTTTCCATGGCCTCACCGAACTCCTCCCAGGCCCGAGTTTTTGCCTCCACAACCACCCGGGCTGCAGTCCGCTTGGCCTGTCGGTACCCGTCAGCTGCCTCAGGAGTCCCACAAGCCAACCAGGCCTGATAGGACTCCTTCTTCAGCTTGACGGCATCCCTTACTTCCGGTGTCCACCACCGGGTTCGGGGATTGCCGCCTCGACAGGCACCGGAGACCTTACGGCCACAGCTCCGAGCGGCCGCTTCGACAATGGCGGTGGAGAACATGGTCCACTCGGACTCAATATCTCCAGCCTCCCTCGGGATCCAGTCGAAGCTCTTCCGGAGGTGGGAGTTAAAGATCTCTCTGACAGGAGACTCGGCCAGACGTTCCCAGCAGACCCTTACAGTACGCTTGGGCCTGCCGAGTCTGTCCAGCTTCCTCCCCCGCCATCGGATCCAACTCACAACCAGGTGGTGATCAGTTGACAGCTCCGCCCCTCTCTTCACCCGAGTGTCCAAGACATACGGCCGCAGGTCAGATGAAACGACAACAAAGTCGATCATCGACCTGCGGCCTAGGGTGTCCTGGTGCCACGTGCACTGATGGACACCCTTATGCTTGAACATGGTGTTCGTTATGGACAAACCGTGACTAGCACAGAAGTCCAAGAACTGAACACCGCTCGGGTTCTGATCAGGGGGGCCGTTCCTCCCAATCACGCCCCTCCAGGTGTCACTGTCGTTGCCCACGTGGGCGTTGAAGTCCCCCAGTAGAACGATAGAGTCCCCAGTCGGAGCACTTTCCAGCACCCCTCCCAGAGACTCCAAGAAGGTCGGGTACTCTGCACTGCCGTTCGGCCCGTAGGCACAAACAACAGTGAGAGACCTATCCCCGACCCGTAGGCGCAGGGAAACGACCCTCTCGTTCACCGGGGTAAACTCCAACACATGGCGGCAGAGCTGGGGAGCTATAAGCAAACCCACACCAGCCCGCCGCCTCTCACCATGGGCAACTCCAGAGTGGTGAAGAGTCCATCCTCTCTCAAGGAGTGTGGTTCCGGAGCCCAAGCCGTGCGTAGAGGTGATATATTTGCTCAAACCCAGTGACTTGCAGCAGCTGCTGTTATACCGTAAGTAGATTGGTCTCTATTGTGGTGTTTACACATCCAAAGCATTTAGCAAAAAAAAAGAAAACGCCAAAATATCTATTAGTATTGAAGCGTGATACGCCGTTCTCGCTAACAGCACAGCTATACACAATTTGCAATGGTTTGGGTAGACACATCTGGTTGTGGACAAGATGTCAAGGATTTGACTGTGGGCGTGTCCTTGCCACACCCAGACACACCTATATTAAACCACAGACCAACAAAACACCTACAACACCAACAAAAGTCACAAAAACTGCAGTAATATATAGCCAAAATACTTTTGTCAACTATAGCTCATAGTAAATGAAAATCTACATACAGTATATTCTGTTTCTAAGCAAGATTTCTTTGAATCATTCTGAATCATTTCAAAACCAGATTTAGTTATTAGCCTATTCATCTTGGAATTAAGTAATTAAAAAATCTATCATAATTTAAATAAGAAAATTTAACAACTGGATCTCCCTTCCTCTGAACATAATTCGTTGCAATTGGTTAACTTCAAACCCAAACAAACATGTTTTAGGGGGGCTAAAGCCCCCCTAAAAAAGGCCTAGTGACGTCTCTGCCTAAAAGCATCCCCAAGTTCAACTATACGTTTTTCCTTAAACCCCTAAGTCAGAAATATAATTTTCCCTAATGTGGACCTGACAAAAAAACTTTATTATTTTTCAGGATTTACTATATTTGTTGCCACATGTACAAACGGACCTGGACATACACACACAGGCACATATACAGACACACAGAGACAGACAGTGTATTCTGTAACATCAAGGTGAATATAAATTATGTCCATGGCTATATCCATCCAGAGAGGTTCTGTAAAATCCTACTGTGACTGTAATGTTCAATGAGTGTTGGGAAATACTTTCTGAATGGCACTCCAGACCACCATTACCTGATGTGCCAGTTAGGTTATCAATATTAAGGAAGACACTTCATGTTACTGGTACATAGTTATTTGTAAGTCCCCCCATTGGATTTGTTGTTGGATTTACATTTATACCTGTATTTGTCCCCCAAATAGATTCAGGGGTCAAGTCATATTTCCTCCCCCATAGGATTCAGTGACAGTGTTGGAATCGTGTCCTTGATGTGCACAGGAATACTCCCCACCCGCCCAGGGACTTGAATCTAATGTCATCGCTGGAGGGTGAAAACGTCTGGGTGGATATGAGAAACAGAGATATTACATTTTATCCAACAGGCTTGGGATGATTCTTTTGATAATGAACCTAGATTGTATTTTATTTTTATTTGTGAGTCTAACTAAAACATTGAATGAGTGAACAGGTGTCCATGCTTTAGAATTAGGAAATACTGCATTAATGCGTGTAAACGCGTGTGATGTTTCAACACAAAAAAGAGCATAAAACAGTTGCCCGGAAGTGCAAAACACAACCATTAATACAATTACACAGCGCCAATAAAAACATTCCCCCCAATAGTGCAAAACACAACCCCTAATAGAATGACACACCCCCAATAAAAAAATATCCCCCCAAAAGTGCAACACATAACCACAAAGACAATTACACCACCCCCAAAAAAATACTCCCCGCAATACCACAAAACACAACCACAAATACAATGATACACCCCCAATAAAAATACTCCTCCCAAAAGTACAAAACATAACAACATACAATTACATACCCCAATAAAAATACTCCCCCTTAAACACAACAACTAATATGAAGACACACCCGCAACACAATACACCTTCCCCAAACATAAAGGCATTCCACCAAAATACAACACAACATTAAGTCAAAACGGAAAAGGTAGGTACAGGAATGTTTTGGCTTCTGAATAGCTAAGACATTCCTGTTTGGTGTAGTGGGTAATGCCAGCCTGGTCTCAGGACACTACGTAGACAATGTTATGTACATTTTAGCCAGGGGATTTCATAAGATATATTACGTTCAGTAAAATAACATAGGAAAAGAGAATAAAAAAGTGAAACCTTTGTTTCGACCAGGCAACCTTTCGCATTCCAGACAGGTGCACTACCCACTGCTCCAGTGAGGAACATGTAAACAGTAAGGGCGAGTGGGATCTTCACAACATAAATCTGTTTGAAGTGATTTTCTTTGTAATCCTAAACCAAACCATAACCCTAACCTTAACCCCAGTGCTGTGATACCTAACCTTAACCCAAACCTGAACCCCGGAGCTGTGCGACCTAACAGAACCTTAACCTAACCTTTTTTGTTTCCTAACCGTATTCCAAACCTTAACACTAACCTTAACCCCAGAGCTGTGATATCTAAATTTAACACAAACCCCAGTGCTGTGATGCCTTACATTAACCTAACTTTAACGATAAAATGCATTTATAACATATTCTAGTGACCTTGTTGTTGCTGTTACTCATCCTAAATCCATATATCTAGTGTGGGGCAGTGGGTAGGGTGACTGCCTTCTCATCCAAACGTTGCCGGTTAGAAACACAGGTTGAACATTTTGTGAAAAATTCGTCTTTCATAGTGTTCGTAAATATCATACGTTTGTCTGGCGTTCATATGTTATTTTACGTTTTAATAGCATTCGTAAAATTTGATATGTTGTAATAGCGTTCGTAAGATATGTTACGTTTTAATAATTTTGTTATGTATAATACGTTTTGGTAGCGCATTGTAAAGGTTGGTAATGTGCCTGGCTATTCCGAAAGTCTTGGGCTCGAGATACTGCCCGTCATAACGCTTTACTAATCTTCACAAATGTTTATGTTTTGAAAAGGTGATGACATACCAAAGAACATCTCAGAATTGAGGTTATCAAGCTCTGGCTGGTGATATTCATGTATTACTGATGTGTATTTCAGGGTGAGAAGCAGTTGATCAGGTTCACAAATGAAATATTCACATGGTATTTACAAATAAATACACCAATTGAGGGTTGATTTATTTTTATTTTAAATAACTGGACATATAGACAGCAAGCTGGTGAAGATTTACAGCTTGTGTTCACGATTAATAGCCGACAGTAGGCTGTGGAAAAAGCAAGTGGTGTACCTGACAGCAGAGTTGGGGAGTAACGGATTACACAAAAAACAGTAACTGTAATCCATTACGTTACCAACAAAAATATTGTAATTGGATTACAGATTAATTTTTACAGATTACAGCTTCTGGATTATGATTACTTTTGGATTACTTCAATTGAAAAAGAAGAGGAGCGTGAAATAATTATGACACATGGTATGTTTGAGTTTATTATTTAATGTAATAAAAACATTGTTATTTGAACCAAAATATGAATTGTGCGCCTCAGTTGTGTGTGATCATCATGCGCGCAAAGGTGGATGCACATAACCAGTTTAGGGATGGAGGAAGAGCTAGTTTAAATGTATTGGGTTTTGGTTGGTTGGATGGCTGTTAAAAACAGAGTATATCTTCGATAATATAAAATATTATTTAGTTATCTACTCAACGCACAATTCTTAGAACAATGATAGGCAACAGGCCTACCTGGTGTTATATCATTTTCAAGTTTTAAGGTTTATTTGTCAAATGCACTGAACAACACAGCCAGGATGAGTTGCACCGAATAACTTTTACAGGAATTGTTTCATAGATTATGCAACTATTTGTTAGATAGCTGTAACATGGCGCTGCCTTCAAGATAAAACATATGGAATTTACCACAACATTTGAGGAGAAAAGGTATGTTAGGAAGCACTCTGCCAAATTATGATTATTTGTATTTGACGCGGCCACATCAACTCCGTCCAAATAGGTAGGTCATGTGATTCTGCTTGCTTTGCATCTCTGAAAATGGTGTTCATTGATTATCATTGGCTGCTGACGTCATTTACTTTAAGCTAAGAGTGCTGGTTTATTTCTTTAATTTGCGTTTTGAAAATCCATCACCGGTGGCCATAATAAATCTTATTTCTATGCGGGAGTTCACGATTGCAAACCTGCATTCACGTGCAGGGATTTCTGCAACATTTTGACAATGTTGGTTGTGGAGCAAATCATCAGACTAATGCAGATTTAGTTTATGCACGAAAAACTACGGATATCTTTATTTTTATATACAACAATGGCAATACCCTTTTCGAGTAATTGAAGCAAATAAAAACATGAATAAAACAAAAATAACAGAACAGGCTTAAGCATCATTAGATTTTGGGTTATGTTCAGATAAAAAGTCAGATTCTGGAAGATCAAGGTTTATTGGATTAATTGGAATGACTTAATATCTGACAGACCTTTAACGTGTAGAGATGTAGCCCAATCATATTGAAGTAAAAAGCAATGGTTTATAAATCCATTTCCAAAACACTGCAGCCTACACAACCCATAAGGTAAAATGTGAATTCCGTTTTTGGCCAGCTATGTAAACTCTAACATTGATTGATCCTGCAAAAGGTGTTCATTTGGTTATAGGCTATTCCTAGTTGTTTTCTAATGCCTGTTAATATGAAAGTGATCTAAAAGTAAGTAAGTAATCAGATTACATTACTGAGTTTGAGTAATCAAAAAGTTACGTTACTGATTACAAATGTGGACAGGTAACTTGTAACTGTAAAGGATTACCTTTAAAAAGTAACCTACCCAACCCTGCGTACCTGCACTGTAAAACCTCAGAATACTCAAAACTTTTGAGGAAACTGATTACATCTAAACATTTAAGTCAACTAACATAATTTTGTTGAGTAAGTAATTACTTATAAATTACAATTCATTGGAACTGAATAGTTATGATTTAGATTTTTTTTTATTTCATGTTTACTGTACATGAAAATATAGAATCATGTTGGCCTTTAAATGGGTTACCACCCATGTCTGAAACATGGTTATTGAACACATTTATTCCTTTCCTCAATTACTTGCCAACAGTTACAACATATGAAACTGTGAATACTTAAAATATTCATAAATCCTTATTTTGAAGTATTGTAAGCCTCCCACCACGAGCTCATGGAGTGTTCATTTCAGATGCCGTCAAAATATGTTGTGAAATGTCAGATTGAAATCCTAGCACAGTGGCTAGAAAGTCATGTGTTAAAAACATTCATAACTTAAAGGAAATTCCCAGATTTTCAAAATAAAAATCAACACTTCTGTCAAGACTTCGGCAGAGTTTTGCAAAGCTACCCACAAGGCATTGGCTTGCAAAGTAATGCATAATTCCTATTGGAACCAGAACATCTGACACAAAGATGAATATTTTATGTACAAACCCGATTCCAAAAAAGTTAGGACACTGTACAAATTGGGGATGTCCAGATCCAATCACGTGATCGGAAATTGGACCCGATCACGTGGTTTCAGACTCGATCGGAATCGGAAGTTAACTCTCGATCAGGACTCGGATATATATGTATATATATTCTCATTATTTTTTAAGGCTGCCCATGCCACATGCACTCATGCAACCCCATACCATCAGAGATGCAGGCTTCGGAACTGGGCGCTGATAACAACTTGGGTTGTCCTTGTCCTCTTTAGTCCAGATGACATGGCCTCCCAGTTTTCCAAAATGAACTTCAATTTGATTTGTCTGACCACAGAACACTTTTCCACTTTGCCACAGTCCATTTTAAAAGATCGTTGGCCCAGAGAAAACGCCTGCGCTTCTGGATCCTGCTTAGATACGACTTCTTTTTTGACCTATAGAGTTTTGGCCGGCAATGGCGAATGGCACTGTGGATTGTGTTCACCGACAATGTTTTCTGGAAGGATTCCTAAGCCCATGTTGTGATTTCCATTACAGTATCATTCCTGTATGTGATGCATTGCCGTCTGAGGGCACGAAGATCACGGCATCCAGTATGGTTTTCCGGGCTTGAACCTTACGCACAGAGATTGTTCCAGATTCTTTGAATCTTTGGATGATATTATGAACTGTAAATGACGATAACTTCAAACTCTTTGCAATTTTTCTCTGAGAAACTCCTTTCTGATATTGCTCCAATATATTTTTCGCAGCAGCATTGGGGGAATTGGTGATCCTCTGCCCATCTTGACTTCTGAGAGACACTGCCACTCTGAGAGGCTCTTTTTATACCCAATCATGTTGCCAATTGACATAATAAGTTGCAAATTGGTCCCCCAGCTGTTCCTTATCTGTACATTTAACTTTTCCGGCCTCTTATTGCAACCTGTCCCAACTTTTTTGGAATGTGTAGCTCTCATGAAATCCAAAATGAGCCAATATTTGGCATAACATTACAAAATGTCTCACTTTCAACATTTGATATGTTATCTATATTCTATTGTGAATTAAATATAAGTTCATGAGATTTATAAATTATTCCATTCCTTTTTTACTCACAATTTTATTGGAATCGGGTTTGTATGGTCACCTTCTCAATAGCTCACAAAGCCAATTGACGTTCAACTGTGATCAGCTGTGGTCATTTTGATTAGCTCAGCATGAAACAAGCTTTTCCTGAGGCATTTCAGTCCTTGGTTGTGCAACTGAAGAAAACAATCAACTATGGGTGGCAAGGCATTGTCAAAAGATCTCCGGGATGAAGTTGTGGACAGGCAAGTCACAAGATAGATCCAAAAAAAATTGAAAGGCTTTATATCAGTGTCTAGAAGCACAGTGAAGTCTATTATTAAGAAGTTGAAGGTATTTGGTACAACACAGACCCTCCCTGGGTCAGAACGTCGCTCCAAACTGAATGAAAGAGCCAGGAGGAAACTGGTCAGAGAGGCTACCAAGAGGCCTACAGCAACTCTGAAGCAGTTGCAGAAATTCACGACAAAGAATGTTAATTGTGTGCATGTGACAACAATATCACAAATCCTCCACAAATGTGGGTTGTATGGGAGGGTTATAAGAAAAAAGCCCTCCTCAAGAAAGGCCACATGCAGTCATGAATGAGCTTTGCCAAAATGCACCTTGAAGATTCTAAGGCCACGTGGAAAAAGGTGTTATGGTCAGATGAGACTAAAATTGAATTATTTGGCCTCAACGCCAAACGATGTCTGGCGAAAATCCAATACAGCTCACCATCCAAATAACACCATTCCTACAGTAAAGCATGGAGGTGGCAATATCATGGATATGGGGTTGTTTCTCTGCAGCAGGGACTGGATGGGGCAAAATACTGTCAAATTCTTGAGGAAAATCTGCTGTTCACTGCCAGAAAGTTGTCAATGGGAAGAAGATTTACCTTCCAACATGACAGTGACCCAAAGCACCCAGCAAAACTAACCACAGTGGTTGAAGGAGAAAAATGTGAATGTCCTTGCATGGCCTAGTCAGAGCCTGGACTTAAACCCCATTGAAAATCTGTGGAATGACTTGAAGACAGCAGTCCACAAACGCTCA
This sequence comes from Esox lucius, assembly GCF_011004845.1. Classification (NCBI taxonomy): domain Eukaryota; kingdom Metazoa; phylum Chordata; class Actinopteri; order Esociformes; family Esocidae; genus Esox; species Esox lucius. The sequence goes on along the minus strand of NC_047571.1, from coordinate 5,045,868 downwards.
CCGTCAAATTTAACTGAACTTGAGCAGTTCTGCAAAGAAGAGTGGTCAAATATTGCAACGTCTAGATTTGCAAAGTTAGAAAGAGACATATCCCAATAGACTAAAGGCTGTAATTAAAGCAAAAGGGGGTGATCCTTTTTCCAACTCAGTGATTGTTTTTTTTATTTTTTTCTGACATGTTGGTGTTATATCTTTCACTTGGATGTTATAAGTTGCACTGAGTAAATACAGTTGAATGAAACAAAAACTGTGTCTGTCTTCATTTCAGGCTGCAAAGCAACAGAATGTGATTATTTTAAAGGGGGGTGATTCCTTTCTATACCCACTGTATGTAATTGTATTTGTGGTTATGTTTTGCACATTTGGGGGGAGTTTTTTTATTGGGGGTGTGTAATTGTATTAGTGGTTGTGTTTTGCACTTCCGGGCCACAATAGCTTAGAGCTGGTATATCTACTGCACTGGAAGGAAATACATACAGTGAGAATTAGCGATACCACTGAACTCTCCATACCCTCGGCGTAATTCACTCTTTTCAATCCCTCCTCCAAGCTCACAGTTATCACTGAAAGAAAACGCTATTTCCCTTTTCAATTCCTCTCACTTAACCCATTTTCATTTTTAACCTTTGACCACGTTCTTTAAAATCAAAACACATAGGTCATAGGGCACATCGGTTAACTTTTGAGTAGTTTTTGGAGTAACACACACAGTGACAAACACACACACTGAGAGACATATAGTAGCCAAACAACCACCCACCCACATAGAACTTACCACCCACTTACCCCCCACACGCACGCACCCATGCACAAACACAAACACACACTCCACAACTGACAGGCCTATAAAATACGTTCCAACATGATTGCTATTATAATTTCTGATCAGCTGTGTTGCCTGAGTAGCCTGGTGCTGTCAGCGGCTTGCTTGGGAAATATTATTTTGCTCTGCATCTGGTCTGCTCGTTGCGCGTGGCTGGCTGTGATGGATGGGGAGGAAATAGTAATATTTAAAACACTCCCAGCTCTCCCACTCCTTCTCAGTGATCCCAGCAACCATTTTGCAATTACGCACACTGCATGTTTGATTGGGCTCAAAAATACCTCCATTGGAGGGGAGAGCAGATGAGATGTGTCGGAGCTGTTGAGGAGGAAGATTGTTGAGGAAGTACGGAGGAAGATTTCATCAGTGGTCATTGTAGGTCATAGGTCATAAATGGGGCAATGACGTTTCCCTGATTTAGAGAGCACTATATTAAGGAAATATGGCCCAAGGAGGTTCGGGTAAATATTCTAAAGGCATCCAATTGCTCACACACATCTATTAGTGTATTTAAATTCTTCACTCCTTCTAATCATTGGTTTTAACCAGCGTTCAAACCCAGAAAGTCTGTTATATGATATTGAATCACTACAAAATTCAACAAAGATCCAGTTGTAAAAAGCATTATGCATTTCAATGTTTTTTTTCTTCCAGGTCAAATTCACTAGCAGTATTTAAATATTCAAGACTGTTGTTAACCTGTGCCCAAATCAATCTAGGTAGTAAAAAAAACCCTGAACACAATCTTTCTATTAAACCAATTACCAATACAATTACAACAGTAAAAAAAAAAAATTATATATGTATAGATTTTCTACCGCCACTTTCAGCAAATCTGCATTCAGGATTCAAAATACCTGGTTTATAATGTCAGATATATCACACCTTTCTGCCAGTCAGCATCTACAATAGGACCCATACAACCCAGTTGATGATTCTTCACATGGACAAGACTAAGGACTGATTTGGAAAGACTACCATCCCTCCATCAACACGTAATCATTATAAAAGCAGGGCAAAGTAGAACCTAGACTGGAAGAGCACGCAGGGACATGTATTTAATGCATGGTCAATGGATAAACAGTTTTATATTCCTGGAAAAATTATTAGTTCCTATTCTTTTTTGCTGACATGCTTAATTGTGTGGGCTGCGTGTGCACAGAGGCATTTGTTTGGTGCACACCAACACATCACTAGCACGCACATCCATGTCATCATCTCCTGTGAGAATATGCTGCGTTGATACAATATTTGCCATTAGGCTTTATTACACGCTCCCGTATTCCATTGAAATGGGTATCTTTTTGGTTCTGAGAGCGTTTGTGCGTAATGTGCCATCAAACTGTGACATTCAGCAGAACGAGCTTAGTCTGGTGCCTTCCTCTCTATCGCTCGCCCCATCTGCCTATTTCTCTCTCACTTTCTCTTTTTCCATCTCTCCATTGCCATTTTGCTTTTATAATAACATAATTAACATGCACACTTTCAGTTATCTGAACATTCAAGATTCTCATATCTTTTCCAGGGCTGGTGGACATTGACGATCAAGGCCGCTTTTACTAGTGAACGCATGCCTTATATGAGCTATGATGCTGGTGAATGCAGCTCTTCCAGACAGGTAACAGTCTGAGAATGACGGGATGGAGTGAAATTCCTATTACTCCACCCAAGCGTAAAGACAAAAACAAAAGGAAGGTAGGCAATTTAGTCAAATCATCTAGTTAACAGCGGCAGTGAGGGAAGTGAGATGGAAATCAATCATGGTAACTTGGGAAGACTGAACCACGTCACCAGAAATAAATGGCTGAACCATGTCACCAGAAATAAATGGGCAAAAAAATAAAAGGAAATTAAAAGGCATGAACGTAGGAATTTAAATGACATTTTTCATAAATGGAATCACAGGATAGTACAGGTGCATACGCAAATGTGTACACTCACAAACACCCTTCTACACGAGGAGGGAATGTGTACTTTGTGTGTTATAACATCAGAAGTATCAGTTACAATCTGTCTTGTCTCCACGGGTTGAATTGGGTAACTTGGTGGAATTGAATTTGCCTTTAGTCCTCTATCAAAGTTGACTTTGATACAAACAAAGGAAATCTTAAGGTCAAAGTTCATTTATCAAACACACCGAAAAACACAGTGTTATCCTGCACAATGAAATTCTTGTGACATGGCACACATCTATGAAGTAAGAATTTAGAAATGTAAAGCAAAAATATATAAAAGAATATAGCAATAATAACAAGTGTAAACTAGAAGCAATTTTAAAAAGCTAGACAAAGCAATTTATCTCCACATAGCTTGATGAGGTTAAAGTTCACGCACACCTAGATGACATCACTGCTGATGAACAGAGGATGAGTATGGTGGTAATAGAAAATAGTTTGCTAGTGCCAGTTTGAATTCAGCCAATTCCGCCGGCTGTTGTGTGCAGTTTTCTATGCTACCGTGACAGATTACTGAATGTTGTATGAAGTAGTTTTCCGTTTGCAATTCATCTTCGCTATAGCGGTACGAAACGTTTCCTTTCATGAATTTGGACGATGCTAATAATGCAAATTAAAGACTGGGACAGCGCTGAATAATGGATTGTTTGAAAAAAATATTCTATGGGAATCTGTTTCACTTATCTGTTTCATATATAACGTTTGCTTTCATTTGACCCATAGATGTTTATCTACTCAATGCACATAAGTTTTCCCCCCACCCAAAGCCATTTTTTCCCTCACTTCACATATAGCCATTTTCAGTTTTAAAAATAGGACCTTACATTTGTCAATAAATAGTCAATGAGTTTATTAGGTCACATGTGGATGCACTGTACAGGCTAGATACTGAGCCATGAGACCTGCGTGACATGGTAATGGAATTTGATAAAGATGGAAAAGGATATAAAAAGACATCCAAAGCATTGCAAATGCCAATCAGTACTGTTTCTATCACTTATTACAAAGTGGAAAATTCGGGTATCTCTTGATACCGAGCCAAGGTCAGGTAGACCAAGAAAGATTTCAGCCAAAACTGCCAGAAGAACTGTTTAGGATACAAAGAAAAACCCACAGGGAACCTTATGAGAAATACAGTGGAAAAAGACAGTGTGGTTGTTTCAAGGAGCACAACACCACGATACTTGAACAAAAATTAGCTCCATGGTCGAGTTGCCAGAAAGAAGTCTTTACTGTGCCAATGCCACAAAAAAGTCCGGTTACAATATGTCTGACAACACCTTGACACGCCTCACAGCTTCTGGCACTGTAATTTGGAGTTATGAGACCAAAATAGAGCTTTATGATTGCAACCATAAGCACTATGTTTGGAGAGGGGTCAACAAGGCCTATAGTGAACAGAATACCATCCCCAATGTGAAGCATGGTGGTGGCTCACTGATGTTTTGGGGGTGTGTGAGCTCTAAAGTCATGGGGAATCTTGTGAAAATTGATGGCAAGATAAATGCAGCATGTTATCAGAAAATACTGGCAGACAATTTGCATTCTTCTGCATGAAAGCTGCGCATGGTACACTCTTTCCAGCACGACAATGACCCTAAACACAAGGCCAAGTTGACCCTCTAGTGGTTGACCCTCTGGGGAGATCTCAAATCTGTGGTTCATGTAAGATGTTGCCTTGCTATGTTTTGGGGGGTGGGTCTACAAACAAATGAGCACTGCAAGTGCCATGTTTAAAACATGTTAAATGTTATATAACATACAGTGGTGCTCAAAAGTATTCACCTGCCTTAGGCTATTCCACATGTTATTGTGTTGCAACATGAAATCAAAATGGATTCAATTAGAGTTTTTGCTACTGGTCAATATAAAGAAAGTCCATAATGTCAAAGTGAAAAAAGAATCTGCAAATTGTTCTAAATTAATAAGAAAAAAAACACAAAGAGAAAAGACTAAGTTGTATAGGTATTCATCCACTTTGATATGATACACCTGAATGAGCTGTGGTGCAAACAAAAGTCAAATAATTAGTGGTCAATATAGTCAACGTGTGCAATTAAGGTGTTTCACATGATTTCTGGATAAATACACCTGTTTTTCAAAGGTACCACAGTTGGTTTGTACAATTCTTAAGTCTAAATCATGGAGATGAGGAAACATTAAAGAATCTTGAATAAACTTCTTTAATTAAAAGCACCATTCAGGGTAGGACATACTGTAAGAACATTTTCAAGGACTTGAATATGCCCCAGAGCACGGTAAAGTCCATTGTTAAGAAATGGGGAGAATGTGGCACAACGTTGAAACTGTCTAGAAGAATGGGCATAAATTGCTAGTTGGAAAACAAGAAATTGCAATGTGGTAGAGTCTCATCCAAATTTACTCATTATTGCTGCCAAAGAGACTCAACCAAATACTTGTTATTTAGAACAATTAGCAGTTTTAATCACTTTGACATTATGGCTTTTTTTGTGTTGATCAGTGGCAAAAACTCCTAATTAAATACATTTTGATTTCATGTTCTAACACGATAAAATGTAGAAAGGTCCAAGGGTGGTGAATCCTTATTTTGAGAGACCTTAAAAACATGTACCCTGTTGCAGCAAACGGGCCCATATCACAACGTAGCTTTTATGAGTTTACATGTTCCAAGGGAAATCCATTCCAGCAAATTTACTCATACAGAAAAACTAAAATGCTATAGAAAATGCATGCAACAGCCAATACAACTTTTTATATTACATAACTCTTACACAGCATGGTCCAGACCTGGCTTGTTTTCTGTTGTACTTAATCATCAGTTGAACCCACCTGGTGTCCCAGGTCTAAATCAGTATCTGATTAGAAGGGAAGGAAGCGGACACAGCAATGGAATTTACTTTAAATGTGTCCTCCGGTCACATGATTATCCATATGAAATATTTTTCCAGATAACAGATCCCACCATGCAAACAATTCATTGGTTTAGGAAACAGTGACATCTGATTTTAGCATAATAAAACAAAGAGAGTGGTGCACCCCCCCGGGCCCAAACAACCTGAAACTTCATTTTTGACTGGATCTGTGATTGGCTGTGATCTGTCTGAGACAGGGTGAGATCACTTTTATACAAGGTGAGATCATGTATAACCATGTGAATTTGGAGATTGACAATTTCAACGGGGTGATCATGTGACTGCAATTCACCTTTAAGGTCCAGGGATAAATATGAGTGCATGGGAATTCTACACTCACCTAATGTTATCTGCTGCATTACAAATATTTAAGTTATTTCACAAATAATTTGCTCAGCCAACTGTTTGGTCATGGTGAAATGATTTTTAAACAATGCATGCTCTACAAATCAGCTAGCTATTTAATAAGGAAATTGCCGGTACCATTGTTTTATTAAACTAGCTAGCAAGATAGCAACAATTAAGCTAAATGTGCAAACAACAAACTAGTTCATATTGAATAGTTACAGTCAAAAATGGTCAGAGAGAGGTCATTTACATGACTGCCAAAACCAAGTACAAAAACTCTGACCAGCCCTCTTTTTCCAATATTTAATGTTAGAACTCCCATTTGCCAAATCTCGGTGCACCTTTATCACAGCTCCCACAGCTCCCACAGCTGTGTTGACATAACTGGGCCGGATTTCTGAATTAACAAAAAACAGTTGTTTTAATTGGCCGGGACTTGTAACTAGTTGCACAAAACTGAAAAGAGGCACATGGTTGCAACAGAGTTACCAATGATCTACTTTCATGAGCACGTAAGACAAGGCAATCAAGCTGCGACTTAGTTGCTTATTGAAAGGCAGCTTTTCATTCCCTTGTTGATGTCTCTCCATCTAGCAACAACTTTCAATGGGTTTCCCCACTGAAGTAAAAAGTATAAAGGCTAAAACTGCCCAGCATTTATTAGAAATAAAAATGCCCTTGAGCGCTATTGTGAAAGGCTTATGTTTCGTGTTGTGTGGAAAAGAACTAGGGAAAGAACTGTTGGTTTATCCATCTGCTAACAATAGCTACAGGATTACACAGCTTTATGCTGTAAAGCTTGAAGACGACAGACTGTTTGGACAGATGAACAGATATCAGCCTCTAAAGGTTGAGGAAGGGAAAGAGTAAAGGGGACGGAAGAACGATCGAGAACAATTGTGAAAAGGGTGATTACAAGATTAACGGAAGACCATGATAAAGAAAGCGAGAGCTTAAAGAAACAGAGGAGAGATGGAGGGAAAGACATTTTCAGACAGAGAGATGCCATGGCCCTCTGCATCCCAGGTACGGCTGTTTTGAGAAATATACAAAGGAGTGAGTCAGCAGGGGCTGGCAGGGTATTAGCAAGCCAATACACTCACACGCGCACACACACACACACTCACACACGAAATGGAGGGAGAGGATGGAGAAAGACAGAAAGAGATTCAGAAGAGAGAAAAATTGAAAAAAGCGGACCAAGAAAAAAATTTATGGATTGAAAGAAAGAAATATGCATTCTGACATCTCGGGAGACCAGAGAGCCAAGGAGGGGAGAAATGTACTGCAATCACAGCGAACTTCACACGTCTGCTGGTGAACAAGGTAGTTTGATATTGGACTGGAGGACACACACACCTGCCGTATCTCCTATCTCCTTTCAATGCCTCTCGCCGCTCTGCCTTAACAGTAATGCCCATCACTGAGAAGAGGAGGCTGTAGTTCATTTTTATGTCCTAGTTCTGTGTCTCAAATCTTTTATTCATGGTCATTTAGTAACTAAAGACCACAGCCTGGTATGCAAAGCAGGAAAAGTTACTCAAATTCAACAATTGGGTGATTTTAAATAGGTTTTCTGGAAGAACAAAATAAAAAATTCAGTCTGACTGTACAAACTATGCATACACAGAAATGTCCAGACAGACAGACTGTCTGGCCCGTGCGATTGCCTGTCTTTGTCATTCATGGTGAGTATAAATGATGATGATGTCTGCACAGAACAAAACACAACACGGTCCGCCAGACATCAAAATCATACACACTATTTCCTCCACTGTGTGTGTGTGTGTGTGTTTTTGTGTGTACTGTATGTCACTCTGACATTAAGGTGCTCTTCTCTTACTGAAGCACAGCCAGAATGCCTCACTGTCATTTCTCTCCTTTCAATTCAAGCTCCAAACCCCAGGGTCACAGTTCACCTCAGTTCTCTCTCTCTCTCTCTCTCTCTCTCTCTCTGTCCCCCTTTTTTTTCTGCATGTTGTTTTACTTACATATACCTCTTCCTTTCTCTATTTCACTGACTTATCTTTCTCATTCCATTTATTCTTATCTTTCTCGCTCTTGAAATTCGTCCTGCCCTGCCGGTGGGCATGCGGGTGTGTGTCAAGAAGGCGTTGGTCACGCGGGTGTGTTACGCATGCGTGTCTGTGTATGAACGGTAAAGTTGTGCGTGTCCGGCCAGCAGATGGTCAGACGGCCAATGAGGCCTCTCGCCTCTGAGAAACGCTGGTGGGACATCGGCACCTCAGCAGACACTGACTGTACAGGGACAGCCATCCATATAACCAGCTCTAATCACCACCTCCCCATCACCCCATCCATGAGCCGTGAATTGGAAAAACCCCAGTCCGCGCCCGAATCCTGTCCTGGTGCACCCCTTAGTTTCAGCACTGTACCCCCATCTCCTCTTCAACAGCCCCCCCCACCCCACCCACACTAGCCGCCATACCCTTTCTGATGCACCACAAGCCTCTGCTCCATCCCAAACATTGGCATAGTCGAATGAGGTAACCCAGACACCCATGGCAAAATGTCACTTTTCTCACCCCATTCTATGCACACAATTATCCTTTTTGCCTATTTCACTCTGCTCAGTCCAGGTTTCCCCATATTCCCCAGAAACACCCTGACAAAACAGCCCTCTAACTCTCTCAGCCTCCCTTTCCCAGTTTCCTGCTCTCCTCTCATACGTCTGACAGGCTGTTCTCCAGACTACAAAGAACACAGTGGCCTGTGTGTTTGTGTTTGTCTTAGCCATTACTTCTCACGTCTGCTTGCCCCCAGCCTTCTGCATGGCTGAATGGTAGAGGTCAAAGGTCATTTGCCTCTGTAGGATCTCATATTTATTGCATTATCACCAAGGCACTATGCAGGAGCCTCAGTTTTATGCGAGCATACATGTGCGGGTGGGATACAACCAAAGAAATAAAGGTTAAAACAGTGGTGTATATGAGTACACTATGAATGACCGGTCTAATCACATCTGCTTGCCTTGTGTCCCTTTCCACCGCTCTACTACACAAATACATATTTGACCATGTATGTGTCATACTGCATGATTTTGAGGGGTATGTCTTCGGTGAGTCCGGAGGTGGATTCACATTCATTCTAAAAATTCCATACAGAGATGAATGCATCACCTTGTCGTTACATGCATGCTCCTTCTTAGTGAGGGGTGAACAAAGATATATTGTAGATACCTATTGTGATATTGTTTTTGACGGTACTATATTGAAGAGTTTTGACACTGTGGTAATATAATTGTTTGCGCTGTTCTGCTCTGCCAGCACTAAAGCTCCGTAGCTTGTTCTTCATCTTCTTTTTAAGAAGCCAATTTGTTCTCTACACTTTTATTTCCATGACTCATCAAAACTCCTGGCTATCTTTTGTTCCTCTGCAGTAGACATATGGTGAGCAATACGTTGAAACGCAATGAAATCACAGTTTTGAATTGCAATACATATTGAATGTGGAGAAACTGCATTCATATAACTTTGGCCTCGTATCTTAACTGTTGGGTTTATAAGAGAAGAATGCCCACAGCGGGATTCCATTTCAATAACTTATTTTCCAATTATTTACAAACTGAAAGACTCCAAACTGTGGTGGTGCTTACTCACACCAGGCTGAACATAATTCAATTAAACAACTGTGGAAATGCCTATTCCTATATCATTTCACTAAATATTCAATGTTATCTAAGTTGATAATTCCCTCTGTTATACGCATTCAGGAAATGTATGATTATTGATCACAGAGGAAAGGTTACTTGAAGATCCTTTACATAGAAAATGTCGGGGAAACCAATGACTTCTTCCAGGATTAATGTCAATACATATTTTTAAATCTTCTTTTAATTGTCACTCAAAGAACCGTTGGAACGGACCCCCTCAAAAATGTAAACTCAAAAGATTATCTGAGGAATCATAATTCACTGGTTCTTTAAAGAATCCTTTAAAATTAAAATACCGTTAGGGGTTCCCAAACCGATTCAATGTGAAGAACCTCTTAAGGACCCCCAAGAACATGTCTTTCTTCGAGCGAATAAGGCAAAGCAGTCAGTATAAGTCACCCAAGCCACCAGATATTCAACATACAACATTGCTGCAGTTTTTCAGCCTTTGGCTATTTTGGAAAATGCCTACCCCTAGCGTCTGCCATCGAATGTGTTTGGCATCACAATAACCTCTGCTTTTGCACTATGTATGCACTTAAATATCCAAAATAAACTTTGTGTGCGCGCTCGTTTGTGTGTGCGTGTTTATCACCGGAGTGACCTAGCATCCTCTCTCAGACATATAAATGCCTTGAGGTTATCTGCACCCGACGCTTCCCGTTCTCCTCTCTTACTCATATAAGAACACACATATACAAACACACACACTGAGGGATCAATACTGCTGACTTCTTCCGGTAACTTCCACTAGCGAGTAAGAAACATATTCTCCCTGCAGCCAGTCTCAATCCTTGCTTATAGACAACTCTGAGAGGAAACAGTAATTCCATCAGTGCACAGCCTTGCTTTACCAGACAACACCTCATGAAAGTAGAAGCAGAACAACTACTCAAGTCTTAACTACAACAATCTGGGTCACAAACACAAGCCGTCTCCGCTCATTTTTCTGCCAGAATCATACAAACAAACCTTGCCTCAAGCATCTAATGTCAGGCTCCGTACCCTCCTGGCAGACATTGACTTAGACACAAATGCAGGATCTGCTTACCTTCCTCAGAATGGAGTTTTAACCACTGGGGAGAAGGCAGAAAACTGACCTTGGATCATTGTCTAGGGATCCCTCCTACTCTGGCATAATAGAGTATCTACTATAACACTGAAGCCACAAGGTAGTTCGGGGATCAAACAGATGCAGCAGTTGGAGCCTATAGTGGGTGCAAGTGTATGTGTCTGTGTGTTCACAGAATGTGTGTTGCTGACTATATCTCAAACTACTAATCCACAGTATATCACCAAATAAAAAAAAGAATTAGACTTATTTTCTTGTAATTAGCAGATATACAAAAATACTTATTAAAAGTACATTTATTGATACTTTCAAGAAATTCATGTTTATTTCCCATTAATTTAGAAGATGCTAATTTCAAGATGTTTTTAAGGAGGATTAGGCTAAAGTGCCTTGCTCAAGTGTAAAGAAAACAACCTTTTTAGGACAGGGAAATTATATATATAGATATATACACACACACAAACAATTATACAGTTACATAATGTGATTCTCATCTGACTTACCTGGTAAAGCAATGGCTCTATTTTCATCCTCAATCATCTTAGTAACATGTCTTTATAACATATCTAGGAACATATCTTGACATAAGCATATTGCCTTGATGCAAGGGATTTAAGCTTGGCTTCAAAACAGTTTTAGCAGTGTGTAATTCTAAAGCGACCTGACATCCAACATCAGTCTCTCTCTCTAATGCTTGTGTGCCTGGGAGGAGAACAATGTTCTATCTACTCGTGTCTAGTCTAGATAAAGTGAGTTTGACACAGAATTCCTTACTATACCTGTGCTCCAGGCACAACGCTTAACATTTAAGATTTTTCCATGTCTGTTCATGTGCCTTAAGACTGAGGTCAAGAGTAGCTGAATGAACAGATGAACCACAGCTAGTGTGTGGTCATGTTCAAGCGTATCAAAACCTCCATTTCGATAATTTTTATACATTCACAAGTAGTCTGGACACCGTCTGTTATGTACCATTAAATGAGACAACTACAAACACCTGTCGTTTCATGTCCTGAATCAATTACTGTATACCTAAACAAAACCAGTGGCTTTCTTTGCTAAAAAATCTTAACCTATTATAGCACTGATATGGGGGTTTGATATTCTAGCAATATCTTACTATAATAATCTCAACCTGAGAGGTTCCTACAGGGTTCAGGTTTGATTTCAGTATTGCAGAGTTGAGGTCAGTGTTAATTTTGTGAATATTGTGATGAAAAATATTTATCAACAACTTTTCTTTCTGAGGATGACAAGAGGAAAATGGATCTTAGACATTTCTGGTCACAGTTTTTATTTTCAATTTTTTAGGTGAAAATGTTTCTCGAAAGGTACTAAAATAAAAGGATGTTTCTCAAGTTGTGAGATCTTGTTAAATCAAATAAATCAAGCTTTTTTGTTTTTACCCCCAACTGATATAGATCTCCCCTGAGTTCCCTTGCACGCACTTTATACAAAGACACATGCACTTTTCTCAACCAAAGCCCGGCCCTCAGTCCAGCTGCGTAAGCCTATTCTTACTGAAGTGCTAGCTCCTTCAGGACAAAAAAAAAACTGTCTTTAATCACATCATATCCATTGTCCAATCAAAATGAGTCAGTGTCTCAGCCTGTAAACTGTGTGTGCGCGCGCGCGCGCGCATGTGTGTGCCTGCCCGCCTGTTTCTGCATGCATGTGTCCACTGTTGTGCTCTATGTGGCGTGAAACTCTTTAGATGTGTGTGTAAAACGCCTCATAAAGTACCAAAGAGCCTGTCCCTGTTAGACACAGTGGCTGGTTGTTTTACGGCCCAGATCTGCTGCATGATTTACTGTGCAACGGTCCGGAAAGTAGTCAACCAAAAGTAAGAGCAGGCATGACATATAGTTCACGCTGAACAAAAAAAGAAAAACAGCTGCACTCGTTCGATAACAAATGATTTATCAAAAGCCCCAAAAATATTATGAAGGTGATTTTCCGCCGAAACGTTGCAGAAGGTACAATCTAACGGTAGTGTTATTCTCCACCACTACAGTAGCATTTTGGCTGCTCCATCCAGCTTGGCTTCCACTGAAGAGAGTTGGGCTGGCATTTACTGGCTTAAGTGGAACCATTATGTCATTAAGTCATTATAGATAGGGTTGGGATGGGGAGGACATTACAATAAAGTAATAGTCAATTGAGTGGCTGCAGTAGTTCTGTGGCATGTCTGTCTGCCCCGGTGAGGATGATGCTACACTACCGCTGTGGACATTGATCGGCTCGCTGGTCTACTGACGCACAGACAAAGTGAAGGTTATCTGTCCCGGACGTATACAGTTCCTTGGGTTGTGGTATCACAGAGTAACCTACACCCCTTCCTAAAGTGCTGGGGGCAACAAAGAACCGATTCGTCAAGAGATCCGTACCATACACTATGAGAGAAAGCATCTATTCCCATGAGCTAAAATACATTAGGAACTAATGACCTTTGTTTAGAGATTATCATGCATTCATTGAAAAATGCATTGAAAGAAGAATCCAAATGACATATTTATATACAGCATATTTTACATGTGCTCTTTTTTTTGGTATGGGTTCACAGTACAGACATTCCCATGATGACTCCCACAGCGCAGTCTGTAGTCCGGTCAGGCTGGTACTCACCCCTGATGCAGGGTAGGCCGTCCAGCCGAGCTCAGCTGTAGCCACCCGAGTGTCCATCAACGTTTCTACACAGGGGAGAGAGAGAGACGTTCCAGTTAGGGTCAGCTATGAGACCATCACAGTGCAACCGAGAGTATTTTCCCAGATCATTCTCATGCCTGTCCCATGGTTGAAGTGCAGCTCATGAAGGCCCACTGAAATGACTTTTACAGAGGAAACCACCCGAGTTCGGTTCCAGAAAACCACACTTGATGACAGAAGGTAAATGGACCAGCTCTACATATCCTCCATTTCCATTTCCCTTCTCGTTCCAACAGAAAGGGAGTGAACAAAGAGCAGTGTTGCTCCATGCAAGAGGAATGTGAAGGGTCAGTGTCCGGTCTCTACTAACATTGAGCATTATCTCATTGAAAGTGTGTGTGTGTCCACCCGTGGGGTGTGTGTGTATATGACTGTGTCCAGAGGGCTGAGCTTTGTGCCACTGTTTACCCAAGGAGATATCTCTCATCACTTTAAAAGGCTCCTCACATCCTTCTCAGACACGTTTGCTTTAGAAACCCCATCATTGTACTGACAACCTGCTACCCAGGGCCAAAGAAAACACACTTAACACACAATATAGACCACACCAGCCAGCGAGATCTGAGTTTATTGCTGGGTAAACCTTCGTTCTCAGGAACGACCAGTGAATCACGGTTATTATTTAACAAATCTACCAATGAATGCAACCCCAGAACACAAGATTCAAGAAGCTTGTCTGGGAAGAATTTGTCCTCAACGGCTCCCAAAAATAGCATGTCTGGTGGTTTAAGCACACATAGACAACCGCGGTTCGATCCCTATCTCAACCTTTCCCAGTCTCTCTATCCTCCCTACTTGTCTCCCTGCATCTTTCAAATGTGGTCAAACTAAACAAAAACGAAAAAAAAACTAAAATGTTACAAAAATGTTACAAAAATGTGAGATCATGCACCAATATATGCTAATGAGCCCCACCAGCTCATTGCCTCTTCCTGAATTTGAAATAAACTGTCATTATCAGTGCAGTACCAGAAGTGTCAGTGAAAATTCACATTCCAGGCAAACAGGAGGTTGTGAGTTCACCTCTCAATTCGTGCACATCATTATCAAATTTTCCATCATACTCTGATGTGATTATTACATTCTGTCTACCTTAATTGACTAATTAAATCATAACAACATCAATTCTACACAAAGATAAATGGCGTACTGCAATTGTTTCAAACTGTTACCATCTGTTAAGGTCTAAAAAACAATAAGATGTTATTCTGTTGGAGAACCCATAGCCACTGTACTCATTTTTGAAATGGTTGATCAAGGGCACATTCTGCAGGGCATTCTGCTTCTTCTCTCTCAGTTTATTAAAAAAATAATATTAACACCTTATTTTAGCAGGGTTGGCGCATGCAGTGATTTTAAACAGGCTTTAAACAAATACTCATTCGATCTGATTTTAGATGTGATTTGAAAGCTGGTGACTGGCTGCGAAAACAATGAAGATTGGTCACTAGCTAAACCAGCATGAAAGCTTGACCAGGCTACTCTGATTCATGCCATTTCTTCTTCAGCAGGGTAGGCAGACTGCGCCAGGGACAGTCCTAGAGAGGTGCATTTTCCATGACAAATAATCCCCCCTCACCTGATTTTATTGTCCTCTCTCACAAGCTCCACAGAAGAGGAAGACAGGTACAACCTCCCTCCTCAACTCCTCCATTCCTCCCCTAAACCTCCTTGACATCCAATAGACAAATAGACCTGGCACAATTCCTGCAGTATTTGTCATCCGGTGTTGATTCATATCTGCAGCGTTTGCACACCGTCGCTGTTGCTGAAAGCTGATATTGTTCCAGGTAAAAGAGGACAAGAAACCAAACCTCATATTTACTGCATTTTTATGAGCCGGGCCCGTTTTGCTTACCTCCCAGTCCCCCTGAAGTGCCACAGATTGATGAGTGACCAGACAACCTCTTCAGCTTGGTAATGATAGAGTCAGAATATGATATACTGTATATTTTCAACCAATAACAGATCGTTTATACTCTGCCCCCAGACGCTTCGTCTTGTAGAAAGTCACCCAGAGAATCTTTCACTTGATATAATGTGTGCCCCTGTGCCAAGGCTTGCCGCCAGATCTGACGTTTGGGTCTAGATAGATACCCAGAGATCAGTAGGCAAGGGTTGAGAATCAGAATAAGATGGCATGGTTCAGGAGCATTTGCATGAAGTTACCCTTTATTTTTTTAACAAGTAACCCATAATTTAATTTTGCAAACATTATTTCCTGCCTTACAATTTTGTGATGTTTAAATTGTGATTATATCATTGCAGCTGGTGCCAGCAGGTGGTCAAAAGGAGGAGGTTGGATGGGGTGAGGTTAAAGGCCCAACCAGGGACGGCTGGTGTCGCACTGAGAGGCTCCCCCCATTAATAGTGTCAGCACAACGGATGAGTGAAGACGGGGATGCTAAATGGACATTAGGATATCCGGGGAGGGGCTGGAATGAGGTCCCCCAGGGGGTTGGGGGCCTCGCTCCGCAATATGCCACAGCTCAAGCACCTGTCTACAGCCACCCCTCTGTGTTCTCGTAATGGTGAATGGACAACATTGAATGGAAAATGTTAAATGAAACATGAAGTCGTTATAAAATGCCTTCTGACCATATTTGACAAACCCAGACTACACTTTTTCCTCATGTCACGACTAGTAACATACCACGGCAAGAGGTTTGTGGACTAAGTTGTAATTTGAAAAGTGCGTGGTTATACTGTAATTTATATATTGACATAGTATATTCTGTCAATGTAAGTCCTCTCTATTTCATGTTGTGTATATTAAGCAGTTTGGCTATTCTATAAGGCTAAGTTAGCTACTTCTCAATTCCCTGACAGTGCCAGCCCTTTCCATGGCATAGGTCGTTTCACGCTAGGCTAATTGTTTCACGCAACGCTAACGGCCCTCCTTTAAGCTATAAAAGTCTCATAAAACAATTTGTTCCCATTTCTTCCAGTGGTCTCCCAGCAAATCACTTTGCAATTAGGTGAGACTGCATTAAACCACGCCTACCTGATCTCCATTATTTTGGCTCAGCCCAAAACTAGTGTACTTCAAAGAAATTAGGGGGCCATTTATGACTCGTGCAACTTTCTTACATTGCCTTTTTGGAACGCATCCCGGAGAATAGGAGCTCTTCCCTGCATTTTACATTTTGCAATGTCAGCGTTTACCTGCGCGGGGGAGATAAATTGACAACAGAGGGTCCACAAGCAATTTAGTCTGGAACTAATACAGCTGGTCAGCTACGTTCAAGTGTTTTGTGGGGTTTGTAATGTACTGTATATGTAAAAATATGTGAAGCAACATCAATCCCTAGCAAAATAAAACAATGCTATAGACCCTAATGTATGCAGTCATTATGGCTACAAAGCTAACAGCAAGGTTAGAAGGCCATAACTAACAGAATAAATCAGGAAGAGGATTGGTTAATGTTGAAGGATTTGAGAATAGCTGGTCTTCTGTTCATTGTGTGTACCATTCTTTATGGACACCATTCACACCTATTATAGTGAATCACTTGCTTTGCAGCAGTACAGGCCCACTTCCCATCACTGCTCAGTATTGTATGGACTGTAAAGGATGATGGCTTTCAATTGAACCAATCCAACTGTATAAACTCAGGTCATTCCTTCCCATGGATGGTTTAAGTAAAAAGCATGTAGGCAAAATAAAAAGTTTCTCAAAACAAATCAAAACTGAACAAAGACTATCATGGACCTGCATTCACAGAATTTATTTGACTGGGTCCAGCTCTCAATAATCACCTAAATGAAACCTAGACAGGAAGCGCACCAATCTCTGTGAGACCCATCCAACTAATCGAAGGGATGCACCGGTAGAATTGATCGGGTTTTGATCCAACAGCTACAATAAGAACGAAGCGAAGCACTTTCTCAGTCAAAGCAGTTTTTTATTCATAGCGTCTACAGGCCATGGGTGTTATCACCACGGCAGTCAGTTACGTGTCCATACTGCAGCCATAGCATCAGTGGGCCCCTCATTGGTCAGGTGACTACCCCCACCCCCAGTCCTAGACCGCACTCTCTGTAACATACTGCCGCCTCCCACAAGCAAATTTGTGATATCCTGTAATGAAAGGATCAATGGTTAATGAGACAGAGTACGTAGAGAGAAGAGGACATACAGAGACAAGACAGAAACAAAGAGATTGTTATGCTGTAAGGCACAAGGAGGTATTGTATATGGCCAATATAGAATGAGTAAAAGTAGTACTCAGGTGCCATTCATCACGTGTCCCTGGAAATAGCTCTCAGGCATGCTTACAACCACCGTCTCTTTTTCGGAGGGGAAAGGGAGATCGAGAGAGAGAGATGGGGGGGAGATGTAAAAGGCAAAGGAGGGAGGGAGGAATTAAATGAAGCCAACATGGAAGAACGAGAGAGGGGTCCAGACGGAAAGAAAACGAGTGAACGAGAGAGAACAGACGGGAGGACCACATGAAACATTGATGAAGCCCTTGTGTGTGCGATCGATACCTACCAGACCCTCTTCGCACCATTACACGTCAGCACGGGAACACGTGATCCGTCACACTGAACATACATGATTACATGGTGCCAGTGGCGACCACCGCATCCACATTGGAGACACAAGAAAAGAGGATTCAAGAGAAAAACCAAGGACGCCAAGTTATTAAGCAGTCAGCGACGCGAAAAACGTGTCTCAGTTAACTGCAGCCGGGATGCGAAAGGGACCAAGGGCCGCCAGCATCACCGCCCCCCACCCTATGTCTCACATCCTCCTGTCTGGTGTCTCTGTGATCCTGTATGCAGACGGGGGGTGGAGGGGGGGGTGGTGGGGAGTGGTCGATACGACATGTGGCGAGGCGGCTCCCGGTTGCTCACTCTTCCCGGGTCAATACCGACACGAATTCCCCAGAGGAACCCTTCCCCCACCCATTATCAACCCCCCCACGATGCACTGTAGGACAAGAGTACTTTCTCAATACGAGTCAATAACACCATCTCCTCAAACATTAGGTCACCTTCATGCTCAACCTTTGGATTAATGCACAAGGCTAATGATAATGCACGGCTCCAGTGATCAACATAATCTTTGAGAGACCCACATCAAAAAAAATACTACAGTTAACACAGATGTTCACAGTGAATCATAGTGTATATAAATACAGTATAGTACTTACAAGTATTTACAGCGTAGGCGTAAACAGAGTACCATTTTCTTATTGTGAAAGGGAGCGTGGGTAGAATAAGACAGAACTAGGGGAAGAGAGATTATTTCAATCTTGCTGCTGAGTCCAATGATGACGAATCCTTGCTACTGAGTCTGACATTTTAAAAGGGTTCTCAAAACAAATTTGAAAAGGGAAAGAAGCAATGAAAACTGTTGAAATTAATAAAATGTCAACGCAGGGGATTGGAGACGATTTTCACTGAACACGCGAATCAGGAGGCTGCCTGTCGATAGCAGTACCACACTCTTGCCCAAGGGAAAGCCATTCAATCACACAAGGCACTCTCTGAAATTCAAATCGGAGAACGCAATTGCTCAAAATGTCGTTAGGGCCGACTCGTGGCTCTGGTTGGCGCTTATCGGATTGAAAACCCAAAAAAAAAAACACATTCTTTTCAGGATCAGTTGAGCAGAGCACCAGTGGCTGTGCGTGACTGCTTTCAGCCGATTTGGGACACGTTAGTGGGTTTTGAGGGGGTACGTCATTGGAACGCAGGGCCAGATTGTGTCAGAAGAGCACTTCTGGACCAAGAGGATGGAGGTTGCATTAACGTGGTTCCCCTCAAAGAGGTCGACAGACGGAGGAAAATGCATTTCACCGCCATCAAATTAGATTTTACACCTCACTAAATCTCTCTGTCTTTACTTCAAGGTCTACCATGCCGCTTTTCGACCGACCTTTCCCCTCAGCTTAAGTCGGGAGTTCGTTTATTTCAGATTCTCATTCATTTTCATTTCTCAGTAGACGGTGATGACAGTGTGGCTAATGTATGTAAATTGAAATCCGAACAGAGAATCATCTCGAGACCTTGAGCTGGCGGAGAGGAAGCGAAGGGAAATATATGTCTCGCACCTCTGAGCTAAGAGGGACAGCTAAATGAATGGGATGGCACAGACACACACACAGGCACGTATCACCCTGCGCGGGGAGACCCAGTCGCACCTTATCGTGTCTGAGTGAAAATCAGGTTTTCCGCGTGAAAGTGAGGGAGGCGGGAGAAAGGACAAGGTAAAAACGCCAAGAGAGGAACACTCCTCGGTGGCCGAGATCACAACGAGGGAAATCTGGGAGAGTGTGAAACAGCAGACTTGGCAGCCATGTGTCCACACTTTCTCCACCGCACTGCCCTTGAGAGGCTGGCTTGACGTGGGAATCCAAGACCGTTCTGCCAAACCCCTTATAAACCCGTTTCCAGCGTTGGGCTGGCTCAACAAAAAGGTTGCTGGTTTGAATCCCCAAGCTGGCCAGGTCAAAAATATTCTGTCGTGCCTTTGCGCAACAACAACTGCTGTACGTCTCTCTTGAAATGAACATCTGCAAAATAAAATGTAGATGTAAAATGCACTACAGAGAAGATAAGGTACGTGTCTGGTAAAAGACAATGAACAAATAGCATGGGTGCTATGGGGGCCAGTATCCAAGCTCCCTATACAAAACCTGGCTAGTTGTGAGAATGTCCCTCATGATGAAGTCGTCATGAGACAGAAACGGGAACAGCCCCAACACAGGTAGCTAGTTAGTAGAAGTGTACACATTCTAGAGGCAGACACAGTTGTATCTAATCATATCCTCCTGGTCACTCAGCTTGGCCATAACAGATGCAGCACTCCCAGCAGACCCCCCCGGGTGCAGCGTGCGCTTCTCTCTCCTCTTGTTCTCCTCATGTAACTCTCCCTTTCTCTTGTCCACCACCGCTCTGCGTCCACCGCTGTTTTTTTCCTCCTCTCTCTCCCTGCAGTCAGGAGCAATGATGGCACATCATTTGCATTGATTAACATTGCATTACCAGATTGAGCAGTCTTAAAAAAAAAAACTGTAACAGCTGCTGGAGAGTGCCATCTTTAATTCATCACAAACTCCCTTCCTCCACCTGTTTCCCTCTACCTCCCTCTGCCTCCCCCCTCTGCTGTCCTTTTCTAAACCTCCCCCTCCCAAACTTCTGTCCCCTCTTCCCGCTGTCCTCCATCCATCCCCCCTTTCACCCTGTTGCAAACACATACAAGCCTTCACTTGGTGTGTCAGGACACGGAGTGTCTCCAGTACTCAGTCCGGGCTCTCCAGCGTGACCCTGTGCTCCACTACTTATTAGAAAAGAAATGGAGCTTCCAATTAGATGAGACGTCCTCTGGCTCTGACAGGCATCCTTAACCTCAATGACATGTTTCTCCCTCACCGGCACCCACACACACACAAACATACGCACGTGCACTCACTAGAGCGCACACACGATAAGACTCTCTAAGACTTTTTGAAAGCAATGACCATTCCATCAAGAAACACACACACCTGCCTCTTAAGTGTTGCATTAAACTGGCAGGCTACTCCATCATGTAGTGTTGGTTTACCATCGAACATCCTAACTAAGCATGACTGATTTTATGGATCATGCCATGAGTGCCATTGAAACGTAGAGCAAATTATAGGAGTTATAGTATGTCTTCTGCGTACTTCAGGCTATGCTTCAGCTATGTTTAAAGCTGCCTGTTGTAAGGTTCCCATAAATGCCTGACCTGTCCTTATTCCTCCTTACTGCAATGCTGAATGAATTCCAACACATTAAAGCATAATAGGGGTAATTCAGCAAACTGTTTTACATAATAGTCTTAATTCATTATTTAGCAATTGCACATTTCAAACTTAAGTGTGAAACCGCTTTCCAGAACATAGAATATATGCACTCCATAAAACCCATTCATATTTGCATGTATTCTATTTGTTTTATTGCTAATATCAAGTTTTAAAGGGAACATTGTGCAAGATATCAAAACATTCCTTCTTTATAAGTTAACAGTTGTTAGCAGCAGTCCTAGTACTGAGTAGTCCAATTTATACTGTGTTGCCTTAATGTGCAAGATAAGTTCATAATGATACCAGTTTCCATATCCTTTGTGCACCATGTGCGGGTGGACTTCGTGTTTGACCAATAGGAGTCAAATAGGGTTGAGAGTGACTCATCAGAAACGGAAGGAATCCTCCGATCAATGCAAGTGTAATTACAACCACATCGATCCCGTTGTTATGAGAAGAGATCATTGATTGGCTTATTCACACTGAGACAGAGGAAGAGGAGATGCAGCATTATTTACTCCCAAAACATTGGCTGACTCATAATATCACAGACAATAGTATAGCTTTTTTCTAGGGAACAAACCTACAGCTAGCCAGTATTGATCTTTAATAGCTAGCTAGATAGCCTTTCTGTGACCTCTCCTCATAACTGGGAAAAATGCCATCGAAGGCATCCATCGTTTTTATGTTGTCGACATGGTGGGACTTCCCAACCATTGGATGATACCTCCTGATGTCCAGGTTGGTCATTGGCTGATCCCACCTGATAACCAGGGTGTCATGTTATTACAACTCTAAACAGGTCATTGGGAGTGATCATACAATAAATAATGCCAATATATGCCTCTCCTCTGCTGTTGCCCTTAGGAATCACAGTGTTCAATGTCAATAAAAAAATATTTTTACTGTCGCATTTAAGAATTGAAAAGGAATTTGATTGCAAACTATCAACGGCAGTTAGCATCAGATATTTGAAGCAAAACAGATCAACTGAAATGTTTTGTCTATTGGGAGAAATAAAATAATATACAGAATAGTATGACTTCATGCAGCAATAATAACAGTACATGCCATTAAACAGATGCTTTTATCCAGAGTTTAATTATATTACGCAAGCATACGATGTTGGCATCGATGGCCAGGGCGGGTTTTGAACCCACGACCACGGCATGCTCGTCCGACTGAGCAATTTAGAACTGTTGTTGTTGTTACTACTACCTCCACTACCACAACTACGGCCACTATGCATGGCAAAATAGCATCAGTTAAAAAAAAATCAAGTGGAGAGGCATAATTTAATGTATGGATCAAACAGTTCTAATATTTTGTTAATTTACCTTGCACAGCCGAAAGTAAATATGATATTCTCATTTGGTTAGTGAAAAAGGCTCTTCTGAGCATGCCAAGCGTAAATGAAAATGCCATACAGGAAACTTTGAGAGTCCATAAGCTGCCCTAGGAGGTGTAATGCGTTCTCTCAGGGACCAATCAAAATGCAGCATTTCAGCAACATCATCCCCAGTGAATGTAAACACTAAGCCCCTGACGGTGTAACACAAACACACTCCAACGGACCGTTGCAACTTACTGTACAATATTTTTGTCCTAAGGGAAGAACAAAGAAATAAGTATATCACTTCTGAAAAAGGACATATGGACAGGGAATAAGCACACTTCCTTCAGTATGAGCACATATGCCTCAAAATTGTAAACAAAGTTTTCGGAAAGTCTTTCTAATAACGTTTTCCCCAAGTATAGGTATTAGGTGTAAAATGGGAGGATTGTGCTTCAGAGAACAGAAATGTAAAGAAGAAATTAAAACTATGGCAGAAGCCAATCCTTTATGTCTCTGCCACTCATTTATTGCTGTGCCATAGAATTCTGTGGATTAAACACACTGCAAATACCACACTACTAAATCAGATCAAGAAAATCAATAGAAAAAAAAGACTGAAAGAAAAATAATGAAAAAGAGCAGAAAAAAAGCTAGGTCTACATTTAAACTCTCATTTAAACTGTCAAGGATTTCAACACCTCTCATCCACCACCCTGAAAAGCTAAGTTCTCTACACTTATGTTGAGCCAAAAACCAAACAACAACAATTAAACTATTATACAGATGGGAGTTTGTGGTAGCCTTGCTAAATTCTGAAAACACTCATTAGAGTGATATTACCCCAGCTAGCCGTTCTAGTACAGTAATTTAATGTAGAATGATGTAATGACTATCCTCAATCAGGGCACAAGCACAAATTAAGAATGAGACCATGACATTATACGGCTATGGTTCACAGCTTTTGCAATACGGGACTCTCGAATTTGGCTGAGGTCCCAGACCCCACCCAGCACACCTGTCAATCTCTCTCTGACCTGTCTCTCTCCTTTGAGCCTTTACTTCTCTCCTCCCAACTTTTATTTCTTCAGTCTTTCTATCTTTCACATGCATTCGCACTCCCTCCAATCTTCTTTCTCTCTCTTCCTTCACACCTTTTTCACTCAAGCAATCAGCATCACACTCTGTCTTCCATCACACCAAGCAATCATGTGAAAAACAAAAGGAATCCAGCCCAACAATACCCCCTCCCATTCCATTTCATCCACTTAGTGTAAACCACACGTTCCTGAAGGTAAAGAATCCTGTTGCTAGACTTGATATACCTGCCAGGAATGCCACTTAAAAACATGACCGGTTGTTAATATGAAACCTAACTCTGAAAATCTACTGAAAGCTCACGTTTATTCTGAAGTGCTGGGAATGAGAGTATGATAATGGAATAAGATTGGTTAACCACCGATTGTGATCACAGCTAGATAGAGTGCTGGGAATCGCTAGATACTTACTATGATACTACAGAAATATTTCAAAAAGACTGAGAACGTTTGGAATGAAAAAACGATACAATACAAAACAAAGACAAATCAAAGACAGTAATCCAGTATCTATATATCCCCATCACTACTTAAGGCCAGGTTCTGCTCAAAATGACATAAACACACAAAACACACACCAAGGGCTAATACTAGAACCCACTCTGTAAGAAGGTGAGCGGCAGTGAACCTTGCTTGAGTAGGAATCAAGGAGTATCTTCGTAAAAACCACATGCATGAAAGCATGAAACATTGTTGAATTAACACCCGGATGCCATATTAATTGCCTCTCATTTCACTGCAGGCCTCTGATTAAAACCACAAACACCATCATTAGCAATGGGGCGAGCGTGCATGTAAGCGTACGTGGGGGCGTGGCACTGGAGTCTGTATGTTATTGTCTTGTAAGGGACAAGGAAGTTGACTGTGCGCGTCGAACATGTTTGCACTCCTCCGATGACCCTCTGTGATGCACTCGGCTTGATGCAGTCGTGACAAGAGGGTCCAGGGGTTAACGGCTGGACTCGTCAAAATGCCCTCACCTGTCAAAAAGTCACACTGCTCCAAACAGATAACTATCACACATTATGAAAGGTCTACGGGCATGAGGGAGGGACTGACACTAAGCCAGATAACAGGAAAGTCAAGGAGAGAGGATATGGAAGCTGAAGAGAGGGAAGAGAAAAACTGAGAAATTCTCCTAAGTCATATTTCACCTGAGCTAACCTTGTCCAAGCAGACAAAAAACCTGCAGGCCACCGTAGCCCAAAGTGTCACTGCAAACTAAGCTTGCTACAGATTTCACACAATCCACAGCTGCTCATTCTGCCACCTCCATTGGCAGAGCTTCAGAGTCTGACAAAAAAAACAAAAAACTGGCAACAATCAAGAGAAAGAGAGTGTAGAAAAAACTGAGAAAATGTAGAGAGAATGAGCAAAGAGAGAAAAGGTCCCGCGAGGCTCAGTTAGAGAAGTGGCGCTTGGAATACCAGGGTTGAGGGTTTGATTCTCACAGGGGACCAGTACAAAAAGTACCAAAAAAAATGTTTGCTCTGGATAAGAGTGTCTGCTAAATGATTAAAATGGAAATTAGAGAGAAAGTAATTTAAAAAGGATAGAAAGAGCTAACTGATCCACAGGCAGATTACAAAACACTCACAAAAAACAAAATACATCACTGCTGTCATCGTTCGTTCCCCATGATAATTACAGAAGGCAACCAATGTCAATGTACCACTGAAAGCCATAAAACACTGGATCGGGGCATGCATCCGTAATGTATTCAATCTCATTAAACCCTGTTGTTAACCATGTTTGGGTGCACAACAAAATTGACTTCTGCCTCTTTTTTATAATTCCCTGTTCTGGCTGAGAACAGGACCTTCATCGCCTGAGATATCGAGTCTTCGCTTAGTTTTTTTCCCCTTTTCCGGCAGTAAACGGATGACCTTCAATGAACCTTGAACATCACCGGTGAGCGGATTTAAATAAAAGTGGAATAATCGAAGTGGCTCATGGGGCCCCGGGAGGCATGAAGTCCAAATTGACTGTGCAGGCTTAGACAATTTAACAGTCCTACATAGGTGCGAGTGAGTCAATCTGTAAAATGCAGTTATTCTCTGAGACGGGTTCACACAGTCAAACATCACTCTGTGGAATAGGGTTTTTGGAGAAGGTGCACTACAACCTAGTTCAGCACTCTGTGTGTGTGTGACAGAGATAGTGAGAATCTGTTTGTGTGTATGCATGCAATTCGAGCACTTTAAAACCACTTCAAGGACTTTGGGTGAACCCTGTATTAAGCCTTGCTTAGAGGTGTCACATTTTACCTTAGTGATATTGTTAGCGGCAAGCCACAACCAACATCCCTCCATAACCCATTCACTTACTCCCTTATTTTCTCACTCCCGTAAACTCAGAGCTGTATCTTCTAACTAGAATGAAAGAAACAACCAGGACACATCGTTCCTGTCACAGTTGTGGTTGTGGTAGGACACAGGCGCAGAGTCAAAATTGTGGAAATAATCCATGGTTTTAATAAAAAAAAATTACAAAACAATAGCAGCAACCAGTGCCGTAGGGCATACAGTACAAAACAAAACCAAAATGAACTGGTGTGGCCACACACAGAACATAAATATGGTCCCCAATTGGAGGCAACGATCTACACCTGCCTCCAATTGGGGAGACCAAAAAGGATTAAAGGTGGCTGAAGGCACCACCTTCCGTCCTGTCCTGGCTATGGCCCCAGTCCAGCGCAGAGATGGCTAGGGGCATAGCCAGGACGTGACAGTACCCCCGCCCGGGCAGCGGCGAAAACATGGCAGCAGGGGGAGCTGGCGGCTGCGGCGCCTGGGCAGCGGGAAGAGCTGGCGGCTGCGGAGCCTGGGCAGCAGGAAGAGCTGGCGGCTGCGGCTCCTGGGCAGCGGGGGGCGCTGGCGGCTGCGGCTCCTGGGCAGCGGGGGGCGCTGGCGGCTGCGGCTCCTGGGCAGCGGGGGGCGCTGGCGGCTGAGGCTCCTGGGCAGCGGGGGGCGCTGGCGGCTGCGACTCCTGGGCAGCGGGGGGCGCTGGCGGCTGCGGCTCCTGGGCAGCGGGGGCGCTGGGAACACCCGGCGCCTTGGGGCTTGCACCGACCATACACAAGGTGTTAGCTGCTCCAGGCTGGCCAGGGGCTCTGCCACAGCCGGTGAGAACCAGTACGGTGGATCCTTCAAGCCCCACCAGTCGGCACTCCTACCAACATCTGGGTAGGCCTCTACCGGCCCCACCAGAGGTGTTGACCAACGCCTTGGAGCTGGCACTGGGCATGGCTGGAGCACCACGATAACCCCCATGTGAGTGGAGGCGGCAAGGGCTCATCGTCCTTGGGGTCCTCCGCCTGCCCCCATAGCACCCCCCCCCCAAAACAATTCTTGGGGCTGACTCATGGTGAGTTGGTGGTGTTGCCTCCATCGACATCTCCTCCGGGGTCAGTGCTGGGCTGGCCAAGTGTGTAGCGGGGGACGGTAGGGGTTCTCCTCCTCCTCGGTTTGGCTGTCAGGCCAACCGAGAAGTTCCCCTACCGTCCATCTCTGCGGTGTCTCTTGGTTCATTCTGTCACAGTTGTGGTAGGACACAGGCGCAGAGTCAAAATGATGGAAATAATCCATGGTTTGAATCAAAAATTAAACAAAACAATAGCAGCAACCAGCGACGTAGGGCATACAGTACGAAACAAAACCAAAATGAACCACACCAGGTGTGGCCACACACAGAACATAAATAGGGTCCCCAATTGGAGGCAACGAACTACACCTGCCTCCAATTGGGGAGACCAAAAAGGATTAAAGGTGGCTGTAGGCACCACCTTCTGTCCTGTCCTGGCTATGGCCCCAGCCCAGCGCAGAGATAGCTCGGGGCATAGCCAGGACGTGACAGTTCCAGAAACTAAGTTCATTGGAGGTAATGTAGGGCAAATGAGAGCAGAGATGAGAAAGTGAGTTAGGTAAAGTGGGAGATAGATGAATAAAAAGAAGAGAAAGGTGAAGAGATAGAAAGATAGGAAGAGAGAGCAAATAAACCAGAGAAGCAAGTGAATAAGAGACAGACAAACAGACAGACAGATCTGAACAATAAAAGGTGCATTAGAGGCAATTTCCCACCTGTGTTTGCATAAGTGTGTAATCCCATGATTCTATCTAGCCAGCTGTGTGGGGACGTTCTGTAGACTAAGTAGTCCCCAGGGGAACACGTCTTATCTAGGATGTGTTCCACCTGTAGTTTACATCACTAACAGAACACTGATGTGGATATGAAACCCCTTATTTGCAAAGTAGACAAGCTAGGAGAAATGTTTTTAGTATGACGCTGTTCAGAAACGCACACATGCGAGAACTAGCAAATACAGTGGACAGAGGATATAAAACGTCTCCACACCTTAATTGAAAATGTATCTTTTCTTGATGTAGGTTGCAAGCAAGATAATTTATGTCAGGCCTTTTCGCATCTTGAATATGATCTTGTAATGAGCAATATTAAAAAGAAAAACAAATAAACCATTGCTTTGAAAAAGAATGAAACAAATTGTTCAGGTCTTGCATTAGTGTAAACATACTTTACCATGGGTTTTGTTCAACCAATCACATTCCAAATCATGTACCTGACCAAGCTTACCAGGAGGTCCATGGAATCGCCATTTCTCAGAAAAAAGAACACCCACACCTTTATACATTTCCCAAAACATTCATATAAATTTGGCACAAAGCCAGCGTGGCTCATCACCCACAGTACACAATACTGTATTTCAAGCATTGTGGCGGCGGCACCCTGTTATTGTCAGCTAGGGTGCGTGCAGAAGGAACAGACTCGGGACACAGGCGCAGGTGCCGGTTGTGTAATGTGTCACAGGAAACAGACAACAACCACAAGCTAAACAAAACGCTACAGTGGGCTTGGGCCCTAAACAAAACCTAGCCAAGACAATGGCAAAATGGGAATGAGGCTGACGTAACCAAGGAACACTGACACAAACAAAACATTGGAGAACATAAAGCACTTAATGCACTATTAGGTGTGGAAAACAGATACCACCTAATACACTATTAGACAACAGAAATCAGAACTCACACTTAACACATGGCAGGTAGACTGTGGAGAGCTTATGTAGACCAGATGCACACAGCTTACTGAAAATCAATACTGCTCAATGTACAAAACAAAACCAAGGACCAAAATACCAAACGTATTTACCCAAACACAAGACACCTGAAAGAAAGTGGCCCACCTCAGTGTTTTCAGGGTTTGTGGGATTTGGGGAACTGTCCGAGTGTGAGAAGCAGGGTGGTGGAGGATCACTAGGCCAGTTCTGAATCTAGTGGCCGGGGGAGCTATTGGGGCCCATTGTAACAGTTATGGGGCAGTTTCTCTTCAGCCAAGACAGGGGCTCTGATCTGTATATCACCAACAATCAAGATACTTTTTTTGGCATAAACCCTTCTGCTTTTGACATAAAGTTAAGGCCAGATTTCACCTTTCAACCTGACAATGATCTGAAGCCAGTCAGAGACTGGAACATAGTCCTATAGAAACTCTGTGGACTGAACTAAAGAGGGCTGTGCACAGGAGATCCCCTCGCTATTTGACTGCAGTTGAACTCCTCTGCAAAGTAAAGTGGAATAAAACATTAAAATCCAGGTGTGCTACATTGATAGAGAGACCTATCCAAACAGATTTGCTGATATAGTATTCCAAGCAAAAGCTGCTTCCACAAACTATAAGTTATAGCATGTGCACACTTATGCAACTGAGGCATTGACAGTTGTTTGTTTGTTTTTCAGAGAAACTACCCATTTGTTTTCACTTAGCCTACATTTTGTTGATGAGGCAATGTAATTAAAGGTACAAAAAAGGTCATACAATATTTTTCTTGATTTTAGCATTGACACCAAGAAGAGCTGCATTGTCAGTAAGGTTTTGTAGACTTTGATATCTATTGTATGTCCCGGTAACATGATACGGTATATATGAAATCATGTAGACAGGGAAATGAACTCCGGTATCATCTTTCAAAGCTGTGTTCACTGGGGTAACACTAAATCACACACATGCACACATTCTTCTAATGGCCTCCTGAGGGAAGATGTTCACCCAGACACTTGCATAATCCCACCTGTCCACACCTACCTCATACACAGCGAGGAGCTTACAGCTATATCAGGAGAAATTATTCAACAGGGCTACTAGCTGTGAAGAGGTGTGTGTTTCTGAGTGCATGTGTTATGCTGTATGTCTGTGTGTTTTATTTAAAAAGACTACTAGCTGTGAAGGGGTGTGTGTGTCTCCGCACTGCTCTCACGTGTATAGAAACATCTCGGAGGTGTGTGTTTAACAAGGCAGCTCAGTGGCAGTTCTGGAACATGCCCAGGGCGAGGTGTCACACTTGGACTTGGGTGCCACGTGTCATCCCAGGCAACCCCCAGGCCTGGCCTAGAAGGAACTTTTACCTCAAAGACTCCGGTTTCCACTAGTTTCCCCATTACAGGCACAACCCTACGGGAGGAGCAAAACATAAGCCGCCTGAATCCGCCGCTGAAACCCAGACGCTAATGGCCACTTAGCTCCACTTTAGATCCGAGATGGATCCCAGGTATCTTTTCACAACGATTTTCTGTGAGCGGGTTTTGACCGCCGGGTCCAGGCGAGCTCCCACTCCACGCCGACACAGGTGCCTGTGGATGTTGCCGGGGTGCAGATGGTTAGCATTGGCTTGACCGCAGATCTGTGCTCCACAGCGGCCTCTGTGAAAGCTGCTCAGCTTTGCTTGTTACAGGGCTGTCATTGTTTGACAGGCGTGACATTTGGTTCAGTTTTCCGGGCCAGACCTCGAACACTACTGGGGCCAGTTGGCTACGCTGATCAGCCAAAACGTCTGCTTGTCCTGTGTGAATGTGTGTTAACTAAGTCACGGAGAAGGCGGCGTAGAGTGATGGAATAGTCCAGAGACTCTGTGCAAATGAAATTGAGGATTGAGGGTAATTACGTAAACCCAAGGTAACAAAGGAAATGGTAAAGTTCCCGTGTGAAAAGTATCATGGCAGCTGTATGACCTTTGACCTTGTCAAGTCAATGTCACCCTGTGTGAAGATTATCTAATGCAGACTCCGTTTCAAATGTTAAACAACAGTCAGCATGGCAGGGCAACGAAATATCAAAAGCACACCAACCTGGAAGTGGAAAACAAACGCCCTCACAAAGTGTGCTGGCGCCCTCACAAAGGGAGAGCTCGTCAGGTATTTTGGCAGGTGTTAGAAGGCGGGCTGACACGGAAAAATACACAAATAAGGACCCAGACACACACACAGGGGCTTTATCCACGAAAGATCAGCGGGAGGTGCGTCAGCTAGTTAATTGACTGTGATGAGGTAGCTCCAGCATGCCTCAACGCCACCCGACACTCATTCTCTCCCCTCTCCCTCCCTTTTTCTCTCTCATTCCTCATTTATTCAAACTCTGAGCGCATACAAGGATAATCTGCAGAAAGCCACAAAAGAGGCGATTTCGACTGACTCACTAATAAGCCCGCAAATCCTCACGGAATATTACGCCTACCAGTACAAGGCTTATCACAAAACAAATATGCTAATCTGAAAAATCCCAGACGAAGGGAATTTCACTGTTAAACTCCAACTGGGCACTGGATTGGCCAATACAGATGAGAACCGATTAAGGGGACACAGGACCACTTTCAATAAGAAACGTTTGTTCACCGTTTCCCGCCGCAAAACGTTTGGCTACTGTGCGAGTTAACGAACAGAACAGTCTTCGGTCAAGGGCCCTCCACACGTAAATGACCAGACGGCTGCTGCAATGAGGAGGGTGAACGCAATGGAACTAAAATGATGCCAGGGAGCACATTTCTAGCAACCAACAAAAATAAGGACTTATTCTAGAGGGATTGCTGGTGTCATGGGGTGGCGGCTAGCAGCCAGCTGGCATTTCATGTTAGTGAGCAACGGGAGGCGGGCAGGGATGGCGAGGCATGTGCGCCAACACACACAGAGGCACACAGTGACAGGAGAGGTGTGCATTGTGGCAACACAGGCTTAGCCGGTTGATGTGTTTGGACTAAAACCAAATGGTCGACTCAGCGTGCTCAGGGCAGCGGTACAGGACGGGTTGAACTGTTCTCCCCTCAGGATGTCTGGCCCAGAAAAGCGGCCCATGGCCTGATCCGGGGCGGATAGAGATGAGCAACAGGATAGACCCAAAACAAATTAAAGCCCTGACACCGATTACCTCCTCATCTAAATCTTTCCTTTCCACTCCATCTCCTCCCCCTCCTAAAACACTTTTCCTCTCCCCTCACTCCTCTCCTGAACCTCTCTGCCTCACTCCTCTCCTAAACCTCTCTGCCTCACTCCTCTCCTGAACCTCTCTGCCTCACTCCTCTCCTGAACCTCTCTGCCTCACTCCTCTCCTAAACCTCTCTGCCTCACTCCTCTCCTGAACCTCTCTGCCTCACTCCTCTCCTGAACCTCTCTGCCTCACTCCTCTCCTGAACCTCTCTGCCTCACTCCTCTCCTGAACCTCTGCCTCACTCCTCTCCTGAACCTCTCTGCCTCACTCCTCTCCTAAACCTCTCTGCCTCACTCCTCTCCTAAACCTCTCTGCCTCACTCCTCTCCTAAACCTCTCTGCCTCACTCCTCTCCTAAACCTCTCTGCCTCACTCCTCTCCTGAACCTCTCTGCCTCACTCCTCTCCTAAACCTCTCTGCCTCACTCCTCTCCTAAACCTTTCTGCCTCACTCCTCTCCTGAACCTCTCTGCCTCACTCCTCTCCTAAACCTCTCTGCCTCACTCCTCTCCTGAACCTCTCTGCCTCACTCCTCTCCTGAACCTCTCTGCCTCACTCCTCTCCTGAACCTCTCTGCCTCACTCCTCTCCTGAACCTCTCTGCCTCACTCCTCTCCACCTCCCTTTGTTCTCCATCCGACCGCCCTCTCCGCAGTAAAGCCAATTAACGCTGTTAATTTCTCTTGGCATATTCTCAGTCACACCATCCTGCCCGACAACAGCACCCTGGAGGAGACCTCATTGGTCAGTTTAACCTTTGTTCTGACCGCAGATGTGTTTTTCAGCAGAAGTCTGGTTTCTGACTGGGCAGGAGCCGTTACCGATACTAACTCATTGTCAGATTTATGTCAGCCCTCCGCTGTTTGTTTTTCAGTGGGGAGAGGGAATGACTGGCTGTGTGTGTGTGTGTGAGAGAGTATGTTTCTCTGTACTCCCATGTAGGGTGACATTCGTACATTATGGTTTATTAGTGAATTCTAACTAAAATTAAGAACAAAATAAATGTCACCAATCGCCCCTTGTGCCCCTCACTGTTCTTGTTCACGAGGGAACACATGACACATTCCTACCCCAAGTTTGTGCGGCCGTCCCTGTGCTTCGCAGAACATCTACACAAGGGAAAGGTTATATGTCATATTTCTTGTAATTACTGCAATGTAACGCAACCAGAGAAGAGGAAGCTGTCAGCAAAAAAACTAACTACTCACTGCAGTTAAAGGTGAAGGCCCCATTTTCTTCATATTTTTTAAAAGCATTTTCTACTAATGTTCCTTCCCCTAAAACAAGTCAATTGTATGGTCTTTAAGAAACAGCATCCAATACTCAGTTTCCTTTAAACAGCCATTAAAGACTTGCTAATATCAGTCCCGCAAGCAAAAAAAATATGGAACTACTTAAACTGAAAGCATACATCAGTTCCTTGACCCTTGACCTAAGGCAATATAAAACTGCATTATAGAAAAAGGTTTTTCCCGTAAATACAGTGAGTCTGGCTAAACACTATTCCCCAGATTGAACCCCAATAACCCCAAGCAGTCCTCTGGCTGGAGCATGTACAGTAATAACTGCACAAAAAAAAGCAATTGGCTGTGAGCTATTATGCATTGTTTCAGAAATCAATACTGTGCAGGCTTATCGAGCATATCGACGGCAAAAGCGCAGTCCCTTTCACTTACAGCAATCATATGGGCTGCACAGTGACTGTGGCACTAAGACAATTACAGCTTACAGCGCTTTAATCGAGAAATAAATGACTACAGAGTCTTTTAAACAAGTCGTTTCGAGAGTCGTCGAACAGAGGCGGGCGCCATGTAACACACAAGGGTACATTGGCCAATTTGGCTGAGGCATTGGCCTTTGCACTGTGCCGTGTTCCGCCACAATAGGGACCTAATTTCCCATCGCAGAGAATAGGCCAAAGGCTCCACTGAACATTCCGGTTGCACCGCCTCAGCTCCAATCTGCCGACGGTGGTTGAAACGACTTTGAAAGGCGGAGGCAGGAGGAGGGGTGTCGGCGCGCCGTGGCATCCCATTGTGCTTGGTGAATAACACGGCGAGCCGTGCGGCAGCAACACAAAAGGAACAGGAAAAGGCCATTGGAGAGCTTAATTCGACAAAGCGTTGGCGACCTGCTTCTCCGTCTCCTCTTTCTCTCTTCTCTTCCTCTCAATCTGCCACCTCACCTCGTTTTAGGCCCAAACTTTTTTTCAGTTTCTTCTCTGTCTCTCTGTCCAAGCTTTCTTCGCCTTCGCCTTCGCCTGTCGTATTGACAGTAGAAACCATGGCCCTTCCGATTAGACCCCACTTCCCTAGCTTAGGGAAGCTACGTCTAGCGTTAATGAGAGGCTTATTCAAACAGAAGCAGGGCTACAGACAGATAGACGGCAGCACTAGTCTTTTCAACAGAAGGCTTCTTGGCTAATAAATTGTGCGGGTGGAGACATTGTGAGGCACGGCACTTGTTGAGCCAGGGAGGAGAGAGAGGGAGGCTGTGAGTGAAAAAGCGATTTGGGTTTTAATGAAGGACTGACTGATGGGTCTGGACGCTCGGTGGCCATAACTCACTGCGGTGCTGGGCCTCTGCAGTCTCTGACACATATTTGGCAGGGAGAGAAGGGGAGGCCTGGGCTGGAGGGAGTAAGGTCATGGCAGGGAGACAGATCCATGGCCACAGGGGGAAAAGGATGGGATATGATGGAAATCGGGGTAACTAGATCTGTTTGTGTGCGCACGCCCTTGCAAGCCTATCTGTCTCAGCCCACCTGCCGGCGTGTGCGCATGTCCACAGATTAGACGCTTCTCAGCCAATGTACACATAGATGGAACAGTCTGATAGGTCCAAGCCAGAAGCACTCGCCACTGTAAACAAGAGGGAAACTCCATGCCTGTTTCTAATAAACATTTAGCAAAAAAAATTTAAGCATATGAAGTTTATTATTATAAACAACCATTCTGGGATTCACATTAATCTCAAAAGGAGCAGCACATGCTACATAAAACATTACACGAAACATAAGCACCAATGAAAACTCCATGGTTACATCTACATGTAAAATGGCACCCTATGCATTTTGTGTATATTATTTCAAGATGGCCTCTCGTGTCCATGAACACATGTACATGATACTCCTGATGCCTATCTTGATGTGTGTTGTAAATACTGGGGTAAAAACAACCTGGCATAATTGTATTAAACACAGTTTGAAGTGAAAGAACAAAGGGACTAGTCAGCAACAGGCACTGTTTGCAGTCTTAGGTAAATCCGCCCGGTAACAGTATGCTAAACACAGGAATTCCACTATGCATGACTGATGCCCTTCTCGGCATGTGGGGAACAGTCTACACAAACACACATTAGTATAAGCAGGACCTCGCATATTACCAAAGTCACAAACCCAATCATACATGCAGACACTAACAGCTGCACGCACATGCAAATGAATGAGGATTATATACATAACTATCATTCCCTGAAGGAGGGAACAAGGTGCCACAATGGGTAACACGCAAGTATCAAGCATGTCCATAGACTTCCATATGCGGCCATTATTCTCAGGTGAGAATAAAGGCAGTAGAACCGGGGCCTGGCACCATTTCTGCCTCCTTAATGTCACCCTCACGGGTCGGGCATCTGTGCTGCTTTTAGCTTGGGGGACGGATGGCCTGGCAGCCTTTCCTGTTGGGGTCTGTTGCTCCGATGGCCCCTTTCTTAGGGGAAGGTTGCCCTGGCCCCTCACATCAGTATTCCACCTCTCAGGCTTAGCGACACCATGTGTTGTCCCCCTTGTGGCATCAAAGTGACTGACGGAAATGGAACTTAAAGGAGGGAATGAGGTGCCATGCTTTTTGGGCTAAAGTCTGTTTAGGTAACAGTAAAGACCAGTCCAGAAACAAGTATATAGCGTGCTTATGGATTACAGCGTGCTTGATGCATGCATATTCCCCATTGTGGTGCTGAAGTGACCAACCGGAAGGGAAGTCTCACATGCAAATCTCCTGTTAGAACATGTCTTGTCAGGCTTAGCCCTTTACGTATGGAACTGTTTTAAGATTGTCATACCATGATATTTGATGTAAGTTTTAGGACATATGTAGTTATTTCAATACATACTTGAAAAGTCTGAAGTTACACAGAAAGTATATTTTACGCTGATGTTGCATTGACAATGCATTGTAAAAGACATACATAACATGGCTAAACAAAATGTAAACAACTTGCATTAAACGCGTGGACATTCCAAAACAAACTGCTGGGTTCTGACTGATAAAGTCCCTGGAAACAAACCAACAACATATCAAAGTGTATTACCTAGTCTACTTTGAAATACCAATTTAAATGGTTGAGGTCCTACAGACAATGTCTTAACCTTTTCATTCTCCACATCTTCTTACTCATATCAAATGAGCATTCCCCAAGCAATATCCAAACAAATAACTTACTGTACCACACAGAGAGCTATTTACAACAGAACGTGATGAGATCAGGCTTTTTTACAGGCATGGCGATCAATGTTTTATTGGTTTTAGTGAGAAATGTTCCATCCCTTTAGCATTGTCCTGTACCAATCAGTGTCCATCTCCCCATAGCATCCACCTGCCCTGAACACAACTGGATTGAACAGAGGTTTAAGAATAACTCAAAATAATTTTGACTTTGAAGAGAATCATGAATAAACAGGACTGGGTAATGAGATGAAGAGCTAAAGGGTAAGCTTCATTTTCTCTTTGTCTTTTATTCATTTTGCTCAACAGGTTAACCTAAATTAGACAGTTGGACAGATAGCCCAGAGGACAGGATACGCCATAGTTAAAGCCAGAATGCCAAAGCCAATGTATGCACTTATCACTATGCCAACAGACACCTGCATTCTGGCCTAGACGTTAACACAGGTTAAATTTGCTACAATCATGATAAAATTTCACTGGCTGATCACAAAAAGCATCAAACGCAATCAAAAGTCACGCTGCATCTTAATAACATTCAAGAGTCACAGACACACACACATATGCATATACACATACATACATGCACACACACATTATCTACACACATCTTCTAAAAGCACCCCCTGAGGAGAAGAGCTCAAGTAGCACAAAGATTAAAGGAAGGTTTTGCATCATGGATAGATGGAAGGAAACGATGATGCTTTCAAAGTGATTATATTTCTATTTAAGTCTTGAGAAATTGAATTGGCTTAAAGGGATCCTTCATTTTTTCACCTGTGTTTTGTCCAAAATAAATACGAGGAAGGGTCCTATGAAATGTAACTGCTGTATCCCAAGTTCGTTAAAGGTGGGAAGAACTGTAATATACTGTTTCTTATTTCGTTTTGTAATATACAGTAACCTGTTTGACTTGACGTCAGCCTCCAAAAATTCTTCAAATGTAACAGAGTTGAATGTATCATTTGTCTGATAAAGGCTGGCATTTCAACTAGCACATTTAAATGGAATGTTACACATTTTTACCCAAAAACATGGACCAGTTCACTGTATTTTACAGCTTCCAAGATGTATGTGTATTTTAGGGATTACTACAGTTATCCATGGCCCTGTCTATAACCTTATTCTATCCAGGCATAGCAAACACAGGCCAAAATTGCTCCAAGGCATGCAGCCTTGTCTCAATTAATTTACATTTACATCATGTTTGATTTACAACGTTGATGTAAATCAAAGGTTATATTTTGGGGTTATGATGAGGTATGGCATCTGAACTTAGCTCATCAGGAATATACAGCTCCGGAAAACACTGAGACCACTGCACCTTTTTTTTTTCTTTACAAAGAGGTAGAAAAGGAAAGTTTTGAGTGAGGAACAGAAGCGTTCAATTTGCAGTGGTTTCTCACTCAAAACCTTCCTCTTCGTCTTCTTTGGAAAGGAAAGAAAAAGGTGCAGTTGTCTCTTCGTTTTTTTCCGGAGCTATATGTTATATTCGTCAAAGGATATACCCAGTAAAATATAATATATTTAATAAATAAAAAACAATAATCAATGTAAAAACTAAGCATGGCCAGCTTTAAAACAAAAGCACATCAACTGCTTTTTGGGAATGCTTTTCACTTGCTTTTCACTTGGATCTGTAAATGTAGATATATTTGGAAAAAACATTTTGTTCATAATCATAAAGTCATTAGCAGTATTATGGCCTCGCAGGACGTAGTATTCCCCACTTCTGTTTTCACATCCGTGTAAAAACAGTATCACTTGAAATAATAGTCTGACTGTTGTAAAACATTTATACATTTTAAAACCAACAAATGATTAGATATTTAAAGTGAGCATGTGGTGTTCATAGGAAAGCCCTTTTGATAGGAAAGCCCTTCAGCTTGCCAGACATGCTCAGTAAATAACGAGCACTGCTCAGAAAGCAAACTGGTCTACTGTAAAAACAAACATATAATTTCTTTGCAAAAGGTAAAAGAACATTAAGTTATCTACAAAACAGAGAGAGGGGGGACAGGGAGGGAAGGAGAAAAGTAAAAGAGAGAGAGATAATTGTTTATTGATGTTTGGTAAGGTTAGATAGCTGGTGTTTTGCTGCTGTCTGCTGGGCAGGCTAGCGTTACCTGCCGTTGGCACCAGCCATGTTCTTAAGATGGCTAGATATTAGATAGCACATTGCAACCAGCTATATAAATAGTTATCTAACTTACAAAAGTTTTGCCTTTCAAATGAGCTATTTAGCTAAATAGTTAAGCTAACTAGACAGCTAGCTAGCTGTGGCAACGTTGTTTAACCTGCGCAGCTATGACTGTCATAATTTAGCTACACTTTCATTCCAAAGAACTAGAGGCAGAAATAATTTTTAAAATAAATATATAATACAAAATAAATTATATAACCAAATGCTGTGAATAACTGGTACCGTATTGTTTTCATTAATCCCAATTATATCAGTACATCTCTATCCATTTCCCTTCTATGGAAGTAATTTGTACCATCACTGAGCTGGCCTGGTCTTGACTTGAACAGATCACTCAGAATCTCTCCTTCTCTAGGAGAAGTTTGAATAATGAAGATAAAGACAGTTCTTAATCGAGTAAATCAATAAGAGGATTTAGCTCAGTACAAAAGACGAAGACTGTGTCCAAAATCGCCCCCTTTTCCGCATTTATTGCACTACTTTAGACCAGAGTTGGTAGTGCACAAGTTAGGTAATATGGTGGTGTAGAGGATGTGGCCGTAAAGCTCATCTGCATTCTCTTCCTGGTTGGCTTGACTGCTGCAGGATTCTGGAACACCATCATCCTAACTTCATCCGTCTTGTCTTCCATGTTCTCTTTTCCATGGCCGTACCCCCTGCCGTGTTCACCTTGGCTGGTTAATCCCCTGTCTTTTATCTGTCTTTCACGCCAACAGGAACTGGTGGATTAGACCTAGGAGACTGTTTCGCACGCCATGCAAACCCTTTCCACCGACCGACACTCTCTGACTCGCTAAATACCTACTGTGCACTTACTCTCTAAGAGCTGAAGGAAAACAGTGTGTGTGTGTATGCCAACGTGTACAGGACGATGTTTGAGACTGATATGCACCAGCGATGCATGTACAGTGTTAGCGTTGAAAGTAATAATTGGTTAAACCATAACCTATTATGCAGTACTTTCATTCACTTATGAGAGGTTGAATTGCCTATATTATGCCTATACAAAGTCTACATGTTTTTTCTATGTTTTGACTTTTCAGCAACTCAGAGGTGCATACATTTGTTTTATTCAATTATCTTGTCTATACATGAAAGGTCACAATATTAATGGGATTTTATTGTTGTTCTGAAAGGAAATTTGATATAAAAAGTGAAAAACTTATTCTGTACATTGCTCCACTAATTTTCTCTGCAATCCTGATAAGTGCCCTATTCCCTGACAATGAGAAACACCCCCATAATGTGATGCTGCCTCCAACATTCTTCACAGTAGGGAGGTAGTTTTGGTAATATGCCATATTATGCCAACAGAGTGGTTTCCAGTTTGGCGGGTACTTTCCATTTTAGTTTTGTCAGACTACACTGTATTCCCCACATAATCTCATAAACATAAGTGTTTTTTGGCAGACTTAAAAGGGGATTTAGGCAGGGTCTTGGTGGGTCCATACACCGTCCACGTCCTGATTGTTCTCCATGGGATATTCAAGACCTTTGAAATATTTTATACCCTTCCCCTGATGTGTCTTTTCGCAACTTTGTTTCTCAGTTCTTTTGAAAGCTATTTGGTGCTCATGGTTGAGC
The DNA here is from genome assembly GCF_011004845.1 of Esox lucius. Classification (NCBI taxonomy): domain Eukaryota; kingdom Metazoa; phylum Chordata; class Actinopteri; order Esociformes; family Esocidae; genus Esox; species Esox lucius. Next base: position 5,005,689 of record NC_047571.1, on the reverse strand, counting down.
GTTTCAAAGGTCTTTGGTGCTCATGGTTGAGCGTTTCAAAGGTCTTTGGTGCTCATGGTTGAGCGTTTCAAAGGTCTTTGGTGCTCATGGTTGAGTGTTTCCTTTGTAATTCACTACCCAGCAGATCGAACCTAGAGAAACTGCTGATGTCATCCGAATCAGTACAATTTAACAAAGGTAGAGGCAAATTAACTTGGTGTGTGATTTTGAAGGTGACTGGTTACAGCTGAGCTAATTTAACATTGCAGGAGGGGGTTTAGTATTTTTGATATATAATTTCAGACTGTTTAAAAAGTCCCCTTAAAGGATGTGTGTATGGTTTGTAATCCAAATATACACACATGAAACTGATACATTTACACAACAAAATGTGAACGTGACTGTTCAAGGGGGTGTGGACTTCCTGTAAACACTGTATTTGCTATCTCCAACTGCAATCAAACACTGTAGAAGAGCAGACTGTTGGAAGCGAGAATAATTTTATACCGTGCCACCTCCGGGATGATATCCGGCTTCAGCCTGAACGATATCTTCCATTAAAAGATCAACTAAATGTCACGAGATTTGTGTGGGAGAATGCGTGTCAATCTGTCGGTGTCTGTCTGGCATTATAAAAAGGCCTAAAAAGTGGTTTGGTGTTAATCCATCTTATTGCCCCTTGCCCCCCTTCCCCACCTGACTGTGACTAAACCCGTTCATTCGGCAGGTCCACATGAAAGTGATCTATTAAACACCTGAGAATGTGTTTTCAGTGAACACACCTGGTAAAATAATGTAGAGAAAATTTACACTTTTCTGACAGACAGGAATCAAAGTACATGATGAAAGATGATGGGATGAGATCCAGAAAACGCAAACATTTTAAGGCGAAGCCCCAAGTGCGATTGAAGTCTCACACACAAGCACAGTAAAAGTGATGTGTTGGCATGAACAATACATTTATTTCTTTTAGCATATTCTCCACTATAAATGTTCCCAAAGCAATGACTTGTTTGTTCCCACCGTCCGTACGACTAGCTCGTTGTTGTTGTCTCTCTGTTGTGAGCTGTACTCTGCTGTACTCTGCTGTACTCTGCTGTACTCTGCTGTACTCTGCTGTTGAGCTGTACTCTGCTGGCAATACTCTGCCCTCATTCAGGGTGGTTGCGGTTGGTGGATGTCCCTTTGGTTGATGCTTGGCAATGTGGGTGGATTGATTTCCTGCCTGTTGGGCCCTGTCCGGGGCCTCCCCCAGATAGGGCCACAGTGTCACCGGACCCCCCCACAGCCCAAAAACCTTACGCTGCTATATTATTGTGCTGGAGAAGTAGGGTCAGTTCTCCTTCTCCACTATAAATCCTTGTAGATATAAGGAATGCATTTTCCGTTTTTTCCCGGTCATGCTTCCAACCTGGACTAAGTTTAAATAGACTGGACTCACCCACATGCATTTATTAATTATTAAAATCTTTACTCTTAATATGTTCACCTGGCACAGCCAGAAGAGGACTGGTCAACCCTCTGAGCCTGAGTCCTCTCTAGGTTTCTTCCTAAACTTAGGGAGTTCCTAGCCATTGAAATTCAACACAAATGTTGTTTGCTCTTGGGGTTTAAGGCTTGGGGTGTAAAAGCACTTTGTGACAACTGCTGATGTAAAAAGGGCTTTATAAATACATTTGATTGACTGATTGATAGTTTGTCCTCAAAATTTGCCTGCTGTGGAAAGCATCAAGTCGATGCGAAAACATGCCCATAATGACTTTTCACACATTGCATTTCTATCAAGTGAGGAGAAGTTGCTGTGCTCAGGCCCAAATGACGTTCCCCATTACACGAGTCAGGCGGATGGAAGAAGGAGCAACATTTAATCAACATTTCTAATTGTGCCTCGAAGGCTGAGCGGTGCGTCACTTTGGCAGAGGCAGGCGGCAGCATCCCCGGCTGATTGTGTTGTGATTATGCCACGGTAACGCTGCCGCTTGATCACTCAGCAACGTGGCTAGGATCAGGAGACGGATGGATGAATACCACCGGGACTCCGTCGCCCCAAGAGGCAGACGGGAGTACGTGTTTAGGAGGAGGATGGGGGTTGACCTTCAAAATCTGATCGGGTGACATGTAGATTTATGGAAAATGGTCGTGCAGGAAATCACTTTCTGTTTTAAGGAAAGCCATACCCCCCACCCTCCCCCAGTGACTATTAGTGCTGCCTTTGCTGATACTTCTTTGTTGTGGAAAAATACAACTTACAGCAACCATGGCTGCTGAAGCCTTCTTTCGCCATAAGTTGCTCTGGAAAAGTGTCAGCTAAATGGCTGAAATGTAAGGGATGAAAACAATAGCACGCCAGCGTGTGACAGATGAACTGTTGTGGCACTCTTCCCCCGCTAACCCGGCCAGGAGCTGAAGCATTCAGAACGTTGCCACTGAGTGGGTAGTGGGGAGAATGCTTTCTATATGGCGCCGCCACTTCCAAATGTCTGTCAGAACAGGTTGTGTCATAACCAGAAAGATCTCTAAAACTGCCAGTCTGCCCTGCTTGAGGACCAGATGGTGGGTGGTGTTCTCCGGAGTGTGTATGTGTGTGTCCTGTCTGTTATATAAACGTGACAAGCGGGGTGTTGAATCACTGTGCTGCGACGGTTAGAGGAGTGTAGGCAGTCCCTTGGTGGGAACAGGGACTCCACTCAGGCAGACAGACTGAAAGACAATTATTTTCGGAAAATGAGCTCCCGTTGTAAAGGCTTAAAAGGGAATCTTGAATTTGGACGGCAGGTAGGGAGGGGCAGTTCTCTTAACTTCTCCCTAAAAGCCGTGGCACACTCTGGGGACTATGGTGACCACTTGGCGCTCGTGTTACCTTCGATCGCTAACTCACCTCGTGTTGTGTTTTGATGACCACCCATGTCTAGCATTTCATTATGTTGAAGAACGGGAGAACGGGAGAGAAGAAATCACTAGTAAAAGCCAATGAGGGCATGTAGAGGATATTTCCTGAGTTGCTCACAACTTGTTGTCTACATCCCTGCAGAGAGGTAGTCGGTGTTAACCTGACAATCGCTAATCAAGCAGCTATATGTGCCCGACCCTTAAGCTAGTACCATCGTCTTGTAGTGGAGGCGAGCTTCACCTAGTCTGCAGAGTGAGCAGAAAGGCGGGGTGTCATGGCAAAACTTGGGAATGTTGAACACCAGCCTGGCTCCAACGTTCTGGACGAATCGCAGGGGTTTGGTGACACACCCGTGGAGCCCGGCCAACAGAGTTGCATTACTCCAGATGGGTATCCTCTACAGCTACCCTCAGAACCACAGAGTCCGCTCTGGAGATTATAGATGACACCAGAGTTGGGCCATTACATAAAAAACATAGCTAATTACTAATTACACTAGCATTAAATATAAAGTCAGTAACCTAATCCCTGGGAATACCCAAACACACCCAGAGTCAAAAGCCACTGTCAAAACCTGGCTAAGAAACGTACACTCCTTCGGTCTAGTGTTCACTCAACTAACTAGTAGATGGTGTTGACCCATTTGGGTGGACTTGATAAATCATCAGCTGTTCTAAATGTGCCTCAGCGGGATGTGATTTATGTATGTGTGTGTGTGTGCCTCTGTGTCTGGCGCATGGCTCGTCGCTATGTGTTCCATCATCCACATGGAGGCCCCCTGACCGACTGTCATGGTGATAAGACACAGGTGTTCTTAGCCTGAAGCAACTTCCCAAGCGGGTTGTCACCAGAACCAATAATATGGCACAAGTCTGCTCCATATCCAGCAGAAACATTTAATCACCTAACCCGGAGCCAACAGGGCGTGGAATAATTTTTTTTCTTCCCAACCAGACACCAACCCACTTCAGAGGGTCACTGCTGGGCTCAATTAATACATTTCCCCTAAGAGAAGAAGTGAAGAACACTTTGGCATACTGCACAACTCCAAAGCTCCCATAATCCCATGCCGCCCAGAGGAGTTAGTAAAACTGGCATAACATGACATGTCGCCCACCACAGTGGCCAACAAGAGACAGAGGTGAGACGGTTTGGCACAAAATGTCTGCCATGATTCACAGAAGCCTTAAATGAGTAACCTATGGTGGTCAATGCTGCTGCCTCCAGTGCAAAAATAAGGCTTCAGCGTTGGTTTGAATCCGGCCCATTGCCCTTTCAACAAGAACCTCCTCTATTGTATCCCACTGTCACTGTCCTGAATAAAGCATAACTATGCCTGACAACTGGTAATTCTGTGTCTTACTGGGTAAGATGTATTGCTTCATGCCACCTCCGAATATGCCGTGTGACACACCCAGCAGGTCTGTCACACGCTGCTACCCGGGGCAGTATTTAGACCGGGAAGCATGGGGAGAATGTCCTACCAAGCCTCTCTGAGACAGGAAATGAGGTGCTGTGTCGGCCAATCGCTTTAGATAACGGACTGATTTATTACAATGACGCTTCCACTGCCAGTGCTAATTTGTTCTCCCTAGAATGGGTTACTAAGTAGTATCTGTATGTGTGTGTGCACGTGCTTTAAAAAGGACAAGAGACATTTGTGAGGTGCCATAGTGTTTTGGGCTTTGGTTAATGTGTCTCACCAGCTGTAGAGTAATATCCAGCTATCGCTCTCCTCTGTCTTAGCAACAAGTAGAGGCTGCTTGCTCCACTTCATAGAGCATTAATTCAAATGGAGGGGGGCAAAGGAGTGTGAGAGAAACAACATGTTCAAGTTCACACACACACACACATTTGTCCTCATCCTTGTGTGTTAATAAAAACAGGGAAGGTGGAAGAAAATTGACACAAGACAACCCAACACACTCACACAAACACACACTTCTTATACATATTTTGGCCGCTTGTACACAGACACACACAAAAAAACGTACACTTACACACATCCCTGTCTCCTGTTCTCTCAAACACACACACACACACAAACACACACCCACACACCTATAATAGCCTTTCAATGAGTGACACCACCGCATCTACTGACTGTTAAATCACTGCCCTCAATTTTCCCTTGGCCGACCCCTCTCCCCTTCTCCCCCCCCCCCTCTCTCTGCCAGGGAGGTGATTGCTTTCTGGGGCCGAAGGGCCAGCTTAAGCAGCGTCAGTCTCTTAATGCAAAGCAGCCAGGTTGAGGCATGGAAAACACTTCCACTTTAGCATTCAATCAGTCAATCAAGTGCCATTTGTATCTAGCGCTTTTCTTGCAAATGCATTTGTCACAAAGAGCTTTCCAAGTGCTTACCAGCAAGGCGGTAAAATTCCCCAAGGAGTAGTGGCATAACGTCAGGCAGTGTAGGTGGAATGTGCACCAGGGCCAACACGAAGGAAGGGGCCTATCCAGGGGCCCTTTAGTGCCTGGCAAACAAGCCCTATTGATTATTGCAGGAAGCATTGTAATCTCAGCAAAATGCACTGTGCGACAAAAAGGCCCATTTGATTATTGCATAGTGCATTTGTAATCTCTGCAAAAAGCACTGGGAAATGAGTAGATTTGCACGACAACAGATCCCAGTTCTAATTACTTTTTTTCTAGTAATATATTTTGTGATCTATTTTTATATCACTAAAATAAATAAAATAAAAATGTATTTATGACAATGTGTATTTCTTAGATAACAAATCTCAGTAAACAGGTTAAGAGCCTATTCAGACTACAAAAATTGTGAAGATAAGTTTATGTAAATTATATTAACATGTGTGTTTGTCCAAGCTCGCTGTCTTAAGAAAAATTAATCAACCGTAAGCACCTTTGCCAAATGACTCAAACATAAACATAACATGTAAATAACTTTTTTTAGTCATGCATGATCATTTCAATCCCAATGTGGTGTGTTGGGTCAGGCACATAGAATCCTGAAGAGAGAGGAATAATTCATTGACTCAGATGGGTGTGTGATTGTGTGTGTTCGTATCCATGGTGTGTGTGTGTGTGTGTGTGGATAATATCTCTCAGTGTAAGTGTGGTGTTCTAGGATCCATTTAATCATTTATACAAAGGTTCCACGCTAGGGTAGGACCTGATCGTACATCAGCAGTCCCGCTCCGAGACGCTTCATGAATACCACCCCAGAGGGCCGCACTGTTTGCACACAAGGCTGACTAAGCAGGACGCGGAGGCATGGAGGGATGAAGAAACAGAGACACCATGGATGAAGAGACACAGAGTCTCGGGAGAGACGTGGCTCTCTGTGTTCTTATCTTTCTTCTTTCGGCGTGCACGTTTCTCTCTGTCTGTTCTCTGAATCTGTTTTCGGATCGCTCTGGTTTTATTAGACCAGATGCAGGGTGGGATTCACAGGAAAGAGGAACCACCGGCGGCCAAAATGTCTTGCGGAAGTGCAGGGCGCGGAGCCAAGCTACTAGTTTTATTGGCCATAACCCTATCCCCTTGGCAACGCCCGTGCTTGGGGAGAATGGGGCGGGGGTTAAACAGTAGGTCTCCATAACTCCTAATCAGAGAGACAGAAACTTTCCGTCTCCCAGCGCAGTGTTGCACCGCTTTCCCTCTAATGACTTCCAAGCTTGCTGATCGGACCGCCCCTTCACTCTGCGTTCTCCACCCCAGAGCGAAGACAATTAGGGTCACTCCAGGTCATACCATACAGTTACTCCTACTGCATCGAACACCACTCCAAGCAGCAACTTCAAAATAACAAATTCACTTTCTTCCTGCCTGCAGATACACATAGGGGTATTGGGCGGCGTTTTTATTCCTTTTCAGGCTGCACTCAAAAGGTCTGGGACGAGGGCATTTGGAGACCCAAAATAAAAGACCACTGAAATCAATATTGCATGAGGGTTAGTGAGAAATGGTGTGGGGGGCGTTTAGGTGTTCTTAAAATATCACACGGGTCAACACATGCAGGACATGCACACGCAGGCAACGCAGTACATGCGCACACACACCTGCGCTAATATATACGTACACACAAACGTTCCAGAATGCAGAACGCAGCACATCTGTTCCAAATCCCAACTGGATGCTTGTATTTGCATGAAAATCCAGTTAACTTGCTATGATTGGCCAAGAAAAGAGCCCCCCTGCTGAGAGACAAAAAAAGCAATCGAGAGAGAGAGAGAATGTTAGAAAATGAAAGAGACAGAGAGAGAGCAAAACAGATATAGAGGGAGAGACACAGAAAGAGAGAGGGATAGAGACAACAGAGAGACAGAAAAACTGAAAGAGAGACATGCAGACCGAAAAGGGAGTGAAAGACAGAAAAATAAACAGAGACTGAAAGACAAAAAAGAAAAAGGCAAAGAGAGAAATAGAGAAGGAAACCAAACTCACTAGCTTCACTTTCTGCCAATAAAGGCTGGCCCAAACAGTGATCCTTTCACCCCTCATACTGTACCTCCATTTATCCCTCTGTTTCAAATGGCAGACACACTCGCCCTGCACCGGTTCTGATCACGAAACCAAGAAGCAAGCCTAGAACAAAGTACATCTTAATTGTATAGACCCACTTAAATGAACAGCCTATAAATTCACTATGGTAGACCTAAACATTTGAAAAAAGATTGCATTGTCCAGGTGTCTCAATCGGAGGAGCATAAAACCCAAAAGGTCCTTAAAAGCCTTACTCAAGGTCACAACAATAGACCAGTGGCCTTTTAGTTACAAAAACGGTCCACAAATTCATTTTGAGGCAACTTTCAGCAGAGTAGGTCAACCAACATGACAGTTCATATGGGTATTTCTGCGAGAGTCTTGTGAGACTAAAATGAGGATCAGTTTTTCCATGATGAACGTGACAGGATAAACCTGCATCGGCCCTGCGTCTGTCTCCAGTCTGATGATCATCCCTCTGTGTCTCCGGAGGGATTGGGACAGGACGGGGAATGATTGGGAGCGCTATAGTAAAGCGTGGAGATGTAGTTACGACTAAGCCCCACGCTGTGTTCCTCCATATCCATACATTTAGCATAGGATTCCCCAAGGCTAGATCCTAGGTTAATTTAAGCAACGTGGGCTTCTGTCAGTACTCATCAGCTCACACACACACACACACACGTCTGCACGCGGCCGTGTAGGAATCTGCACATTAGCACACGCATTAGCATTCTCAAACACACACGCAGACACACCCACACATGTACTGTAAACACAAAACAACCAGAAACACATGCATCTGCGCACACACACACACACACACACACACAGCAGGACTAATTCAAGCAACGTGGGGTATACTGTCAACAGTCATCAGTCACTGCTCGTCAGACTTTTGCTAAACCCGCTACACATTTTACTGGGATTTCTGTCCAACTGACAGCAAACGGGGTAGAAAGGAGGAGAGAGAGAAGGAGAGATAAAGGGTTCATGGGGAGAGACAGTAGAGGGGGGGAGACAGTAGAGAGGGGGAGAGGGAAGGGGAGATGAACAGAGACTTGGATATAATCGGACATAGAAGGAAAAAATGGGAAGATGGAGACAGAGAGGGAAAGACAGACAGATAGATAGGAACTGGGCCATAAATAAAAGTGGCTTTGTATACGAAGCCATTTCATCCTGAGCCTGACATTGGCAACCAGCTCAACAGTGTGCAGTAGCCTAGATCTGGTTGCAGGGGTCAACAGACTTCATGACTGGAATTTCAAGTATGGTGTTGAGCTGCAAAAAGAGCAATAGCGGCAATATCTGATATTCACCACTACAGAGAGCTGCCAGATCACATTATTGCCAAATCTGACCTTAATGGTCACCAACAGCCGACTGGTCACAACAGCTGACTGGTGAAGCAGAGGGACAATTGAATCTTGTGAACATACAGTAGATGTGATACTAAACTTTTTGATATGAATATATACAGAAGGAAATATTGCTCCCCAGAGTCATTAAAAAAGCAACATACCCAGATCAAAACCTGGAACAAAAATTGATGAGTAATGAAATAGACAGAGAAGCATTTTAATGCCAACAGTTATACTTCTGAAAAGGAAAAACAATGTTTTGTTCAACTCTAACTTTTATTCCATTAACGAATCCAGAGATTATTCGTGGGTTCTGCTCGTAGCTTCATTCACCCTAGTCGGTAACATTATACATTGTACAAACACATCATGCAGAAATTAGCGGGTGCAAACTAGCTTAAAAGGGATTGAAAAACTAGTTTACTTTTGACAACATATTCCACCTCTGAGCTGATCAAACGCAAAGTTAAATGTAGCTAAACCCAGTCACAGCCAAACGAACAAAAAAGACAAAGCCTTCCAGTTAACCAAGCCAACGGGTGGACTTGATGGCCAACATATCTTGAATGTGTCTGGAATGGTAGAGCAGGTCTCTCCAAGGTTAGTTATCAGTCACTCATTCAAACACACCAAAACAAACACACAAACGAACACAAACAGATGTACAAGCACATGCACACGCACACAGCCAAGAGCTACATTATTTCAGACAGTGACAGAGTAGGGGATTGAATATGAAGTCTGATCAAACGCAGGTGTTCCAACATGGTGAGGCTTTGATAGCATGGACCAGCTGACACTATTCCCAGGGGGTAAGCAGCACCACACCTCACACCACCCAGTTTCCTCATCCGCCTCAACACCCCGGCCGCCATTTTGTGTCACATCAATCTCATCCGGCAGATGAAAGGCCCTTCAGACTCAGATCCTGTGGAGTCAGAGCGCTGACGCAACGGTTGCCACTGACAAACCCATGTTGTAGGAGACCTAATGCAATACTTACTCAGCCAGTATTCAGGACGTAGAAGTGCTGATCTAGGAATTGTTTGGCCTTGTAGATCATAATTCAAATGGCATGGGTGGGGGGAGGGCTGATTCTAGATCAGCACTTCAAACGTGAACTGCTAATGAATACAAGCCTGTGGGGCCCTATTTTCACATTCTGTGATATTTTCGGACAGTGTGTTTCCAGTCTGTTAGCAGCAAATGCTAAATGAGGTATTAGAATACATTATAATGCTCCCAGTCACTCGCCGCTACTTCCATTTTCAGTAACAGAATCAGGCATTCCTCTGATCCCACCTAAAAACATTACTTCATTGCACAGCGCCCACCTCTTCTGGGTCCTTCTAATACCCCCCGGGGCGAAGCAAGTGTACGGTGGTGTAATGCCCACGTCTCTCTCAAACACCATCAAAGACAAAGCTGTGAAGTGGGGGTGACGGCACCCTGGCGAGGCCTTACTCTTGGCTAGCGAAACACTCCAGCGCTATAGGACAACATGGAGCCAAGGTGGCATTTGTATGGAAGCAGTGACTGGCTTGATTGGAGGCAAGATTGCGTCCCTATGGAAGCCAGTAACTGGCTTGTATAAATCTAGAATGAAGCCAAGATGTCGTCTGTACCGAAAGGTCTGAATGGATCTAGAATGGAGCCATCAGTGGCTGACCTAAATTCTCATAAAACAGAGCCATCCTATCACTATCACTAGAATGGAACCAGATAAGTAGGATGAAGGTACCCATGGATACTGACCTTTAATTAGTCTAGTGGGACTCTGCTAAATGTGCAGCAGTGTGTCAGGTGCGGATAAAGTTCATAGGAATCTGCTGTTCTGTAGTCGTACAAGTCTTTCTGGTCCTCTGGGAAATGGCCGCAGCCTAAACATGCTTCCAGTGATGGCTAATTACTGGGTGATGAAAGAAGGTGAATTAACAGGTCCCCTCACACCTCCCAATGCCCCAGAGACAGGGACAGGTTTGACTGTATCACCTGACACCTCCCTAATCCCCAGTGAGGGGACAGTTTTGACTGTAACACCCGATACCTCCCAAATCCTGAGATTCCAATGCGACACCTCTAATGATCTCGTAATCTGACAAATTAGCTAAGAAGACCCAATGACCAGCTGGGCAAGAATCACACCCTCTACACACAAAATAAACACACACACACACACTAAATATATTACCAATCAGCAGATTACCATAATCAAAAGCATTGCTCTACAGAGAAAAAAAACAATTTGCTTTAGCCAAATATGCGGTTGAATTTCCAGGAAATTCCCTTTTATTAGCCCAGAATATTCCCATTATCCCAGCTATCTCCCAGGCCATTTCCTCAACAGCTTACCTTGTCACCAGGCCCATTGCGATGTCTGAGAGGTAATATCAGCTTTGAGTGGGTATTAGGAGGATTTTTACATTGTAAAATGGAGAGAATCTAATGTTTCATTTTCTTTCAGAGCAAATCAGCGCTTCCTCCCTTGACCCAAACTAGATGGCTCAACTGCACATAGGCACATTGTTACCAACGGCTGTGTACACACACACACACACACACACACACACACTGGTATGATCGCCCGGACAGGAGAATTCAGGAGCATGCACACATTTAAAATATTTTCTTTGAATCCACAACAAAACAAATTATTGAAAGAAGGAGTCAAACGCAGACACATACAAGCACACGCAAAAGAACAGCCTGCAGCTAGCACACACACACACACACACGAGTGTGCCAAACAAATCACCAGCATTCCGGCTTCAAGCGATTTCCTCCTTCATTTTCAAACAGACGGGATCCCATTACACCAGCATGGCTCTTATCTCTACAAAGGGGCTCCACGGCCAACCGAAATTAACAACACAGGCTTCTTAAAGGGAATGGCACACTTTAATTGGACAGCTGAACCATCCTGCGATTATTCTCAATGATGTGTCAATTAGAAATGTGCTGATGTCACCGGGATTGAAAATTATGCTTGTTAATCAAAAGCACTGAGGAAGAAAATGGTGGTGCATACTAATGATTGCACATGGACGATTGTGTGCGCATGTCCTCATACCTGCCTACATTACCAAGAAAAAGTACTGTACTACCTTCCTATTATTCCACAAATATTTAATTTGAACTGAAACCCAAGGAACCGGTTCATAAGCAGTTGTGACAATGACAGTCAAATAGGCGGTTCCTTTGGAAATCAGAAACTGTCCCAGCAAACTTTGAGATTTTGACATCACACTGCTAAGCTACCAGCATCGGGGTGGTCTGGGCCTAGGTTCCCAATACTGATCATAGAAAACACTGTGTCAACCAGTGTGGCCAAAAGAACTCAGAAAACGACATTGCAAAAGATGCCATTAAAGCATTAGTGAACTTATAGCAGGTTAAGACCCATCCCTAAGCACTATCTTACAATCTGTTGTTATGCCCTGGAATGTGTACCACAGAATAACCTTCCGTGACACCCAATCAAGTTGCTGGAGAAGATCAACACACCAATGGGAACAAAAGAACTCTGGTTAGGTTCAGTTTGGAAGGAAGGAGGAAGTTATGGACAACTGCCTTTTGATCCTAGTGCAATTTGTTTTACTCTCCTCTTTCTACCGCCATACAATTTAGATAATGAGTTCAGGAATGGACAGTGTCTGTTACATGTAATTGAGTTAGGTATTTAAACTACATTTGGGTATTTTGTCAAGAGAATTTAACTGGTTTGAACTATGTCCCAAGTGACGGTAGAGGGCTGTATTTAGATAACGAAAAAACTACATTTCAACCATCCTGATAGAAATGCAACCCTGTTCATTGACAGAGCACATCAGAATAATAATATCCACAATGCATTGCACATTATTTTAGCATTTCTGCATTCAGTTGCATTTTTTGTCATTTGGTATCTAGAGCAATCCCAATCATAGTAAGTAAGTCAATCAATCAATCAAATTTATTTATAAAGCCCTTTTTACAACAGCAGTTGTCACAAAGTGCTTTACAGGGACACCCGGCCTTAAACCCCAAGGAGCAAACAACAGTAGTGTTGGATTTCAGTGGCTAGGAAAAACTCCCTAAGAAGGCCGAATTTTAGGAAGAAACCTAGAGAGGACCCAGGCTCAGAGGGGTGACCAGTCCTCTTCTGGCTGTGCCGGGTGAGATATTAAGAGTCCAATTGGAATAATAAATAATTGTATCTGGGCTAAATCCAGAGTCTATTTGATTCTAGACTAGGTCAAAAGTATGACCAGGTGGACAAGGACAGGGACAGCAACGGGCCCCCCAAACCAGGTACTCCACAGGTGTGGACCAGGACCTCATCTCTTCCTAAAATTTAAAACTGGAGAAGACTGAGAAAAGTTAGAAAGTGCATTCCTCATATCCCCCAGCACAATAATATAGCAGCGTAACACCTTGGAACTGAGACGGGGGGGTCCGGCAACACTGTGGCCCTACCCAGGGGAGGCCCCGGAAGTAAATGACACTCAGAATGTTGGGGCTAATGGAGATTCTTGCAAGTGTATTGTAAATGTACATGTACAACGCAGCTGTAACTAGATACAATACTTTTTGATGAATTGCTCTATAGGGTATTTTGTAATTACATTAGTAATTTTTGCCAATGTCTGGCTGTGCGTGCGAAGGCATTCCGGCCTGCATAGTCTTGGAGGTTGGCCTTGGCATGTATTGTGTGTTTTGTTTGCATTTCTTTACAGCTTAGTGAAAACATCCGATGATAGATTAAGCTCCCTGGATTTCTATGTTCTATTTAGGATAGCTGTGGGTACAGAATACGAGAACTTAATGTAGAAAGACACGGACAGCCAGCCAACCATTTTAAGAGTTCTCCTTCACAAGGGTTCATGTGCTATTCAATAGAGGCTTTTATGAAACATATAAAGACCTTCTTCCATTAAAAGCTTAGCAGCCCACATGGTTTCAGCTTTTACGCTACAGTGCTAATATATTGAATGATAAATCAGAAAAGAAAAAGATAAATCAGTTTGAAACTCAGTCCATCAACTCCGAGGTCAACCTCTCTCTTACAAACTCTTCCATTTCAAACTGGGCAAAAATACACCCTTATGAAAACACTTATGGAGACACTCGATACAGGACTGAGATCTAAGCCATGAATTCTCAATGTGAAACAGGACGGTTTCAGATGTGTACAAAAATCCCAGGACATGTGATGCTGACAACTTAGGACAAGCTAATAAAGAAGCATGTGTGTTTAGTGTGGATGTGCACTCAAATTGCTATCAAAGTGAGGACAAGTTTGAGTGTTACACCATTTAGGTGAAGACATTTTGGGAAGGTGAGAACCTTTTTGACAGGTCCTCACATAAATAAAATTACAATAAATAGTCGTAGGGTATGTTTAACGCTGGAATCAGGTTAAGAATAAGGGTTAGGTTTAGGCAAAAAGTTATGTTATTGAGGTTAAGGTTAGAATTAGGAGGCTAAGACGTAGAAAAAATAGTCCTCATGCGTATGTGTATGCATACATTTGTGTGTGTGTTTAATTGTTGAACTAGACACAAGCAGTATATTTCTCTTTGATACTAGTCTGTCAATTTAAGGCTAAAGGTATATTGCCACCACTCGCATTGACGGGTTAGGGTTAGAATAGCCAACCTGGTGTCATTGGTATACGTAAACTGTTTTACGAAAATCTTTGACAGCCGAATTCGTAAGATATATTATGTTAGGGGAAGTAACATAAGAGTAATAATCCAGTCATTCATTCAAAATTCAAAGTCACGTCCTTCAGCTCCAGAGACAGGTGCACTACCCACTGCCCCACATAGGAACTTCCTGTTAGGGGTGGCGAGTAACCGTAACATAACCTTTTTCGTTTTCTAACCTTACCCCAAACCTTAACCCTAACCTTAAGCCCAGTGCTGTGATACCTAACGTTAACTGTAACATAAAAATGCATCTTTTACATATTGTAGCGACCTTGGTAAGGCCATTACTCATCCCTCCAAATCTGTTATCCATGTATGGTGCAGCGGGTAGGACGCCTGTCTGCAGAGCTGAACGGCATCGGTTCTTGACACAGCTTGGATGTTTCATGCAAATTCCTATGTATCATACATTTTAGTAGCATTCGTAACATATGACACGTTTGTCTAGTGTTCGTAACATTTGTTACGTTTTAACCAATTCGTAATGTATTATTCGTATTGGTAGCACATTGTAATGTAACCTAACGTAACGTAATATATCATGAAATCAGATGCCATAGATTTACGTAAAATAGTCTATGTATTCCAATGAGGCCAGTTTGGAATATCTCTACAGATGTTCTTGATCACACGCACTGCTGCCCAGGTAACATGGCGAAATGTACTTCCCTTCATACACATCCCACGGCCACCTCCAAAACCATAATGGATCGACAGATTCAGGGAAAGTAGGAAAGAAAAAAAAACTAAGAAAAAAGCCCAATGTGAAACCAGAAAAGGTCTCTCTTTTGCTCTGACTATCCCTCTCTCGCTCACTCTCTAATCCATTTTCTCCTCCTTCCCTCTCCCCATCTCTCTCCTCTCTCTGTCGCTCTGCCTTTCTCCCTTCATCTGGTCGTCGCTGTCGGTTAGAGATTGATTATGAACCAGACAGATGTATCAGGACTGTGATCATGTCATGGATCACAGCTCGGAGCCAAGTGACAGATGTCATCAATGGCCTGGTTTGTTTAGAAGGCAAAGTGTTTGCTTGTGTTTATGTGCGCGCGTGTGTGTGTGTGTGTGTGTGTGTGTGTGTGTGCGCGTGTGCTTGTTTTTGATGGATGGTGTTATATTGCCGATTGAAGGTGGATATATCATCTGCTGTGCGCCTGGGCCTTGTTTATATGTGTATGTGTGCATGAGAGAGAGAGTGGGAGAGAGACAGTTGCACACAAAGATTTAAGAAGGAATTCAACACACCTCACAGACACAGCCTGTTCTGTCCCTATATAGCTATACTATTACATAAAGGCGGTCAATGCTATGCAGTATCATAGTGGATTGTTGTTCAAATAACACACACCATATGGCTGACATTGCAATCTGGTGTTGAAAACTCACGCAGATCAGGTCACACTCTACATGAGTAACTCAAGCATCAGTTGGAACACATAAGAGGTTGAAAGTTCTGCTGGTCAGAAAAAACTCCAGGGCCCAGTCTTTCCAAAGTTATTCATCATAATCTGATTAATTACACAGAAGTAGGATAATTTCTTCTGTTTTATGCTGTTTATTGATACGGCCTTGCCTGGTACAAACATCTTCACAATAGAATCAGAAAAGTCAAAGATCGAGACAAATCTTCCCCAAGGCACATCTCATCAAGCCATTCTGCTTGTTATTGTACTGCTCGCTCAACCAGGAACTATTCGTTGTACGTGCTGGGAAGACGTTCTGAGGCCAACAACCACTATTGAGCTTGCAAGAACCCAATCTAACCACGAGTGCTATAAGACCTTGTCTCACATCAACCCATTCCTCCAGACGTTTCTGAGACGATATGCAATGCCAATTGACTTCAAACTTTAAAATCAAATCACATTTGTCACATGCTTTGTTGACAAGAGTTGAGGCGACTCAAATCCTGCAATGCAAACTTAATAGGACCGAGGCTTCTGTTCTATTCATTGAATGTACATCTGCATTTAATCCCATGCTCTGCGTCAAATCCAGACTGACATCTTTATATTAACTATGCAGAGGTCCTGTACAACAATTACCAACGATTTACATCTGGCATTTAAAAGTTCCATAGAAAAATGGGGTAAGGTTTTGTCATTCATTTGAGTTGAAGTAACTCATCCATAGCTCCCAGCCGCTAGGACTAGTGTAAACATGGAGTACTGTTGACAGACAGACGTCAGCATGTTTAAGACTCTACCCCATTGCGCGCATCAGCCCACCCTAGTGGAGACATGCTCTTGTACTCGCAGACAAACACAAGAAATCGCTGTCATGTTCTGGAGACACATTTAAAATCACAATTCATTGTACAGAACACACAAGAGTTCTGACAAAACATACCACACACACGTTTCAGCCGTGCTCCAGTGACAACGGAAAACAGCCTCAGTGCAGTTCTGGCCCCGGGTGCAGATACAGAAACGAGGCCACAGACACGGAGCTCTTACTGCAAAACAGACCTGCACTTAACCTACAATATACAACACACTGTGACACACACACTTACACTATACTACACACTGTGACACACAGACTATACTATACACTGTGACACACACACACACACCTACAATACACTACACACTGTGACACAAACACATACACTATACTACACACTGTGACACAAACACATACACTATACTACACACTGTGACACACACACCTACACTCTACTACACACTGTGACACACACACATACACTATACTACACACTGTGTCACACAAACACACTTACACTATACTACACACTGTGACACACACATACACTGTGACACACACACCTACACTATACTACACACTGTGACACACACACCTTCACTATACTAAACAATGTGACACACACACCTTGACTATACTAAACAATGTGACACACATACCTGTTTTAATTTATTTGTGGAGAGCCAAATGAATATTCCAAAATCTGATTTACCTTTAACTTTACTTTGACCTAAACCTAACCATTAACCTTAATTCTTAACCTAACCCTAACCTGAAATCTCAAACTTTAACCCTAACTCTGTACCTAACTTGAAACTGATAACCATAACACTAGTTCAATTCATAACCCTAACTGAAAACGTTTACCCTAAAACTTCTAATAAGCATCAAAGTAAGGCATTTTCCTCATGGGGACAGGCAAAATGTTCCCCATAGTAAGGTATAATATAGTTAGGTATATCTGTAAAGACACACAGAACAGAAACCTTCCTATAAATACAGTCTAATCATTCTATTTCTCTGCACATCATTAGACATATATCATCTTCAAGGTAATAACACACACCTCAGTCCCCTCTGCCTAAGCTCACTTCATGCTCTGACACAGGTTAGCACTGGGACATTTACTGAATGTTTGCTGGTTCAAAGCCCGGAGCCAACAAGGTGATCCGTCAATCTGCCCTTAAGCAATACTCCCAATTGCTGTAGGGTCGCCATTACTAAAGACTAATCTCTAATCAGGGGGAACAGGATATGAAGAAAGAAAACATTTACATCTCACACCGACACACTTGTTTATACACGTGTGGAACAGGAAAAATATAAGCATCCTGTGTACGATTTGACCCTTAGCTCGCACACACGCCTATATTCACCCTAGCAGGCTGCTTTGCTAGCTGTCATTGCCTCCTAGAACAAGGTACGAAGCCTCAGTAACAGGCCCACCTAACAATGCTTCATTTCCAAGGCCAGACTCCAAACACACCGCGCTACCTGACACGCATGGCACTGAAGGGAGGCGGAGTATCTTAACAAAGCACGAAGCCCTGATCAAAGGATGCCAATTTTAATAGCTTCCAGACAGGAGGGAAAGAGACAGAAAGACGCATAAATATCAGACCCGGTTGCTCTCACTGGCCTCGTTAGTTTGTGTGCGTGTATGTGTGTGCATCACACTCGACAGAGACATGGCTTTGTGTCTGCTGGCCCCCAGCTGGTTCTCCAATAATGACTAGGTCCGCCAAAACGGCTGTCAGCCCTCGATCCGTACACGACAAGGTGTGCGTGAGCGCGGAGCTTCCTCATCACACTATGAGAGTGGATCGTTAGGGTGGCCTGAGTGTGAGTGTGTGTGTGAGTGTGTGCGTGTGTGTGTGCTGTGATCATCTTGCAGAGCCCCCCGTTGTACACGATGTGACGATGTGTGAGGAAAAGGGGAGAGTCGAGTCTCAGTTTCAGCGTAATGTAGCTCAGGAAGAAGCCAACTGGCTGGGAATATGGTAGGGGTGCCTCATAGGCCAGCTTATACACAAGTCCTAACAGACATTTTCATCTGACCATCTCCACCCAATCACATTTTCACGTTCACTTCTTTACTCTTTAATTCTTATACCTCTCACTCGAAACCAAAGAAAATAAAACTAATACAGTTAGTCTCACTACCCACTGCAATCAACATTTCCCGCTACAAGTGATACTACAGTTGGACAAAACTAGCAATAGTAGTGTTTTTTAATTACTTGCATATTTTCTTCTCTTGTTCTAATTTGTTCAAATTATCTATATTAAGCATTTGGCTAGAAAATTATTAATTGCCAACCAATAACCTAGATGGGCCTGACCGATTATATAACTGGGTGAAATCTGGTTGCTCAAATTCACACTCACTGGCAGAGAAGAACCTGGATCAAAACGTTTGAGATGGCAGTGGTGGTGTAGTGGTGTTATGAAGTAAATTGAGGCAATACATTGCTAGCTCCAGCCACTGCATTATACTGTAATAAATAAACATTAGTAGGCTTAGGCTAAGTATGGCTTCATTGTCTAAATAATGTCTTAATGTGGGGTGGGGGGGTGGCTACTAGAAGATAATGAACGGAAAGAAGGGATTTCGGAAGCCACCTTGACTTTTGACCACAAGAGGATGTTCCTCCCCTCCCCCCGAACCAATCCCTGTGCCTGTTGGAGCTTGGCCAATCGGGTGTCTCTGTCTCATCAGGGTAGCGTTTGCCTGTGTCCCATTAGCCTCTCTGGTTAGAATCGATAGTTAATTACCTCTAAAAGGCGCTTTTCTCCCCAAGACCTGATCCTGCCAGACAGCACAGGGCAACGCAGTCCACCTGGGGAAGGGTTTGAGCGTCACACAAGGTCACGCCGCATTGGCCACAACCTTCTCTCTCTCTCCCACTTACAGGAACATCACTGTTTCTCTCAGAGTGTAGTGATGCTCACACACACACACACACACACATACTTTTAGGCACATAGACATAGATTTACACACAAACACTACACATACACGTATACTCTTGTCCCACCACACTCATTTCCCATTCACACACGTACTTACATATTCTTTTGTGGGCAATATTCTTATCTTCAAAAAGGAAAAACTGTAACAGTGAGAGGCAGACATGGGGCAGGGAATTGTGTGTCTACCACTTGTGAGATGTGCCTGCCTGCTGACCCAAGACAAGTCATTAGGCAGTCATTCCCAAATAATGCCCTTCACTGGCTGCCAACACTCATTTCCCTCATAAACAATCAGAGAAAGGATCCTAAATGTCACCCTCTTCCCTATGCAACACACTACTATCCACCTGATCCCATTTATGGACCAAAAGCCACTGATGGAAGCAGAACCGTTATTTAATGAAATGGCGACGTGTGCGCTGCCCGGAATGGGGGAGTAATTGTGGTAGGCGTGACCATCAGACTTTAATTTCACTGAGTGCTGGGAAAATAATATCCTTCAGGGCTGCTGGGAGAACTGTGAATACTGGAAGGAAACTTTAACCAATGACTGTGGAGATGTGAAGTGGCCTTGAACACACGCAGACACTATTAGGAGTGGCAACGGAACAGGGACCAGTTTGCCCTTTGTAGAGCAGACACTGCTCTGAGAGAAATGCACCGGACTACTTCTCAGTGGTGTGCAAAGCATACTGTTACAGCAAAGACATCTCTAACCCATCAAACCAATAATAAGATTTATAAAAGGAACCTTAATTTAGCCCCCTCCCCAACCAACCTCCCCAATCTTCCCCAGGCCCCCCTTCACATGCTCCCCCCAGGTCCTTCCAGGACTTCGAGGCATAAGACTGGGGGCTTAGCCAACAAACAAAATCCTTAAGGTCCTGCATTCAACCCTCTATTTCATTAAGAGAATAATAAAGGCACTTCTTTGTTCCTCTCCTCCCTTCATTTTTTTTCTATTCTTCCACTGAAAAGCATGCGTCCGCAGCTTGTGTCAACACCCGAACGGATTCATATTTCACTTTGAAAAGTGGGGAGAGGGGGTAAAGGAGAGAGCATCAAAAAGAAAGGGAGGGGGTATCCAACTATAAAAATGACACAACTGCATCTATTTAACTGAAATAGAGAGAACAGGGACATGAAATGATGGAGGAGGGGAGGGGAGGAGGTACAAAACCAATTACTCCCAGGCTGGAGGTTGACAGAGGAGGAGAAAGTCTGCTTCGGCTGTTCCTTCAAGTTTTAATTAAAATTCTCCTTCCGGAAAAAAAAATTTGAAAAACAAGCCCCAACTAAAAAGTGAAATTGCCATCCGGGAAGCCAACCCCAGTCAACAACGTGGGCATTGTTGATTGTAATGTAGCGAACTGGAGGGATTGTGTGGCGTTGGAAAGCTGGCTGTATCTGGTGGTTCAGTAAGCCTAGAGGCCCCCAGGAGTAAGGCAGCTGGTGGAGAGGAGAGGAACGGGACTGAATAATCAATGGTTTCTGCTGTGATTTTTTTTTTGCCCGCTCTCTCCCCCTCCGCGGTCTATTGCGCTATCTTTTTTCCCCTTCTCTTCGAATAACATTGAAGAGACTCCACTTCAATGCTGACTGGCTCTATGTCCCCATATTTCGAATCACAGCAGTTGACGGTCAAATAATTCAAATTGCTAATTAAAGTGTGACATCGGCATCCGAGTAATTCAGCAAGTCGATAATGCCCATTTCTAGATTGCATTGTCACATCTGATGGGTTTGCGTTATGAAAACTATTCCAGGAAGACATCTGATTGGCAATTTCGAAGTATTACTACAGAGTAGAGCCTGTTCAGGGTCCAAAAGGTGTTAAGAATCCTGATTGGTTATAATATTGTACTTATTACAGAGTTATGTTGTAAGACAAGGTAGGTTGATCCGGTATTAAGACGTGATTGGTTAGATAAGACTGGTCATTTCAGAACCAGCCTGGCATGGTGATAAGAGTAGAGTGAAGTGAGACTGCATTCAGAAAGAGGATATACAGCAAATCAGGAAGCAGGAACCTGTGACAGACGTACAACTCCACGAATGTCTAAATCTGGTCCAGAGTGAGAGGTATCTATTCACAAACACGCACCAACAGCATAAGATCATTTTTAATAGGATGTTAGGCAACAAAAAGGTTTGGGGAAAGTCTGTGATTTGATTTGAAGACTTATGGAGGCAAGGGCCCAGCCAGCCGAACAGCATTTTTCAGTCATAACATGCCAAGTATACAGTAGACCTATAAGATAATTGTCTCTCCAGGCACTCCAAACTACCACTTTGAGGTTGTTCAAGTGCGTGTCTGTGTGTGTGTGTGTGTGTGTGTGTGTGAGAAAGTTAGCTCACAAAACAGGCCATGAGTGTAAACGTCAGATGCTCCAGGATATAGACTATTTTCTGTGTTTGCAAGCACTGCTTCAATAGTGTTTTGCACACATCATGGAGGCAGAAACACCACCAAGTTAGCAAGCTAAGCGATTTGTAAGCGATATAACTACTTACATTACATCTTGTTGCAGCTAGCAATGGAGACAGTGAGAGAAGACTTCAATCAGAGTGTGAATAATGCAATGACAATTGGGGGGGTGCTTTAACTTTTTCTCCAGGGCTTAAAGGGAACCCAGTACAGCGCAGGGGCGTGCTTCAGTGAACTGAAGTCTTACAATCCTTACAGCATCTTGCTTATTTAACATAATGTCTGCAGCCTGTAGATGATGTTAAATCCAATCCATTACATCAGTTCATGGGGCACGAACCACACAAAAACCTTTGTATTCAGGATTCACCAACAAAGTATCCTTGTGCAAAACTGGCAGAAAGTCAGACCTATTAAGTACATAGACCACCCAATAATCTAAATTTGTCATCTTAGACTATTAGACTATTTTCAATGTAAGAAAAACATTGACAAATTTGTCAGATTTTTGGGTGGTCTATGCCTTTAAGTAGTAGCTAGACTAATGTTCAGTCTTCAAAGTAGCCTAATTTAAAAGATTCTATCAAATCGGTCATATCTTTAAAAATGACCTCAGAGGTTTGACTCTTGGGCTGAAATGTCAAGCACAAGTGAGTCATAAAATAGGCAAAATAGGCAAATTAGGGGAAGTCTCCAACAGATTTGACAGAAATAACGTCAGTTTTTTTCCGACCATAACCAATGGCAATACTCAAGAACACGTTAGCAATTTTCTATCGTTACATTTCCATGGAGTTTAATCCAAAATAAAATTACATTTAAACGTGCTAGCTTAACCAAAGGATATAGCTTGAAGGGAGAGTGCATCACCACACAGTTGGTCAGCACAAATGCTGTCCAACTTTTGCCGGGAAGTCACTCGTGCGTCTTTTGCATGTGAATAAATAAAGCCCCCAATGTCTTCACATATCTTCATAGTTCCGGTTTACCTGTTGTAGTAGGGTGGGCTTTCATTAGTGAAAAAGCGAATACGACTTTGGCAGTGAGGCAGGCAGAGATGTTCAACTATTCTCACGAGTAGAAATGGTATGGTCCACTTTAGGGGTGTCAGAAATCGTATTACAAGATGCTTCCAGGCATGAACATGGTAAATATATTGTAGTGTTTTCGATTACTGCTAAGGACAATATATAAATGTTTCGACCCCCTGACCTGTTGTATCGCACCCCAAATATCCCCGCAATCCGAACCCTGGTTTGAATTTTTCACTACGTCTACGGAATATTACCGGTATAGCCTCGCAAGATTAAGGGACTGCTACTCTAGTAAACGTACGTTCTTTACACATTCATGTGGACTTGACACCAATTTGATGACTCTATGTTGGAAAGTCATTTGGGTCTTTGCGTGTTAACAAAGATAGCTAAGCCTATTGACTTCATCGTTGTAATACGACGTCACGTAATTTAATTATTCAAACATCTAATATTTTTTTTTAACCTAATAGCTTTACTATCACTTTTGGATATGTCAACGTGACTCACCGTTTGCTATGCAGCAACAGGCACACGTTCTGAAGCGCTGGGACAGCTGGTCAGGAAAAAGCAAACTAATTAATGCTAATATTTGGTGCTCAGAATAGTTGTCTAGCATTATTTCTATATAAAACAAATACTAGTTACATGGATTACCAAATCATAACTAATAATATTGAAAATACTATATCTTTGTTTCTGGTCATTATTTATTTCATTGGTCCCAACATTCCTTGTGCCGTAAGTCAGTGTGAGGTTGACTGGAAAACTCTACAGAAAGTTCAAGTATTGTGCTTCAGACAACATTATGTCAGCAGCTAAACGTTAGCCCTGTAACAAACATGCACACGCACTTTCAAAATACATTACCTCATGTGTGTTTCAGCTTTTCTTTGCATGCAGAATAGGGCTGTTTTTCAAATTATTCCTGAAATACTGTACTCATCCGTGTAAAGAGAGGTTGTGAGAGGTGAGGACTGATTGTTATCACCTCCATTACATTAACAACGCAGACCTGCAGAATCATAAACCAAGCTTCAGTGATTACTGAATGTTAGTCATGGTCCCTCTCTACCATAGCCCCTCCCACCCTGTCTTTTCCTCAATCTCGTTCCTCTATCGCGTTTTGCCCCCTACCCTGAGCATGACGCCTGGTGAGTCTCAAGACAAACAGTTTTTCAAATAATAAAACAAATCTCTGTCTTTCTGTGTATCTTCCTCAATTCAATTTAAAAGGCTTTAAACTGCATTGGAGACATGTCCTTATATTGTCAAAGCAAGAGGAAAATAGAAAGGTATAATAAAGAACACTTGATTAATATAATTAAAGAAATCTAAACATTACAGACCATTTCTCTCTCCCTTCTACTTTCCCTGTCCATCCATCTACCCCTCTGTACTCTCCATCCATTCCTTTGCAAATCTCTCACTCCATCCACCTTTCCCTCTCTAAAACTCCCCTTTCTCTTGTTCTCATCTAAAACTCCCTTTCCCTCTCTTTAAGTCTATCTCTCTCTCATTCCCTCTGAAACACATAGATCCAAAGATGCATTGTGCTTACAGTGTCCAACCTTGTCGCTTTCTTATTCACATATGCATAACTTACCAGGAACCGCAAAATGCTTTTTTATTTTACTTTGAAAATTTACATCAGACAAAAAAAACTATAAAAATAAAACATATTTATAGAACAGTGACAAGTTTGGTGACATGATTATGGCAAAAGAAAATTCACTAAGTAACATTCTCTTTTCAAATGTTGCAACTGCACTGTATGTTCAAGTAAATGTGCTTTCCTTTTTTTCTTTATTTATGGTTGAATAGCACACAGAATAATGTTTGTGGCCTTATGTGGCCACAATGTGAGTCGGTGGTGCACAAATACCACTACAACATGGGTTCAAATCTGTCCTATTACTCTTTCAGCTAAAAGTGTCCTGTAACTTATCCCAATTTTCTGTCCAACAAAGCAATACCCCCAAAATGCCCCCAAAATAGTCCATCTTTAAGAATGTGTTGGTTTGAACAGTGGTTTCAGTGCCCAAAGCTTTTGATTATTAGGCATAAGCATGGTACAACTGTTATTTTCACTAATCCATAGTGTGGCTGGGGACGGGGTATTCTAGTAGCGCAACTATTAACACGGTCTCCTCTGGGACCTATTAACACACACACACACACACACACTTCTGTTGATTTCTGAGTTGGGAACACACGCAGACACATGCATCTTGTTGGATTTGCGATTGTCAAAGAACATCAGCTTGTACCCACTGGTCTATTTAGCGTTGGATGACTTTACGAGCAAGTTTGTTCTTTGCCAAAAACACTTCCTTTCCTTTTCTCTGCTCCCTCCTCTTTAATCCCCCCCCCCCCCCCACACACACACACACACACTGCTTGGTTAGTTAACGGAGGAGCCGTTTAAATCCTGTGGGTTAGGGATTGGAGCTTGGTGTCCCCTAATTCCTCTCTCTCCCCCTCATTCTCCCTTTCTTCATCTCTGTCACCGATTACTCTCCCCCTCAACTTTCTTTCTCTACCTTTTTCCTCTCCATCCATCCCTCTATCCCTCTCTAATGATACACAGATGCAAATGGACATGGAGAGAGAGGAGAGAGGGTGAGGAGAGAAACAGAAATAGAGAGGGAAAGAAAAGGAGGTAAAGTGGAGAGATGAAAAGGGAGAACAAAGGTCAAGTTAAAGAGAGGTGGGACACTGCAAAATAGGGCTTCTCTCAATCAATCTCTTCTCTGTTGTATCGTATTTTTCATACATACACACATATATATACACACACACACACATATATATACATATATATATACATATACATACACATATACATAGTCCAGACAGAACAGAAACCAATTGAATTTCTGACAAGCTGAGAACATTTTGCAGGTCCTTACTTTAAAAAGGCTGTTTCAGGCTTAGGCTAGGTGTGTGCTTTCTGGCACAGGCAAATCAGCAGGCAGAGGCCCTCGGGTCATTGGCCTGAAAAGTATCAGGTTAGTCCGTCCCTGTATTCGCACGTGTGTGTTTGTGTGCACATGCGAGAGTATCTCCCATCTCCTAAGTTTTAGCCGACGGCCATGAATTCATATACACATTTGATGCTAGATCTGCTCTGTCCATCCATCCATCTACTCCCACTCCTTCTTTCTCTCCATCCACCGCTCCGCTGAAGGGAGACGCGAGCCGCCGTACGGGGGAGCGACCGTGGCGGAAGACAGCGTCCTGCGGTAACTAGACTGCTAGGCCTAGATGGATGGGCGGCACCCGCAGCAGTCACAAGGCCAGATTGGTCCAGTGGTCTAAACCACCGCCGTTCCACTGCAGCACAGACTCGAATCTGATATAATTCACAGATATTTCACCAAAAATAAGGAATTTATCTGACATACTGTGTGCGATTGTAGAGGAGTTTCGGCGATTAGGGACAGATAATCAGATTAAGGGCGACACAATCTGGACAACGATACTGTGGCAAGGGCTGTCTTTTCGCACACACAAACACACACAGACTGAGGGTTATACAGATTGTAGATCAGATCAGTAAACATTAACCTGCCTGTGGGACAATCTCCTTTCAATTAACCAGCCTAAACAAGGAGATCACTCCCAGCTCTGGTGTTGCCCGGGTAACCCAGGGTCTCTATGCTATCCATCTGTTCAACCTAATAGCCAGTGTAGTATTTCTGGATGAACCTTTAAAGCTAGTCGTCAGTGATTTGGGAACATGCCCGGATTTCAATTGTCAATGTTTGGATGTTTTTGTAATTGTAGTTTCTCTAATTGTTTTGTAAACCCTGACTGGAACAGTGTTGTCTGTGTTTTATTTAATTATATGATGAATTTCTGTTGAAAATGCTTTTCGTTGTTATTTCACAGCAGATAAACATTTACGCTCAAACTACCACGTCAATTTCTTCCCAGAGGTAGTTATTTAGTCCGGATACTTCTCTCTGTGAGTGTGGTTGTGTGTGCGCGCGCGTGTGCATGTAAAGTGTGAGTGTGTGTGTGTGGGGGGGGGCGCGATAGAATACTGTGGTATAAACAATCACGCAGTCAGCCAACCTGACAGTTGTAATCATTCTGAAAAGAAAAAGATGAAACAGATACTCCGACCATGTAACGCCCTCTTAAAGTCCTAGTCTTTAATTCATTCCACTTGTTTATGCTAAACAGACAACCACGAGAGCACATTTGCTTTAGGGAGTGCGTAAGCAAACGAAGGGAAGTGTTTCATATTCAAGAGGCTGTGGTGTTTTACTGTATGCAATCCCTCGGGTTTTCCAAAAGTTGTATCGATGCTGATGGCACATTTGTATGCTGATGCTGCCTAACCTGTGTGTGTGCGTTAACGCACGCGTGTGCCTGCAAAAAAGACCAGACACACAGCATGAAGCTAACATTTTAAAACGATTCTGTTGTAGGCTACGTGAAGCTACAGTCCTGATCTAGTACTGCCTCTTCATCACAGCCTTCTAGTCATCATCCATTGATCTGCCGGAGTCATTACTGTCGCGAAACGTACTGTTCTAGAAATCTATCAAATCCCACCACCATTTCCTAATCAACTGATATTAATCTTACTGCTCTGAGTCGGTGCTAAAAAAACTAATTATTATCCTGTGTCAGGACGTGACCCGAATAACATAAGGAGGCTTCGAGGCTAAGATAGAACGATACTAACCTGGAGAAGAGCATCTATCCCGGTTACAAGGCCTATATGTCAGTTATTTAGCTATATTTCCAAAACAGATACAGTCTAGCAAGTTGGTCTGAATCCACTGACATTACAATCTATTGCTCAGATAAAAAAAATAATAATAATAAACAAGCAGGCTTCCTTATATTTCCCATAAGTGTGTAATAAAAAACCCTTTAGCCAGAACATTTATTCATAAGGTAAACCAAAATACTGCTCCAGCTCACAGTGTGTAGCCAAGCTAATTCAACCCTGAACAAATATCCCAGCAGAGAATGCCCAGATGGGCTTCTGTTTCATCTCAACCCCACGATTTGAGGTTTGGTTAGCTTGACTGCAGTCTGCAGCCTAAAACAACCAAATCGCCAAAGACATTCAGAAACACTGGGACCCTATACTCTTCCATCCAATTGAGATAAATAATAAAATAAAGGGACGGGACTTGACAGGATCCACGTGCATTGCATCCCTAGTATTCCACTGACAGCACAGAGCGCACTCACGGAAACAATGTGGCATTCCATGGGAAAGCCTGGGGAAGTGTGCATGAGAGCCACTGAGAGCTCCGACGCGGAGCATCCAATCCATAGCATAAAAACACAGCAATAATTCCAATAATTTACCTTCCATCGCAGAAACCGTGGTGGTGATGATGACCCATACAACCGCAAACATATCCACAGTCATGGCAATAATGTATAGTCCACAGTCTATATCCACTGACAACCACGCTGGACGCGGGCTCACAAAAAATCCCTTTGGTTGTCACAGAGCGGTGTATTCCAGTCGGTAAGTCGGTGTTGTGAGAGTCACATTTCAAGCCGTAGTAAACAGTGTGTGACAACCAGCGTAGGACCCCGCCGAGTTTAGGGGGTGGAGGGGGGAGTGAGGAGGAGCAAGCCGGGCGACAGCCTCCTCACACCCAGTTAAAGCAGCAGGACCAATCAAAGATAGTAAAGTGAAATTCGCTAACCAATCGCGGACTGTCTGTTCCTCCCACCTGCATTGTGAGAAGACAAAACTTTTCCCTGACCTATTTCAAACTGCAGCCGCCTCACCGATGGAGGACAGCACCACCAATTGGTCCGGTTTGGGTAGTGCATTACATGGTGCAAAAAATTAATCTTCTAGAGATCCATTGTTTTCTCTTCGATCTTGCCCTCTTTACCACAATAGCTTTCTCCCATTAAAAATAGAGAACTTATTCAAGCTCATTTATTTTCTTTAAAGATGAAAACATTTTATTGGTGGTTGCATTTTCTTGAGAGAATTCCCACTGCATTCCATCCACCAGTTCATTCTCATAAACGTCTTGACAGCGAGTGTAATTTATTATTTTTTAAATGTGCTGTTTTGGATGGGATTGGAGGGTCACTCACCCACTTCTTCTTCCTTCTCCCTGCCTCCACCCTAATGTCTTGCAGTCAGCGTGTGCCTTGGCAGCCTCCTTCCTAATTATCTTCATCACAGCCCCAGACCACATTTGCATTCAGACTCCACTTAAATGGCCTTGGCAGAAGATCCCCGGACATCGCCGAATGGGAGTCAGAACAACCCCCTTCCCCCTCCTCATCTTCACATTCTATTGAGAGCAGGAAGGCACGTGCTGTAACAGATGGAGGACACAGAAGGCTTGTTTTCCTAAGGATGCACTTGGGGAGGGGGAGGAGTCTGCATGAGGAGGGGGATGATGATAATCGATAACCCCCAATCGGCTACACCTGTTTGGGTCTGATTTGTCCAGCTCACTCCACTGGAGGACTGCATTGGAACTGGTTTAGTGTTTCTGCATGGCCTGCCTCCATGCGGGTCAGTGAGGGCTGACCTGCTTTTGTTTATTTCAACTTGGGTCTGCCTCAAATCCTGTAAACCTTATAACTAGCCATTCTATTCCATCCAGCATTACCATCCTGTATCAAACAGAAATAAAATGAGAATAGACACTCGAGCAAACAGCCTTCCTCTCCCTCTGGGATTCGTCCGACGAACTAGGCCAGTGCAACGAGGCAAACGTTACAGAAACCCCTTAAAAACATCACGACAACACATATGGGCTCTCAACGGCGATGCTGAGCTGACGCTCCATTTGTCATTTTTAATGGTGTAGTGCGGAGTGGGACAGTGTGCCGACTCGGCTGAGCCCCAGTGTGCCACGGTGGATTTACGAGGTCCGTCCAGCTCTTATTTGTCATTCCAGTCCCCAGCACCGGTACTGCCACCTCTGACCCCCAGGGCCAGCTCCAGAAAAGGGCTTCGGCCCGACCCAATCAATCCGTGTTTACCCCCCGCTCCTCCCCCCAGGGAAGAAAGGGAGAGAGTAGAGGAGCGTGGAGGTAACAGAGATGCTGTGTCTGAAGCACATCCACCCCCAGACTCCCCCATTGTTGAAATGCCGGTACGTGGGCAGACACTCGCACATACACACACAGATATCTGGATGTCACAAAAACACACAGATACACAGCGTATTTGTGATAATGATCCTCACGGCAGCCGCACAACCACTCTCCCACTCCAGTTCAAGAGCTTCGGTC
This sequence comes from Esox lucius, assembly GCF_011004845.1. NCBI lineage: Eukaryota > Metazoa > Chordata > Actinopteri > Esociformes > Esocidae > Esox > Esox lucius. Next base: position 4,975,410 of record NC_047571.1, on the reverse strand, counting down.
CGATACTGCGAAAGCACATTGGTTTACACACAAGTAATGAGGAAGCCAGCGCGGGAGTGAGTGTGTGCGGGCATGCCTGTGTATCCACAACGCACATTCTCTGTTGTCAAGGTTTTATTTTCCCTTGCCAAGCCATCGCAGAGCCAGCTTCACTTTGTCTACTCTAGTTCAATACTTTTGCAATGAGCTGTGGAGGCACAGTCCCTATTGAATAACTGAACATTGGGTTGCATGTTTGTTTTTATACAGAGAATGCAATGCTCTCACTAGATACAGGCAGGGATAAATATAAGATATAGTGAATTGTTACTGTTATAGACCTTGTAACAATTTTCATCATCTTCAGCATAGTCTAAATCCAAACAACAGCAGCTTTAAAAACAACGACTCGGAACCTGTCAGTGAGTTCATCGATGTTTGTTCTGTGTATTCAGTGAGGGACGGGGCTGTCCATTTATCATGCTTTTGACCCTGTAAACATCAAGCTGGTCTGTCCACATCACAATGAAACGGGCCAATGTTCCTTGACATTTCTATTCCTCTTCATTCTTTCCACCTGTTCTGTTCCATCGTCTGGGTCGGCCCCCACTGTGAGTACGCTGCTGCGGTGAGCCAGCCTGGAAAATCACTGTTGTTGTTTAGCTGGTAGTTGGTTGTTGGTGGTATTTAAGAAATATACATTTTGAGTTGGTAAATTTTCCTCACAACAGGCCAATCCCTCTTGATGAATTATTCCTAAAAAGGTCAGCTAATGGAGCCTAACATCCCACCCAGTTGAGTATATAAAAATTCAATGGCACTGCCGTTGTTAAAACAATGATTTCAGATTTTCCAAGTAAACATGACGTGTCAACTTCACTCTTGAATTTCTAGAAAACTGTTTTGCTACTCATAATTTGTATTTTCTTACGAGTCTTCATTGCTGTGAAAACGTCTTGTTGTAATTCTCCATAACGCAACATGGTCAGTGCTTTTGCCATTACTACACCTTGGGGAGAATGAAAGGTTAAGTTAATAGTTTAAATGCTTATATTTAGTCCCAAATTAATCCCTTCCCCTCCACCCACCATTTACATGTACAGTGGATATAAAAAGTCTACACACCCCTGTTAAAATGCCAGGTTCTTGTGTTGTAAAAGAATGAGACAAAGATAAATCATGTCAGAACTTTTTCCACCTTTAATGTAAACTATAACGTGAACAATTCAATTGAAAAACAAACTGAAATCTTCGAGGGGAAAAAAAAACAACTCACAATAACCTGGTTGCATAAGTGTGCACACCCTTAAACTAATACTTTGTTGAAACACGTTTTGATTTTATTACAGCACTTTTAGGTCGTTGTTGTGCTCAGTCATGGCACATCTTGATGTGGCAATATTTGCCCACTCTTCTTTGCAAAAGCGCTCCAAATCTGTCAGATTGCAAGGACCTATCCTGTGAACAGCCCTCTTCAGATCACCCCACAGATATTCAATTGGATTCAGGTCTTGGCTGGGCCATTCCAAAACGTTAATCTTCTTCTGGTGAAGCCATGCTTTTGTGGATTTGGATGTGTGCTTTGGGTCATTGTCGAGCAGAAAGGTGAACTTCCTCTTCATCTTCAGCTTTCTAACGAACACCTGAAGATTTTGTGCTAAAATTGCCTGGTATTTGGAACTGTTCACAATTCCCTCCATCCTGACTAAGGCCCTGGTTCCAGCTGAAGAAAAACAGCCCCAAAGCAAGATGCTGCCACCACCATGCTTCACTGTGGGCATGGTGTTGTTTGTGTGATGTGCAGTGTTCTTTTTGCGCCAAACATACCTTTTGGAATTATGGCCAAAAAGTTCAATCTTGGTTTCATCAGACCATAACACTTTTTCCCACGTGCTTTTGGGGGACTTTTTGCTAACCTCAGCCGGGCTTTGATGTTTTTCTCTGTAAGAAAAGGCTTCCGTCTTGCCACCCTACCCCATAGCCCATTCATATAAAGAATACGGGAGATTGTTGTCACATATAGCACACAGCCAGTACTTGCCAGAAATTCCTGCCGTTCCTTTAATGTTGCTGTAGGCCTCTTGGAAGCCTCCTTGACCAGTTTTCTTCTTGTCTTTTCATAAAGTTTGGAGGGATGTCCAGTTCTTGGTAATGTCTCTGCTGTGCCATATTTTCTCCACTTGATGATGACTGTCTGTACTGTGTTCCATGGTATATCTAATGCTTTGGAAATTATTTTGTACCCTTCTCCTAACTGATATCTTTCAACAATGAGATCCCTCTGATGCTTTGGAAGCTCTCTGCGGGACATTGCGTTTGCTCTGAGATGCAACTAAGAAAATGTCAGGAAAATCCTGCTAGAACAGCATAACTTTATTTGTGATTAATCTGAGTCACTTTAAATCAAATCACATTTATTTATAAACCCCTTTTTACAACAGTAGTTGTCACAAAGTGCTTTTATAGAAACACCCGGCCTTAAACCCCAAGGAGCAAACAAGAGTAGGCCGAATTTTAGGAAGAAACCTAGAGAGGACCCAGGCTCAGAGGGGTGACCAGTCCTCTCCTGGCTGTGCCGGGTGAGATATTAAGAGTCCACTTGGAATAATTAATCAGTGCATGTGGGATAAATCCAGAGTCTATTTAAATTTAGACTAGGTCAGAAGTATGAACAGATGGACAAGGACAGGGACAGCAACGGGCCCCCCAAACCAGGTACTCTGCAGGTGTGAAGTTTAAAACGGGGGAGGAGACTGGGAAAATTCAGAAAATGCATTCCTCATATCAACAACGATTTATAGTGGAGATGGAGAACTTAGTGCGGAAGGAGAACTGACCCAATCCCCCAGCACAATAGTATAGCAGCGTAAGACCTTGGAACTGAGATGGGGGGGTCCGGCAACACTGTGGCCCTACCCGGGGGAGGCCCCGGACAGGGCCCAAAGGGACACCCACCAACCGCAACTACCCTGAATGAGGGCCGAGTATTGCCAGCAGAGTACAGCCCAATTGCACAAGTGCGCAACAGAGAGACAACAACAAGCCAATGACTCTTCCCCTGAAAGGCATTGGAGGGAGGGCATCCCAGTGGCGATGAGAGTCCACCTGGCAAGACAGCAAGGGTGGACAGTATCAAGCCTTCTGGTCACCTTCACGCCCCCGGGCCAGGCTACACCTAATCATAAACCGTGCTGTAGAGATGAGTTTTTAGTAGACACTTGAAAGTTTGCACTGAGTTTGCATTTCTAACCTTAATTGGCAGATCATTCCACAGTAGTGGAGCTCTATGAGAAAAGGCCCTGCCTCCAGATGTTTGTTTAGAAATTCTAGGTACAATTAAAAGGCCTGCATTTTGTGATTGTAGGTTACGTGTAGGTATGTATGGCTGGATCATTTCAGCAAGATAAGTGGGAGCAAGTCCATGTATTGATTTATTGGTTAAGAGTAAAACCTTAAAATCCGCCCTAACCCTAACATGCAGCCAGTGTAAGGATGCTAGTACAGGAGTAGTGTTATTTTTTTTTGTTCTAGTTAGGATTATAGCAGTCATGTGCAGCACTAATTGAAGTTTATTTATTGATTTGTCAGGGTAACCAGAATGAAGACCATTGCAGTAATCTAGTCTAGAAGTAACAAAAGCATGCATTCATTGAAATATATAACTGTGTCATCAGCATAACAGTGAAAATTTACATTGTGATTTCGGATTACATCGCCCAGAGGCAGCATATATAGTGAGAACAATAATGGGCCCAGAGCCGAGCCTTGAGGAACACCAAAGCATACCTTTGACTTGTCAGAGGATATGCCATCCACACTAACAAACTGATATTTTTCAGATAAATAAGATTTAAACCAGGCTAGAACATGTCCACGTAGCCCAATGTGGGTTTCCAGTCTCTCTAAGAGAAGGGAGTGATCAATAGTGTCAAAAGCAGCACTAAGATCAAGAAGCAACAGGACAGATGTGGAACCTTTGTCTGAGGCCATTAGAAGGTCATTTGTTAAATGATGGCAGGTGTGTAATGACTTCTATTTAACATGAGTTTAAATGTGATTAGTTAATTCTGAACACAGCCTCATCCCCAGTACACTTATCCAACCAGGTTATTGTAAGGTTTTTATTTTTATTTTTCCCCCTTCGAAGATTTCAATTGAATTGTTCACATTATAGGGCACATTAAAAGTGAAAAAAGTTCTAACATGATTTATCTTTGTCTCATTCTTTTACATCACAAAAACCTGGCATTTTAACAGGGGTGTGTAGACTTTTTATATCCACTGTATACGCGAGACTCCACCATTATCACAAGTGTCCTGATGTTGAGGGAATGTAAATGATCGAAGGTGTAAGGGCTGAACGTCCAGTAGCACCTTCCAGTAAGTGTGCAACCACTCAGCCTCCATGAACAAAGTGGAACCTCATAACCTCAGACAACGTTACTTTGGAGTTGGCGGATTCAAAATAATGGATATAAATGCTTAATTATTAATTCTGTTCAATTTGAGACTAGACATGTAAAAAATTTTTTTATGTTTAATTGTTTTTGAGTGATCTTTTTTATTCTAAAAGAGTAGAAATGATGTGTACATTTTAATTTCATGCTTGTTTTAATAATTAAAAGTGGAACATGATTTAAAACACAAGCATTTCCAAAAATGGATGGTTTTATTGATGGGTTCCATTCTCTGGAAGTCACTGAGTTTTGTCAGCAACATGTGACCATTGCAAGCCCTCCAAGCATGTGCCTAGGGCAGAGGGGATGGTTTAGGATTCACTGCATGTAACCTACACCTGGGAGGGAAGTCAGGACGTGTATCCTGTTCTTAGTGTTTAAGGAGCACTCCGGTCACACAACGATCCATCTGAAATCTCGTTCCAGCTGAAAAGTCATTCCTTGCAAAGAAATCAGTCTAGTCGATTTTAGCCTATTAAAACTGAGGAAGCAGTGCATACCCCTCCCCCAATGACCTGCTGTAGACCTGAATCTCATTTAGATAGCGATTGGTGGGAAGACACACAGAAAATACTTGAAATTTTAATGTGTTCATTCAGGTGACTAAAGTGCTCCTTTAAAAAAAAATTCTACGGGTCTCTGAATGGCATAAAGATAAAGTAATTGCCAACGTTTGAACCCTGCCCACAGATTAGCCCAGGGGACCTGTGGAGGGTCAGTTAGCAAGTACTGTCCGGATTAACGGGGTTACTAATTAAATATGGTAGCCTTGCCCGGTCGTGCTCTGGCAATTCTTTGTGGTGGTTTGGGTGCCCGTCAGTGGGGATTTCTTTAAGACTGCAAGGGAAGCTCGGCTTCCCTTATAATGTAAAAAAAAATAATGGTCAAATATGTACTATTGTGTAAACATTTTATTGACTAAAAATGTGTGAAAACACGTCCATCTCTAAAACTAGTTAGTTCAGAATCTGCTACAGGTCGGCTGACTCGATTTTCTTCTCATACAATCCCGCAGTGTCACAGCGTGTCCCTGTTGAAGCTGAGCATCCATTGACTTCAATGGAGCTGCTTTGAACAGTTTTTTCAGTGCTCTGAAAGTAGACAGTGATTGGATAAATGCTGCAATTACGCTCAGCGTCTTTGGCGGTGAATGAGGAGTGGGCTGGCCCAGACTCCGGGCTTCCGCATGATGATTGGAGGATCTGACGATCTGTCAAACTGCATCTCCTTTTGACTGACAGCGGCCTGTACTATAAGAAGTAACTGAAGCTATTTCGCGCTCAGTCCCATCGCAGATTTCTCAAGTGTATTCAAAAGACAAACTGCAGCAATATTTCTTGATATTTGTTTGGCAAAATTGCTAGCCGATTTGCATCATACATTTCACACAATTATAGGCTACACCACAATCCTTGTTTCAGTTTTACAAAGTTTGATATATTTTTTTTTAGATAGTTCATTCATTCATTAATATACAGCAGTAGGCTAGGCTAGCGTCATACGCGGGTGAAACTGCGCACAATGGCAGACAGTGCTAATATTGTCGACCTGATTACTTGAGTAAAATTATATTTGTAAAAAAATAAATATATATATATTGTTCTGTTCTGTTAAATGCTATTTTCTGGGGTCCAAATGACCCCAAAGACCCCGAGTGTCACTACAAATGAAGACCATCAGAGGGTTATAATGTAGGCCGAAAATGAGCTTCCCCTCTTTGAAAGACCAGCAGCCGCCACTGGTGCCCATAGAAGGCTGATGAGTGTTTCTTCTGGCATGCAAGGATTCCAGTCTAGACCTCCTTGTAGAACGGACAGGGTGATAAAGAGCCACAATGCAATCCAATTTCTTTCGGAAAGTAATATCTTGACATCGACTTCCCTGATTCTGCAGGGAGTTGCTGCACTGAAGGCCTTAAGGGCCGTTCACATGATACGCAGTATGCGCTTCTCCCAATGCAAGATAGGGCGCAATGTTAACCAATGAACCCAGAAGAGACAATTGGAGCAAAGTTTGTAGTAAACATGCATTTGAGTTGGGAGCAAAAAGTCCATGTTCTTGCCCTAATCAAAAATTGGAGGAGAGCAAAAGCACAGCAGACAAGGCGACTGTGGGTGCACGATACTTTACAGTCTTGGAATGAGAATGAGGAGTTCAACTTGGGGCAGGAGTTGAGGTTATTTGGAGAACTCTGGGACACAAAATTAGCTTCTCCTCTATTTTGTTAAACAACTGGACCACACACTAATCTGATTGGTTGCGCTTTAGGAGGTAGGCAACTTCAGGAGCCAAAGTTCAAATTATTTGAACTTACGAGTTCTGCATCTGGACTGTATTTTCGGGTGGTGCATGCCACTTTCCTGGGCAATTAGAAAAGCGCTAGTGCATCCTTCATTGACTGTAATGTATTTCTCCAGCGGAATGCCATTCTTGCGCTTATCATGTCAACGGCCCTTTAGTCACAATCTGGTCATCATGAAATTGGGGATAGCTGGTGTGTACTCACATTTAAGTAACCAGAACTGTGCACTTCCTACTACATAATACCATTGACAAGTGCTGGGGCCAACTACCCAATGTGAAAGAAGAACAACACGACCAACCTAGCATTCTTAGAAGGACAACCTGGTTAAAAAAGGTCAATAATAACACTTCATGCAATTTGTCACATCCATACGCTACACACAATCCATTCATTAAAACAAGCAGACCGATGTGGCATGAAAAAACTAAAACACCGGGAATGGTCCAAGCGAGGTGGTGCTGGGTAGGAGGGCCCATTGGCCTGCGAATGATAAATCCATTATGGATGCATAAAAATGAAACATCTGACTCAATGTGCAAACACACAGGCTCAACGACAGAGGAGGGCACTCCCTCTCTTACGCAGACCCCTAAGGGGACAGAATGGTTATTATGCTCAGTCGGGCCTGTTCATTTATCTTCAGTGGGATGCTCTAGCCTGGTCATAGACGATACTGTGTTAAAGGCGCCGCTGAATACAGATATGGTCTAATAAGGCAAGCGCAATGTCTACGAAATGAAGAGCTGGAGGGAAGTATGAGAAGTTGGCTGCGGATTCAGGAGATGGGAAGCTGTCCAGAAACGTAAGGGGTTTCCAGAGAAATGGCTAGATTTCTGTATCCTACATCCTTTACGTTGGTCAGACAGTAGAGAGTGAGATGGCCAGATGTAGGAAAAAAGAGAAAGATATCAATATCCCTAATTTCTCCACACCACATTTCATGTATTGTAATGCTCATGCAGAGGCGAGAGCAGCATTTACTTGCTGTAATATCGCAGTTTTATTAATAAGTCATTGGCCCATTTTCATTTGTTTCAAGATTCCACAGCTATAAATCAACCTGCTAACACTGAGAATCTGCTCTCCAAAACACTGGATGAACGAGAGCATCATTAGCTATGCTGTAGTGTGTGTGTCATTTTCAGTGCAGAGTGATTGACTGTTAATACACGCGCACCCCCCCCCTTTTTTTCTTTTCTTTTCTGTCAAGCTCTACTCTGTCAGCCACCAAAGGGTTTCTTATGACAGATAATATAAACTAAAAGCGCGCACGCGCAGAGAAGACTGAGAGGAAGAGATGACATGCATTCAACTGAAAGGACTGTTGATTAATTAAATATACTTGATTATGAAGACACATAAATATTTTATGATTAAGGAGTCTGGATTCATTTCGGTTTCATTCACCTTCCGATTAATTTTGTTTGTACTTCACTGTCAAAATTACACGATGACATAAACACATTTCTCAAATAACCTGCCATCAACTATCTGGCTTTCATTGAGTGAAAGTGTGACTTTTTCACAAATCAGGTAACATCATAAGAAAATTATTTAGCTAAACAATGGACCATCCCTTAAAGTTAGAAAATAAAGAAAATAAAAAAAGGAAAAACATAGCAACAAGGACAGCAACCAAAATATCATAAGCTATTTTGACCTCTAATATTTTAAGATATTTTCCTTTGGTTTATGTTTTAAATAGAAAGAAAGAGAAAGAAAGAAAAAAAGAGAGAGAAGGAAGGAGAGAGACAGAGGTCAAGTCAGTCTGGCCTTTCTCTCGTCCAACACTGACCCATTGTAATGGAGCTGGCCTGAAACGAACTCTGCAACTGAAACATTGGGTCTGGCTTTGAATACAAATCACATTGGAGTTGACTGACAGCAAAGAGCTAAAATATCCATTAATGGGTATACTGATTAGAATAATGGAGGTTATTGTGTTCCAAAAGAATGGATCACTTGAAATGTATCAATTACTGCTTTTCACTGGACAGGGCTAAATATGTAGAAGACGAATTGAGGCAATATCAGTTAAAACACACACGTAGCCTCAGATTATTCCCAGTGACCTTCAAGAGCAATCGTCTCTCCCAGCATGCATCATCACATCAATAGACACGGCCTTCGGACATGGCTCAGGCCATTATCGATGTGTCACAGGCTACCTGACAGAACACACACACACACATACACTTTATTTGAGCCCACAAATTGAATATACTGTACAGTTGGAATACATTTATGGCTTTTGTATACTAGCAAGCGCAAGGGTACAAGCTGCACCTCCTCCTCCTATACGAGGCCAACATGGACCACTGACACAAAGCAGTACCTCATTAGCAGTGTTGGCGTTAGTTACTTTTCACAGCAAGTTACATGCATAAAAGCAAACGCGTTACTTTGCAGTATTTGCATACAATACTTTACATCACAAGTTTGCACAATAACCAAGGCTGTTCAGGCATGAGATGAGAGGCTGACACTTAAGCAAAGGCTCGCCCTCTCCTCCACACACACTTGCACACACACACAAACAGCAGGCCCTTAGTCCTGTCAAAACGCATTCACGGTCGGCGTGGTGGGGCAGCTGCTGGCATCCACAAAAATAAACAGTGCATTAGTGAATGCAAATGATCCCCCCGACAGACCTTCACCACAGGTGTCTGCTGTCTGCCACGCTACCAGAACAACACTGCTAGGTTCTTTGCATTTCACTTCAGACTTTAAATAAGCTTTTTGAAAAAGACAAAAAAAAAGAATACCCCTGTCACACGAACCCCCAATGTAGCCTTGGAAACCTAACGCTAAACCTTTCAAAACGGTTAGCCAACGCAAGTCCTGGTGTCCCAAGTCTGACGGATAGAAAACTAGAATTGAAATGTCCATTCAGGATCTAAGTTGCCCATCCCTGCTTTAAGACTAACATACATTTTTTTCCTGATAAATTGGTACAATACAGACTGTTTTGATATGTCTAGACAGTGGGAATGTTTTCTTCACATTAGTTGATTTCCAACAATACCCATTCCTCCTCTAGAAACTGCAGAGGCTACACATGATGGTTAGCTCTGAAAAAATGCTTTTAAACCCCTTGAACGCTAGCTTCTTTTCTCACCTGTCAAGCGCTTCTAATAGAAGGGGAGACATTAGGTAGGTAGGTGGATGCGTGTGTGTGCGCGTGTGCTTGCGAGTGTCACAAAAGCTCAGTAGCCAGCCAAGACAATTACAATTACACTGTCTACCATACAGTAGGTGACAACTTGCACAAGTGAAAAACCGTAAGCTCCCCAGTTCACTCACTAATACCCAGCAGGACCACATTTGGTGCCTGGAGACAATAGATGTCTGATACACACAGACATGCTCTATGGAAAACTATTTTTTGTTGCCAAGGAAACCAGTCACTGCAAAGGGAAAACATGGATCCGGCATCCAAAGGTTTCATGGTCCCCTATGATAATATCCGGGAGGGACTGTAAATGTGTCTTTTGGGGCACGTTTCAGTCACACGCGATAGCATGGCCATCACTGGGCAGGTCTTTGTCAAAACTGATCCATCTTGCCATGAACATCCACAGTTACAATGAATGATCAGATGGGGGCACTATGACAAGCAATTAAAATGCATTCTGAAAGGTCAAGTCACTCAACCCATTTCACCTAAAATCTTTACTTAGGTCCCTCTCCTTGCTACACCTCAAGAACCCACAAGGTCTGTCAGGAGGGATATTCTACAGTATGCATATATCAAGCATTTATTTGCTATATTGGACAGGAAAGTGTCAAAAGAGAGCAGAGTTTTTGATGAATGAGCAGTGATGAATGAGCAGACTCTAACCGACACTGCAGCACATGTGTGTGGTGGAGGCAGCGGCTTAGTCTGCCGGACCACAGTCTGGAACGTACAGAAAGGGCATGTAAAATCAGGCAAGAATATTCATTTTGTAAAAGTATTTTGTTTGCTGCAAATACTATCAAGATTCAACAAATGCAGAAATATTGACCATACATCAGTGCTACAAAAACATATTTAATTTATACAATGCTTTTTAATAAAATCTATTTCAAAGATGTTTAAAAAATTAAACGTACTTCTGACAATGACTTGTCAGATGGTGTTCCACAGCTCAAGAAGACAATAGCTTCAATGATACAGGAAGAAATAAGCAGAAGTCAGATAGAAGCAGCAGTTAGTGGTCAATGGATAGACAGCTTGTCTTCATTGGATAAAACTGCTACAACATGCATGTTTTTCTCACCCCCAGAACAGGCTAATATCTTGATAATTTTTTATAGAGTTATAAAATCCGGCACACATGCTCAGGAAAATGAATCTCGCTTACCAGATGTGTGAGACACCTTTGTATAGATTTTTACATCACTTGAAGGGAGTATTATGTAAAAGATAGCCAGCATTTGCAAACCAGAAAAACACAAAATAAAATTCTAAACAAATTGTCAATTAATTGTAAAGTTCTTAGGAACAATAAACATATACACAATTTTTGGTCTGTAAATGTGGGCACTGTATTGTCTAAAGCGAGGTCTTTAATTAAAAATGTGAGACATTTATCAAGCTTACATTTTTATTGGTGACGGGATATACATGGAACATATATGATGAGTCTAATTAATATCATATTAAACGACTCGTTGAAATAATATATTTTTCTATTTATATCATTGTTACTTGGTAACTACGTTGAATTGCGTCACGCGGTTTCCTCGGTAACGTCTTCTAACACAGACCAGTCACGAATTTTGCCGAGGACGACTGTACAAAACTCGGTATGTAGACGGGACAACAACATTGTTACTAGGCAGGTGGACATGAGTAACGATTTAATCGAATACAATGTTGAAAAACATTTAATATCAAATGTTGATATTTAAACCTAACGTAATTACATGCGTGTTTTCCTTACTCTGTAAGACTAGTGTTTCCTCCTTTTGAGGGATTTGCCCTTAAAAAATTATCTTGGAATGACGTTTTAATTCATTCAAACACCAAGTCTTTATTTACAAAATTCCTCTAGTTCACACAGTGAAAAGTGAAAGCATACATGAGGTTTTTTACAGTAGCTTACCCACTACATTTGAGTATTGGAAGAGCTACCGGTAAAATACTACAATGATTCACTTGAGTCCTAATTGCACCTTGGGTGGATAAGAAAATGAATGCAAAAAATCTGCTATTTGGATAGATGATTTTAACACCATAGAACAAGACCGTGAATTTGGTTATGTTGTCCTATAAAAAAGAAATAAATTACAGCAAAATTGTGTTGTTTTTTACTGTTACTCACTGTTACTCAATCACTTTTCTGTTGGGATATTTTTATTTTGGTTTGAGAACTTATGAACAGAGTGTTTGGTAACAAAAATGTAAGTACCTAAAATGACGCCATTATGCACATTATTTTTTCGTGTTTAACACGCATTTATTATTTTATTGTACACAACAATGAACATATATACAGCAAATAAGGACATTTCAGAGTTAAAAGATAAAAGGAACTAAGAACAGAAACAGAAAAACATGGGTAGGCCTATAGAAAAATAACACGCACTATACGGGTTTAACAGAAGAAGATGCTTACCTACATAAACCAAGGCATTAATACAAAACCAGACACTGAGACATGGTTTTAAGTAATTGTTTAGACTTTACCAGACTTTACCAATTCATTTATGAATGAAGAATTTTGTCAAGAGAATTACGTACTGATTGAGAAGTATTAGGATAAGCATACAAGTAGTGCCATCTATTGTAATCAAAGGCAAACATCGGTAGGCTATATTAGGACACTGACACTAAAACTATACCGCATGTTTAAAAAATATTTTATTTTTATGTTTCTTTAATTTTAGGGGCATTTCAAATAGAATGTAGGTGCTTTATCCCATAACACTGGCCTAGCTATGCGTATTCTTTGTGACTGTAGTCGTTTCACTCAGTGGAGGCAGGTGGCTGAGTGGGAACTATGGTGGACATCAGTCAGCTGTGTGCACCCATAGTGGTGTACCAGGAGGACGTGAGAGAACCCATCACTGCACGAAGCGAGTGGGCACGCCTACAAGGGTCATTGTGCGATCCAGTGTGTATCCTTAGTTATGGAGGACCAGTAACATAACCTATAGAAAACATACGGTTAACCCTGTCTACATACAATAACTCTTAATTGAAGTTGTTTCCACTATCAGTGTAATATAGGCTACTTTATCTTGTGGTTTGCAAGTGTCCCCAAATCTTTCATATTTCTTGCAAGCTAATAACAATGCTTTACATGTTGAATGTGTTTGCCATTAACACAGGTGTGACAGCTTGTTTGATAGGTTCCATGGGGACCCTATGTGCAAGGTTGGCCTGTCTCCCTCCCCTCTTCAGCACTGTAAGTATTACACAAACATCTCACAGGTAAGTATTTGCAACATGATTTGAGTGCTGTATGTTTCAGAAGGGATATGACTGCAGACCTGAGCTGTACACCAACCTAGCAGCTTTTTCAGAGGACAAAGGTATACATGGCTTCTTATGGTTTCCTGAAATTTCAAACAAATGCTTTTCAACTGAAAAAGCAATATTCAACTGTGAATATTTCAGTGGTGGCCGAGTTGATTGACAGAGGTTTATGTACCATGTGATACCTACTTTACAGACAGACAGGAAAATTTGAGGTCAAAATTCACATGGCTGACCTCCCAAATGGACTCATCTTCATTGATGCAGAACCACTGGAGCATAACGCCATCTGAAAAGGTCAGGTGTTAGGGCAAGTTCATAAATGACGTGATGAAGAAAAGTGACAAATGGCCTGTGAAACTTAAATGTCAACTGCCTGTTACATAAATTAATTGGATTTTTATCTCTAATTATCCATAATCTGCGAGAGCTGTCATGTTTCAAAACAAGGAAGCTGTTACCCACGGTAAATCTCTTTACATAATGGACCAATTGCATCCACTGATAGCTGCTAGATTATTGCCAGCGGATCTCTCGTTTAACCATCAATACATGCTTAATTCACTATCATCAGTATTTGCTATGGGTTTATTTTTCCGTAACACGGATGTGAAGGTTGTGTTTTACTCCTTACTGCAACCAACATTTTGAGACAATTTAATCATCCAAATATTTAAATTTACCAGACAGTGTAGCAATGAGCCTTAAAGGAGCTATTCCTAATCTGGAATGCTATCTTTCTAGGCCCGAGTTGCAAAGAAAAACCATATCTCAGACGGGTCAGTAAAAAGAAAATATTAAGATGGGCAAAAGAAACACAGACACTGGACAGAGGAAGAATTATGTCCACAAGCCCAGCATCCCGGAGTCGCATTGTCACTGTTGACGTTAAGACTGGTGTTTTGCGGGTACTACTGTATTTAATGCGGTGTTCTGTGAAGGAAGTAGTATCATTTTATGAGATCATCAGTTACTTGGCAATTTCTCAGATGGAATAGCCTTCATTTCTCAGAACAAGTATAGATTGATGAGTTTCAGAAGAAAGTTCTTTGTTTCTGGCCATTTTGAGCCTGTAATCGAACCCACAAACACTGATGCTCCAGATACTGAACTAGTCTAAAGGACAGTTTTATGGCTTCTTTAATCAGCTCAACAGTTTTCAGTTTTGCTAACATAATTGCAAAATGGTTTTCTAATGATCATATAGCCTTTTGAAATGATAAACATGGAATAGCAAACAAAGTGTCAGTGGCGGAGCTTAGCTTTCTCTCTCATGGGTGCGAACCTTAGCCTTTCCCCATTTGGCAACGATGGCTACACTCCCACAATCACAGATTGGTCGATAATACAAATGCATTATGGAATCATAAAAAATTATAGATGTTTATCTCTTCCATGTCAACTAAATAGTATGTAGGAAATTTATCGTAAAATAATTTTATTTGCTTCCTAGAATTTTTTAACCATAAGATAAACTTCTTGTGGGCCCCTGTGATTGGCTGCCATGGGTGCAGCGCACATATTGCACCCATTAAATCTCCGCCTCTGCAACGCGTCATTGGAAGAAAAGACTGATGGTTGCTGAAAATGGGCATCTGTATACCTATGTAGATATTCCTAGAACAAACAGCTGTTTTCAGTTACATTAGCCATTTACAACAGTAACAATATCTACACTGTATTTCTGATCAATTTCATGTTATGTTAATGGAAAAATGTTTGAAGAAACTCAGTTGCAATATCAAAATTGTAACGTGAAACTAGTAAACAAGTGGAGCTGACTCATTACTGTGTCTAGATTCCTTGATACTTGATGCAGAAATGGCATGGGAATTGGTCTGGGTTCACTACTCCTGTGCCAATTAAATAACTTCCTAATAGAAACCACAACACTGAAAAAAACAAATAGACAAATATAATAAATATAAAAATATGATTTGACTGGAAAGCCAATTACTGTCAATTGCTGTAACTTAGACAACTCGTTTATAACAAACAATGACAAATGATGCCTTCCTTGAGGCTATGCTTCTTTGAAAATAAAGTTATAGGAGACCAACTTACTTTATTGTAAATTAGAATAATTTGGAGTGCAGCAGCATGTGATAATTTCAGTATTATAAAGGAAAGCAGGAGAATTGTACATTAATCATACTTGATATTAATCTGAAAGTCTGAGCCAAGAGAAACTGTGAAAGGGAGAGGTTGAGGCTTTTTCTTCCTGTTCTGATCTCTTTTTACACATGTGGACTCAAAGCCTAATTGAGCATCTGACCAGTTATGCATGACTTTAGTTATGGGTTAATCAAGATTAAAGAGAGAACAGAATTGTACAAGACACAGAGGGTAATGTGGGAGAGTCATTCTTTTTTAATTTCAGTCTTGAGAGGGTTTACAGTTTTTATGACAGTGTGTGGACAATCTTTAAACTAGTTGAGTATGTGGAGCATCAGCAATTGTGGGTTTGATTACAGGTTCAAAATGGCCAGAAAGAAAGAACTTCTGAAACTCGTCAGTCTATGCTTGTTAAGGCTATTCCATGCAAGAAACTGCCAAGAAACTGAAAACTTCATACATGGATGTGTACTACTCCCTTCACAGTGCAGTGTAAACTGGCTCTAATCAGAATAGAAAGAAGTGTGGGAGGCCCCAGTGCACAACTGAGCAAGAGGACAAATACATTACAGTGTATAGTTTGAGCAAGATGCCTCACAGGTCCTCAACTTGCAGCATATTTAAATCGTACCCACAAAACACCAGTCTCAATGTCAGGCAGACTTGCAAAGAAAAAGCCTTCTCAGACTAGCCAATAAAAAGAAAATATTAAGAAGGGCAAAAGAACTCAGACACAAAGTGTGGTTTGGTGGTGGTAAAGTGGGAGATTCATATAGGGTACATCGGATCTTCAAGAAGGAAGTCACTATTTCCAACGCCATGCCATACTCTGTGGACAGTGCTTGTTGTGAGCCAGTTTCCTCTTATAGTACAACTGGACAATGACCAAAGCACAGCTCCAAGCTGTACAATAACTATTAAGGAAAGAAGCAGTCCGATGGTATTCTGTCTATAATGGAGTGGTCAGCATTGTTACCGGATCTCAACCCTATTGAGCTGTTGTGGGAGCAGCTTGACATGGTACGTAAGAATTGGCCATCATGCCAATCCAACTTGATGGAGCTGCTTCTGGAAGCATTGGGAGAAATCTCTTCAGATTACCTCAATGTATTGACACCTAGAATGCCAAAGGTCTGCAAAGCTGTAATTGCTGCAAATGGATACGCAACAAACTGCGATGCACTATGTGTTCTGACATCTTTCTATCAGTATCAGCATAAACACAGGCCAGCCTTGGCAGCCCATGACCCTAGCGCCGGGTCACCGCTTTTCCTTCCTTGGACCACTTTTGATAGGTACTGACCACTGCAGACCAGGAACACCCCACAATGGCTGCAGTTTTGGAGATGCTGTGACCCAGTTGTGTCCCAGCTCAGATCCTTACGCTTGCCCATTTTTCCTGCTCCTAACACATCAACTTTGAGGACAGAAGGTTCACTTGCTGCCTAATATATTCCACCCACTGACAGGTGCCATGATAACGAGATGTTATCAGTGTTATTCACTTCCCCTGTCACCTGTCATGTTATGGCTGATTGGTGTACATTATTAACAGCCGAGTCACAGATCAAATTTAGAGTCAGTATTACATGCCAAGCTTTTACTCAAATTCCTAATGAGATTTTATGTCAGTCTTTGTGGGCTGAAATAGGAATTTGCAGTATCCCAGCAGGCCATGTGAAGTCACAAAATAATAGCCTAATATTGCCCACTGAGATGACAATGTATTTATCCCTGTTCACTTTCTTTCCCCCAGCGGAAGGAGGGAATGCCCAAGCTAGTGGAGCAGTACCAGTTCCCGGGTTTCCACAACGACAAGCCATTGCCTCTGCCACACAGTACCACTTTCTCGACAATCGTCACCCATGTTGTGAGGGCACAGCCGCAACTCACCGAAAAGGTATATCTGCACTGTGACGATAGCACTGTACCACATTAGATTTGGAATCCTTGTTTTCATTGCATTTCGTTAAATCACTTTCAGTCCGTTTTACCTTTCTAAACTACTGATATGGTGTCTGTCATGCAAAATATTTTTAATAATACGATGATAAGCATGAAGTTAATGTCAAAGATAAAATATGATGTCACACAAACAACTGCATTCAGTGCAGGCCTTCTGGGGGCCATAGGCAACATTTGATTTGCTAGTGAGCCCTATACTGCTAGTGAGCCCTAGTATTACAGGGCTCACTAGCAGTCCGGGGTCCCCTGGCAGTCGGGGACCCTAAGTGGCTGCTTATGTTGCTAATGCCTAGGGCCGGCTCTGACTGCATTTCATAGTCGGAGTTGTGTGGAAACATTTGAATCTAATCCCATTCTGTAGCCGAGATGCAAGGCAGTGTTTCAAAGCATCCTGTCCTCATCTAATGTGGTGGACTTTGTCATTGACACCTTCTGGTGGCTTTTTCTGCAGAACTTCAAGGTACCAGTCACATTTAGTTCAATTTATTTTACTTCTACTTAGGCAGCATTGAGGACCATTGTTATTTTTTCTCATTGCAATCCGGTTAATAGGCCATAAATGTTTTCCTTTCAGCCTGACAGCCAAGTTCAGGATAGGCTGTTTGCACGAATTGTGGAGAATTTCATCCACATCCTGACACAGAGTTTAACCTCACGTAGTATGAAGTGGTTTCTCAAGGTAATCTGTTTCTCTGCTCCTTTGAATGTTGAAAAATAGAACATAAAATTAAGATTTAATATAAACACTCACAAAATACATTTCTGTATCTTATAATAAGTGTGATTTATATTGTTCCAGGTTGATAATATTTTATATTTGTTATTGTCCTAATAACAGTATTTTATCTGTCATCAATAGGAGTTTCCTAGTACTTTGGCCCAGACCTTGTACTGCTGTTTCTGCTGTTGTTTCCCTCAGTCCTGCAGCAGCATCCGCAGTGATACATTCCTCATCCAACTGTGCTTTACTGCCTACCAGTGGACAGGAGGTGACACTGCACACGCTCACTGAAAAAAACACACAAATACACAATAAAACCCCCAGCCTTTGGACCCATAACCTAGAAAAAGGCCAGTATTTTGTTTACATCTGGTTGGTTGGCTTTTCTTTTGGGGAACAGCAATAGGTTTTGGCATGTATGCCGTAATGAATGTCTGAGGATAACAGTAGCTTTGGACATTTTTGTTCCATCAGAAAATATCAGTGTGAATTACATTTATGATTTATTAAGCCTTTTGGTGCTGAAAATGTCAGTTGTAAATTTGTCCTAATGAAATTACACTGCAATAAATGTAAAGGCACTGCAATTCAGGATTCAAATGCATATGAGTCACTACTAATCTACCAAAACGAGTTACCTTTATGCATACTAGCTTGAGTGAAATCGATATTGATTTAATCCAGGTTGCAACTGCATCTCTTGAGTTAGAAGGTGCTTGTTAACTCAGTTTGCATAGTTGTCTAGACAAGGTAAACCAAGCCTGTTAGGTAGACTTGAAAGTAATTCCTGAGCTTTTACTTTTTAAATTCTTTTTTAGATTTCATGGTTTATTTACATGAATGCACAACTTCTCAAAATGTGACTAGATTATGAAGATACAGAAATTGGGATTGCCTAATACCACATACCACATACCATACGTTATGAACACCCTACACATTCTTTTTTAAATCTTTCCATAGGATTTTACACAACATGGAGTAAACCTCAAAACAATCCATTCCTTTTTGCGTTGAATAAACTTCATCGTTCTTTTAGATCACTTTACCCTCATTTGTGTACATTTTCAGTTTCTCATATTTTCTCACTGTCTTTGCTTTGGCAAGAGAGAAAGATACAATAATATAATTAATGAAAAAAACAATTTTTTACTTTCAATGCCACAATGTACAAAAACAGACAGTATGAATAAAGATATTAATATGGCTTATGTTTCAATGTTTTTTATGCTTAACTAGCCCCCCTCTTTCTAGGTCTCTGTCCTGCCCCTGATGTCTTTAAGAATTGGGACTTTGATGCCCTGGAACCAGAAGAGGCCACTAATGTAGAGTTTGTGTCCGGCAATGTAAGGAATGAACAAGAGAGTGGTAGGTGATTCCTCAGAGACGGCTGTTCCATTCTAACTGTACCAGATTCTACATACAGTAATCCTTCATGATGTGCACGTTTTATCTTCTTCAGGGTCGTGTTTGCCTCTCCTGGATAGTGAATTTTCAAGAGACCGTGTGGAAGAGCCCTCTCTCAGTAAATCGACCAGTGAAGTGAGAAACACACACAGTCTCATCGTCCCACACCCCACAACGCTATTGACATAAAGAAACCAATAGTGCGTCTTTTGTCGCAGGGTTTATCGTTTGCCAGTAGCAATCACGGCACCATGGGGAGCAGGCCATCCGGAAACACCATCGATGCAGCCAGCACTTCCTCAGCCCAAAAAGGTAAACCTCTCTATTTTTTTTACATATTTTTAAATACAGACAGAGGTGGGACCAATGCCTCAAGAGCACAAATTAATATGATGGACTAGCCCAAGCCAGCAGATGTTATGCTGTGCCAGTTTCACACAGCAGCATGATACTAGAGTACTACTCTTTACCATGTCTCTTGGCTGTGGGGTGTCATTCGTGTCCCAGAGAACACAGCGGGATCAGAGAACATGCCTGGGACAGACCTAAAGGCCCTGACTGGAAAGGGAAACCTGAAACCTGCCCAAGAGGTCTGACTGATTATTCAAACTCTGTCCATGTTACACTTACATTAGTTATTCAGATAGACATTCTAATCCAGTGCAATTTACAGGAGCTTAGTGGCTTGCTCAAGGGCACAACAACAGATTCCCCACATCTCCTTTTTTTAAGCTCAGGGAATTTAAACCAGTGACTTGTCAGTTGCTCGCCCCAACACAAAAAAAAAAACTAGGCCATCTACCACTCCATATTCATTGAGTCATGTACCCTCGCTAAAGATTATGTTTTGATTAACCCTAACTTCCCTCTGCCGTGCTCTCTGTCACAAAGATACATACACCTACTGTCTGAACTGCTGATTTTCTCTTATCGTCTCTCCTTCATATCCCCCTTTCATTCCTGCTTTTCATCTACCTCTTCCCAAAGTCCCATGTAGTGTACCCGGCTGTGGAGTTTAAGCGCAGCATGTTTAACCTGTATGGCAACAGTCCGTTACTGCAGTACTATATGCAAATTCACCATATGGAGACCAGGTTGGGACAAGACGCATTGGTGGTCCGGACCGAGATCAGAAAGCTCCCTCCATATCCTTTCGGTGTGCACGTGCGTGTGGGCAGGCATTTTATCCCAGCAGGATAGTAAAACAAGGAAAATGTGACGACTTGTGGACATAAAGTCAGTCTAAAGAAGGGATATTGGCCAATAGAAAGTGTAATACATGGTTGTGTTAAGCGATAGGCCTCAGGGTTAGAGGAAAATAGGATTTTCAACAGAAATAAATGTTTTGGCCCCCATAACAACATTAATACTAACAGTTGTATGTGTGTGTAACCAGTGTAGAATGCCTCTTGTTTCTTCTCCAGCGTTCATATGACCAATGGATCAGTGTTGGTGTTGATCTTTAATTTGGGCAAGAAAATAAACACTTCCATAAATCAAAGTTTGGCTTTTCCACCGTACACCAAATCCTGTTTTCCCCACTGGTACTGAAGACCGGTTACTCATGAAGAGCCAACAGCACAACAAATCGTCAACACACAGAAACACGACATACCTGACAAGAAAATAAATACTCTCATAAATCAACTTGTCGCTCTGTCCCCATACACCAACACTTCTGCAAAGTCCAAATGAACAATAGTTGGGGAAATGAATAGCCGTTCTAGCCCAACATACAATCCAAAGTACAAGAGCTGCCTAGCATGTAGAGTATCATAAATCAACTGATTGAGAAGTTAATCAATGCATGATTAAAATACCATAGTTATGCAATGTCATTGGTCCATTTAATCAGTAAGTCAGTGTTTTACATAGGATTGATTTGGATTTTCATTGGATAATTTTGCAGTAATCTACACTCTATAACGCAAAGATAAATGCAGTCATAAACATATGAAACAATGTATTAAAAATAGAATTTAGTGTGCTGCCAGACTGATATTAAAGTAAGTGAATAGTCAACTTAACTTATCAAATTATGTGATCAGCCAGCCATTCACCTAAACTCGCAAGCCAGTGCTAGAGTATAAAACAATGCCAGTTTAGGGGCTACATGGCCTCAGTACAACCTATGAAGCTTTACGTAGCATTACCTTTCTCTAGTAGGGGAGAGCCTGTGGGGAAGTTGAGCCAGCCCTTGTTTCTAGACCAGCATAGACAAAATTGGTCATGATACCAATGACTTTTGAAGAGTGATCCACTTTCTTCACCCTGTGATAGAGAGAGGCACATGGAATGAGTGGTAAGCACATTTAATAAAAAAAACAAAAACATTTTTGCCATTCCAAGTGATTTTGTAGTCAAGATTCTTGTTTCTGAACAATTACAGACAAATTTGAAAAAATCTCACACGTGTTAGTGCTTTAGGAAGTTACAACATACGGCTATACTGTTAGCATGACTTTAGCGCTAAACTGCTTGATGATACAAGTTTGTTAAAATGGTAGGGATGGGGTAATTTGAGCCAAAAGGGTTGGGGTAAGTTGAGCTAATGACCTCCCTGTACCATCAACCCATGCGATAAGTACTGATTGCTCATCAGCAGTTCCAGACACAGAGGAGCCACCTGCTACTCTGCCTGGACCATTAAACAGGATCATGAATCCTGAACACTCGTCCATAAGTGATCCTACTCCTGCCCATTTGGGGCATGTGTCCCTAGGAGACATACTTCGCTTCCCTAAAGCCACAGTAACCAAACCTAGAATGAAAAGGAAGAAAGTAAAACACAGAAATCTTGACCAACACACCAGAAAAGCTAGAGCTGGAAAGGCATACAATGACAGATAAAATAAAAGGGCTGAAAAAGAAAAGGCCTGGAAAAGAAAAGAAAAAGGATCTCAAAGTGTCAAAACAAATCAAAACCAAGAAGAAAACACTCAGAACAAAGTTACATAAAAATGTTGCTTAATGACTATGAGAGTTCAGAAGATGACCGGAATGAGGATGATGGGGACAATAATCTGTCTGCATTAGCCTATATGAGGTGAACATTTTCAGTTTTACATCAAAATAATCAATGTCACAATTTACTCTGATGTGGCTCAACCTATCCTCTCCCTAGGCTCAACTTATCCCTCATTGGGGGCAAATTGTGCCAAGAGACCACTTTTTTTTTGAAGAGTCATATTTTGAAAACTGTTTATTTTAGATCCAAAGTGATTATTCCCAGGGATGCGCCGCATCATGAAATATATGTACATATTTTAGTTGGAGACATTACTGTCATGCCTTCACTTTAAAGCCGCCTCAAGTAAAAACTGTCTCAATTCACCCCACTCTCCCCTAAAGGACATGATACACATACCAAAGCCACTCGCCCAGGTCTCATTCATTTCAAAACCATATGTAGCATCGACTAGCGATTTGTGTAGTTTGAGATCGGATGAGCTTTGTGATTCTGGCATGGGAAACAGTTTACTATTTCGACTACATCGTTATTATCCTTGTATTATAACCATTATAACCAACCATGAAACATGAATGGCTTATACACATTATTGCAAAGAGATTTCAAATTACAGTTTTTTTGGAGTATGTTTACCATTGTACAATGCTACAGCTGTTGTTCTTTATCGTTTACCAGAATGAATCCATCTAGTATTGAATTCTGCATATACAGGCTGTATAATAAGCCTGGCCTGAAAATGTGGAGTCACTTGCAATACAGAATAATATATTGATTTAAGAGATTCTTGCTTAAAGACCTAAACTCTTGCAGAACGTCAATATTTTGGATTACGGTATATGATTACTTCAGATAACAAGATTGGTTACTCTTGCTGTATAATGATTGATAATATTATATGCTCATGAGTGACACTGACTACGCAATATCTGACTACTTAATTATACGAGGTCCTATTCAATCTGTGCTATTGGGCATAAGTGACCAACACTGTGAATACAGAATAAAAGGACTTATCTTGAAGTAACTTATCGCCTCACTTTCTACAGCAAGTAACGTAACTAGTAACTAATTAGGTAAGTTGAAAAGTAACGTCCCCCAACACTGCATGGCAGTAAGTGCACTAGAAGAACAAGCAACCATGCAAGCATACTTTAGCTGGCCCGCAATAAAAAGTGTTGATCTTTGCTGCCCTCCCGAGATTCTGACCCAGGTCGCCCACATGAAAGGCTCTGTCTTTAACCACTATGCCACCGAGCTACTCATTTGCCATGTCGGTATAGCCACTTGACATTATATAATTTTGTCACGCATTAACATCACACCAAGTATGAATATTTCAATAGACACCATTAAACATTGTGTTAAACTGACTAATGTTTATTTTTTCGTCCACCACTGGCCGTTTTAAGCTTATTAGCCATTCGTGAATGACATTGATACCATGACTACTGTATCAATATAGGTGACAATATCTGACTTTTTTGTCAAGTGAAAAGATGAGAGAATCGTGTAGTCAGGAAAGTTTTTGTCTATACTGAACAAATCCTAAGCCATAATTTGAAAATACACCAGAAATAGTTGCAAAACAGTTTCATTTTAGGCTTCTTATAACATGGCTACTGAAGGTTGTAGCCAGCTAAGTTTTTGTCTATCCTGAACCAATCCTCTTTTGCCACTGGCCAATTTAACAGCTATTTAACAGGCATTCGTGAATGACACTGATACAATATCTATCAATATAGGTGAAGAAAACTGACTTTTTCATCAAGTGAAAAGACGAGAGAATCGTGCAGCCAATGAAGTGTTTTTCTAACCTGAACAAATCCTAATAACCACAGGGGCCTCATTTCTTAACGTTGCGTACGCACAAAAGAATGTGTACGGCAGTTTCTATGTAAACTTTGGGATTTATAAAAACCAAACTACACGTGAGAATGTGCAGTCCTCTATGCAGAATTTGACCCATGCATACACACAAAAATTGGAGAAATAGGATACTGTGACTCTGATGGCAGAAGGATGATACTCGAGAAAAGCTTTCAAATTGACATCATTGTGAAAAATAAATGGAAATATAACCTCATTTGTATTACATATGAAGAGTTCCCTGGAGTGCACACAAAACAATATGATCTCCGATAAATACAAACTGAGATATCTGTCGATGAAAAAGAATCCCTCAAATATGTGTACAGGTGAATCGGGAATCATATTTGATTGGATCTGTAATTATTCAACACTTCTTGCATGTCATGAAACGTTTTCTCATGAATAATAAGGCGAACATGAGGACAAATTATGTTCAAACCCATGCTGTTGCCTCAGTTGGGCAGATACAAATTGCACAGTGTCATATATGTCATCACATGTTCGTTGCACATAGCGGTCAATGTGATAATGGCCCTGACATCAGTGCAATTACCACACCTGAGAGTGTTACGAAATTGGGTGGCTTTTATAACTGAATAGGTGGGTATAAAATGGCATGCAAATGCAATGCGTAATGACGCACAATGGCTGCTTTGGCACTGTTGGAAGATTTGGAAGAATTCGGAGAGAGCGAATTTTCAGAGACCAGCAAGATTTACTGGCCAGTGATGATGAGTGGCTTATGAGCTGGTTCCAATTACCAAGAGTTATTATCCTGGATCTCTGTGCTGTAATGGGCCCAGATTTACAGATAAGCACACGCTGAAACCAAGCCGTGTCTGTAGCGCTTCAAGTCCTAACAACCCTCAGATTTCTGCCAACCGGCACTTTTCAAAGGGAATTGGCTGACAGGTCAGGGAACTCTCAGCCATCCTTAAGCTGCGTTATGCCAGACGTGTTAGTAGGTATAATTGGATTGACGCCTCTCTACGAAAAGTTTCCTTTCACGGTGGATGAACAGGCAAATAAAAAAGTGCAATTTGCAGCAATGTCCAGTTTCCCAAATGTAATCGGAGCTATTCCGTTACTATAAGGGCACAGAGTGAGAATGAATATGCTTTCATTAATGGAAAACATTATCATTCCATTAATGTCCAAATTATCTGTGATGCGGACGTGGTATTAACTGATGTAGTGGCTCGGTGACCTGGGTCAACCCATGCCTCCTTCATATAGAGGAACAGCAGTGTTGGAAAGCTTTTATACAAGCCTGGAATAGTCTGCAACATGGTGAGGGTGTGTGTTATCCTACATAATGTGGCACAGCTAAGGAATATGGCACCCCCCCGACACTGTAGGTTGTGTTGGGCCCGACCCCAAGACCTATTCCCATGCGCCAGCGGGTGGATGTGATGAGTCTTGTAAGAACAAGGAATGGTAACAACACTATTTATTAAGACATTCTTTCAATGCACAACTTATCACACAACATTTTTAATTTCCTTCAACTCCTTGGCAACCTTGTTGATAGCGCCGATGGTGTCTCTTTGTGTCTGCAGGACCAGAACTGTGAGGACACGGCCGCTGGGTTGAGTTACATGAGGTGCAGTGGAGATGCCGGGCCTAGGCCCACTCTGCTCCTGCTCAGTTGCAGCACCAACCACCCCGCTGGAACAGGCAGCAACTACAAACAATAGCAAATGTAAATGATGTGTGAATAAATGTTTCATTACAACTTGAATGCACTTGGCTAATTTGTTTCCAACGAAGGAATATTAATTACATACCTGTATGATCCAGTGAGTCTTGCATGTCCGTGTCCTCCTCCACCTGTTACCATTCCGCTCAGGAGGCATTCCCCTACAACACCCGCAAGTCGCTCATCTACACTGTCTTTATCAGTGTTGGGCAAGCTACTTGGAAATGTAGTGAGCTGAACTACCAGTTACTCTACATGAAATGAAGCTTTACTACACTAAAGCTACCCCCCAGGGAAATGTAGCAAGCTAAGCTACAGCAACATGACAAAAGAAGTTTACTACATCTACATTTATTTTTTATATTGAACCACCAAGTCAGTGGTATTTATTCAGAGTAAGTGCTATCTCAGTGATCAATAAAAATGTCAGTCAAACAGACAGGCACAATTGTTCAGTTCAATTGTTTATTAAACAATTAGCTGTGCTCTCTGCTCTCACTGTTCCAAAACTCGACTCAAACCACAGTAGCAAAAGAATAATGACCTGCTCCAAACAGTAACAACATAAAAAAACATGTCCTCAAAAATAACATTTTAAGTGTGCGTGTGTGAAAAAGATCTCTCTCTCCATGAAACAAGTTGCTAGCTGTTGTTTGCAGTCAGTACTGAATTGTGATGATTAGTTTGGTTGGCGATGGTTGTGTTAACTTATTCGGGAATCACCAGAATGTGTGTTCTCAAATTAGTGTTTGATGTCTTGGAAGTTGAGAGCAGCTTAATTATTTTTGGGGTTGCAGAGTTAGTACCTGAAAACATACTTTCTCTCTGTTGTTTCAATCAATATTATGTATTTCTCGAGGTACTGCCAAGGCGACTCCCTCGGAATCAGTTCCTCGCCGTCCTCACCCTCTACCATCTTTCAATTAAGTAAACTCAATCTCACATGTCTTTTTTATTCCCCTGCAGCAGAGTCGCAGGCATCGGCCCAGAGATTGGTAAGTGATACGGAAGTGCAATACAATATACATACAGGTCCGTGTATAGCAGTGGCGTCACTTACTGATCCTTAGCAGTTGTATTTCAGATTCGAGCTACAGAAATGCTTGGGAAAATGTAGATTGTGTGGACGCTACCGCACTACTTGATCAATAAAAGAGCTTCGCTACTGAAAATAGTGACGCTACTACCACGCTGAGAAATGTAGTTTAACTAGTAAGGGCACTACTAGTTGCGACGCAACTTTCTTTGCGAACGTAGAACTAACAGCGTATTTCGTGGTTGGGTAGAACTTAGCTGCCTAAGTCAACTAACATATTAATTATTATAGTCTACATTTGTCAGTTATAAACATGTCTTTATGATGTTCCTGTCTTGATCTATTTTTCTCTGCAAATGCAGTGAGCAATCGCTGGGGCGCCGCTGGCGGCTATAATGTCAAACAGCTAGCGGGCCACCAGCTTTTGCCGCTTTTCTCCTGATCTCAATTTGCATAAGCTAATTTGCATCTCAGGCGGCTTTCCACCAGCGGCCCGACTGCGTTACGCTGGCGGCTAGCGGCCGAAGAGAGGGCGTGCGCTTTAGTCTGCTGTATCTTCTTGTGTTGCCATTTTTTCCAGCAGAGATGCTATTGTACCTCTTTTATTCTTGTACTGATTATTTGATTTATTTTAATATTGTAAAATCTTAGTGTACAGAATTTTGGTCAACATTGGTAGTTTATAAATAAAATAGACTTTGACTATTGCACTTTTGCTTGTGTACTATTTTTTGTTTCTTCGTTTATCCTCAAGTTCGGATGTTTTGTGCTTCTTCCGCATATCAACAGTTGAACAGGTATGGTAACATCGTTAACTAACTTGTCTAATTCGTGTTTCTTAGGGTATCAACAAGGTAGAATTTTATAATATGTGCTTATTCCTTGTAACTTTTATCAACTGATACGTAACGTTGGCTAAATCGTGTTTCTTTGTGTAACGTTATCCACATCATGTGGATAACGTTACTCTTGGTAGTAAATTTAGATTAGCTAAACCTGGACCTGTTGCAATTCCATTACTGAGGTGTCTGTGTATCCACATTGTTCTTAGCTAGCCTGTGTGTGTCTTATGCTGACGGTTTTTTAAAACTTATTTTCTAAACATTGCTTTTAGGTGATTACGTTTTCTGTAGTTTTGTTCCCGGAGGAGGATGACTGTGTGGTAGCAGTTCCATGCCAGGTATGTGAATCACATGTTGATCTCGTAATTGCTGCAATGTTTACTTGGTTTCACCATATTTACCTGTTCACCAACTTTTACGTTTATTTTTAGGATGGAGCAAGCACAGTACTCCAAGTCACCAGAGAGGTACTCCACGCCACCATGTAGAGGATGGCTACATAGGTAAGTATGGGTTCATTCACTTAACCCAGATGCTTAACTTGTTATTAAAGCATGTTGCTTCCAATTTTATTTGTCAATTTCAATTTATTTTTAAGGGCAAGAAGGCAGAGGTAGGGGGAAGTTTTTGCTGTGCACATGAAGTTAAGAATGAACATTTTGGTGGACACTGCGATTTCAGGTTGTAAAATAACCAGATATTTAGGACTGAATAATTAACTCTGTCTTTACTTTCAGAACATTTGGAGAATATCAAGTGGCTGACTGAAGAGAAGGTCGAGCTGAGGGCACAGCTGGCTCTACAATCAGGTAAAAACAAGACTATAGTTACTCTAGCATCTTCTCTTAATGAAACTACATTTGTCTGAATGTGTGCCCTTTACTGAAATGCAATACTGTACAGCCTTTCTGAAATTACATGTATGTGGCTGTTTTGTTTATTTCACTATTAAGCTATTGACATATCATTGTGTTTTTTAGCTTCTGATAAACGTCTGACTGAAAAGAATGTCAAGCCGAGGGCACAGCTGGCTCTACAATCAGGTAAAAACAAGACTATAGTTGCGTTAGCATGTTGTCTTCATGAAACGTTTCATTTGTCTTGAATGTCATGCTATTCTCAAAATCATGTCAGACCATTTAAGTACAATATCTGATTACTGTATTACAGGAGCCATAAGGTCTTTCCAACCGGGATGCCACTGATGAGGCTGTCCAGAACCAGGTACCAGAAAGGGGCAGCTGACCGTGCAGGTGGGAGATGTCGCGGCGGTACAAGGGACCTGCTGTGAATATGAATAACATCTCCAGTACAACCAATATTGCTGCTAAGCTGCAGTACTGTATTTCTTTTTTTAACTGCTGCTATGTACAGTGTTATATATACATTATCCTCTTAATATATTTATATCTCTTTGTGAATGTTCTTAATTCTGACTGTAGTTGTAGTGTTATGCCACATTTCATAAGCTTACTGCACTGATGTATCTATGATATTCAATAAATATCGATTGCTGCTAGGACATACTTATGTATATTACTGCCATTCTAGCCCTTGTTTATTTTGTATTGTATTATGTTTATTTTGTACTTTCACATTCAAATACTGTAATTTTACTTTCTTGCACTATTTGATTTTGTAAATGTTTTATTTCAATTCATTTGCACATGTTTATTTTGTATGCTTGCTGTATAATACATGCAAGTGATCATGTTGTAGTAATCCACTGTCAAACGTTCGAATTAACGATACAATTGAACGAATCATTAGGAAAAAATGACTTGTGAGGCCCAAGTCACTAAAAAGATTTGTTCAAAAAGAACGAATCATTCGCGAACTGCACATCAGTATTAACAAGAAACCAGGCAAGCCTAGTTCAGCCGGCCCCCAATAAAAAGCGTTGACACCTCGAGATTCAAACCCAGGTCACCCACATGAAAGGCTGTGTCGTTAACCACTATAACACAGAGTTGTACATTTGCTGGGTGTCAGTATATAGCCTTGTCTCTATCCTGAATAAACATTTAAACTGACTAATGTTTCTTACTAAGTTTACCTCTACCACAGATAGCGTCTATGTATGGCGTTTGCCACTTGCTGTTTTAACAGCTTATTAGCCAGTAATAAGCTAGACCAGTATCTACTAACTTACTGGAATTGTCATAAGAATTGAGCTATTGCTAGCGATCAATAAAGGCGACCATAACTAACTTTTTCATCAAGTGAAAAGACGAGAGAGTCGGGGAATCTACCAGAAATAATTAATAACTTTCATAATTAATAACTTTCATAATAGATTCGAACTTAGTTCTTCCACATGAGAGGCACTGTCTTTAACCACTACACCACAGCATTACAGTTTTCAGCAGCCGCTAGAATCCATTGAGGATTGTGACAGTCAGTGACATTTGCTCTTCTTGGCTCCGCTTACGGCAAAAACACTTCCCAGAGAGTTTAAAGCCATTGTGTGCCCTTACAGATACATAACTACACTATAACCGAAGCCATTTCAAAGTGCTAAAGTGCATATATGTCTGAATAGGGTAGAAAAACCATGTCCTGTGCTGTTTTAAATAATAGTTTTTGCCGGACCGTGTAAGCGGAGCCGGCTATGAAGAGGGAATGCCTCTTACTGACTGACTGAGTGCCTGACTGACTGAGTGAATGACTACCCCTTGTTAAATAGCATGCCTTTTTAATCTTTTTCACTACCTGAAAGTACAATATAGTGAACAGAAGCAGAAGCTTGATAGTGTGCTGCATTGATGATGCTGCTTTCAAACTCTGACTCAGGAAACAGAAGAAAATTCTGTTCTAGCAGATGACTGTCAAAGGCCCGTGCCAGCTACTAGTCCCAGAGACCACTGTAAGCTACTGGTAGGTTCTGTGAAACTTCACTACAATCATATTAAAGGCTTTACTATTATGTTGTACTAGAGAGCATATGGCTTAAACTGGTCAATATGAATGTAATTAGGGGGCGTCAGGGACAAGAAAAAGTCAATCTTGACCTTACAGTCGGTTCCCCCGACCCCTACAGGTGTGAGCCCTCAACCATGATCTCTGAACCTATCATGCCACAATACTAATAAAATAACATGCTTTACTTTTATGGCTAGTCAGGCTGCTCTTTTGTGTGTTCTGTCTATACAGGTTTTGTCTACCAATGGTAGCTTACAGGTTCTATTCACTGCTCTGTCAGTGAAGGGATGCTGTCATGAACATCAATAGCCACAAGGTGGCAGTGTGTACATGGCTAAAAAACAGTTTCTGTATGTTGTTGACTGAGTCATCGTTTCACAAGAAACTGAACAATTCAATTAATGAAGATTGGACATGGATGGCGGATAAGGATTTTGTACAGATATTTTGGCCTGTTGATAGGCAAGATTAAAATAAACTCCTAGACAGTACACTGCAAAGTCACCAGAATAACTTTTGGAAACATGAACACAGCTACATAGTAGACTGGTTACACAAAACCCAGATGATGAAATGGTGACTTACTGTTTGTAAACCGGAGATGTAAATCGAATGAGTAAAACATTAAATCTCAAATAAAGAAAACAAATAACGTTTCAGTTATTCCCTGACAGTATCTCCAACGAAGAGCTGGATCAACAGCACTTAGCTAACCGTTTGATCTGACCTTTCATTGGTTGTTGAAAAAAAGCAACAATGACCAAACCAAATGACCAACAGACCATATTTCCTGGATGTGTTATCGCTAAACATTTATTATATGACATATTAAAAAAGACATTACACCTCCAGCCAAGAGAGATTTCCCAGGCCGTTTAAGGACATTTTAGTTGAAGGATTTAGTTGGCTCAGAACTACGTGTTTTAAAGGGGATTTCAAGGATATTTCATGTAAGTTATACATCTGTGCTATTGCACTTCTAGTCTAGAAGTCACACTAATTCTCACTGGGAATGAAACACTGAAACAATAATTCAAGCTCATATATCAAACACTAGGTTATTTTCCTAGGTCTGTATGTTCAGAGATTCTCAGAGTAGTGGTGAGGATATGGGGTCAGTTCCCTCCTGCTCATCTAATGTTATTTATAGTGATTTTAAAGAGCAAACCTGATCCCAGATCAGAGGATTGGGAACTTCACGGTACAATCCATCATCTGATTTACTTCAGGTCCCTACCGTAGCCCCACATACCTGTTGTGAAACGCAATGAACTACAATGAAGATCACAATAGAACAGTGTTCTGAGGAGAGCAGGGAAGAGACAAATAGCTTTTTCAGGAACGGATAGCGTATCACGGAACTGAGGGTCAGCTACAGTTCTTACCTTGGTTCGGGAAAGTGCAGCTCTCGAAGCCTACATGAGTTGCTGACTTCATTGAACCTGTTCTTGTCATTTGCAGCTCATTCAGCCGGTGTGTAATTCTGGTCCACTTGATTGTATAATCCGCTTTTTGAGTGGCAGTGCACTTGTCTCTCCCAGAGCCCAACCAGGGTTCTGTTCTGACTGTCTCAGTTGTTTTTTATTAAACGAACAAGGTACATAAGATATGGACCATTTATGAAAAGAAAAGGAAATCTATGCACAAAACTGAAATAATGTAAATGCAATATGATTCAATACTAATAAAGATATTAATGTAAATAAAGATTTAAGTGCAAGGAGAAGAGATCAAAACTATGCAAGATTGCAGTTTTACTCTACTCTGGATCTCAAAGCTAGTTGCCCTTGTTTTTTCATTGTTACACTCTTTTCAGAAACTGATTTGGACCTGGATTACCAGGTGGGTACAATTATTAATCAGGCAGAACAGAAAACCAGCAGGATCTGGTCCTTATAGGGTAAAATTTAAACAACCCTGCTGCAACAGCCAGAATAACTGTCGCCCTGAAGGCTAAAATGCTATCCATTCCCTCAAAAGGACAGTACAAGAAGCCTACGTGAATCATTGACCCCACTGACTTGTTTTTCACAACACATTTAGCTCCTAGAATCCTGATCTAGGAATGGGAAACCAAAGCTTTCTGAACCATTGAGGTTTGTTTAAATAAAAAAGAAACGCTTCATTGCCTGAAGCTTTACAACACAGTGCACAGCAGTGACATCTGCTGGACTGAATGTAATATGACGTTTGATTTAGACTTATTTAACCTGGAGCGGTAGCGATTTTTGTGGGGTTTGCGGCTACCAGCCCTTACCTCAGTCGTTATCCGTGAGTTCTACGTAATGGTAAGGACGAACGAATAATAAAGACCATTGAAAAGCCTAAGCTCAATAAAACAGGAATTTGATGACAAAGAAAGGTTAACATTTTGTGTTCAACAAACTCATATTACCCGCAACCTGAAGAATCAAACCTGTGACCATGTAAACCCTAGTCTGCAATAATAAGTTTGCGCCACAGTGTTAGATGTGTTGATTTGATTAGGCATGACAGATTGCAGAGGGCCTGGATACAGACCTTAGCCACTGTAGTTTGGCAGTGTTTATAATGACTACATAAATAACATTAAAAAAGAAAAATTCCAGCCAATGAGTTCACAACTCCTGTTCTTATAGACTGTTCAAACATAGTGTGGCCTTCAGTTACAAATATATACACATTCTCCATTGCTCTCTAATACCAGTGCTCAACGTTAATTTTTTTTTTACCTAAGACGGGTTGTCAGCCACTCGCTTGGGTGTCATGCTGACCAGGTGCTGTTTGCTATTTGCATGGCTGGTCAGGAGCTGTTTGCGAAAGTTGTCTGTGCCAATGTTAAAACACCCACATTTGTCCGCTCTAGTCGAAAACTTAGGACAGACGACAGTGCATCTGAGTTCCATTGACGTCGAAACAGGCACATTTTTTGCACAGGGAAAAATGTTCGCTTTCATTTGAGCTCATAGATATCCTTCACTGCCTTCTTCAATTGAGTGAATCGCACACGTTTTTAAATGTTTAATTGAAAAACAATATCAGACAGCCACGCTTTATACATTATCCTAATACCCTTTCCAAGAACATAGCTAAGCAAAACTTTTAATAATTATCCTGTCTACATCTTAAATTATCACCTCTTTTTAATGACTAAAATAAACTAGCTAAACTAACTTGCTCTTTCAAATACTTCTCTAATTTCCATTTGCATGCGTGTCTCAAACTCCTAATGAAAGCCCTCGAACTGACCGGTTTTCTTTAACCTTTTATGTACACAGTTTCAAAACAGCCATTCCCGAAAACAGCACTGGATGGAACTCGAAGCAAAGGCGCGGAAAGGGGGGTGCTTCCTTACAACAAAACAAATACGTGTAGGTCAAGGAGTTACAGAGAATCTCTGATATTTTGTCGAAGAATGTGATTTGGTTCAATTTGTACTTGTCATGATGGGCTTTTGTCTCAAGGTTGTAAAATTCTGGTAACTTTTCCTGAATTACTTTCTTGTAATTGTCTCAGTCCAGATTAATGGAAAACCTGGGCATTTTGGAAAAGTTGCTGCAATTGTGCAACCCTTACATTGTATAACTTGGTGGATAAAATGGTGTATTGCTTTCCCTCACGGCCCTACTATTGAATCCAAAGAACCCCAAACCACATCAAAACAACCCAAAACTACTACTACAACAATTATTACTTCGGCTTTTAGGGATTATTCGGGGATGATTTTGTAGGATCCTTTCCTGGCTGGGCGGGGTCAAACACAGGTTATCTAATGTTCTAGACAGAAAGAACCAAAAGGCAGAGAACTGGTGTGATGGAAAACTTCAAGTAAAGGATTTATAAGTAATTCATTTACAACAATGAATGAGACACATGTCTGTAGCTTGTGCTTGTCTGGCTCTTTGAAATGTCTTTGGTGTTGTGACATCAAACAACTGACTTGCTGTGCTTGTGTGGATCTGTCCAGGGACAAATTTTGCTCACCAGGAGTGCTGCTTAGGTTCAAATCAGAATTTGTTCATCAAACTTACCCATGTTTTAGATGCTTATGATCCCACATCTAAGCTTTTCAACATCACATGGAGTTACAGCAGAAGTTGTTCTCATGGAATAGGCCTATGAAACGTTTAGAAAACTGGTTGTTCTCCCAGAGGGTCATTATATAGTAAAATGTGCTGAAAGTATCTGGGATGGCAGTGGGGTGGTTGTTTGGCTGAAAGTGAGTGGCTTGAATGATCACTTCTCTTCCCATCCACAGAGACAGGAAAAACCACTTAGCACACAACATAGCAAGCTTCTACTCCCTGGTCTCCATTGACATCATCTGCTGTCAGGGTGGATGCACATATTGATTAGCTCATTATGTTAGGCCCGGGATTCATTTAAACACACTATGTTTATGCAACGCTTTTATGTACAATAATATTAAGCAATATTCTAATTCCGAAAAGGGAAAGCAAACCTTTTAGAGGCGGTGTCGTCCTGGTAGTAGTTGTACGTTTTATACATTATTCATGACCAATCCGTGAGGTAATTTGAACATTGGAAGAGGGTTTCTGCGAGAAATACTGCCATTTTTGCTTAAATTAATTCAGCCCAGAGGGTTGTCTTCCTGCTTTACCTTCTTCCAATATGCTCATGTTTCCTTTATATATATACAGATCAGCCATGATATTATGACCACTGACAGGTGAAGTGAATAACACTGATAATCTCGTTATTATGGCACCTGTCATTGGGTGGGATATATAAGGCAGCAAGTGAACATTCTGTCCTCAAAGTTGATGTGTTAGAAGAAGGAAAAATGGGCAAGCGTAAGGATCTCAGTGACTTTGACAAGGGCCAAATTGTGATGGCTAGACGACTGGGTTAGAGCATCACCAAAATTGCAGCCCTTGTGGGGTGTTCCCGGTCTGCAGTGTTCAATACCTATCAAAAGTGGTCCAAGGAAGGAAAATCAGTGAACCGGTCAGGCTGGATCATATTGCAGGCAGAGAGACCACTGCACATTTTTCTTTCATTCCAAAAAACTTGAAGATCAAAGTTTTGAGTGAGGAACAGAAGCATTCAATTTGCTGTGGTCTCTTAATTTTAACCTTTTTTTCCTCGCTCAAAACCTTCCTTTTTGACTTTTTGGGAAAGGAAAGAAAATGTGCAGTGGTCTCTTAATTGTTTCCGGAGCTGTATACACATACATGTATACATATTTATACAGCTCTGGGAAAAATTAAGAGACCACTGCAAACTGATCAGTTTCTCTGGTTTTACTAATCATAGGTATGTATTTGAGTAAAATGAACAGTATTTTTCTAAAACTACTACAAAAATTACTCCCAAATTCAAATATATATTTTTTAATTTAAAGTATTTATTTATAGAAAATTGGTCAAAGTGACCAAAAAAATATGCATTGTTTTCAGACCTCAAATAATGAAAGAAAACAAATTCATATTCATATTCAACAATAAAATACTAATGTTTTAAATTAGAAAGAGTTCAGAAATAAATATTTGGTGTAATAACCCAGATTTTTAATCACAGTTTTCATGTGACTTGGCATGCTCTCCACCAGTCTGTCACATTGCTGTTGTGTGACTTTATGCCACTCCTGGCACAAAAACTCAAGTAGCTCTGCTCTGTTTGATGGCTTGTGACCCTCCATCTTCCTCTTTACCAAATTCCAGAGGTTTTCAATGGGGTTCAGGTCTGGGTCATGATAGGGTTTTGATCTGGTGGTCCTCCATCAACAACTTGATTGACCTGGATGTGTGGCATGGAGCATTGTCCAGCTGGAAAAACCAATTATTCCAGGAAAACCTTGTACTTGGCTTGATGTCCTTCACAAAGACACATCTGCCCAATTCCAGCCTTGATGAAGCATCCCCAGATAATCACTGATCCTCCACCAAATTTCACAGTAGGCGCGAGATACTGTGGCTTGTAGGCCTCTCCAGGTCTCCGTCTAACCATTAGACGACCAGGTGTTCAGAGAAGATGACCTTACTCCATTCCTCTACGGTCCAATCCTTATGGACTTTTGCAAACTTCAGCCTGGCTCTTCTCTGCTTCTCATGGATGAAGGGCTTTTTTCTAGCTTTGCACGACTTCAGCCCTGCCCCCAGGAGCCTGTTTCGAACGTTGCTTGCTGTTTACTTCACGCCAGCTGCTGTTTGCCATTCATCTTGTAGGTCACATGATGTAATCCTACGGTTGTTGAGTGACATGTCAAATGACTTGACGGTCATCTCGGTCAGTGGACAGTCATTTTCGCCCTCTGCCAGTCTGTGGCTTTGTTGTCCCCAATGTCTGTTGCTTGACCTTGTTCTTATGAACCGCCACCTTTGACATTTTCAGGATGGAAGTAACCTGACGCTCACTGTATCCCTCTGCCAGTAAAGCCAGAATTGAACCCTTCTTTTCCTCACTCTAAGCTTTTATTTTCAACTCTTTTGTCATGCTGAATAGTTATTTTCTTTATTCAAATTACCTTTGAGGTACTACTTGCACTGGTTTTTGCCATCCAGCTAATTCTATTTCAAGAGAATACTGATGACTACAGCAGTGGTTATTATACTTTAAGTAAAATGAGGTGTGCCTGTGTTGGAATTTAACAGACACTGGAATGGAATGGCTGTCATACATCTAGATGTGGATTTAAGAAAAATTAATACATTTTTTCCAGAGCTGTATACAGTGGGGAGAACAAGCATTTGATACACTGCCGATATTGCAGGTATTTCCACTTCCAAAGCATGTAGAAGTCTGACATTTTTATCATAGGTCCTATTCAACTGTGAGTGACAGAATCTAAAACAAAAATGTTAAATAATTAATTAGCATTTTTTTGCATGACATAAGTATTTGATACATCAGAAAAGTAGAACTTAATATTTGGTACTGAAACCTTTGTTTGCATTTAGAGATCATATGTTTCCTGTAGTCCTTGACCAGGTTTGCACACACTGCAGCAGGGATTTTGGCCCACTCCTCCATACAGACCTTCTCCAGATCCTTCAGGTTTCGGGGCTGTCGCTGGGCAATATGGACTTTCAGCTCCCTCCAAAGGTTTTCTATTGGGTTCAGGTCTGGAGACAGGCTAGGCCACTCCAGGACCTTGAGATGCTTCTTACTCCTTAGTTGCCCTGGCTGTGTGTTTCGGGTCGTTGTCATGCTGGAAGACCCAGCCACGACCCATCTTCAATGCTCTTACTGAGGGAAGGAGGTTGTTGGCCAAGATCCCGCCATACATGGCCCCATCCATCCTCCCCTCAATACAGTGCAGTGGTCCTGTCCCCTTTGCAGAAAAGCATCCCCAAAGAATGATGTTTCCACCTCCATGCTTCACAGCTGGGATGGTGTTCTTAGGGTTGTACTCATCCTTCTTCTTCCTCCAAACACGGCGAGTGGAGTTTAGACCAAAAAGCTCTATTTTTGTCTCATCAGACCACATGACCTTCACCCATTCCTCCTCTGGATCATCCAGATGGTCATTGGCGAACCTCAGACGGGCCTGGACATGCGCTGGCTTGAGCAGGGGGACCTTGCGTGTGCTGCAGGATTTTAATCCATGACGGCGTAGGGTGTTTCTAATGGTTTTCTTTGAGACTGTGGTCCCAGCTCTCTTCAGGTCATTGACCAGGTCCTGCCGTGTAGTTCTGGGCTGATTCCTTACCTTCCTCATGATCATTGATGCCCCACGAGGTGAGATCTTGCATGGAGCCCCAGAGCAAGGGAGATTGACCGTCATCTTGAACTTCTTCCATTTTCTAATAATTGCGCCAACAGTTGTTGCCTTCTCACCAAGCTGCTTGCCTATTGTCCTGTAGCCCATTCCAGCCTTGTGCAGGTCTACAATTTTATCCCTGATGTCCTTACACAGCTCTCTGGTCTTGGCCATTGTGGAGAGGTTGGAGTCTGTTTGATTGAGTGTGTGGACAGGTGTCTTTTATACAGGTAACAAGTTCAAACAGGTGCAGTTAATGCAGGTAATGAGTGGAGAACAGGAGGGCTTCTTAAAGAAAAACTAACAGGTCTGTGAGAGCTGGAATTCCTACTGGTTGTTAGGTGATCAAATACTTATGTCATGCAATAAAATGCAAATTAATTATTTCAAAATCATACAATGTGATTTTCTGGATTTTTGTTTTAGATTCAGTCTCTCACAGTTGAAGTGTACCTATGATAAAAATGACAGACCTCTTCATGCTTTGTAAGTTGGAAAACACTGGCGATTTTGCAGGTATCAAATACATACATACAGCACTATTCAAAAGCTTGTGTTACTTAGATATTTCCCTGTTTTTGAATGAAAAGCTATATTTTTTGTCCATTAAAATAAAATTGATCAGAAATATAGCATAGATATTGTTAACTTTGTAAATGACTATTGTAGCTGGCAATCACTAATTTCCAATGGAATATCTACATAGGCATACAGAATCCCATTACGAGCAACCATCACTCTGGGTTCCCAATTGTGTCCATCCATCTTCTTCCGCTTATCCGGGGCCAGGTCGCGGGGGCATTAGTCTAAGCAGAGATGCCCAGACTTCCCTCCCTAGACACTTCCTCCAGCTCTTCCGGGGGGACACCGAGGCGTTCCCAGGCCAGCCAGGAGACATATTACCTCCAGCGTGTACTAGGTCTTCCCCGGGGTCTCCTCTCGGTGGGACGGGCCCGGAACACCTTCCCGGGAAGGCGTTCAGGAGGCATCCGGAACAGATGCCCAAGCCACCTCAGCTGACCCCTCTCGATGTGGAGGAGCAGCGGCTCTACTCTGAGCTCCTCCCGGGTGACCGAGCTTTTCACCCTATCTCTAAGGGATCGCCAAGCCACCCTGCGGAGAAAGCTCATTTCGGCCGCCTGTATCCGGGATCTTGTCCTTTCGGTCATGACCCAAAGTTTAAGACCATAGGTGAGAGTAGGAACATAGATTGACCGGTAAATCTCTTTCTTCACCACGACAGAACGATACATCGACTGCATTACTGCAGAAGTTGCACCGATCAGTCTGTCAATCTCCCGTTCCATCCTTCCCTCACTCGTGAACAAGACCCCTAGATACTTAAACTCCTCCACTTGAGGCAGGCACTCTCCACCAACCTGAAGTGGGCAAGCCACCCTTTTCCGATTGAGGACCATGGCCTCGGATTTGGAGGTACTGATTTTCATCCCCACCGCTTCACACTCGGCTGCAATTGTGTTGTGTTTGCAAATCCAAGTTTATCATTTTAAAAGTCTTATTGATCAAAGGGAAAACCCTTTAGAGATTATGTTAGCACTGCTGAAAACTTTTGTGCTGATTAAAGAAGCAATTGGTTAAAAGCAGAAGCCAGATGTAGTTTGGACCATTTATATCCCCTTTCAACTTTTTTTCTTGGAATTTTCACTCTGAGGGTTAACAATGTAAAACAGAATATTGCTTATATAAACATCCATCACAAAATGAATGTGACACAGGACATTTTGAAAATCTGACAATGTATATAATTGACACAAGGTTCCAGGAACAAACAACAGCGAATTACACATTTATTCAACCTCTCTCTTTGTGAATCTGTCGTCACCATAAACATAAAAAGTAAAGAAAAAAAGGAAATAAAAACAAACAAAAAACATCCAATGGTTTTCTTTCAAATCGGCACCTTTCAGAAATACCTGCCACATTCAAATAGTGAAGACGAAAAAGTACTGTCCAGGGCTACTGGTTCAAAAGCTACTTAAAAAAAATTCAAATACTTGATCTGTGCTTGAACGAGTTTGCCTGGATGAACCAATCGAATTGGCCTGTCAAAGCATCAAAGCCCAAAAACCAGGAAAGATTAATCGCTCAAAGTGTTCGAAAGATTTCTAATATCTTTTAAACCCAGGTCTGGGTTAAGGATGATACTATTTCACTCTTCTCAAACATACAGCCATCTCAGTGGTCCGTATCTGCATATACATAATCCCAATCAATAGGCATTTACACGAGAGTGTTGACTCGCATATATATCAACTTGCCGTCATGTGATCTATTTCTGTGCAGACAACGCCATCCTACCGACTTCCTAGGCCTCATGTCATAAAAGTGCAGCGTTAAAAAAAGAGGTTTGAACTACAGGCGAGCGGGAGGGGGTCGGGGGCAGGAGTGACAACTAGAGCCGGGGAGGTTTCCGTTAAAAGTGAGGGAAGTCATGAGGAGTGAAAGTGGTGGTTGTCCTTTTGCATTGGAATGTCAGTGCGGGGCAGTCGCACCCACGGATCCCGTACTCCTAATTACTGGTTGCGCTCTTTATTAGCACGCTGCCCAGTCTCAGTAAATGTATGATAACACTTTTTTTCTGGGCCTTTTAGAGGCTGTGTAACATATTCAACATATGTATGTGCTGTGAGTGAGAATGTAGTCTGTCCAAAGAGGATTCTTGCAGCGCTTTCACCCGACATGTACATATGTTCAATTGATCTGTCGATTGAATAATGAAGTGCATACCAGGTCAATGGAATATACAATGTGGCCAGAACAAAAACCTGAATTGAAATAGTCCCGCCCAGACTGGCTCTACCCCTGCAGTTCTCGTGCTTGAGTGTTCTGAACTATATGGTCCTGAATGAGGTTATGTTATCCCCTATTTCCCCATTTTGTCTGCCAAGAAGTCTAGGCCCAGTGGACGATGTGTGACTTCAATTCCTCATTCACATGGCAAAGGCATAGACCAAAGACCGCATTTGTAGTCAGTGACCAAATCTCTGGGGCCCTGACTCTCCCCAATCACCTTATTCATTGCATTTCCGATATGGGATATTGACGAGCACAGGGAATATGAAAACACCAGCCGACATTCACAATTCCCACAACACTTCACGTCCTACAGTTGTATGATTTCATTAGCATGTGGAATCAAAGCATCCAATCAGTCCTATATGCACTTTCTTTCAAACTTCTTGAATAAGCCCACCCAATAACTTCTTTATCATGCACACACATTACCTACCCCCCCCCCACACACACACACACAAAACATGCGCACTCATCTCCTCCTATCACTCCTACAAAGGGATCCAGAAGCCTTGACAACTCTTTGAACTATATTGCAGTGCATCCTTCCATGGTGGCTACGAGATTTTCATTAGCACAGCCTAAAAGAACAACTGCCCCAATATTCCCATTACATTGCGGTACAATGAAGCACTGTGCCATTGTCATGATTGCAACACCTTGAAGGTTGTCATAAAAACTTGTGAATAAAATACTGTGAAGAATAGCCTGGGAGGCTGAAAGCAAGGAGGGAGAGGTAGAGAAACACAGAGAAGGGAAAAGAGGCACTGAGTGAGAAGGGAGCAAAAAAAGGTGCAAGGTGACAAATAACATGGAGGAGCAGAGGGTTAATGGAAAAGAAAGTCTGAGACAGAAATGGCTATTACTAAACTGAGATACTAAACCCAGAACCTGTTGTTTCCCATGGAGGGATAATGTAGCCGAATGGGCAGAGCTGAGGAAAGAAGATGGACAGTGCTAATTACAGTGCACATTTTGGTGTGCTCTGGAATTTTTTTATTCGAAAACATCTACTCTTTGAAGTGCGTGTGTACAATAACTCATTTCGCTCAGCAGTGCTCATTTTGGCCTAGTTCAATCTTGCTCCATCTCTTAGCTTTCCTCCACCAGTTCATTGAAGCATCAGGAAACGACAACCTGATGCCTCAGATTTATAAATCCGGTTGGCTCTCTGCATCCCTGTCTTTTAGGGAAAGTAGAAAAATCTGAGAAAAAGAGAATTACAAAGTAGACGAGAAAGAAATGATAATAGAAATTCCATACAGAAGCACCCAGTCAGACACAACTCCACTGTAAATCAAGTGGTTATAGTGCAGTATATATTTTAAACACCTTCACTGTAGCTGGTTGACTTCAGAGGTGGACTGGGGTCAGACGTTGGCTGTGGTATTTCTAACACACCGCTCCATTTTGTTCCTATTATCAGCCAAATAATAATAATTTTGCTCAAAACACACAAGATATGTCCCAATAAGCATTAAAATGGACCAGCCCATCTGGCATTTGCCTGAAATGCCAGATGGCCAGTCTGCCCCTGGCTAATTCTGTTTTCAGGTTTTGTCGTAGGTACCATCAAATTTTTGTCATTAACAAGGAAGTAACACAATCACCACAATCTGAAGACTGGACAAACAACCACATAGAGCCCTATCTTATCTGGTGAGCATAACATCTTTTCAACAACTTTTGCTTAAAGGGTACTTCATTTAGCTCAGTCTAAATGTTTGCTCCATGTACCACCAAAGAGTGCTTACAAACAATAAATCTAACGTCAGAATGGACGACAGCTGTGGTTGCATCAAAACTGTAATGTGCTTTATGTTTCTAAAAACTGTCCCCTTCCAATCCTACAGAGCTACCAATTTCTAGTGAAACAGATAGGCTCAGTGCAAGACAGAATGAGAGGTGGAGGGATGGAAGGAAAGAAGGATGGGATGGAAGAGCCATTTTACTCCCATAGCGGAGGATCATGTCTGTGTGAATAGGAGCCTAACTATTATTACAGCTTACATTACTAAGCGGAGGTAAGGAACGCTGATGCCAAGCAGTTTCATTTTCTCACTGTTGTGCCATGTGATTTTCTATGGGTTTAATACTAATAGCTTTTTGGGGTTCTCACCAAATCCTGCCCCCCCCACCGAAAGCAGATTATCCTCTTTACAACTCATCAATAGTTCATTTCATTTGAGT
The DNA here is from genome assembly GCF_011004845.1 of Esox lucius. Classification (NCBI taxonomy): domain Eukaryota; kingdom Metazoa; phylum Chordata; class Actinopteri; order Esociformes; family Esocidae; genus Esox; species Esox lucius. The sequence continues at coordinate 4,931,950 of NC_047571.1, read as the reverse complement.
TTGGGGTATAAATATTGGGGAGCCTGAAGATGCTCCATTGGGTGCTATATTCCTCTGTTTTTAATAAATAATGTCCTCAGGCTTAGACATGAAATTAATGGGATAACAAACAGTGCAACCAAAATGTCCCCCCTACACAGCGTCAACCAACAATAACATCCTGTATATTTCTATAGTCTATAGATTGACTCTTAACATCTTAGGTACAGTTATTTCAGAGATCCCAAACACCAGAAAACAAACCAAAAGACCAAATTGGAAAAGACTGTCTCTAGCCTTTTTTACTGTATACCTTTGAACAAAAGACAAGAACAGAAACCCGAAAAAAAATCTATGAATAATATAATACTCATAACTCAATTTTTGTTCTTATTCGAGACCAATAGGAAGTCTGTTCATTTTTTGATTTCCTTATTTTTGTTGCATTTTGGCAAAGTAACCCCCCGACATCTTCTCTCCTTCTGCCCCCTCATCCTCCCCGCCCCATGTCCCAAACTCAGTCCCAAATGGTGGAATCCCCTGTCAATTATCGCCAGAGAACCAGTGTGACCAATGAGAGTAGGTAGAGGGCGATGAAGGGGAGGTTGTGGTTAGTTGAGCCTTTCACAACCTTCTTGTTCTCCGGGGCATAGGCATAGAGTTTGGGTCTGTCCGTGCTAGGGGCCATGAAGCGTGGCCCGCGGGGACAGTTTTCATCAGTGCACATCCCACTCCCCGAACCACTGACATCATCACCTGGGGACACAGATAAGGAAAGATTATGAATGCATTGGACAAAGAATCTGATCGGTAACAAAGAAGACAATAATTATTGTTATTTACATTTTAACCTCATTCACAGCAATTAGGCTAGCCAGCAGGTCTAAGGGTCCTGTATAAGATACTGTGTATACTGGGGCTAGTAGGAAATGTGCCCAACTAGTCCAAGTTGCAGTTGAAATATTGAAATTGTGGTGTAGCCCAGCTGGCCAGTGCCCAGAATCATTGAGTTCCATCACTTAATTGACTCTAGTTAAATACCACTGTCTACTACATAATGCAACTACTTATTTAGACAGAGCTGTTTGATGTGTCACAGTTGATCAGAAGCAGGAGATGTGGAGCAGAATGAGGTTGGTTTAACATCCTTTAATTCCTCCTCCTCCTCCTACTCCTCCTTTTAGTATCAAATGAAAAATGAAAGGTGGCTAAGGAGCATTAGAATTGTGAACTGCTGCATAATGAATAACACAAACAATGAACCACAAACTGAGGAAAATAAGGGCAACTTAAATATGGTCCCCAATCAGACGTGACGAGGGACAGCTGCCTCCAATTGGGGACACTCAAAAAGGGAGCACAGGATGCTACGATGCACGTCTGTGGTCAGGCCATGACTGTGGTCCCCAGACGCATAGAGATACCTAGAGGACCCCAGCCAGGTTCTGACATGATGCCATTGAAAGTAAACCATTTAAAATCTGTTTTAAAAAAAGTTGGGGGCAGGAAAATGCTGTCCCCTGAAAGTTTCTAATTTTTTCATACAGTACTACTTGATGATGTATTTCATGTAATATTTTTTTTTTTAGAAACATATATTTTTAACCACAGAACATAGAAACGTGCTGTTTTCACATAGGCTGTGCCGGAGATAATGAATGTTAGGTCAAGAAGTGGTGAAATAGCTTTTTAAGGAAAGGATAATAGATGCCAGTTCTGCTTGGTGTAAAGTGCATTTCCATTTCCAGTCCTTTTTGTACATCTACAATACTTAATTGGTTGGACTCCAAAAGTGAAGGCATTCTATTATTTCCTTATCCTATTATAATTATTCAAAACTGTGAACAGGGTTTAAATCAGCCATTTGACCTCAGAAGCACGAAGAAGGTACTGAAGAAATAGGATAAGGCTTTCTGTGCCAGTGCTCACACAATGAGACTTACATAATGCCTCACCATAAGTTCTGACCTCGATGATTACGAATGGCATCACAATTTAAGCCAAGTTCTTTTACCTCTAACTGAATTCCATCTTAGTCCTATAAAAACCACACTGACATAGTGCTGTCTATTTTCAAACACACTTCAAAGAACTAGGACTGCATATTTTCTCTCTGTAAGTCTGCAAAATATTTCAGAAAATGTTGAGAAGCTGGTTCACCACTTGGTATGGCAACAGTTCAAGTTGCTGCCACATTTTCTGGATAAAAACTCAACCGTTGAAGGAAAATTAAGATGAAATAGCATTCTACAGAAGTTAGAGATGAAGCAATACAAATGTATACATTTGGAAGAGACTACAAAGTAACATCCAAGTGTTTGGAAATCCCAGTAAGCACAGTTGGATCAGTAATCAGGAAGTGTAAGGTGCATCACACCACCCAGGCACTGCCAAGATAAGTTCTGTTCCTCAAAATTCAGCACTCAAAAAAGGAGATCAGTGACAGAAACCAGAGAGGCCAACTATTGCTTTAAGGGACAGAGTTCAGCGGCTGGGAGGGAACAAATGGTGGACCAGTCAACCTTCTCGACAGCGCTGCATAAAATTGGCCTATATTGGAGGGTGGCAAGAAAGAAGCATTACTCAAAAAGCACCACCTGAAAGCATGAAAGTGACCCAGCTTGGGAGAAATGCTGTTACTTACCAAAATAATTAAAGCTGTTATTGCAGCAAAATGTAGCAAACCAATATTCATGTGTAGGGCCTGAATTCTTAAACATTCAGTATTTCAGCTTTGTAATTTTCTTAAAAATATTTCCCAACATAAAAACAACACACCAGAGAACAATTGATTTAGAGTCTCAGTATTTTCAAATAAAAGATAACACAGAACAAACTATCAATGTGCCATTTGTAATTAAGAAAAATTTGAATTTGAGAATTGATCAGGGGTTTGAATACTTTTGCATGGCACTGTATATGTACTATATTAAATTAACTGGGTAAACACAAATCAACATTTGAAACTTTAATGTCCCTTTGGATATAAAACTAAAAGCACTACACTTTGCCCACCTACACCCACAAATACTCATCCGTAACATGTATACAGACGGTGTGTACACACACTTCCTGTTACTGCTTATTGCCCCTCTGCTGCCACTCTTCTACATTAACCTAAATTACCCTTAAACCCAAACTGAACACTGGTAATCCCTGTTCTTGTTATTTATAACAAAACATTTAATAATTTTTCATGTCAGTCATATCCCCGTGTGTGTGTGAGTATATATATTATATATATATATACACACACAGCTCTGGAAAAAATTAAGAGACCACTCTTAATTTTTCTTAAATCTGCATCTCTACATGTATGGCAGCCATTCCATTCCAGTGTCTGTTAAATTCCAACACAGGCACACCTCATTTTACTTAATGAGGTACTGATTAGGTGATTACCTGAACCAAATCTAATTTAAAGATGAAAAGTATAAAAACCACTGCTGTGGTCATCACTATCCTCTTGATATAGAACCAGCAGGATGGCAAAAACAGTGTACCTTTGAATAAAAAAATAACAATTCAATATGATAAAAAAGTTGAAAAGAAAAGCTTTGAGTAAGGAAAAGAGGGGTTCAATTTTGGCTTTACAGGCAGAGGGATACAGTGAGTGTCTGGTTGCTTCAATCCTGAAAATTTCAAAAGCCAGCAGTTCATAAGAACAAGGTCAAGCAACAGACATTGGGGACAACAAAGCTACAGACTGGCAGAGGGCGAAAACGACCAAGATGACCGTCAACTCATTTGAATGTCACTCAAAAACCGTAGGATTACATCAAGTGACTTACAAAAAGAATGGCAAACAGCAGCTGGGGTGAAGTGCAAGGCAAGACGGTTCGAAACAGCCTCCTAGGGTCGTGCAAAGCAAGAAAAAAGCCCTTCATCAATGAGAAGCAAAGAAAAGCCAGGCTGAAGTTTGCTAAAGACCATAAGGATTGGACCGTAGAGGAATGGAGTAAGGTCATCTTCTCTGTCAAATTCAAATTTTCAGCTTTGCCCAACACCTGGTTGTCTAATGGTTAGACGGAGACCTGGAGAGGCCTACAAGCCACAGTGTCTCGCGCACTGTGAAACTTGGTGGTGGATCGGTGATGAAGTACAAGGTTATCCTGGAAGGACACATGCTTCCTTCTGCTCTGACAATGTTCCCCAACTCTGAGAATTGTTTTTTCCAGCAGGACAATGCTCCATGCCACACAGCCAGGTCAATCAAGGTGTGGATGGAGGACCACCAGGTCAAGACCCTGTCATGGCCAGGACCCAGACCTCAACCCCATTGAAAACCTCTGGGATTTGATCAAGAGGACGATGGAGGGTCACAAGCCATCAAACAAAGCCGAGCTACTTGAGTTTTTGTGCCAGGAGTGGCATACACTGGGGATAAAAAGTATTTGATTTGATTTTGCAGGTTTTCCTACTTACAAAGCATGTAGAGGTCTGTAATTTTTTATCATAGGTACACTTCAACATTGTATGATTTTTAAAGAATTAATTTGCATTTTATTGCATGACATAAGTATTTGATCACCTACCAACAAGTAGGAATTCCGGCTCTCATAGACCTGTTAGTTTTTCTTTAAGAAGCCCTCCTGTTCTCCACTCATTACCTGTATTAACTGCACCTGTTTGAACTTGTTACCTGTATAAAAGATACCTAACTACACATTCAATCAAACCGACTCCAACCTCTCCACAATGGCCAAGACCAGAGAGCTGTGTAAGGACATCAGGGATAAAATTGTAGACCTGCACAAGGCTGGGAGGGGCTACAGGACAATCGGCAAGCAGCTTGATGAGAAAGCAACAACTGTTGGCGCAATTATTAGAAAATGGAAGAAGTTCAAGATGAGGGTCAATCTCCCTCGGTCTGGGGTTCCATGTAAGATCTCACCTCGTGGGGCATCAATGATCATGAGGAAGGTGAGGGATCAGCCCAGAACTACACGGCAGGACCTGGTCAATGACCTGAAGAGAGCTGGGACCAGTCTCAAAGAAAACCATTAGAAACACCCTACGCCGTCATGGATTAAAATCCTGCAGCATACGCAAGGTCCCCCTGCTCAAGCCAGCGCATGTCCAGGCCCGTCTGAGGTTCGCCAATGACCATCTGGATGATCCAGAGGAGGAATGGGTGAAGGTCATGTGGTCTGATGAGACAAAAATAGAGCTTTTTGGTCTAAACTCCACTCGCCGTGTTTGGAGGAAGAAGAAGGATGAGTACAACCCTAAGAACACCATCCCAACCGTGAAGCATGGAGGTGGAAGCATCACACTTTGGGGATGCTTTTCTGCAAAGGAGACAGGACGACTGCACCATTGAGTGGAGGATGGATGGGGCCATGCATTGCAAGATCTTGGCCAACAACCTCCTTCCCTCAGTAAGAGCATTGAAGATGGGTCGTGGCTGGGTCTTCCAGCATGACAACGACCCGAAACACCCAGCCAGGACAACTAAGGATTGGCTCCGTAAGAAGCATCTCAAGGTCCTGGAGTGGCCTAGCCAGTCTCCAGACCTGAACCCAATAGAAAATCTTTGGAGGGAGCTGAAAGTCTGTATTGCCCAGTAACAGCCCCGAAACCTGAAGGATCTGGAGAAGGTCTGTATGGAGGAGTGGGCCAAAATCCCTGCTGCAGTTTGTGCAAACCTGGTCAAGAACAACAGGAAACGTATGATCTCTGTAATTGCAAACAAAGGTTTCTGTACCAAATATTGAATTCTGCTTTTCTGATGTATCAAATACTTATGTCATGCAATAAAATGCAAATTAATTACTTAAATCATACAATGTGATTTTCTGGATTTTGGTTTTAGATTCCATCACTCACAGTTGAAGTGTACCTATGATAAAAATGACAGACTTGCAAAATCGGCAGTGTATCAAATAATTGTTCTCCCCACTGTAAAGTCACCCAACAGCAATGTGACTGGTGGAGAGCATGCCAAGATGCATGAAAGTTGTGATAAGAAATCTGGGTTATTCCACCAAATATTGATTTCTATGTTACAACATTAGTATTTTGTTGTTGATAAATATTAATTTGTTTTTATTTGCATTATTTGAGGTCTGAAAACAATGCTAATTCTTTTGGTAATTTTGACCAGTTGTTTTCTTCATATAAATAATATTTGGAATTTGGGAGTAATGTTGGCAGATAGACAACATTTTGTTTTATAGAATAAAACAACATTTTTTATTTCACTCAAAAACATACCTATAAATAGTAAAGCCAAAGAAACTTTTGCAATGGTCTCTGAAATGTTTTTCCAGAGCTGTATATACAGTTGTGATCAAAAGTGTACATACCCTTGGAGATTGGTAATATATGTACCATTTGTAAAGATAACATGAGTGAGGAAGCAAAACACATTTTTATTTCTTATGGAATTACCATTCAATATGGCACAATCATAAAACAAAACATGGCAACAAAGAAAAAAACAAACCAACCCCTGTTAAAAGTCTGCATACCCTTAGTTCTTAATACTGTGTATAGCCCCCTTTAGCATCAATGACAGCGTGCAGTCTTTTGTAATAGTTGTCTATGAGGCCTCGAATTCTTGAAGGTGGTATAGCTGCCCATTCGTCTTGACAAAATGCCAACAGGTCTTGCAAAGTCTTTGGTCGTCTTGCATGAACCGCATGTTTAGATCTCCCCAGAGTGGCTCGATGATATTAAGGTTAGGAAAATGTGTTCGCCACTCCAGAACCTTCACCTTTTTCTGCTGTAACCACTGGAGAATCAACTTGGCCTTGTGCTTAGGGTCATTGTCGTGCTGGAAAGTCCAAGAGTGTCCCATGCGCAGCATTTGTGCAGAAAAATACAAAGTGACTGCCAGTATTTTCTGATAACATGCTGCATTCATCTTGCCATATATTTTCACAAGATTCCCCATGCCTTAAAAGCTCACACACCCCCAAAACATCAGTGAGCCACCACCATGCTTCACAGTGGGGATGGTATTCTGTTCACTACAGGCCTTGTTGACCCCTCTCCAAACATTGCGCTTATGGATGTGACCATAAAGCTCTATTTTGGTCTTGTCACTCCAAATTACAGTGTGCCAGAACCTGTCAGGTGTGTCAAGGTAATGTCAGGCATATTGTAACTGGCTTTTTTGTGGCATTGGTGCAGTAAAGGCTCCTTTCTGGCAACCTGACCTATGCAGTATCGTCGTATTGTGCTCCTTGAAACAACCACATAGTCTTTTTCCAGGGCAGCCTGTATTTCTCCTGAGGTTACCTGTGTTTTTCTTTGTACCCCGACAAATTCTTCTGGCAGTTTTGGCTGATATTTTTCTTGGTCTACCTGACCTTACCCTATCAAGAAATCCCTGAATTTTAATAAGTGATTGAACAGTACTGACTGGCATTTGCAAGGCTTTGGATATCTTTTTATATACTTTTCTATTTTTATAAAGTTCCATTACCTTGTTACACAGGTCGTTTGACAGTTATTTTCTGCTCCCCATGGCTAATTATTTAGCCTGCTCAGTGCATCCACGTGAGAGCTAACATACCATTGACTATTTATACACAGACACTAATTGCAATTTAAAAAGCCACAGGTGTGGGAAATTTGCCTTTAATTGCCATTTTCACCTGTATGTTGTCACCTTGTGTGTCTGTAACAAGGCCAAACATTCAAGGGTATGGAAACTTTTGATCAGGGCCATTTGGGTGATTTCTGTTATCATTATGATTGAAAAAGGAGCTGTTACGCATGCAGGTACCCTGTATGTGCGTTTCCACAGGTGTCCTGCTTTTTCCACAGGTGTCCTTTATGTTCCTGATTGTGCTAGTTGATGTTTCCCACCTGGCAGTCATGAGTGCATCGCCTGACTGCTGAGGTGGACCAATCAGTGGACACTCCTCCTAATTGCACCACCTGTTCTTTTATTTCCATTACCCAATCACATCACACATCTCTGGTTTAAAAACCCAGTCAGTTGGTTCTCCCAGAGAGACATGTTTGCTTTACCCCTCATGGACATAGACTTCTTGAGATACATACTCTTTTTATAGACAGACACTTTCATTCATACATCACTTAGTTTAGCACATACATCTCACTTTGTATTTCTGTGGTGTTTTGTTTAGTGTTGTCTAGTCAGTTGTTTGCTGTTTGCTGTTTAGTCCTTGTTCAACCTGTGTGTTTTGTTTGTCCCTGGAAAAAGTTTTTTTTAGCAAGTCGCTAAGTCCCGTTGGAAAACTTTGTCTAAAAACACTAGTTAGAACTGAGTGGACCACCCTCTGTATTTTTGTATTGGTTAATAGTCAGCCAAGCGGTTCTTGAGGCAGGCAAGTATAGTTTAGGGCTGTTTGGACTATATTATTTAATTTCTTGGGTCCATCTCAGCCCCTTTTCCCTAACCCCTTTACTGTGTGTTTATAATAAACGTTTTATGTTTAACTTTAGCTTTGGTTGTCTGTGTCGTTTGTTCCCACTGTTCATGTACACCACCCCTTTGGATGTGTTTTATGTTATGGGTCTCTGTACCATCCACCCTAGATTGCTAGAGCCACAGGGTTTGTAATGGGAGTCAAACAACTATGTGATAATAAATGGCTTCATATGATCACTATTCTAAAATCAAATCTTTTTTTTGCAAAATCAGTTGAAATCAATGTCAAAACATTTTCAAAATCAATGCCAAAATGTCACCATTTCTGCCAGGGTATGCAAACATATAAGCACAACTGTATATACACAATAATTAACACCTTCTGTCTTTCATTTTCTGTCTCGTGTATATGGTTGAAGTTGTCCTTTATATATAAAAAAAAGTATCCTGGATCTATACTCACTGGTGTCCTGGAAGTCTACATCGTTGCCATTGAAGGCGTTCTTGATGCGGTTGGTCATGATCTTGAGCTGCATGATCTGCTGGCGTATGGTCATGTCTGGTTTAGTGATGTCGATCTCCACTTCGGGGTTGTTGATTTGACTTGCCAGACCATCACCCATCACCTCTGGCAGGTACCTGTGAGACAGGAAAGGATGAGGGATCAGAGATTATTCAGACACACATATACCTACACAGACTTATACAATTTTTTTTACATGGAAAACATAAAGACACTCACACATTCATGCAAAACATTATACACAAACAGGTTCTGTCAGACACACACACTTATACCTTGCACGGGTCATCCCGTTCCAGCACTTGTCGTTAGCCTGGGTTCCAGTGGCCACCCTATCACTGCAGAGGGTGCTGGGTAACGAGACCCAGTATGTCTGCATATCTCTCAATCTCCAAGCCACGTCAGATATCTGAAAAAAACAAGATAAGATTTTTCCTTATACTGTACATTTATTCATAAAAAATATTTTAAAAATTTAATGATAAATGTATTAATCTATTATTTACCTATTTATTTGTTTATTTCCTTGATCATTCTTTTTTGCATTTATTCATTTTTATATACAACACCTTTTCCCAAACATTTGGGACGCTGTGTAAAGGAATATAGAATGCAGTGATGTGCAAATCATTTAAACTCTATATTCAATAGAAAATACTACAAATACAAACATATATAAAATGTTGAAACTGAGAAATGTTTTTGTTTCTTGAAAAATAATAACAAGTCCACTTTGAATATGATGCCAGCAGCAAGTCCGAACCAATCACTGGCATTGAAATCAACTTGTTCACCCCACCAAAACCTCCGGGAGAGACCCGCCAAGATGTGCTGTTTTTATAACATATTCACCTGGAGAAAAGGACCTTGTCTTTTTCCAAAAACTCCTCTTGGTTTTTCTATAGCTTATTCATGTCACTAATAGACAAAATGATGCATGTTCTTAAACTAGGAATAGTGATTGGCCGATATCCAACACATGCACAACATGGGGACATGCCAAGGATCAAAATGGCACTGACTTTCTTCACAGTCTGATTCTATTTGGGCTTGACTGCTATGTCCGACTGTAAGTGGTATTTTGTCCTGCCCCATCATTAGCTTAAGGACAAGGAAATAAATAAATAAATACAGATTTTTTTTAAAGGAAATTAATTAATAGGGAAATAAATAAATACTGAAAATAATAATTACAAAAATATATATTTAAGTACAAATTAATGTCATGTTTTACAAATGAGTCACTAATATGTATTTATTTATGTTTCCATTGACATTTAGTTGCATATACTTTTTATTTGTACGTATAAATGTATTTTTTGAGAAATGTATTTATTTATTTTTTATTTTGGCAGCTCTGGTCCTTTATACTGTGAGAGACAATCAACAACTGTGTTTGTTATTAGGGAATAAATGGCAGTTGTTTACAACTAATCACCTCAAACTACTCAAAAGTTACTCAAAACTACCCAAAAGAAACCAAAAGCTACAGAATAACAAGAACAGCTTCGGCAAACACCGTATTATTTGTTTTGTGTGTGTTGTCTAACGACAGTATGCTTGTTTAAATAGGCATAATCATGAACACATCTTCACAAAATCCAATATCATCTCCATATGTTGCTAGTTTTTTTTGTTTTACTTTTGTGCAAGTTTTCTACCAAATTTAGAGGTATCTTTTTTTTGATTATGGTCCTGCAATTCCCAGTGAACTCAGGAGAGTTGATGTTGAAATGAGTCTTCAGAAGCACAACCAATGTTAACACGGTTCTTATTACACTGCTCGCTCAACCAGGAAGTGTAGACAGGTTGAACTTTTAGGACAGTTCTTTGTGTTCTTTATGTTAGTTTGGTTCATTTCAGATATTTAGTTTTCTTTTGGGTATTTTTCTGGGTAGTTTTGGGTACTGTTTAGTATCTTATATATAGTTTTAGATTACTTGGGGTCTTTTTTTAGTTTGTTCACCAGTAGTTTTTTTTTGTCTTGTTTTGTTCTTTTGGGCAGTTATGGTGTTTTTTGGGGGTTAGTCTGGGTGCATGTTAAGAATACTTTTCAGGTTGTTCTTTTGGTTAGCTTTGTGTTCCTTTGGGAGGTTATTTGTTCTTTAGGGTAGTTTTGTGTTTTATGAGTTTATTTGGGGTACATTTAATTAATTGAAACTAATGTGTTTAGCAGCTGTGTGCTATACAGTTCTGTTATGTGTATTTTCTGTTTGTTTGTTTTGTTGTGTTGCTTTGGGTACTTTAGGGTAATCATATTGTTTTTTTTTGGTTCTTTTGGTAGTTTGTGATTACCAGGACCGGTTTTGGGTTACCTAACGTTTCTTATTCTTCTAACTCATTGCATTATTAACTAAAGGGGTTCTATTTCATCACAGAGCAAGAATAAATTCACTAAACAGTATAGTATCTTGAGTTACAGAGATATGAGAAAGGTCTGGAGAAAAAGCAAGGGATGCTGACTGAGAAAGAGAAAGGGAGAAGGAGATAGAGATTGATATAGAAGGGGAGAGGCAGAGACATGACAGAGAGGGAGAAAGAAAGAGACTGGGAAACCTGGAAAGAGACAGTGAAAGAAAGGACACAAACAGGGAAAGGAAAACAGTTTTTACCAGTTTCTCCACCCTGGCCTCAGCTGTCATGTCCTTCAATGTAACCTTCTTCCTCTTTTTCAGTTCCTCCAAACTGGTGCTGCTGGTTCCTCCCTCCCTCGGGTTCCCACAGGCCTGGAACACCTGAAGAGAGACAGAACGGGAGAGAGAGATTTGACTTTCTTACGTCAAACTTATAGTTTCCCTTGCGTGTCATTGAGTCAATTATTACTTCACAGTGTAGATAATTTTTTGGCAGCGACTCCACAAACTTTCACTTCCACATTTCCATCTTTTCCCCATGTAGGCTAGTGCAAGAGAGTGTGTTTTCTCACAAATGTTACAAACAGGGTCGTTACTAATAATCTGACACCACCGCAGCTGCAAAAGCAGTGGTGGCATGTTGAAACACTTTGTGAATCAAACTAACTTCCTAGATCTGCACATCTGGGCCTGGACGCCATCATGACGACACTGAGCTGGGAATCTTTCAAAATGCAGTGTTTACGCAGGGTCTTTTTCATATAAACGGTCTCAGAGACAAGTCTATATTAATTTCCCTGTGTTAAATCTAACTGTGCAGGCGAAGTGGTTTTGACATTTCCCCTCATGGTTAAAATGTAGGATATTGGACCAAAGTAGCTAATCTGATCCTGGCTCAGTTCTTATGGGGCAAACTGTGGCTAACGTTTGACGCTAGTCTGCCAGCGAACGGCTGTGCCCCAGGCCCGCTCTGGCCTCAACCACAATGCAGCACAGTGTAGCCTTTGTTCCCCAACACTATTCACATATTTTTCCACCTTCACTACACAAAAAAAGAAAACGATTTCATAGCTCCTTGTGCATTTTAACAGGCACATAAAAGTGGTTCTCATACAGCACTACCAAGGAGAAGTTATTGAGTTAATAAATGTGTTCAGGTATGCATGTGGAATATTATTACAACCCATGATGGGTGTGTGTGTCGGTAACTAGCGTTCATCGCTAACCTTGGTGTTAAAGGTGTCTATGTTGTCCAACATGGTCGTGACAGCCTCTAAGATACGTGCAGGCAGGGAGAGGACCACTACTTCCACGCCGGACACGCCCTCAAACCTGACAGCCACCTGCATCAGAGCATCTACGGAGAGAGACAGAGAGAGGTGGACACAGAGAGAGACAAACACAGAGAAAGACAGAGGAGGGAGTTGTGAGAGAAAGACATTTGTTATGTCAAACAAGCTTACAGGCATTTAAATAATATTCAAATCCTTGTATTTGTAGAAGAACAAGGAAAATGTGACATTCTGGGGAAATCAGTTGGTCCCCATTAGGAAAATGTTTTTTTATGTATGGGTTAGGATTAGGGTAAAAGTTACAACTGGGCTTAGCAGTTAGTGGTCACAGTAGGTTTATGATTAGTTCTAGGTTTTTGGTTAAGGTTACATTTTAGGGCAATGCTTACAGCTTAAGAAAAATAGGATTTTCAATGTAAATACGGTTTGTATCCTCAGGAGAATAGAAATGTGGGTATGTGCTCTCGTTTGATCCAGGTCTATAAGTACATGTGAAGATCTGGAGTCCCTGCAAATAAATTAAAACCAGCCCCCCACTAGGAAAACCCCAATTTTACAATCTAGGGCTAAGAAATAGGGAACCTGGTTTTCTGGGTTTTACAAGGTCAATAGAAAAACAAACGTTTGTTTGTCTGGGTGTGCATGCACTGTTATACATCTCACCGACTAGGTTCCTCCACTCTGTGTTCAGGTCAGCCTGGTTGGCAAGGCAACCCTTAAGCACGTTGGCGCAGTAGCTGGCACAGGGCCTGGCAGAGGGCAAACTGCGGCAGTGGGGACAGTATGTCATCTTCATGATGGCACGCATGCATTCCGGGCTCAGGGGCACCTTGGGAAAGAGCAGTTACAAAGGTGAATCAACTCCTGTTGCAATCTTGGCTACACAGTCAAATCCCTTGCAAACGGGTCAACGTTATGAACCCGATTTGTTTGACGCTGAGAGACTACAGAGAAAATAACAAATAAATGCATATCTCAAATAGGCATGCCTATGCTGGTCGTGGTGTAGTGGGTTTCAATGGCGGACAGCACTGCAATCAGCACAGGAAGGTCGGGTGCTGACAGTTGTTGGCTAGGGAGTGTGTTCAGCATGCGCAGGTATGCGTTGTGGCTGAGCGAGTGGCATGATGGGACGCAGAACGACTTGGCGAGATGTGCACCGGAGGACACTTTTTGGTTTTTGGACGTAGCACCTGCAGTTAAGAGGCTGTGACGACACAAGGCCATCAGGACATTGATCAAATGTGTGGTAGAAATAGGGATCTATAAAAAATATACTTTACATGATGAAGGAAAGACAATGCTACCTAGACAGATGCCCGGCTGGTTGTTCTGCTAATGATTTGTCAATGCTCACAAGCATTTGTGTCAACATGTTTCCCTTCAGTCATCCAGTGGATTAGCGGTCCTAAGAGTTGTTCTGGATTTCTTTTTGTACAAAGCCTTGGACATTCTAACACCTCAATGAGCCACAGGATATGTTCCAATGACAAACAAGACGGAAATAGACAGAGATAGCTTGGTTCCATTTTATAGACTTTTTTTCCTCATTTAGCAGAGGCTCTTGTCCAACACAACAAACAAGGGGAATGAAGGTTAAGTGCCCTGTTAAAAGGCACAATGCCAGATTTGTCACTGGGTTGGTTTGGGGATTTGGACCAGTGGTATTTAAAATTTCGGCCCAGTGCCCTAACTACTAGTGTTCCTGGAAAGCTACCATCCTTGTAAGTATTCCGTCCAATACTAATCTTATCCTAAGAATAGGATTGTTGTTAAGCTGAAGGAGGGCAGCTATCCAGGAATACTGTCAGAGTTGAAACCTACACGAGAGTAGCTCTTGATGAACAAGGTTGGAGTTCTATACTGGAGGTCACCTCTCTTAGCAAGAGAGCCATTATCATCATACACTGTCATGGATACAGATGTATGCAGAACGAATAAAAGCTAAAGATCCTGCAAATGTGTAATTTCCACGGGTGAACAAACAAGACACACACACGATGCAGCACCTCCCATCGGTGTCCTTTCACGCTAGTGCCGAGCCACTTCGTTGCTGTGGAAACCAATCGTTCAAGATCTATTTGTTTTGTGTCACAATGTGACAAGGTCCCTGACACACCTGTCTTCACCTTCCCTAGAACCTTCTCTTCTGTCTCTCCACCTGTCTTTATGGGTTTCTCTCTTAATCCTTCTTCCTCCCTCTGTCTCTTCCTTTCTTTCCCACTGTTTCCTCAAGAATGTGCCTTGGTGCGTTAAAACTGGAACTGGGTTAATACAAGTAAGCCCTGTTCGCAAGAGAGCCTCGGCTACGCATACAAAACTCCAGTATACGTGTGTGTGCTTGTGAGTGTGTGTGCGCATGTGTGTGATACTGAGAGCTCAGCATCCTTTAAGCCGACATCTGGGGCAGTTCAGTGCTTTTCCTGGAAACTACCACCCCCTTGTCATACCAAAGTCAGACGAAAGCCTAGTTAGCAGAAACATTATGATCTCCCATGATCTCTAGATCATGGAAGACAGCCAGTCCCTTCCTCTAATTATTTCTGTCAGGGACAGCACTGATAAGTTATAAGCTAGATTCTTTTATTTAGACCAATTATTACCTGATGTTGATAAATGCCGTGAGACAGTTTGCTTTATAACCATAGTGGGCGGGGAATATCGACGTGGAGAGAAGTCGGTGAATATTGATTGAAAAAAAGTACATTTGGTTTGAGTCAATGAGATTGCTTGTGGTGATTACATGGAATAATATCCATTACACGTCATGCTTCTATGGAAGGCAAGAGCATGAATCAGCCAATCGCCGGTTTGATGAACAATGAGAAAATCAGAGAGTGAGAGAATGTGAAATGAAGTTCCTGACAAATAATGTAAATTCTAAAAGAGACCAAACCAATTTTGTTTCACATGTTTAGTCCATTCCAATTTAAATGTTTTAAGTGTGTATCTTTGACTGTAAACATGATTTGGATAATTAGTATAAATTGACCCATAAAGAATATATCTGGGACAATTCATGCTACGAGACACTAAACCAATTTTGTTTGACAATGGTTATGGGTTCTCGCGACTTAAAACTCTCAAACGTGTATCACCTATGACTATATTGATGTAATTTGCGTAATTAGCATGAATGAACCATTGAATGGGCATTATTGTTGTTGCCTCGGTGCTGCTCTATTGTGAATTAATTAATGCTGTCTCCTGATATGCTTTAAGCAATTTGAATTGAATTGGGAGAGATGCAGAGAGAGAATTGGATTGGATGACAGAATGGCGTAGTTCAGAGGGAGAAAGATTCAGTGTACTGAGATGCAGAAGAGAAAGAAAATGTCTAAAGTAATGAGTAAACAAAGTAAATAAATAAGACCTATGAAGGTACTATAGGTACTAAATGAATGTGATTATTTAAGTCACAAAATTAAAGACTAAAGTATTAGGGATCATTTCCATTTAACACTTTGCTTTTCTCACTGTTATAGTCAATTATTTCCAATTATATATACTGTGCTGTCTCATCACAAACAATTCAAATTCGTTTGGGGGAGTTAAATATTACTTAATGAGAACTTTCCTCACAGGCATAACTTTCCTCACAGGCACAACTTTCCTCACAGGCACAACTTTCTGCACAGGCACAACTTTCCGCACAGGCACAACTTTCCGCACAGGCACAACTTTCCGCACAGGCACATATTTCCTTATACTTCCCTTGGAAACCAGGACGTCAGTTATGTCTACATGTGAGGGCTTGCTCACTCACCTGACAACCTCTGGCTTTACTGCAGAAGCCATCTGAGGGAGTCGCTAAAGTGCCATGAGATAAGGAAATATTTGCTGACAATATCTTCATGCTTCAGGTTTCCCAACCACCCAGCAACTGGAGACAGTCAATGTTCTAATCTAGTTAGCTTGGTGCTGCCTAAGAATGTCTTACATCATTGTGCCACTTCAGAGGCATAGACTGAATTATTTGAAAGGAAGAGATGATCATTAACTGAAATTACAATAACCATCCTGCACACACAATCCTATTTTAAGCCATTTTCACAAAAGCCTGGAGCCACCCCAAATGCGAAGAGTAAAGTGCATTATAATTAATGGAAAATGTTTTGCATGGGTTGATATATTTTTGTTCGGAAAAATCAAGCCAGACGTTAAGTGGAAATCAAAAACTTTAAAAGCCTATTTAGCCTCCGAATAAACTGCAAGTGTGCATTTCCAGCTTTTTGTGGAAAACAATGTCGACAAGATTAAATAAAGACAAGGCATCCCGGGGATGCGTTCATGGTCATAGAGCATGGTTGGATCCCATATCTTGTTAGTTATTGGCTGTCTTCCCAAAATTGTCATGCCACACAATGACGCAGTAAGAGGGACACGAGCAGATCTGGATTTGGGCTAGCCCAATTTAGCCCAGGCATCTTGAGGCAGCAAACAACAGGCTTAATGGAGTTAGCACATTATCCAAGTCCTGATTGCTTGAGGTTAATGTTAAAACCTCC
The DNA here is from genome assembly GCF_011004845.1 of Esox lucius. Classification (NCBI taxonomy): domain Eukaryota; kingdom Metazoa; phylum Chordata; class Actinopteri; order Esociformes; family Esocidae; genus Esox; species Esox lucius. The sequence goes on along the minus strand of NC_047571.1, from coordinate 4,914,947 downwards.
CTCCGTTATTCTTTGGAGTTGTGCCAATGAGAGAGAGACAGGGAAAAAGAGAATGAGTGAGAATGAGTGAGTAGACTTAACCATGGTGATATGTCTGATAGAGAGACAATCCTTCCCACTAATGACTTTACCTTTGGAGGATAGCAATGCGAGCTGTGTGTTTGTCATGTGTAACGCCCTGGATATGTATGCAAAACACTATTCACCATTCACCATTGTGACCCTAACACGACACAATATATTGCCAGGATAGGATGTACTTCCAGTATCTGCATGTCAAACAGGTCCCACAGAATGACATGGCCCCTTTAATATTCTCGGTCACCTGACCCCCCCCCCCCCCCTTTATCTCGGAAAGTATTGTGTAATTAGCGAGGATATATGGGTTGGCCTCATCCTCAGCGTTAGATGGTGACTCCCGTCCTTTGGAGTGATACGTCATGCTGTGGCCTAGTTCCTACTGTACTGTACCCTCATCTACAGGACGGAAAAGAGTGTCCCGAAAAACCAAAGAAACATTTATGATGAGACGGGGTAGGGAAGAGTTTGTTTTTATTGCATCCTCTTTCTCCAGCTTTCTTATTTTCTTGTTAACTCATTTAATGGCACATCTTTTATTCTATGCAGTTTTTAACATTCTCCAGTTCTATATCTCATTGTCAGTAATTTTGCCCTTTCTTTCTTTTGCCAATTTTGGCATATGAGTAAATTTTCTCTGGAATATAAATATTCGAACTTTACATTTGTTTTATCAACATCATCTGCTAATGCATGGATCTCCTCATCTTCCTTCCAAACACTTCAGTTTGTGTTTATTATTCAGCTCTTCCACAGACAAAAACACACATTGCACATCAAAACAATTTAAGGCTCAGATACTCAACTATGCAGTATGCCCATACATACAGTCGCATACTTTTCGCTCGCACACACTCACATACACACACCCCAGATCGATTCTATTGGAAAGGAAAGGCACCAGGAAACAGATCCATGGGCTCAGGCAATCAGCTCTCGCTACAGCAGTTAATGTCAGCGCGATCCTGAAGAATTTCCCCCCTGGCTGTGAGGAGGGTTAATGTCAGCGTACCCATGAGAAATGACACCCTTTATACACGAGACAAGAGTAAGGTTAAAATCAGAGCGCTACTACTGATAAATATCCTCTCCTCTGTGTGTGTGTGTGTGTGTGTGTGTGTGTGTGTGGGGGGGGGGGGGGGGTCAATAATTGGTGCACTGCTGAACTATCATGCATAGGGCAAAAGGAGTGTTAAAACCAGTACACCAATGAGCTATATACCGATAAGACATAACATTATGACCACCTGCCTAATATTGTGTAGGTCCCCCTTTTGCCACCAAAACAGCCCTGACCCGTCGAGGCATGGACTCAACTAGACCTCTGATGGTGTGCTGTGGTATCTGGCACCAAAACATTAGCAGCAGATCCTTTAGGTCCTGTAAGATGCGAGGTGTAGCCTCCATGAATCAAACCTGTTTGTCCAGCACATCCCAAAGATGCTTGATTGGGTTGAGATCTGGGGAATTGGGAGGCCAAGCCAACACCTTCAACTTGTTGTTGTGTTCCTCAAATCATTCCAGAACCATTTTTGCTTTGTGGCAGGGCACATCCTGCTGAAAGAGGCCACTGCCATCAGGGAATACCGTTGCCATGAAAGAGTGCACATGGTCTGCAACAATGCTCAGGTTGGTGGTAAGTGTCAAAGAAACATCCACATGAATGGCAGGACCCACGGTTTCCCAGCAGAACATTGCCCAAAGCATCACACTGCCTCCGCCGGCTTGTCTTCTTCCCATAGTGCATCATGGTGCCATGTGTTCTCCAGGTAAGTGACGCACACGCACCTGACCATCCATGTGATGTAAAAGGAAATGTGATTAATCAGACCAGGCCACCTTCTTCCATTGCTCCGTGCCCATTGTAGGCGCTTTCGGCAGTACAGGGGTCAGCATGGGCACCCTGACTGGTCGGCGGCTACGCAGCTCCAAACGCAAAAAACTGCATTGTACTTTGTGTTCTGACACCTTTCTATTAGTACCAGCATTAACCTTTTCAGCAGTTTGAGCTAATGGAGCAAGTTAGATTGGACCACACAGGCCAGCCTTCACTCCCCACATGCATCTAAGAGCCTTGGCTGCCCATGACCCTGTCGCATGTTCACTGCTTTTCCTTCCTTGGACCACTTTTGATCGGTACTGAACACTGCAGACCAGGAACACCCCACAAGGCCTGCAGTTTTGGAGATGCTCTGACCCAGTCGTCTAGCCATCACAATTTGTCCTTTGTCAAAGTCGCTCAGATCCTTACGCTTGCCCATTTTTCCTGCTTCTAACATAACCTTTGAGGGCAGAATGTTCACTTGCTGCCTAATATATTCCACCCACTGACAGGTGCCATGAAAACGAGATTATCAGTGTTATTCACTTCACCTGTCAGTGGTCATAATGTTATGGCTGATCGGTGTATGTAGCTTTATTCTCGGTGTAATATCTTAGCATAGATGCAAAAATAAAGTACACACACTGCTTACTGAACTATGGTAAATGCAGAGTTAATATCAATGAAAATGAAGACTAGTCATGAATCCCAAACCTAGCTCTCTGCTCTGCACACTTGCTCAGAACAGACTCCATTGTCCTGTGTTGCTAACCAAACTCTGAGGGTGACTTTGAGAGGTGATGAACAAACCGATATATTTTGGAACACAGAAATTATGGAATTCTTGGTCCCTTCCAAAAAAATAAAACAAGCATGGAATTCAAATGAACAAATCGCTCATAACATTTTCAAATGATGTCCAGTAACAATTGAACATTTATAGGTATTTCATGTCAAGTCATGAATTCAGAGATAGACAAATCCATGTTTCATAATGATTAGGAAACCCTGTCCATTCTTTTTTGTAAAGCTGCGCAGATCAAGCATGAAGCAGTGCCTTATGGGATTCCACATCGGTCATGTAGGCTGCATAACTGCACACTCGCTGAAAGGGGTCTAATTAGCCCCTACGCCCTCTTTCATTTTCAATCCCTCAACTTCAGGACACTAGGGCAAATGCCGCAGATGTGTGGGAATATACAAATGCAGAGCTGAGAGAAAAGGGTGAATTTGGGATTTAGCGCGGTCCTCACCTCTTTACAGTGGCCATCAGTATAATAAGGACATACAGAAATGGGCATCTGTGTAACACGAGCACAGTGAGGGTTGATTGTAGCCTGAAGCATCTTTCTCACTGTGTCCCAGGAGATGAGACACACTGCCCACACATAAGCAGTGGGCATTATTGTGGACACCAAAGAAAGCCAGCAGGTTCTCTAAAATATGACTCAGAAAAACCAACCCTTGTCCATTTATATTATTTTCCTTCAATTTGTAAGTGGCTCTACCAGAGAAATCCTAAATGCCCACCATGATACTCTGTTGCTGACATAACTCTTAGAGACACAACCACAGACTGACTAGAATTTTAATTAGCCATTCAACTACAGGAAACTCTCATCACTCAAATTATGCAATTCATGGTCCACTTTTAAATAATAAAAGGAGCATGAATAAAAATTTACAAATACTTCATTAATAATTGAACATGTACGAGGTATCTTGTTTTGGATGTGTCAAGTCTTAAAATCAGACATAAACAAATGCGCACATTGTATAATTAGGCACACCTGTCCATTATCTTCTGTAAAATTGTGTTAACTCAAAAATAAAGTGTTGTGTTATGGGATTCCACCTTGTTTGTGGAGGCTGCATCTTAGCACACTCACCGGACGGGGCCACAGGAAGGTCTATTAAGTCCATAAACTATCGGTCATTTTCACTACCTCAACTTTGAGGCAAATGGCGGAAGGAGTACATTTAGTTTTTACTTTATTTTCTGTCTTGGCATGAGAGGGTAGGAGTTCAATATGTAAGGATATCTAGCTATGTAGATTGCTGTTGTCAAATGGAAACAAACCTAGCCAGACGGGCTGGATAACAAAACAAACTAAACAAATGGCTCTAAATATAAAGACAGCGAGGGGAACTGGAAATGGATAGACGGTGGGAATGCAGCTTATCGAGAAGAGGACTGTGCTGAGATCAGTCCTGATTGGATATGGAATGATTTGTCATTTGCTACTGTTTAACAGTGTTATATTAATGGATGTGTACCTGCTCATTCCTGAACTATGAGGGTTAGGGTTAGGAAGGTTCTGTGGTCTGAGCTCCTGCATCCAGTGCACATATACTGCTGCAGTGTGGTTTCAAATCCAGCTGCTTTTCCAGTCTATTAAAAATACTTACGGCCTTGTCCCTTGTGTACAGAGATTTCTCAGGATTCTCTGAATATCTTAATGATATTATGTAATGTATATTATGAGATCTGCAAACTCGTTGCAATTTTACATTGAGAAACATTATTCTTAAATTGATGCACTATTTGCCTGTGCAGTCATTCACAGGGTGGTGAACCCCTCCATCTCTTTACTTCTGAAAGACTCATCCTCTCTGGGATGCTCTTTTTATACCCAATCATGTTACTGACCTGTTGCCAAATAACCTAATTAGTGGTGAAATGTTTCACCAGGTTTTGTTTTTGCATTACACAACTTTTCCAGTCTTGTTGCCCCTGTCACAGCTTTTTTGAAACGTGTTGCTGGCATCAAATTCAAATTGGACATATATTTTTCAAGAAACAATAACATTTCTCATTTTCAACATTTGATATGTTGTGTTTGTACTATTTTCTCTTGAATATAGGGTTTAAATGATTTGCACATCATTGTAAACAAAAAACCAGGCAAGCCTAGTACAGCCGGCCCGCAATAAAAAGTGTTGATCATAGTTGCCCTCCCAAGACTCAAACCCAGGTCGCCCATGTGAAAGGCTGTGTCTTTTACCACTAAGCCACAGGGCTATACTATAAGTTTGAATATTTAGTTAGCTACCATTAACCATTGTGTTAAACTGAATAATGTTTCTCATTAAGTTTACCTCCACCACGAATAGCATCTATGAACTGTAAGACTTTTGCAACTGACCGTTTTTAAAAGCTTATTAGTCAGATGATCGACTTTGTTGTTGTCTCATCTGACCTGCGGCCTTATGTCTTGGACACTCGGGTGAAGAGAGGGGCGGAGCTGTCAACTGATCACCACCTGGTGGTGAGTTGGATCCGATGGCGGGGGAGGAAGCTGGACAGACTCGGCAGGCCCAAGCGTACTGTAAGGGTCTGCTGGGAACGTCTGGCCGAGTCTCCTGTCAGAGAGATCTTTAACTCCCACCTCCGGCAGAGCTTCGACTGGATCCCGAGGGAGGCTGGAGATATTGAGTCAGAGTGGACCATGTTCTCCACCGCCATTGTCGAAGCGGCCGCTCTGAGCTGTGGCTGTAAGGTCTCCGGTGCCTGTCGAGGCGGCAATCCCCGAACCCGGTGGTGGACACCGGAAGTAAGGGATGCCGTCAAGCTGAAGAAGGAGTCCTATCAGGCCTGGTTGGCTTGTGTGACTCCTGAGGCAGCTGACGGGTACAGACAGGCCAAGCGGGCTGCAGCCCGGGTGGTTGTGGAGGCAAAAACTCGGGCCTGGGAGGAGTTCGGTGAGGCCATGGAGAAGGACTATCGGCTAGCCTCGAAGAGATTCTGGCAAACCATCCGGCGCCTCAGGAGAGGGAAACAGTGCCCTACCAACGCTGTTTACAGTAGAGGTGGGCAGCTGTTGACCTCAACTGAGGATGTTGTCGGGCGGTGGAAGGAGTACTTCGAGGATCTCCTCAATCCCGCTGTCACGTCTTCCATTGAGGAAGCAGAGGATGAGGGCTCAGAGGTGGACTCGTCCATCACCCGGGCTGAAGTCACAGAGGTGGTCAAGAAACTCCTCGGTGGCAAGGCACCGGGGGTGGATGAGATCCGCCCTGAGTACCTCAAGTCTCTGGATGTTGTGGGGCTGTCTTGGTTGACACGCCTGTGCAACATCTCGTGGCGGTCGGGGACAGTGCCTCTGGGATGGCAGACCGGGGTGGTGGTCCCTCTTTTTAAGAAGGGGGACCGGAGGGTGTGTTCCAACTATAGGGGGATCACACTTCTCAGCCTCCCCGGGAAAGTCTATGCCAGGGTTCTGGAGAGGAGAATACGGCCGATAGTAGAACCTCGGATTCAGGAGGAACAGTGTGGTTTTCGTCCGGGCCGTGGAACACTGGACCAGCTCTATACCCTCTACGGGGTGTTGGAGGGTTCATGGGAGTTTGCCCAACCAATCCACATGTGTTTTGTGGATTTGGAGAGGGCATTCGACTGTGTGCCTCGCGGCATCTTGTGGAGGGTGCTTCGGGAATATGGGGTTCCTTTGCTAAGGGCTGTCAGGTCCCTGTACAACCGAAGCAGGAGCTTGGTCCGCATTGCCGGCAGTAAGTCAGACTTGTTCCCAGTGCATGTTGGACTCCGGCAGGACTGCCCTTTGTCACCGGTTCTGTTCGTAATTTTTATGGACAGAATTTCTAGGCGCAGCCAGGGGCCAGGGGGTGTCAGGCTTGGGGACCACACAATTTCGTCTCTGCTCTTTGCAGATGATGTTGTCGTGTTGGCCCCTTCTAACCAGGACCTTCAGCATGCACTGTTTGCAGCCGAGTGTGAAGCGGTGGGGATGAAAATCAGTACCTCCAAATCCGAGGCCATGGTCCTCAGTCGGAAAAGGGTGGCTTGCCCACTTCAGGTTGGTGGAGAGTGCTCAGAGTAGTCAGCAAAGAACATGTTTCTAACGTAATATTCTTTCAACAATACAAGAGTTCAATAGTAGTTTACACATACTACTTACAGTCAAATATTCTCCAAGCGAATATAAAATAAGTTCCTCAATGATGTGTATCTAGTACTGTCCGTCTTGCCTGTTTAGGCTCGCTGAAGAATTACACCTGAATACGAAGAAACTCTATCTGCGCATGCGACCAGTCTCTATTCCTCCAAGCTGCTAACTAGCCAGCATAGCCGCGGACCAGACTGATGACAAAAGCCAGAGAAGAATTGTCTTCAATCAAACGCCGTCCACAGGGTATGGCATGACGTAACAAAATAGAGTTATACCTTCCTTCTTTAGGATCCATTGTACCCAGTACAAATCTCCCACTGTCCCGCCACCAAAGCACCCCCAGACCATCACATTGCCTGCACCATGCTTGACAGATGGTGTCAAGCCCTCCTCCAGCATCTTTTCATTTGGTCTGTGACTCATTAATGTGCTCCTTGTGATCTGAACACCTCAAACTTAGATTTGTTTGTCCATAACACTTTTATTTTTACAATCCTCCTCTGTCCAGTGTCTGATTTCTTTTGCCCATCATAATCTTTTCTCTTCATTGGTCAGTCTGAGGCTTATTCTTTGCAACTATGCCTGGAAGGCCAGCATCCCGGAGATGCTTCTTCAGTGTTGACATTGAGACTGGTGTTTTGCGGGTACCATTTAATGATGCTGCCAGTTGAGGACCTGTGAGGCGTCTTTTTCTCAAAATAGACACTAATGTATTTGTCCTCTGGGCCTCACACTCATCTTTCTATTCTGGTTATAACCAATCTGCGCTGTTCTGTGAAGGGAGTAGTACACACCGTTGTACGAGCCCTTCAGTATCTTGACAATATCAACAAGAATAGTAATAGTCTTTTCTGTCGAAAAAACAAGGAATTTCTAAGTGACACAAAACTTTTGAATGGTAGTGTATGTAAACTCTATCACCATTCCTGTTGTAGTTTTATTTTATTTTTTTAGTGTGTGTTTTTGTGGGGTAATTCTGTAAACTCCGCAATGAGAGGACAGGATGAAGATGTGAAAATGGGAATACTGCCAAATTCAACTTTAAACCTGTTTTTGTTTGTGTCTTGTCTCACTGCCTTGTCTTCCTGGGCTTATTAATTAAAGATTACTTCAAATATTACTATAGTTAATATAGTAAATGTTGATAATTTAATCAATAAAACAATTCCCATATACATCTTTTCAAGCATGTGCACATTTAATTACAAGAGGTAAGCCTGGTAATTATTTGTATATATTCTGTACTAGAGAGCAGAGGGACATTCATTATGGATCTGCTCACATTCATAAAAATACTGCAAGGTCTGTAAGACTTCGAAGCGATGGAAAAACTAAAGTAGCACTTCCTGACAGTTTTAATACCACATCTTCAAAATCACAACCCTCTCTGAGTAGCATATTTCCTGAGTTAATGCCACCAATTACACACATATTTTACATTGTCTTCCTGAGAATTGGTACATTCCTTTCTGCTGGTGCTGGACTGAGAGCTTAACATGAGAGCTCACCACTTCTGAGTACAAGAGAGCTGAGACCGGGAGAGAATACATGCACCTTCTTTGAAAATGGCACAGAAATATTTTTGTTCCAGACAAATATGCTAACTGTTCGCACTAGACTATATCCAAATAGTGTGCCAAAATTAATGCTGGTGCTTCTTAAATCAAGTCATTAACAGTTCTTTCATGTTTAATATTTTTTTTTAAATATTTTTTTATTGATTTTACATAAACAAAGTTTAATTAACAATAAGGGTGTGTGGATATCCACTGTATCTAATTTTTGTTAGTTTTCATTTGAAATTGTAAAATAAGTGTGTATTATGAGATAGAGCTTCAATTACATAAAACATTTCCAACATTGAACAATTAAGATTAATTGTGTGCATCACATGATTACCCCATTAAAATTCAGGTTCAAGACTGCACTGTTGTTGGGAGAAGCAGAATTATTCCTCTGTTGTAACTCTTGTCTGTAAACCAATGATTGGTGTGCAAGGTGGGCAAGAGTGAGACTGGAGACTGGAGTGGATCTTTTAACTGTTGGTAAAGACTGGTACATTACATTTGGACTAAACTGTTCTCAGCCAGTGATGATGTTGAAAGAAGAACATGGGGAAATTGTGAAAACCTGGAGAACTGCTGCTTTTTTATTCTACCTGGAAGTGTAGTTCCAGTGGTTATTTCAGTCAAAGTTGCTCTTCTATCAGCTTGAATCAGTCGGCCCATTCTCCTCTGACCTCTAGCATCAACAAGGCATTTTCGCCCACAGGACCGCCGCATACTGGATGTTTTTCCCTTTTCACACCATTCTTTGTAATCCCTAGAAATGGTTGTGCGTGAAAATCCAAGTAACTGAGCAGATTGTGAAATACTCAGACCGGCCCGTCTGGCACCAACAACCATGCCACGCTCAAAATTGCTTAAATCACCTTTCTTTCCCATTCTGACATTCAGTTTGGAGTTCAGGAGATTGTCTTGACCAGAACCACACGCCTAAATGCATTGAAGCAACTGCCATGTGATTGGTTGATTAGATAATTGCATTCATGAGAAACTGAACAGGTGTTCCTAATAATCCTTTAGGTGAGTGTATTAGGAGATGCCTTCATATCATTATGAGACATTTTTCGCTTCCTTTTCACTCATGTATTGCAGAATTTAATGAAGTATCTTTATACACATTCACTCTCAGTATTTGTTGTTAGCTTTTTCAGAAATTAATGTCAGCATTTTTTGTTGTTGTTAAGGCTGTCACTTTAAGAGAAAATATGAAGTGAAGTCAGTTTATTTGACTGGTTAGATTTTTTTTAATAAGTTGAAGTTGATTTGGGGATGGAATAGCGTAGACAGCTGTTGTATTCTTTCTGCCTACTGATTGCTTTAAAGGAATAGCTGTTTGTTAGTCCAAAAATGCCAAACTTTGCCTTGTATAGTAACTGTCATGTTTCTTGGCCAGGTCTTGCTGGAAAAAGGCATGAAAATCACAACTCTGGATAAAAAAGGCAAATATCAGTGAAAATAATTCTTACATGAAATATGCTATGGACCTTACTGGACAGATGTTCCTCTACAGTTGTGTGATGAAACTAATGTGTTGTTGAATTCATGTTTCCTGTAATGGTCCCAGCCTGATGGGACCGTTCCGCTATGTGTTTTCTGTTTGTCCTTGGCTTGTCTTGTCCTTGTATGGTCCTTCCTGTTCTTGTTTCAGTTTATCAGTCTATTCCTTTCACCTGTGTTTAGCCCCCACCTGCCCCCATCTGTTCTCCTCGTTAGCCTGTGTATTTAGTTCAGCCATGTTCTCCCATTCCTCGTTGGTCATTGTGCGTGTCATGTTTTGGTGTTCCTGACTCCTGAGAGTGTTTAGTAGTGCTCGGCGCTTGGTTTCCTTCCTTCCTTCCTTCCTTCCTTCCTTTGGTTTTCATCAACCTCTGCGCCTGCCTCCATCTCCCTCCTTGGAATGTGACATTTCCACAGTAGGGCTGTTGTCAGCTTGTTTTATCAGCCTTACATAACAGTGGCTGTCAACTATCAGTATACATCAAACATCACAATATTTACTGCACATAGCTAGTAGTAATGCAACTTCCCTCACTTGGCTTCTTCACAGACTTTAACCATTTCCTGCCACTGCAATGAGCGAGTTGGAAATAGCTTAATTAAGTACATGGTAGCTTAGAAGCAAGGATAAAGGAATACATCGCAGGCAGCAATACTTGGGGTAGATGTGAGCGTAAGGGAATTGTGGCCCAGAATTACTACGGCCCCAGTTAACATATTGTAAAAATGACAATTAACAATGCCAGATCGGATCACTCCAGAATATTAACATGTATGGTTTGTAGTTGCCAATATGCATCAAAATGTGATTGGGAAGTTAAAGTGTCAGGAAATATCAGGTAATAATTATACCTAATTCAGAAGAGTGAAACATCACTTCAAGCCTTCCTACTAAGCACAGCACACTGAATTTCACAGCTGACATCCTTCTCTAGCATTGTGGCTGCTTCCCGGTCCCTGGCTAATAGGCATGGATTGTGCTGTAACTGGTGTTGCGGGGCCCAGACTCAGGGGACTTTCCTCTGGTCTACAGATCAAATTCCATGACCCAGGGCTGTAAAATGGACATTCCCCCCACACAGCGTGCTGTCCTTTTGCATGAGACATGAAAAGGGCGTCAGGAAAATCTGTGTTTACTTTGAAGATGCCTGAACCCCCAATGTTGCTAGAGCCCGATGGGACCAGAAAATTATTTGCTAACAATGTGTACCCGTTCCTTGGGCTATGGTGTCCATGGGGCAAACCAGCCACTTGTGAACTAGTGACAGTCTAGTCTTGAACCTACACTTCGGAAGCTTGCTTGATGCTGTGAAAGGTTGCCCTTTACCTTTGCGCCACCTGGGAAGTACAACCCTGTTTCTACCCTGTAAATTAGTACAAAGACAGGCAAATCATATCAAATTTTGAAACAGAGAAATGTTATTGTTTCTTGGCACTTAAAATGTTATGCCATTAACACATTTCAAAAAGGTGGGACATGTGCAACAAATGTCGGGGAAATGTATGTAATGCTAAAATAAAACCTGGTGGAACATTATATTAACTAATTGGGTTGATTGGCAAAAGGTCATTAACATGATTGGGTATGAAAAGAACATCCCAGAGAGGATAAGTCTCTCAAAAGTATAGATGGGGAGGGGTTCCCCACTGTGAAAGACTGCACAGGCAAGTAGTGCAACAATTTAAGAACAACGTTTCTCAACGTAAAATTGCAAAGATTTTGGGGCCTCATCATCTATGGTACATAATATCATTAAAAGATTCAGAGAATCTGGAGAAATCTCTATACACGAGGGACAAGGCCCAAACCCAACATTTGATGGCCGTGATCTACTGGCCCTCAGGCAGCACTGCATTAAAAACAGACAGGATTCTGTAGTGGACATCACTGCATGGGCTCAGGAACACTTGCGGAAACCATTGTCTATGAACACAGTACATCCCTGCATCCACAAATGCAAGTTACTTACACATCTGGGTGACTTACACATATGCAGGTTTTGGAGCAACATATGCTGCCATCCAGACATTGTCTTTTTCAGGGAAGGCCTTCCTTATTTCAGCAGGAAAATGATAAACCACATCCTGCACGTATTACAATAGCATGGCTCCATAGTAAAAAAAAGTTTTGCACCAATGGAAAAAGTTGGGGCATTAAGAAATGAAAAATATGTCAAAGGAGACCCTGAATTGTTGATCAGCTGAATCCTATATAAAGCAAGAATGGGAAAACATTTCACTTTCAAAACTACAGCAATGTGTCTCCTCAGTTCCCAAACGCTTACAGAATATTGTTAAAAGAAGAGGTGATGCAACACAGTGGTAAACATGCCCCTGTCCCAACTTTTTTGAAAACATTGCTGGCATCAAGATAAAAATTGGTATTTATTTTTCCAAAAACAATAACATTACTCAGTTTCAACATTTGTTATGTTGTCTTTTTACTCTTTTAAATTAAACATAGGGATACATGATTTGCATTTTACCCAGTGTCTCCACCTTTTTGGAAACATGGTTGGAATAGCTGAGCGTGTAGAGTACACGTGTTACTTTAAACCGTGACACAAATATGTACATGCGTACAAGTACTTCCACCATTAAAGTGGTCATAATACCCAGTAGCTCCAACCATTTGAAATTCCTAGGAGTTTAATAGAATGTGTTTGGTATGAGCCAACTGCTAATAGTGGACATAGGTGGCTACTTGCCTAACCCTGGTCCTATTAACTAAATGGCATTGCAATCAGTAGGACTTTTCAATGAGGGTTGTCCTGCTGGCTGATAGGAAATCCTCTACAGACCTGAGTTGACTGGCATAGCGTAGCCTAGCCATGGGCATAAGTTAATGTGCGCAAAAGGGCATTAGTAAGGCAAAAGTTAGCCTAGCCCAGCCACAGGCATACAGTAGCAAGGGGGAACAAGGAGGAGAATTAGCATGGGCAGGCACGCTAAGCTGGCATTTCTACTGTTGACATATGCCCAATGGGTTTGCCCTCCAGACGTCCCAGACTGGCTTACATGACTGCAGAGCAATGTCAGGCCTATAACCAGTAGCTAGCTATCATGACCCCCCCCCCCCCCCACACACACACACACACCTCTAATTCAACTTATTCCTTTCCCTCTCTCCCTAGAGCTGCTTGATCTGATTCCATATTTCCTGACTCCTGTCGTTTTGCCACTGCTGAAGGACACTGAGTGATGTGTTCATTAAATGAGGTCAGCTGGGAAAAATGTGCAAGTAATTAGTGCAGCTTTTATGAAACTACAAAATGTCATCTCCGCGTTAATGCCAGGGTGTCGGCAAAAGCTGCCGTTCTCAATGAGGTCAGGGACCATTCCGGCAGTGCACGTGCAGACATTTGTGCAACAGAGATATTCTGGTTCTACTTTTCGGCGTGGTTTGATTGGCAGGGAAGGGGTTGTGTACAACTTGACGCTAACTCCTGTCACAGACAAGGTCAACACTTCTTTCTCTCGATGCTCCATCTGTTATTCTATTCTTTCCACTCCATCTTGTCCAAAACCCTCTCTTCTTTCGTTCTCTTTCCTTTCTCTTATCCACAATCCCCAAATCATTTCTGATGGGAACCACAGGGAAAGGGAAGAGGGGGGATAGGAGAGTGAGAGAGTGGGTACCCGTATCCCTGCATGCCGTCCGGCATTCCGCTCTGCCGACCCCCCCCCCCCAACCCTTCCCTCCCCCGGCTGGTGCAATCAGACCGCAGACTCCAAAATAAACATCTTCATTTTCATATTCTCCTCTCCTTTAACTCTTTCTGTCTCCCTCTTTTTCTTTGCCTTCCCACCCCTTCTTCAACCTGGTCTATCAATTCCTCCAACATCTTTTCCATATCTCTGCTATTCTCGCATTTCGCCTCAGGCTAATCCCATTGACATTGGCTAGAGTTGTAGCTCACTCTGCCCATTCGCTGTATGTGCGAGGTGTAGTGTTATGCTATTAGATTTCTCCCTCTGTTCAATTGTAACTCTACCAGGAATTGATTGGTCAGTAATGAGATGCCAGGCTCTATTTATAGGCTGTTAACTGGCCCAGTTACTGAGTGTCTTTAACATGCACCGTTTTAGGAAAGCAGTATAAAGTCATTGAAGGCCTAAAGTACAGCACTACAAAGGACCCTCTGGAGCCAAACAAAACATGACAAGACAGAAGAAGTGCTGGAGGTCGGAAGAATTTGTGGAGGATTTGTGACATCCTCTTAGCAGCTTCTAGAGTGGTTTTTGCTTTTTTCCATTGGAAAAACAGGCACCAGGGAGTTTGCTCACACCGTAACATTAGTTTGATGAAGCTTTGTAGAACTGTATCTTAAACCAGCGAGCGAAATCATTCAAAACATGTCTTCTTAACGTCTTGTCAACTAGCAAGACGTCTTGTGCTCAAAGGGAAAGCTCCAAATACTTGTTCAAAGATTCAGTGACGCGCCAGATTGATGCTAACTAGGTTTAATTGACAGGATGGGGAAAGAGATTTAAGAGGGGGAAGAGACTACAGTAGACGGAGGAGGGAATAATACACCTAAAAATAGAGTTGACGAAGACAGTCTTACCTGTGACACCTTGCGAACAACCTCCCCACTGACGACCAAACCCTGGACAAAGGAGCGTGCTGGCACAAATGTACGCGTCACTTTCACCTTCAGGTCATGGGGTATGTCACCAAAGGGTCGTAAAGTCTCCGACTGCTTGGACACACACTCCAAGTAATCATCCCCTATGATCATAAATAGAACATTTTGGAAACATTCAGCTAAAAGGAATGGCCTGAGCATTAAAAGAGCCTCACACTGTAAAAAGTCACTGAAATAAAAAAATTATTACAAATGTAAATTCAATGGTTGGGGATGAATAATTTCAATGCAAGAATGAAAAAGCAGCATTTATTTGTTATTCAGAATTTAAAAGTTTTTGGAAGAATATTGAATGTTTCCATACCTATAAGGTATTGTCCGTTGGCGCCTTTGAACAGCTTCTCCAGCAGACGGGCCCAAAACTCATTGAGCACCTCCTCTAGGTTGATGTTGGAACCACGATAGTACCGTCTCAGTTCCGTGTATAGGTCTGAGAACACACGTGTATTCTGCGTGTACAGGGAACCCAGTGCAGCATTGTAAGATTCTTGCAGGACACTTTCAGAACGGTTCAGCAGATCCAGGAAGTAATCTGGAAGAAGTCAGGAAACAGGAAGTGTCAGAGGAATTGGTTGATTTGTTTCGATTAAGATGGAGCTGACATTAATCCAAAATCAGCCTTGCCTCTCAGTATTTAACGTATCTGTAAAAGGCAACAGTTCAGCATTTGACCTTGTTTTTTTTCCATAAATTCACATGGTCATCTACTGACATGGGGTAAGGAAGCAGACAAAAGGCTTCAATGAAAAAAAAAAGTTGCATAATTTTCCTTTCATGTGTTTTTCTTTCTTTTCCAAAATTCCCTCTGCTAAAAAAACCCAGTAGATATAACCTATGATACAGCTTCCTGCCTTTTAGTGAAGTTTGGCTGTAAGGAACACTCCTCCTTAACTTTACACTAAGGCTTTCTCTGAATCAAATTTCTTTGGGCTGCCTATGAGAGACACCACATTGATGAACCCTGCGAGGAAACGCTTCAATGTATTCGTAGGCTGGATAAGGACAGGATGTGCCGTGGAAGATAATGCTAGCAGACACCCACACACTAGGCAGAGTAGGATCCAGAGACAGTCGAAAGGACGTACGCGCAGAAAGCATTGCCTCAAGCAGACACACAAACACTGCTGGTGACACACACAGGCACACCCAATTTGAGACACAGGGACTCAAACACACACACGCACACACACACACACACACACATATACACACAGTAACAAGCACATGCATACAAAGCACTTTGGCACCAACATACACACACCCACTCATGCAATGACCCACATACACACAAATTAAAGCAGAGAACAACATCAACAGTCAGACTGTCCAGTCGGTCAGAACCAGCACTCTGGCCATAAAAACAACACACAGTAACAGGCTACATTGTGATGGCTGCTCAACATTTTTATTTGGGTGTGTGGATTGGTGACTGACTGTAACATTTTCTTTTAAGGCGATCTTATCTGCACCTGGTTGCCCCCAGATAAAGAGCAGCTGTGGGAAGGAGTTGGTGAGCCTCAATGAAACACCCCGAATAGGGTTAAAGAATTCCCTTCGCTTAGCAGTGTATCTTGCTTATTTCCTCTCTCACTTTCTGCATCTCTCTCTGTGTCTTGTCTATTGCTATCCCTCAAACAAACCCACAGACACACACACAGACTTGAAAATTAGAAGGATTTGGACCCAATCGCAAGTGTGCACACACCAGACATACAGGCACAGCGAACATTCCCCACATTTGCAATTCCCATCCAGTACACCCACACATGCTGACACTGTGTCTAAAGACCATCGGACAGTGTGGATAAATTACATAATCACATGGTAATATGATAAGCCCAACCTGACCCAACTGGATAAAACTGGGATTAAATCCATGAAATAAAACAAATGAATGATGTAAAAGTAAACACGTTCGTCATTGTTTTTTTTTAGAGATGGAGAGAGAGAGAGAGAGAGAGAGAGAGGGAGAGAGAGAGAGGAATTAGGAGGTCAGGACTGTCTTCCATTTTCAAGGGGAACAAGATAGAGGCTCCTCATTAAAACCAAATATATCATTAAGCACAACAGTGATACATAACAAATAAGAGAGTGTACTGGAAGTACTGAATCACTTCACCGAAAGCATTTACCAAATACCACAAAGGGGATTGGTGACTGCAGTTTCAGAGTAGTTTTCAAGTGTAGCTGTTTAAGGCAATTCATATGATGATGTATGAAGCGGTTACAACGCCCTCCAGAATTATTGGCAACCTTGGTAGAGATGACCATGAAAGCGATATATAAATGTCAGCTTGATTTTACACTCCAGATATGAGAGGAATCTCATGACAGAATAAAACTGTTAAAAGGACAAAAACAAATTCAATGTCATGACATTCCCACACGGAAGTGAGGAACAGAAGCTTTTAATATGCAGTGGTCTCATAATCTGAACCCTTCTGTTCTTCACTCAAAACCTTCCTTTTCAACTTTTTTGGAGATGAAAGTGAAAGGTGCAGTGGTCTCTTAATTTTTTTCCAGAGCTGTATTTCAAAAACTTATATTTTTAATATACTGTACTGCATATTCATGCATTTTATTATTTTAACAAATAATATTCAATGTTAAAATTACATGCATTGTATCATGATACTGTGAGAAACGCAAGTAATATATTTCATAAACTTATTCAGGCCACATATGTGATTAAGGTTCTAAGGTCCAGAGTTTAGTTTGAGGAGTCTATGGTAACTTTATACCCACTAAGAAGTATGGTGTTGGATTTTTTATGTTATGGGTCTGTTTTCCAAAGGCCCTGGGAGGATACAGGGAATCTGTCTGGCTCTGCCAGTAAGTTAAAACTGGGTCGTCATTGGATCTTCAAGCAGGACAATGATTCCCAGGGCCGAAAAGCGTTCCGTGGATTATAATCCAATCAAACCCCACTGAGAACGGAATCATGCTTTTGCCATCCCTGTCCCTTGACCTAAACTGTGATACAGTATATACATTAATAAAACAATTCTTCAAAGCCTGTTTTGCTCATCTATGATGAGTGTTGCAATAATTCTGGAGGGTACTCTATGCAGCAGGTAGCTAAGTTAACAATAACTGTTGACATCCCTTTACCTGTTAGCTTTTGTTTTCAAATTCGATGAATGCCTTCTCAGCAAGAAGAGTGGGAGACTCAAGGGCAGGATGAAGTCACAAACCCAGTGAAGCACATAGGCCAAAAAGCTATCACTGGTCACTACACCTGAAACATCTGGTGATTTTCCAGGACTTTCCGAGCTGAGCAAAGTGTTTGGTCTGTGTGTTTCTGACTAGGTGACAGATTGTTCCCCTGACGACTGACCCGGTGCCCGTCAGACCGGCTTATCCAAACCTCGGTGTCCATTAGGATTAGCTGGGAGTGATGCTCTGCTGTCAAACCCGCACACACGTATGGGTACCTTCACTTGCTTTCTCTCTGTGTTTAAGCTCTTAGAGGCAGACACTGTCTGTGTGTTTGCTCCAGGGTAAACAACACTAACAGACTAAAAGCCCGTCTGACAGCCTGTGACACAAGCAAACCGTTGCTGCATGGCTATATACTGTTCAAAACAGTAGATCCTTCTCCTTTCTCTGGTGTTGACCAATCAAGTTGATCAATTTAGCCATTTCAAACAAAATATGACTTTACTTCAGTTGTATATTTCTTAACTTTTTGGTATTTGGCAGGTTATCCTACCACTTTTCTGATTTGGGAAGTGTTTCCACAGGGCAAAGACAGGTTCAACCTCGTTTCCATGTAATGTCAAGCCTCAATTGCAATGTAAATCACTGTGACAAACGGTTTTGATTCTCTGAAAGTCATCAATGCCAGGGAATTCCCAATGAATTGACAGTAAGATTACATTAGTTACATTAGTTGATAACTACGTTAATGGTACGTTGCACCATTGGCTTTCTTTCCAGACCAACATAAATATTAATTCCCCACATGTAGACTAAAGGCCATGTTACAAAATGTGTACATTTGTCATGTTATCTTAATCTTTTTTATAAACGTCAGAATTAAATTACAATAACAGACAAGTTCTGGCTTACCTCACAGCAGAAACCAAGTAGAGAAACAATACATTTTCCTCAGAGAAATCAACTTAAATATGTATATACGTATAGCCTAACTAGTCTGACAGAACATCTGAAGACTATAGATCACAAATTATGTTTAGGTGATGGAGAGAACAAGTTATGCCTTGGGGAAAGTAAACCAAGCATTATCTGTTTGGGGGATTTTAAAGATAGGAAATAGTATTGATTTTAGATCAAGAGCTTCACACTGACTGATAGAGAGGTGTGTGTAGGCAGCTGAAATTTAGCTTACTTTGAAAGGCATACTATTTCCTAGTTCTCTCAGATAACAGATCATTACAAAAAATTGGTTTTGGTCTAGCAATATCATTCAATATTCAACCCGCCCTGTGGTCCAATAAATATTTTACGACCCTAAACTCACTTGCCTCGCAGATATAACCTGTGGGTTATGGGTAATCCCGCGCATCACTGTCCGAGGGATAATAATTATATTTTTGCTACACATCAAAAATACTTCTATTACTCTTAATTCTACAATGACATTTGAATAAACATTTACGTAAATGTTACAAAAATTAACCATTGGTTCCAATCGAGGTAATACAAAACAATAAGAAATCTAATAGATAATCTAATAGATAAATGATAAAAATAATCTGATGTTTAAAAATATATAATATTTGGTCTGAAATAGCTAAATTGATCATGTCAATCACATAAAAAAAGTTAATGTTTTACCACACAATATTTCTGTTCTTTTGATATGTAAATTGGACCACAGTTACTTGGTATATTGTATTACTTAATTCATTTTTACCCTATTAAAAAGAGAAACTCTCACTTAACTACCTCAATCCCTGGATTAGAATTTTTGTTTCACGGATATCATTTTTCATCTTCTACACTTCACTCACAATTAAGAAGTCGTTATAAGCAGAGGTCAGGGCAAGAAAGGAAAAATAGCTATCTCTCAGTTCACGAAAGGAAATATTATATTTTAGGATGTGCATGATGCAGTTATGGCAGGGCCGCATTTCTATTTTCCGACTGTGTTTTTCTCGTCGTGCTTCCACAAGGTGACAGGGTGATGTTTAGTAATCTCAAAGCGTGTCACAAGGCAGCCAGTCCCATCTATGCCCTTTAGCTCTGGTGACTAATGATGATCATTAACATGACACAGTGTGCGCGTGTGTGTGTGTGTGTGTGTGTGTGTGTGTGTGTGTGGGCGAATATGACCTTTCTTTTCTTATCATGTCTCTAAGGGGCCCCATAGGGAACACAATCTCACTCTCCAACCTCCCCTCAGCGCCCACTCCGCCATTCCCCCTAGCCCCCGATTAGTACCAAAACCTGCAAAACCTGCAGGAGGTTGAGCACTAGGTTGAGAGTGACCTGAGGATAAGAGATGGCCTAAAGGTGGCTGTAGGTACCTCATAAATTAACATCTCTCATCTGGTGGGTAAACCAAACTAACACATACACACAGTCACAATGTTCATTGTTTTTGTTGCTTGAGATATATCATGCTCAAGGGATGTAGAAAATAGGCTGAAATAATCAAAATCTAAGACAATAGCATTGTAAATAATGTAAAAATATGATGATGTTCTTTGATGAGATCTTAGACAAGAAATGTTACAACTACAGTAGTTAAGCGGTGTTGTGCACCAATGATCCATACTAAGGACCTTTGACAATATCATAAAAACTTTTGTTTGTTCCTAATATTAGAAAAGCCTCCAACTCAGCCAGCATAGCTAGCTAATAAAAAATAAAAGGGATAGTCGTAACTACTTGCAGGAAATACTGTGTTAAATATCTTCCACCAAAGCTAGCTAGCTATTGTTGATAGACTGCTAGCTAAATTAGACAAGTTCTGACTTAACTTTCGAAAACAATCCCTGACCAAACATGCTAATAGCAGACAGCACCTTGTCTAGATGACAGCTAAACAGGTGGATGACAATCCATCTTCCGGGCCCTTGATCACGCTGGTCAGGAATTTAATTGTAGATGCCCATCGTGCCATTGCACAAATTATAACAACGGCATATTCATGAATGGAAATTAATCATCCCTCTACAGGAATTTGGTCAATCCAAACCAGCACTAGCGAACAATTTCCTATAGCTTCTCACACAGCTTGTGTGATTCAGTGATGATGTCATCGGGTAG
This sequence comes from Esox lucius, assembly GCF_011004845.1. Taxonomy (NCBI): domain Eukaryota; kingdom Metazoa; phylum Chordata; class Actinopteri; order Esociformes; family Esocidae; genus Esox; species Esox lucius. The sequence goes on along the minus strand of NC_047571.1, from coordinate 4,894,192 downwards.
GGAGTGAACTTTAACCTCCAGACACTACGCGAGGAGAGAGGTGAGAGTTTCTTTAGCTGGCCCATTACTGTGAATATCATCAGTTAATCCATTCTGGACTAACTTTTGGTAAGTGAATTCTTATGATTTAGGATTTTTTGCCGAACTATCCTTTTAATAATACATAGCACATTATTAAATAAAATACTTTGTTTAACAGATTCCCATTACTTGCCTTATTTTAGTTTTTTATCTCAAAAACTTTGTTTGGAATAATAAATTGGCAGGCTCTGTAATCATACCTTTACCTTTCCTCCTTTATCTCCTTCACTCTTATTCCTATCCAGTATTCCTCCTCCCCTACCTCTCCACTCTCCAACCGAAAACATTATGCTAATGATATCTATGAAAATATCAAGACATATTTTCACACTACTTACTATAATTCCAAACCATTCAAATTGTGATCTAAAAATAACTATTCTCATAATTAATCCAACTACCATGACAGTAGCTAGCTAACCTAGCTAGCTAACTTAGTCTACATAGCTAATGTTAGCGAGCATAACCTATTTTAAACTTTATACATCAGATCATCTATCTATTTAATAAATAAATTGTGACATTATAACATCCCTAGCTAGTATTTCAAACAATTGAAACCAGGCTTGAAAATACTTTCGTGGTGATTTTGTGGATTCACTTGACAATCGCTAGCTTTTGGACAAGATTTCCAAAGCAGTTTCCTCTTAAACTAGCGTAAGTAGTTAGTAAAAGACCGAATAAAGCAGCCCCCTCTGTTTGCAGTGCAATCCACAACATCCAATATGGGGTCGCTACTGAATTATCATTGTCAAATTTGGGAGTAGAGCCACTGCTCCTTTGCATCGAAAGGAGCTAGCTGAGGTGGTTCGGGCATCTGGTAAGGATGCCCCCAGGATGTGGTGTTCCAGGCACATCCAGCTGGGAGGTGACCTCGGGGTAGGCCCAGGACTAGGTGGAGAGATTATATTTCGACACTGGCCTGGGAACGCCTCGGGATCCCCCAGTCAGAGCTGGAAAATGTGGCTCGGGAAAGGGAAGTTTGGGGTCCCCTGCTGGAGATGCTGCCCCCGCGACCCGATACTGGATAAGCGGATTAAAATGAGATGAGAGATGAGAAATTTGGGTCCCGAAGGAAAAGCAGTTCAGTTGAGAACCACAGCTATTAAGCACTCTTGTGCACGAACACACACACAACACACACGTGCACACCGAAAACACACACTTTGAAAACATGATAATCTGGGAGCCTGTCTGTTATAATGACTTTCTCCGGCAGTGAGAGGAGAATAATTAATGGTTTCATTTGTAATCGTAGGGAGTTTCACTTCAGGAACACCTTGAAATGTCATCTGGCTCATTCGGTCTCTCCGACACACTCTCTCTGTTTGGAATATTCCCCGTTCATTCATGACTGCTGAAATCCAGATGCTCACTTATGTAGCGATGCACACATGAAGTGTTTTCAGGACATTCCCCTCTCTTGCATGCTCTCTTTGTCTCCACTCTCTCCCATCAGTTCTCTTTGATTCCTCCACACCCCCATCTCTGACCTCTCTCCCTGATAAACCCGGGCATTGATGTAGGCACTATTGCCTCTGTGTTTAAGAGTTTGAGTTGATCCTCCATTCACTATCAATTAGTCCTACTGGATGTTTAAAGGGTCTTACCCTGTACCACTTCTGCTGAAACTGCATCAGTTTCTGACTCAGGGCTTAGTGCGGGATGTACCACCAGTGATACTTATTACAGGCTGATCTTCAATCAGTTTGTGACAGAAGGCTTGTTTGAGGATGTACTCCTACAGATGCTTATTACAGGCTGATCCAAAAATAGTTTCTGACAGAGGGCTCAGAGTGGGATGTACCACCAATGATGCTTATTACAGGCTGATCCTGAATCAATCTCTGACAGAGGGCTTGGGGGGAAGCACTACTGTGGATACTAGAGATGCCACAATATTTCAATACCTTGGCAAAAAAATCTAATACACCAACTATGTATTTATTTTTGTAATGAACAATTACCATTACATCAATATTCATGTATTTTGTATGGAACATTCGAAAACTGTTATTATAGAATTACCAGTAAAATAAATTGTCCTTCAAATTTATCTCAGTGTTTACGTCTCTGACCACACATTATTCATAATGAGTTTAGAATATACAACTTGATATATATCTTCTTGATATAGATATTTTAATTGCTAAAACAATGTATTTAGTAAAAAAAAATCATATCAACACAACATTATCATAAATCGGTACATTAGGCTAGCTAAATATTTGTTGTATTTATGTAAACTAAATGTACTTCAAGTGGCAAGATTAACGTGCATAAAATATGCAGCCAGGGGTGGTTGAATTCATGCAGAAAAAAAGTGTGACGTGAATGATCTACTGCTCTGATGTTCACCTGAAAACATTAATGGAGCAAAGGAAAGAGAGACAGAATTTTCTTTTTATTTTGATTAACTAGTTACATTTAGTATTAAGCTAATATCTTGTCACTTACACAGGCAGTATGCCTCAAAGCATATGCTCTCACAAAGCAGTTAGAAGTGAGAACCAAAGCAATTTGTTGGAGACAAACATTATTTTGTGAACTTTGCAATTATTCTCCGGTTCAATCAATACTACCTAATGTGTGAATAATGGAGATTAACCGTTTTTTTTAATTTTATGCCGAAATAGAATTAAAGTATCGATTATTGTGACATTGTGAATGGATACTAATTACAGGCAGATCCTAAATCAGTTTCTCTCGCATTACTTACTGCGAGCTGCCTCTAAAAACTCACACTGAATCTGTTTCTGACACAGAAGGCTAAAGGTAAAGCTGATAGTCTAGCAGTTGGAGCACCTCAACTGTATACTGAAAGGGTGCTCGATTGAAAAGGTGAAACATCTGTTGTTCTGACATTCAAAACAGTCAACACTAATTACTCCAGCAAAACTACTAAAATTAATGTATTTTTCAAAGGTTTGCCCAATACCATTGCTCATTGCAGACTGTTCCTTAATTTGTTCCAGACACTGAGTTATGTATGCTCTCCATCACTGCTAGTCAACATGGATTGGTGTTCCACACATAGGTTGTTTTTTGCTGCCAAGAAGAGTGAATGTCTCTTACTGAATGAGTGACTGACAACCCCTTGTTAAATAGCGTAGTGGTTGGATTTACAGATGTCCAAGCAATGGGACCTTGCCACACCCAAAACCAATTATGCATTAGAATGTGTCTAGGATGGACAAAAACGTTGCTTGCTGCTACATTATGATTTGTTCAGGATAGAAAAAACTTCAGTAGCTATGCTATATAGCTATGTTATAGTAAGCCTAAAATGAAAATGTTTACAGTTATTATTATATTTTCTGTAGTGGGACGAACAGTTTTCATTCATGAATTTGGACGATGCTAATAACTCTAATTACTGTCTGAGACAGAGCTAAATTATAAATGGTTGGAAACTGTCCCTTTAACAATGCTTAATGCTGTCTAACGAAATATTCAAACTTGGCGTGATGTTAATGTGTGACAACATGATCAAATGTTGCGAAGCTATGCACTGCTCACTGCACACATAAACACATACATTAATCAATGTCATAGTAAGCATAAAATAAAATAGTTTACGTTTATATTGCAACTATTACTGGTGGATTTTCAAAGTACACATCAGTGCATGCTTTTTGGGTTAATCATATATCCCAACCCCTTGCACAGTAAAACATCTGCAGGCCCTGTGGTCTTGTGGGACTCTCCCCAACCTTCAATATTTTGACCCAGGTTCGATACCTGTCCACACACTCAATCAAACAGACTCCAACCTCTCTACAATGGACAAGACCAGAGAGCTGTGTAAGGACATCAAGGATAAAAATGTAGACATGCACAAGGCTGGGATGGGCTATAGGACAATAGGCAAGCAGCTTGGTGATAAGGCAACAACTGTTGGCGCAATTATTAGAAAATGGAAGAAGTTCAAGATGACGGTCAATCTCCCTTGCTCTGGGGCTCCATGCAAGATCTCACCTCGTGGGGCATCAATGATCATGAGGAAGGTAAGGAATCAGCCCAGAACTACACGGCAGGACCTGGTCACTGACCTGAAGAGAGCTGGGACCACAGTCTCAAAGAAAACCATTAGTAACACACTACGCCGTCATGGATTAAAATCCTGCAGCGCACTCAAGGTCCCCCTGCTTAAGCCAGCGCATGTCCAGGCCCGTCTGAAGTTTGCCAATGACCATCTGGATGATCCAGAGGAGGAATGGGAGAAGGTCATGTGGTCTGATTAGACAAAAATAGAGCTTTTTGGTCTAAACTCCACTCGCCGTGTTTGGAGGAAGAAGAAAGGATGAGTACAACCCCAAGAACACCATCCCAACCGTGAAGCATGGAGGTGGAAACATCATTCTTTGGGGATGCTTTTCTGCAAAGGGGACAGGACCACTGCACCGTATTGAGGGGAGGATGGATGGGGCCATGTATAGCGAGATCTTTTCCAACAATCTCCTTTCCTCAGTAAGAGCATTGAAGATGGGTCGTGGCTGGGTCTTCCAGCATGACAATGACCCGAAACACACAGCCAGGGCAACTAAGGAGTAAGAAGCATATCAAGGTCCTGGAGTGGCCTAGCCAGTCTCCAGACCTGAACCCAATAGAAAATCTTTGGAGGGAGCTGAAAGTCTGTATTGCCCAGCGACTGCCCCGAAACCTGAAGGATCTGGAGATGGTGTGCAAACCTGGTCAAGTGTGTGCAAACCTGGTCAAGAACTACAGGAAACGTATGATCTCTGTAATTGCAAAAAGGTTTCTGTACCAAATATTAAGTTCTGATTTTCTGATGTATCAAATACTTATGTCATGCAATAAAATGCAAATAAATTACAATGTGATTTTCTGGATCATTTTCTTAGATTCTGTCACTCATAGTTGATAAAAAACAAAATTGAATTACAGACTTCTACATTCTTTTTAAGTGGGAAAACCTGCAAAATCGGCAGTGTATCAAATCATTGTTCTCCCCACTGTATACACTGATGAGACAAAGCATCATAACCACCTGCCAAATATCCTGTTGTTCCTCCGCGTGCCACCAAAACAGTGCCAACCATTGAGGCAGGACTCTACAAGATGTCTGAAAGGTGTCCTGTGGTATCTGGCACCAAGACATTAGCAGCAGATCCTACAAGTCCTGTAAGCTGAAAGGTGGAGACGTCATGGATCAGACTTATTCGTCCATCACATCCCACAGATACTCAATCGGATTGAGACTTGTGGAATTTGGAGGCCAGGGTAACACCTTGAACTCTTCATCATGTTCCTCAAACCATTCCCGAACAACGTGTGCAGTGTGGCAGGGTGCATTATCCTGCTGAAAGAGGCCCTTACCATCAGGGTATACCGGTGTCATGAGGTGTACCTGGTCTAAAACAATGTTTAGGTAGGTGGCATGTTTCAAACTGACATCTACATGAATGCCCCAGTCCCAGGGTTTCCCAGCAGAACATTGCCCAGAGCATCACACTCCTTCAAAGGACTTGTTGTCTTCCCACAGTGCATCCTGGTGCCATCACTTCCCTAGGTGCGCACGTACATGACCGTCCACATGATCTGGATTTATCAGACCAGGCAACCTTCTTCCACTGCTCCAAAGTTCTGACACTCCTGTGCCTATTGAAGGTGCATTCAACAGAGGACAGAGGTCATTATGGGCACTGTGAACCGACTGCAGCTATGGAGCCTCATACTCATCACAGTGTGATGCACTGTGTGTTGTGACACATTCCTTCCTTAACCATCATTAACATTTTCCGCGACTTGTGGCACTGCAGACCATCTGTCGGTTCAGACCAGACGGGATGGCCTTCGTTGCCCCCGTGCATCGATGAGCTTTGGGTGCCCGACACCCTGTCGCCGGTTTGTGGTTTGTCCCTTCTCAGAATGTCGGTAGGTACTCTGCTAACCAGGAGCACCCAACAAGCCTTGCCATTTCAGAAATGCTCTGACCCAGTTGTCTGGCCATAACAATTTGTCCCTTGCCAAAGTTGCTAAGGTCTTTACTCCTGTCCATTTCTCCTGCATCCAACACGTTGACTACGAGAACTGATTGTTTGCTTACCATCTAATCTAGCCAGAACTTGTCATGTGGCCTTATTGGATTATCAATGTTATTTGCTTCACCTGTGAGTGGTCATAATGTACACAAATACACACAATATGACCAGGAATACTCGTCATTATAAAATATGGATGGACCTATTTGAGTATAGTGAATAAATCCTTACATCATCATTCTAGACAGCAGTTCCATACATGACTGAGATTAAAATATCAGAATGAACCGGTGCCGCTGGGGCCACTTAGGGGTCAATGTAAAACCAAAAGTATAGAAAATCTGGTCCCCCAATTCATTTTTACCATGAGAGAATAAAAAACTGAAGAAACGATTAAAAAGTTGAAGAAATGATTTATACGGTTGACAGAACAAATGTAATAAATTGAGGGAATGGATAAAACAAATTATAGGAATGGATGATGGGAAATAAGACTGATTAGGCTGGCATTAATAAAAAATAAAAAAACTCCACATGAACTTAATTGTTTCACATACATACTGCCGTCAGTCCACATTTAGACGATTCAATGTTTGATAGCATGAGTTCCATTATGAACTTGAAGGTCAAATTTACACAAGTTACAGGTTTACACAAATTACAGTTGCATACATAAAAATCTAAGCTAGTTCTTTTCAACTTCTTGTGATGGACACAACTACTTTTTTATTTTGCAATAGGTCTGTTTTTTGTTTTTCTCCCAGGTCATTTGTGCCAGCAACAATTTATATAACAGATTTTATTTGTAACCATTTTTTATTTTTTTTTGGTAAATGTCAAAATCCGGCATTACTGGCCAATGGACACCCGACATGCTTGTATGCATGCATACACACACAAACACACTAATTGCTTTGTGATGTTATGGACACAAACAGCCTGTGTATTAATTTGTGACAAGTCAGGATATGGAGTGACGCATAGAGACTGAGGGAGGGAGAGATGGAGAGAGGGAGGGAGAGATGGATGGAGAAATGGAGAGAGGGAGGGAGAGATGGAGGGAGAGAGGGAGAGAGGGAGGGAGAGAGGGAGAGAGGGAGGGAGAGATGGAGAGAGGGAGGGAGAGATGAAGGGAGAGATGAAGGGAGAGATGGAGAGAGGGAGGGAGAGATGGAGGGAGAGATGGAGAGAGGGAGGGAGAGATGGAGGGAGAGATGGAGAGAGGGAGGAAGAGATGGAGGGGGAGATGGAGAGAGGGAGGGAGAGATGGAGGGAGAGATGGAGAGAGGGAGGGAGAGATGGAGAGAGGGAGGGAGAGATGGAGAGAGGGAGGGAGAGATGGAGAGAGGGAGGGAGAGATGAAGGGAGAGATGAAGGGAGAGATGAAGGGAGAGATGGAGAGAGGGAGGGAGAGATGGAGGGAGAGATGGAGGGAGGGAGGGAGAGATGGATGGAGAAATGGAGAGAGGGAGGGAGAGATGGAGGGAGAGAGGGAGAGAGGGAGGGAGAGATGGAGGGAGAGAGGGAGGGAGAGATGGATGGAGAAATGGAGAGAGGGAGGGAGAGATGGAGAGAGAGATGGAGAGATGAAGGGAGAGATGGAGAGAGGGAGGGAGAGATGGAGAGAGGGAGGGAGGGAGAGATGGAGAGAGGGAGGAAGAGATGGAGAGAGGGAGGGAGAGAGGGAAAGAGGGAGGGAGAGATGGAGAGAGGGAGGGAGAGATGAAGGGAGAGATGGAGAGAGGAAGGGAGGGAGGGAGGGAGAGATGGAGAGAGGGAGGGAGAGATGGAGGGGGAGATGGAGAGAGGGAGGGAGAGATGGAGAGAGGAAGGGAGGGAGGGAGAGATGGAGAGAGGGAGGGAGAGATGGAGAGAGGGAGGGAGAGATGGAGAGAGGGAGGGAGAGATGGAGCGGGAAATAGAGTAGTAAGGTCTCAGTGCCAAGGTATCCGATCACCCTAATTTCATTTTTCCAGTTTGACAAGTGGCGAATGATTGGATTAACAGAACGCTCATTGGCTCATGGAGGGAGAATGGTATGGAAAAGAGTGAGTGAGTCAGCAGGTTTGAAGAGAATGGAGGTCGGGATGGGATATGTGCTGATGTGGTCGTTTCGGGTCTGGATACCTTGGCCCCTTTATGGATGACCCAGGCTCAGTCCCCTGAACAGCAGATGGTGCTCTGCCCTTTCCTCCAAAACTGCCCCCACCCTCCATTTATCCCTCTCTTTCTGTCTCTCTCAGCTTACAGGCAGGAATGCACAAACCTTCTCTGGGCCTTGGTGTGACCCGAAATGAGTCCAACTGTAATCTGTTCCATTACAAAAGCCTCCATAACAACAAAGTACCATAATGACTCCCTGTGCTTCAATAATTATCTTCCAAACATAATTTACACATCTCGCTAAGTTTCAACAGTCTCCAGCTGTACATGCCCTTTGGCCAAACAACAGACCGCATTCCCAAGACCGTAGTCAGACAGTGAGACACAGAGAGAGAGGGAGAAAAAGAAAGTAAGAAAGACAGACTGGAGAGAAAGAGAAAAAGTGAGACAAAGAAAGAGGATAGAGTAAAATGACAGGAAACATAGACAGGGAGAGAAAGAGACAGAGAGAGACTAGAGAAAGGGAGGAGAGGAGGAAAAAAGAAACAAAAAATCTAAAACAGTTATAGAGACAGAGAGAAATAAATATTTATCATCTACTTGCTTTGGCAATGTAAACACAATAGTTCCAATGCCAATAAAGCCCTTTAAAGTAGAAACTGAATTGAGAGACAGACATAGAGAAAGTCAAGAGAGACAACAACATTTAGGCAAGCTGGCAGATAGTTAATGAATAATGTGCCTTTGTGCAACACTTGTGTGTGTGTCTCTGTTTAATATAGTGGTCTTTTATTGGAGTCTAAATGCTTCTTAAGGGGTCCTGGTGCTCCTCTGGCTAACAGTGCTAACCACACCGCTGGTAAGTGCCTCCAACTGATGGAGAGCTGTTCACACACGCACCCGCGGGCGGGCAGGCTCTGACGCATCGGTCTCTCATTCTCTCTGGTCACTGTTTTTCTCTGGTATTTGCATGCACTACTTCCCCCTCTCCACTCCCTTTTTCTGTCCATCTGTTTCCATCTGTTTGGTCTTTCCCTGTTGCTTGTAGGTCCCGACCCAACTCTCCATCTCACTGTCCCAAACATCATATTTTTCCATCTCTCTCCCACTGCCCACTCCTCTTCCTCCTGCTGCTCCCTCTTTCCCTCTCATGCATTCACCCCTCTCCCTTCGCTCTCGCTCCTTCCATCTCTCTTTTTCTCGTTCAATGTCTTTCTTTAGCCCAATGTCCCTCTTTCTCTCCATCTCTCTTTCTCTCCCTCCCCGTTCCTTTCACAGTGAGTGACGTCTTCAGTGTAATTAGGACGCTGCAACTCTGTCTCCCGTCCGACGTGATTTGCATGCAGAGCCGGCAAGCCAATCAGGCGGCACAATGGAGCAGATGTCCTTGGCACTTGTGACATCAGCAGAGGTGACCCTGAAAGCTGAACATTAGTCTGAGAACGAATAAAATCTGTTGCCTGTTACTGGAAACAGTTAGCAACAATAATAGATACTGAGCCTGGTGTAAGTGGAAAACATTTCACTGTTACACTTTATCTGAATGGTTTCAGAATATGTCTGAAACCCAACATCTTCAAAGGGAATCTTATTAAGTTCTGTAAATGTTTGTATCACATTTTATCCGTTTTCTTTATTACTCAACATTAGTCTTGTTCTTGCCACCCCCCCTTCCCCTTCCATAGAATAATAACCACCATGACTGTAAAATGCCTCAACACTAACTTGCATCTGCCAACTGACAAAAATGGTTTACTGGTATTCCTAACACAATTCAAAGCATCAATTAAATCGTAAATAAATCAAAGCAGATGATATAATAGGCCTACTCACTGATTTCAGATGCATAAGCCTGGAGCTGTATAATAATTTGGTTATTAAACGGAGAGCGTCATTTTGTATCTTCTTCAGGAAACCATTAAAACCGTCTTCCTCAAACTCAGTTTGAAAAGTAGTTACATGACGCACCAGCTAGCTACTGTAAAATAATGAAATGTCTAACTCAATTAAAGAATTATAGTAATAAATAGCGCTGGGTCATCAAAAAACTGAGCGTGCCATTCAACCCGAGCTCAGTGTTCAAATCTAATTAAAGTCTATGAGATGTAATCTGCCTTGTGGACAAAAATAGACTGACATACACAAGGGAGTAACCTGCAAATGATACTACAGACGGTTTGTTTGTGTGTGTGTGTACACAAAGTGCTATTCTTCAATGGTAGGTTGACGCTTTGGAGCACACACACAGTCGCCCACACACACACAAACGCAGTGCGATCCAGATGCCAGGCAAGTCACCATTAGCCCCACGACACCTGCCAGAGTGAAGACACCTTCTGTCTGGCACACCTGCCTGCTGGCCAACACCTCTCCCATAAGTGTCTTTTCATTACTTACTCTTTGACCGCTACATCTTCACCTCTCTCTCTTTCACCCTTTCGCCTTGACACTCCGTCTGCCAGTCACTGTCTCTCTCACTCATTCTCTCACACACCTTTTCTTCAGGATCAGGTATTTTTTCTTTCCAATGCTGTTGATGTCTTGTGTACACATGCTCCTCCAGCTCTACAGTCTCTGCAGTCTTTTCCGTAAGACCAGGCCGAAAATATTTTTTCCAGTGAAAAATAAATATATATATATATATATATAAATATATCTCAAGAGTAACTGAGGGTTGTGAAGGAAAAAATATGATAACCCCCTCATTTATGAAGAATTAGAGGTTTGGCTGAGCGGATGCTATGGTGCAGATCTATTCAACAGATTTCTGAGGCTTAGCTGGCATGATGAATCGTTTATGTCTCGATTTGTGTTTATTGAGACAAAGATGGGAGATGGATGTGTGCTGTAAACACACACCACACACACGCTCGGAAACACACATGCGGAAACCCACATAGATTCACACAAATAAACACATACCTGACATCTTAAAATATATATGTTTTAATTGAGAGGCATGGTTCCCCAAAAGGGAAGGATGGTTTAATGGTTCTCAAACACACTACTATAATACTTTAAACATTACATTACATCAGATATTAGAGAGCTCCTATAACAAAATAAATACTTCCTTTTGGGGACTGTCAAATGTGCGCTATGGGATGCCCTTTTCTAAACTAGTTGTGCCACACTCTCAAATGTGGGTCAGACCTTCCATAGTCTCTGCATCTGTAACGGCCTGTGCAGCAACCAGACTGCCTTTCTCAGGCAGTGCAGTAACACCCTACACTTAGCCACATGGTACCGGCCAACACCCAGCTAAACACACACAGATGTAAGGGGAGAGACTAATGCTGAGTGGACGTATCAGTGACTGGTACACTTGTATGCTTAGGCACATGCCCATCAACGCTCGTCATATCTTAACCATAACCACAGCCAACGCAAAGGTTCACTAAAGCCCACGAAGTGTGTTCACCTTGCACAATACATCCACCTTCATGAAACTTTGCAATGTTTTATTCAGAATTTACCATCATGCTTGTCCAAGATATTGTACACAGAATCCTTTGGCACCGGTCTCTCGAGCACAGCACAGCGACAGTTCAAACAAAGCTAACTAGCTAGCTAAAAGATTTGTGTTGTCTCAACCACAACCTGGGGTGAAAGTATTTTTATATTTCTTACTGATACTGACCTGTGGATACTCAAGCTTGCGCAATAATGTTTTTGATAGGCCTATTTGATGTATTGACCCTTTTTACATTTCAACTTTGTAAATCATTGTAAGAACTCTTCTGTCGTTTTGTGCGCATCACCTATGCTGCAGACCACACAGGTAGCCTACTATGTTATTTCAGTCTGTGCAAATTACATTATTTTTGTATTCTCTTTTCAATTTGACAAGCAGTATTTTGCTCTGTAGGAAAAAAGCTAACAATTACAATGTTGCAATAAAACCTACTTGTGCTTAGACTCAACCAACTCATTGTTTCAAACACAGAACCACTTGGAATAGTGGATTACAATGTTAGTACTTCACAGCCAAAGGTACAGAGACCTCCTTATGGCTGTATTCAATTAAGGTTTTTATAAGGAAACCAAAAAAATTACATGATGAAAGCGCTTTTGGGAGAAATGTGAACAGCACCCTGGGGCTGAAGTGAGTGAACATAAACACAACAATAAAATTAATAGGCTCTTAACATGGCTCGCCTTATAACGTGGAGAAAGTCAAATTCAATTCTGATCATACATTTGCAATTCAAATCCTTTAATTCAAGTCCTTAGTGTTGTTTTCAAAGGCATTTCCAGAGAGGGCAGGAGCTATAATCCTCTTTTTTGCATCTTGCCAATACCAGCTGTTGAATGGGTGCCTTGTATGCCTTTCGTCAACCATGAACTCACGTGGGGTGCTGGGTCCCATTTGCGTCAGGAAGAACCCACCGTGGAGATGAACAGTGGGTCAGAGACGCGGGGGAACGTTAAGAAGCTGTGCGAGGTCAGTGAGGATGATTTTAAAGGTACTGAACCTGCACTCATAGTCTACATTGTTCGCAAGGTTAGCATAACACCTCACCACATTCTATCAGGCAAAAAAACGAATTATATTAGACAAAATATTTATTCTGTAGCTGTGAGTAATTTATTAGGGCTGTGTGTGAAATGACAGTGACGATGACGACCCTTCCTTGGGCGACAGTGAAGCACATTCAAGTTGCTTAGATGCCAACACTTCTAAGGCAACTAATCTGTCTCTCTCTCCGGAGACAGATACAGAGAAGGGTGGCTGGAAATGTACTGTTTTTTTAGGTCAACTCTATACAATACAGACCCAACTCATGATGACATTTAGGAATTTAATTTGGATTTCTAATGTCAAGGACAATATTGTACTACCAGTTCTCAATACCGGTGTGAACTGGCTTACTTTCATTTCTGACCACAATGGACTATCTGCTGTAGTTAGCTTTATGCCTACCTGAAATTCCTGATAGTTCAAGTTAACTAGCTAGCGTATGAAGGTTAACAGAGCTTATTAAAGTTTATTTTGTAGTCCCAAAACAAAGGAATCAGGCTTATGATTGTTATGTCCAACTACTAAAATTCTACATGTAAATGTACTAGCAAACAACATAAACAAACATGCTATGCCAAATTCAGCCCTATTTCAGTTGCCAATGGTAATGAAAGCTAGCTATGCTAGCCCTTGCCCCAACCCTGAGCACCATAATGCTTACATTATTGTTTTACATTGTTTTAGGTCACAGCCAACATTATCCAGATAGCTATTAATGGTTTGGTTGTGGAAAACCAGTCCGGGGAAGATGCTAAAGCTTTGTAAATGTGGCGATTGATTCAGCGTCATCCCTCAGTGTATACAGCTAAATTAAAAGATTGATTTGTCATCATTCCACACATCCAAATATGTATTTAGTTCTGATGGGAGACTACAACTGTCAGGGCATCAGAAGATTTTTTTTAGCAGACACTCATATCCAGTAGTGATGTGTTTTTCATGAATGAATGGCTCTTTTGGAAAGGCTCTTTTTGGTAAATGAATCTCAGAAAATGGCCATTAATTTGGCTCCATGATTTTTACAATTTTTAGAACTAAATATTTACTAAAGATTGCATAACATCAGACAAATGAATAACAGGTAATCTAATAATTAGGACAGGTAAAATGTAACCTGTGTATATGAACATCAAATTTAACATATTTCTACCCTGTTGTCACCTTTACATTGGAGAAGTGCATTTTCAGCTAAGTGTCGTTCAGAAGACAAATGAGATGGCTCATTCAGGTGAACAAGCCCCAAAAGCAGGCTCAACGAAAAGACTTAAGTGGCACTTACTAATATCCAAATTGAGTTACAGTATAAATTACGGTTAAGTGTTTGCTCAAGTGCACATTGCTATTTTTCATCTGGTTGGGTAAAGGATTAGAACCGACAAATGTTCAGTTACCTGCCCACTGCTCATTCAGCTAAAAGAAAACAACCTTAATTTGACCTGCAGAACACAAGACATCCTCAAATCCGTCACTGATCTGGTACACTGCAATCCCCATACAAAATGCACCGTGTTAATGAACTGATGCAACCTCGTTACTGCTTAGAGGTACGAAGTGCTTCAGCAGACTTTAATAGGACTGTGTTTCTGTTTGTTTATATGAGTGTTTGCACAGTGCGTGTCTGTGGGTGTGTGTACGCGTGTGTGTCGGTGTGATTGAGTGAGTACGCTTGCACATTTCTGTGCTACAGCAATACTCCCATTGTATTAAGCCAATGTGAAACTATACAATGTAGACGCAATTTTTGTTGCTTGCTTGGGTCACCCAAACACCAACCAGATATTGCTCACAACTTAGTTTGCTTGGCAAGAGTTGAAAATGAATTGTATGCAATGTCCAATAACTGGCAGAAAATAGATAAGATTACATGACTTGTCATATAATTCTGAAGTCGAGGCTGTTAACATGACAACACAACTGTCAATGTTTGTGCTGCTGAAAACCACTACAGAAGGGAAATGTTAGCAATAGTTATATTTTGGGGCAGACACTTCATTCCATTTGAAAATTAAACCTAGATGTTTTACTGTTCAGTTAGAACTCATTTAACATTTGAGCCATTTAGCAGACACTCCTATCCACAGCGACATACTGTAGTTAGTGCAAACATTTTCCATTTTCAATTTCAACACGAAATGCTCAGCATGTACTTCAGGACAGGATCAACTACTGTCGAACCTAGTTCCCACCTCAAGTTTTTAGGATTTCACTTGATCATAAACTTCTGATTGAGAAAGCAAAATGTGGCAAATAACAATGCCTCTGAAGGGTACGGTTCTTGTCAGCCTAGGCTAATCGCGCATGTGTAACAGTGATAACAAATAACATCAGGTTAAATCTCACATCACTCCGGAGCTGCCTCCCTCCTGAAGATGATGCCAGATTATCTCGCTCCTGAGGGGGCTAATCTCTCCAACTGAGGTATTCTTTAGGGCACCAATGTTATTCATAAACAAATGTTTTGTGGTAGCTTGCTTGGTCTGATACTCATTCGTCCACGTACTGGGTATATAATAAAACATTTAATTTGCTGTCAAATGCTTGCTTCCTCTGTCCTTGTGAGAATATAAATGGCATTTGCTTGATTTGTCATACTGTCTCACGTGTCCTTCTAAAAACCCAGTGAGGTTAGAAATAAAATTGATTTTAACAATAGGCGAGAAAAAACAATGTCAAGTATTAAATGCTTTTGTGCAATGTTACTCCATTGCACACTGGGACTTTCAGAGACAGGCAAGTTGTGAAAAGGTGTGGAAGAAATAAGGAGAGAGGAGGTAAGCATTAGGTGGCTTGAAATCAGAACACAAAGTGCATTGCAGTTTGTTGCGTATGGGCATCGTTGCCGCTGACCAGTCAGGCTGCCCATGCTGACCCCTGTACTGCCGAAAGCGCCTACAATGGGCAGGTGAGCATGAGAACTGAACCATGGAGCAATGGAAAAATGTGGCCTGAAGAATCCCTTTTCTTTTTACATCAAGCAGATTGCCGGGTGCAAGTGTGTCGCTTACCTGGAGGACACATGGCACCAGGATGCACTATGGGAAGGAGGCGAGGCGGCCGAGGCAGTGTGATGCTTTAGGTAATGTTCTGCTGGGAAACCATTCATGTGGATGTTACTCTGACAGGTACCACCTACCTAAGCATTGTTTTAGACCATGTGCACCCTTTCATGGCAACAGTATTCCCTGATGGCACTGGCCTCTTTTAGCAGGATAATGTGCCCTGCCACAGATCAATGTGCCCTGCCACAAACCACAAAAAATGGTTCAGGAATGGTATGAGGAACACAACAATTTCAACGTGTTAACTTGGCCTCCAAATTCCCCAGATCTCAATTCAATCGAGTGTCTGTGGGATGTGCTGGACAAACAAGTCAGATCCATGGAGGCCCCACCCCGCAACTTACAGGACTTAAAGGATCTGCTGCTAACGTCTTGGTGCCAGATACCCAAGCACTCCTTCAGAGGTCTAGTGGAGTCTATGCCTTGACGGGTCAGGGCTGTTTTGGCGGCAAAAGGGACCTACACAATTTTAGGCAGATGGTCATAATGTTATGGCTGATCATTGTATATGCCCTATGAAAACGTACTAAACACTGTTATTTATAGTTTTCATTTACAAGGAATGTTCAGAATGGCTATAAATAATAGTTTGCTGAAGCACAAATAGACCTTGCTTCTAGACACCTGACACACAAAATATGTAGTGTCCTGTGTAATGTGTCATTTAGAATTATGTTTTTGCTGGTTTGAGTTATGATCAAATTGTGCCTATCTAGACTTTGATTTTGTTACTATAATGAGACGCTTTATGAAAATCATAAATACAAATCAAACCATTTGGATCCCTGATAGCACACAATCCCCCCTTTTTTTACCAAAATAAGCACTTAGGTTGGAACTATGATGATATCACGATTCAAAAGAGCAATTTTACGTGGAATTCTGAAGGTTAGATTGTTTGGTTTTTGGCACTTCAACGTTTCAAAGCACATCGTTAAGTGTGTTTACATGATAAGCAGTGGTTGACGTAGGCCAGCGTGTGTGTGTGCTCTATGTTGTTTATCACTGTTGTATGAATGAGGTGTTTCCAGCTTGCCGGGTGCCTTTTCTGACATTTCTGAAGCATATCACCATCAGTAATAGAAACATACATCAATACATTGAACATACAATAATCATGAATGTATACACCATGGCATAGGATTTCAGACATTGGCAGACTGTAAGCTACGTGTTGCATTAATAGACAAGAAGTTATTTGAAAGGATGGTTATGATATTATTGATAATTCCCAGGATAGTCACTCTTCATAGGAGTTGTCTCTCATGGTTTGTCTCTCTCTCTCTCTCTGCTTCTCTCTCTACAGTACTTCTCCCACTCTGCTTCTCACTCTTTATCTCTCTGCTTCTTTTAATCTCTCTGTGTTCTCTTAGTACCTCTCTGTACATCCTTTACTCTCTTTCTGTTGGTACTATGTACGATGTGTACTTTAATTGGCTTTATTTTACGTAACCTTTGTGCACTGTATTGATTACTTGATTATGCCTCACATTTAATATTTCATCAATCACAAAGGATTAAAGCAATTGTATCTTGCCACGCTGCACCATTGACCAGAACCGAGTTCAAACAGGCAGCCCGATTAGGATACTCCTCCATTAATTGGGCTTCAGAAACTCAGAAAAATACCTGACATATAAAGTTCTCATACATTTGGTCAAAACACCAATTAGTGGGAAAAAGATTAAGGTGCCTGCATTCTTACCCTAGCAGTACTCCGTGAATTATGAGTCTGTGATCCTTCTATGAGATAGTGATTTCCCTATTTAAGAGCTCCACAAGGTCAAAGCAGTTGATTTACATAATGTAACTGTTTAAAGGCGGGATGGAGGTGGGTTCGGCTTTCTGAGACAGCGGATCTCTTTTCGTTGCATTCCACCCACAGAGGATATACAGTGGGGAGAACAAGTATTTGATACACTGCCGATTTTGCAGGTTTTCCCACTTACAAAGCATGCATAATTTTTATCATAGGTACTCTTCAACTGTGAGTGACGGAATCTAAAACAAAAATCCAGAAAATCACATTGTATGATTTTTAAGAAATTTATTAGCATTGTATTGCATGACGTAAGTATTTGATACATCAGAAAAGCAGAACTTAATATTTGGTACAGAAATCTTTTTTTGCAATTACAGAGCTCATACGTTTCCTGTAGTTCTTGACCAGGTTTGCACACACTGCAGCAGGGATTTTGGCCCACTCCCCCATACAGACCTTCTCCAGATCCTTCAGGTTTCGGGGCTGTCGCTGGGCAATACAGACTTTCAGCTCCCTCCAAAGATTTTTTATTGGGTTCAGGTCTGGAGACTGGCTAGCCCACTCCATGACCTTAAGATGCTTCTCACTGAGCCACTCCTTAGTTGCCCTGGCTGTGTGTTTCGGGTCGTTGTTATGCTGGAAGACCCAGCCACGACCCATCTTCAATGCTCTTACTGAGGGAAGGAGGTTGTTGGCCAAGATCCCGCGATACATGGCCCCATCCATCCTCCCCTCAGTGAGTGCAGTCGTCCTGTCCCCTTTGCAGAAAAGCATCCCCAAAGAATGATGTTTCCACCTCCATGCTTCACGGTTGGGATGGTTCTTGGGGTTGTACTCATCCTTCTTCTTCCTCCAAACACGGCGAGTGGAGTTTAGACCAAAATTTTTTGTCTCATAAGACCACATGACTTTCTCCCATTCCTGGTCTGACGGGCCTGGACATGCGCTGGCTTGAGCAGGGGGACCTTGCGTGCGCTGCAGGATTTTAATCCATGACAGCGTAGTGTGTTACTAATGGTTTTCTGCTGTGTAGTTCTGGGCTGATTCCTCACCTTCCTCATGATCATTGATGGCCCACGAGGTGAGATCTTGCATGGAGCCCCAGACCAAGGGAGATTGACTGTCATCTTGAACTTCTTCCATTTTCGAATAATTGCGCCAACAGTTGTTGCCTTCTCACCAAGCTGCTTGCCTATTGTCCTGTAGCCCATCCCAGCCTTGTGCAGGTCTACAATTGTATCCCTGATGTCCTAACACAGCTCTCTGATCTTGGCCATTGTGGAGAGGTTGGAGTCTGTTTGATTGAGTGTGTGGACAGGTGTCTTTTATACAGGTAACGAGTTCAAACAGGTGCAGTTAATACAGGTAATGAGTGGGGAACAGGAGGGCTTCTTAAAGAAAACCTAACAGGTCTGTGAGAGAGAGAATTCTTACTGGTTGGTAGATGATCAAATACTTATGTCATGTAATGAAATGCTAATTAATTCTTTAAATGTGATTTTCTGGATTTTTTTTTTAGTGTACCTATGATAAAAATTACAGACCTCTACATGCTTTGTAGGAAAGTAGGAAAACCTGCAAAATCTGCAGTGTATCAAATACTTGTTCTCCCCACTGTATCAAGCAGGCATGCCAGTCACCTTCTTTACTAACTGCTAAGCAAGAGGGTCCAAGGTACTTTTTAACTGTAACTAGTGAGCTGATGTGTATAATCTAGCTAGTTAGCTACAGTACAGTCTGGCAAGTGTGATATATTTTTTTATGATATTTGGCCTCAGAAGCAGACATGTCAATTTATGAAATGCAATTGTTATAGCTAGAACAGCAAGAGCTAGAACTGATTTTACTTATTAAAAGAAGAGAAAAAAAAAACATCTGAGAGAAAGGGAGATTTGTCTATTGTCTAGCCTATGTGAAGACAAAAATACTTATTTAATATTTTTGAATTCCAGTTGCAACTTGCTTCAGTGCATTACTCCCTTGCATGAGAGAACTCTTTTGCTCATAGCTTGCCCATAGATGAGGAGAAAGCAGCAAAGCCAGCACAAAACTAGGACTCTCAACAGTTAGAGCAATCATCATGGACGTGCGCGAGGCTATCTGGTATGTGCCGAAGGAGTATTTTGTCGCTCATCCCTCAGTGGAAAAATGGAACAGAATTGTTGGAGAGTGCTTGTTGGAGATGGCATTTCCTCTGATTGGAAACCTGATGTGACCACATGCAGGTAAAATATGCTAAAGGCCTAAAGTGACTGCACATATAATGTGAAAATTACATCAGTATCAGATGTGTCATCAGACATAATTACATGTCTCAAAAAAGTGACCCAAGTGTACACAGTCATTACAGTCCCAGTGTCAAAAACCCCTTACAGGCTCTGGGAGATCTGAGGGGGTTTCACAGGTGTCTGCAATGTAGTAATAGCTCCATCCTGCCCTCTGATGCAAGGCAGAAGTTTCACTATGATCATTTATTATTGTAATACACAAATCAAATTTCCAATATCATAGCCTTGGTGTTCTGTTAAATAACGGAAACACTTGTTTTATTCAAACGTTCTTATGATGGCGGCAAGGAAACCCTTGCCATTCTACAACTAGAATAATTTCCGAATTGCTTTGGGATCCTCGCTGCTTGCTGGTGGATCTTGGTTTGAGCCCTTGGGGTTGTGGCAGAAAAAGCGGTAAGCATTGCTCATAAACTTCTAAAACCAGTCTGTAAGTACATTTGGCCATTGGAAAAAGCTACTGCATTTGATTGAACTGAGGTTTAGGACATAAGAAGACTGAACATAAGCTCTGATTTGAAAGGAGAGTACTGGTTGAGAGGGACTGAGGAAAGGCAAGACATTTTGTGTCAAGTGTTTTGTGGTGGGGCATAGATGTCCTGTCTGGACTGAAGGACGAAGGACCGCATGGCCCAGCATTACTCACAACGTGTGTACCCCAGGAAAAAAAACTCCCTGGAAACACAGTGACTTCTGACACTGGTTCCACAGTAAATTGCTCACCATGACGTATGGATAAAAAGCTGTCTGTTTTCGTATACAGCCATACAAGGACATAAATTCATGCACACACACACACAAATACATCCACACCCACACAGTACAAACACTGTGCACACACTTTTTCTTTATCTATTTTTGGGCAAAAGAAAATACTTTGATCATAGCGGGCACCAATGAGGCTGATAAAGAACAGTTAATAAGGTGAACATTTTCCACAGGCTGGATGGCAATAACAAATATTTGAATGAAAATAAAGACACACTCTTCTTGTTAATCCATGTTTGCCTGTCCTTCTCTCTCTCTTTCCTACTCAGCGTCAACGGATGTGCTGCTCACAAAGGGATGCTGGATTCCATCTGTCTCGCAGCCTGTTCCGTCATGAAAATCTTCTCTGAGGCAGATCCGCCACAAAAACAGAAATAAATTGGTTGACTAAATGACGGCAGCAGAGCTAACATGCCAACTCTGAAGTCACCAAACTAAAAAAGGCAAGAGTTACGGTTTATGGCCAGGGTTTACGGTAATCTAACCTCAGTCAAATGTCCTCTATGAGCAAGTAGCCTGCTTGAAATGTAACCTGCGTCCTTAACCTTGAGGCAACCAATCACTTGAGGCAACCAATCACATTATTTCTGCCTTAGGGGCAGGTCTGCCTCCAGAACAAGATTAATGGCGATAAACAACAACACGCATCTGCCTCTCCCACCGTCTCCATCCCCTCCTTACCATCAATCCCCCACTCACCGTCAAAGGCCTTGTACTGTCCGTTCAGGGAGGCTTGCAGGGCTCGTCCGGCATCTCTTATCAGGCCCTCCATCTCTGTGCGACTCAGATTGGATAGGCTGTCCTCCATGACACTGGTGCAACACGTGTATCCCTGAGGACAGATTCGCAGGTGCTCTCCTGGGGAGGGAAAGGGGGGAGAGGGTCAGTTAGCACTACCATACTTGAGGGCCCATTGAGAGAAACAAGTGTTATTAGAAGACATTGTAATTAGAAAAGTAACATATAGTACATGTTTCTATTCTAATTAGCAAAGGGAATCTGTCATGCCAACAGAGCATCCGAAAAAAAATCCCAAAAGAGATATTAGAATTTTTCAGAGAGGCAGACTTTATAGAAAACAGGGAATACAATGCTAGTAATGCAGTGCTCAACGTTGAGGCATTTTGTGTATCACTGACCAGTATTTGATCTACTACGCTAGAGTAGCTAAAGCTACTGCCCACATTATTTTCTTCATATGTTTAAAAATGCATCCTACCAATGAACGTGCTATAGATAGATATAGGAAGTGTGATTTCTTTGGAATCAAGTCCTTTCACAGACTATAACACAAAGACTTGTCAGAATAACTTTGCAATGGGATGCAAGTTATACTGAGTGTGATGGTTTAGCAAGAACATGAAATAAAGGACTGACCACTTTTTCATAGTACAATATATTAAAGTACTATTAAATGAATTCAGTCCTGCTGGTTTTAATTCTGTAGCTTGTTTTTCTTAACAACTCTATCTAAACGGCTGGGACAGCTTGGCTACGTGAAGATAGATTTGCATGCACATGGTTTACAGTCTAAACTGGGGCAGAGCCGGCCGGTCTGCCCAGACTCTTCTGCAACTCACCATCGGATGTGACCTGTGTGTGGCGCAAATTAACCCTTACAAAACAGAAATTCTTTGAATATCTAGAGCTGCTAATATGCATATGTTGTTAACATATTCTACCTGTTTTAGGTAAACATTGCCTTGAAGTTGTTCAAGCAAATTATGAGTTCAGCTACTAGTCACCTATGGTTGGGCCACAAAGTCGAGCCACGAATCTTGAAAAATGCGACTCAAGTACTGCAAAACATTTCAGAGGCAACATGGAACTCTTTCCCTACAGACACGTCCCATAGCTACTGCAGTGTAAATACAAAGTATTGCTTAATTGCTATTGTAGACACATCTGTTTTCAATATACCACAAAGCTTTATGAGCATGACACTTTTTTGTTCCAAGTGTAAATAGAAATTTGTATTTACATATTTAATTTACATATTAAATTGAAGTATTGTTCTGTCAATTGTTGTAGTGTAAATAGTCTGTGTGTTACATGAACACATACAAAGGGCACAGCCCTTACAAATCCCTGTATTTTACAGCTTAAACTACAGAACAAGATTCTATTTTTATGTTTCAAACTGTCCACCCTAACCCATAATCTCCATCTGTCAGTGTCTCATTGAAGAGGCTCTAAGTTGCACTGTGATACATGGATGGATGACAGAAATCACTGAAGCAATGAACAGCATGCAGAATACTAAAATCATGGCCTATATCCAGGAAATATGCACACATATTAGTCCAAGTTTCAACATTTCAACATTTGGCTGGTGTACTGAACTTCTTACATATATGACAGCGCCTAAACAATGCAGTCAGCTAATTAGTGTGAAAATCTAATATAAATCTAATATAAATTCACACAAGTACAATGGGTTACGTTTGCAAATTAGAAATGAAAAAATATTGCTAATCAATAATACAAGCTGGATTCTGTATACTGGTCTATTAGTAAAATGCCAAAATCCAAAGGTAAACAGGAAATAACATGCATATGAAATGGGACGAATGTTCAGCACCAGTGTCCACAATGCATGTGAGAAAGCAGCATGGATTGAATGTGTCTACTGTATGTGTGTGTCTGAAATAGCTGGAGTGTGTATTTTGTGTTAATGTGTGAAAGGGCCCAAGGTGTGGATCAGAGTGAAGGGCAGATAGGCAGTTAGTTTAACAGTCCGATGGCCCAGGGGTAGGTTGCTTTTTATCAGTCTATCTGTGGTGGATGTAGCTAATGCTCCTGAATCGTCTGTGTCTGCTAGATCGTAACAGTGCAAACAGCCCATGGCTCGGGTGTCTGAGGCCCAGTATCAGTCTTCTGACCTTTCCACAGCAGCATTAGGAATAAACGCCCTTGAGGGTAGGCAATGTGCCCCAAGTGATTGGCTGTCCACAACACCCACCAAAAAAACATACTGTCACTGGTGGAGCAGGATACAGTACTCACAAAAATAAAAATGTCAACCGGGAGACCTTTCTGTATTTTCTTTGTATATTGACAGGACAGTTAGGAGTATATGCAATGGAGCGGGATACAGAGAAGATGGCCGAGGCTGGGGCTTGACCCATGTCACCATGGTGCATGGGGGGTTCTGACCATTTGATGGTCCAGGGTGACGAGTACGTTGCTCTTCATTATGTAGTTTGCACAACCTGGCAGTAGTCCTTCAGTTCAATCCCCTTGGCCTGTTTAGGGACTAGAACATTGGAGGGGACAACGTCTGGGAAAAGGTAGACCATAATCGCTACAGCTAGTCGATCGGGGCCAGACATCGAGGCAAGTTTATTTGTATGGCACATTTCATACACAGGGCAATTCAAAATGCTTTACATTAGAACAAATTATAGAAATAATAGAAATTGTACATAAAAGACAGCATACAAATAAAAACAATCCCATTTAAGATAGCTGAAAGATTATTTAAGATTAATAAAAGGCGTACATTTAAAGTGGTCAGTGTTGGAGCAAGTCGAAGATTAGACTGAGGACGCGACTAGGGAGGATGTTTGAGCTAGCAGCCTTAGCAAAGGTTAACACAATTGAAAGTCCAACTTGAAAGGCCGGAGCTCTCGCTGAGGGTTCAGTGTTGCTTTCCTCAATGTCAGAAGGTGTTTAGTTTGTTTGGGACTGAGGCATCGGTTTCATTGATGAGTCTGGATTTCCAGTTACAATCCATTAGGGTCTGAGGTCCCTGCCGCATCCCTCTCATGTCTGACACAGTATTTACACCTGCCCCTCCAGAAACATCTTAGTCAACAGTAAGGACCACAATTGCTTTTACTGCCTTCACCTCACCCTCTTCTGAATCCTCAACCGGTTTTATCCACATGAATACATAGCCTGTGTTTCTGAATAGCAAAAAAAAAAAAAAAAAACCTGGTGAGTGATTTCAACAAACATTTGCAAAATGTATTAAGCCTATTGACATAGCTTAAGACCCAGACTAAACATTGCATATGCCAGTACTGTCAGATGTGTGATGTTCTAATATTTGTATTTATTCTGTCATACATAGGTGTGGTGGGGGGGAATCCAATGTTTGTACATTTAAATTCCTACTGACAGCCTGATTGATAATTCACAATTGACTGCCTGTCTGTATGGCATGTTTCAAATGTTTCATGCTGAACAAATAACTGCATTTAGGCTGACCCCCCCAGAATAAAAGAACATGCCATTCTTACATTGACTGTTGTGTCTTGCTTAGGTTTGCTACAGACTACCTTGACCACAAAGAAGTAGCCAAATACTGTAACTCAAACTGTCTCACATACAAGAGGCAAAAAAGTCAAAAAGGGAATGGCAAGGAGCAGCATCTCTGACACTCTGAACGGAAAGCATCCAATTGGTGAATCCAGCACATTCACCAATTGGATGAGCTAAGGTCCCTTAAATAATATTTAAAAAGGGAATTAGAATCCAGAAAGTAGTTTTTCTTTGTGTAAGTCAAGAACGGGTGGGGTATGGATATATCGCACCAAGCTTCAGAGGCATTTCAGGAAGTCAGCCCAATGCAACTTTAATGGAGACTCCTACAGAAATGAATGTATGGATGGGAGAAGGTCGGGTAAACATATCAACCAGGATGTGTTGTCAGAAGAACTTTCACTTCAGCCTTGAGCTGATCAAAGGATTGTTTTTCACATATGGACTTATATATTACATGAGTTGTATTTGGCCTCAGGCAAGGCACGTCATGCATTTAGAACGCCTCACAGGGTGAGGTGATGGTGCGCAGTCATCAATGAAAAAGAAAGAGAATACTTTAAAGATTGGAGGAACATTATGAACATCATCATATCTACCCACTCGCTCACTGACTACACCTACTTTCAGATAAAGCATACTAACGTCCTTTTAATGTTTAACTACATTCCCCTTCTTAAGAGGCTGACACATATCACTCTCTCTCTCAATCTCTCTCTCTCTCTTTTTTTCTGATCACTCTAGCTGTGCAAATATATGACAGTGTAGGCTGTAAATAACATTGGCATTTCTATTCAGATCATATTGCTGCTCTTTCTCTAAGGAAGAGCAAACCAACACCGAAATAACTGGAAATCTTCTTCAGTGGCCTGTTCAGAAGGGAAGATACTGGGACTTAGAAAGCAGCACACAGATCAATACATTTTCTATTTCACATTGATTCTCTGTTTCACAACTGTCAATACGACATGGTCAACACAAACCAAGTGCAATTGTAGTGATTTTTTCTGGCCTTCCGATATTGTCCATTTAGGATGCACACAGTGTTTCTTTGGAAAGATATGCGTCCGTGTTAGGCCACTGAGGTGACCAACTGGAACCACAGCCTCACAGTTTCACCCAGCCAATATATTGATCCGATGCACAGGAACTCAAGTTACAGCCTTTTCGCCCTCGTAGCCATGGTGGACAAGACAACAACGTACATGCGAGTGTTTGGACTTGCATGTGTGTGTGTGTGTGTGTGTGCGGGGGGGGGGGGGGGTCATTTGTGCATGCATGCTTGTGTGTTTGTGTCTGGTGCGTGTGACTTCACTTGTCCACGATTGCCTGTCCACGTGTGGTAAAGTCAGTTGTGTGGCGCGTTGAGATGTGAGATTCCTCCACTTATATTTGTACCTTCACCATTATATAGACATGCTTTTCCAGGGTGAATTACGGGGGCATTAGCGGGTTAACTAGGTTGCTTAAGGATGTGCCCAGACAGAGCCTCTGAATCAAGCTTTTCAGGTCTTTTGCCAATCGGTGAATGAACATAGGTTAGAGACTACTGTGGGATATTACTGTCTAAGTGGAATATTAATGTCATTTCTCAGTGTGTGTGTGTGTGTGTGTGTGTGTGTGTGTGTGTCTTTGTGTGTGTTTTGTGTAAATGGTGCTAGAGTGTCTAATCTATAGTCTGGTTGCGTCAACTAGCTGTGCATTTCTAAATCAAAGGACAGGGAACAAGAACAGCATGCATACGCTGCGTACACACAGACTCACACTCTCATCTCCTCGGTCTCTCATCTCACCCTACAGCTGCGGTACGTGCAAGAGGGAAGAGGGCTGGGAGGGTTCGGGGGACTTGCCCGGTCATCTTCAATCTGCCTCTGGGCCAATCTTTGTTTATACCTGCCCGGGCCAGTCTTTGCCAGGGTTAGAGCGCCCACAGACTTCTGCCTGCTGGCTGAAGGACATCTGAGCTAAGTGAGTTGGCACACACACACCTCCTAAACCTCCACCTTGGACAGCTCATCTGTAACAGCATCATTTTTTCCAGTTCGTTTGTCTCTGTGTAGGATTACAAACAGAACAGGCTTACCCATTACATTCGTAAACTCTGAAGTATGTGTGTGCGTGTGTGTGTGTGTGGTCGAGCAAGCCAAATCACTTTCAATCAGACAGCGGAGCAGATTGAGGGAGCATCGTTCCTCAACAGTGCCCTCCGTCCACTCCTCGGCAGTCATCGCTCGTGCTCCATTTCCCAGAGGACACTGGGGCAATCACAACATTCTGTTGCTGCAGAAACACCCATATATATTTTATTACTCTACAAAAGCACATTATTGTTTCATAGAGTTGTATTACCTTCCCGTCTTTAGGAGGCTTCAATAGTGTACCATGTGATTATATTATTTTGGGGACATTATTACCTTTCAAAGGGCCTTTGGGAGGTATTCTTAGTGCATTCTGTTAGTGGGATTACACTGAGAGAATCAGGAGAGATCTATATATACAGCATGGCTTTAGTTCGAAGGAAGCTGAGCTTATCAGTTAAATATTTTACAGTGTTGGTTTGGGTGCCAGCCATGCATAATATCTATGTTCCGACTGAAGTAACAACAAACAAACGTGCACGAACACACACACGCACACACACGACCTGAGCTGACACATCCCAGCTAGCAACACACCAACTCACACACCTGGTAATCTGGGCGAAGGGCGCATGACGGTGCATGAGTTGGAGAGAAGGGGACGTTATAAAGCCTATAACACCCAAAATGTGTCCATTCACCACCACTCACACACACACCCACACACATATAGATTCACTAAACACTGAGGAATTCTCAGGCCATTCATTTATCACCGGCCACCAGAGAGAAAACGAGGAGGAAGACTCAGATTAAGAGGAAATCGGGGGAAGCTAAATAAGATAACACACACTCCTATAAACCCCCTGGCTAGAAATATAGACTGGGTTTTCAAAGAATGGGAGGATGTGGGAAGAAAAGAAAGAGAAAATAAAGACAGACTCTGGGCTTCATCGTTGAATTCCCTCCATTATTGGTCTAGACGGCCACTGCAGCGATTACCACAGCATTGAAGAAAGGAAGAGAAAAAAGATAACGGAAGAGACACGACAGTACCAAAAATAAAATTCACAATTATTTAAAAGAACCACAGTTTAAGCGGGTCGCCCAAGGACATTTATATCTACCATAATACCTGCCAGTGTAGAATACTTCAATGTTGAACCAATGGCACTTGTATACAATGGCTTTCTTTGGAATATGTGAAGCTGAAGTAGCCTAGAAAGCGTGGCATTGGCCCTAGCTTTGGAAATGGGTGTCCTATCTTGATAAACAGTGTGCTAGACATATTCTTCAGTGATCCATACAGAGAGTACTGTGTCTTAATTAGAAGCAGTTGCTACAGCAGAAACAATAATTAGAAAGAAATACAATGATGGGAACACATAACCAAAGACCAATCCTTGTTTTAGGATAGTAGCTAAGATTACCATTCTGTATTTCTGTAACTTCAAAATGTTTTGGTGGGACTGTTAGCTGGATTTTTATGGAAACATTTGAAATCAGAGAATCCTCTCAGATTCTCAATACCCTTTAAAATTGATGGGTTTTAAGTGCATATATAAGAACACCTGAATATGCAGAATCTATAATGGTCAACAGAAGGTGCATTGTCAAAAGTAAAAGCAACACCCTCCCTCTTTTCCATTGGCATCACTACGACATGCAGTCACCTCACTTGAAAAACAATGGCGCAAGCAAAGTTGGGAGTGAGCAAAATGCCTCTGTCATTTCTTGGCTTCTAAAACTCTACTCACTTTTTTAAAATATAAAAATGAAAGTAAAACTTGGGCAATGGCGAGTTGTCAGTTGGTTGAATGTGTTGTTGCTGTAATTCATCTGACTTCCACAAGGTGGGAACAAATTAGGCATATCTTCAACTTCAATATTACAGTGGTGTGTGTGTGTGTGTGTGTGTGTAGGTTTGTGTGTGCATTTTGTTCTGTTTCCCTTAAAATGATTACACTAATCCAGTGATCTGCGACAGAGTGTGTGCTGGCATGTACCACAGCTCGACAGATTGACGTTGGTACCAGGTGGATCTACCCAAATCTCCAGTGTCCTACAGAAACAGAGGATTAATGGAAAGCTACAGGGGTGGATCCTAAGTGTTTCTCGTGCCTTTAGGTCTTTCAATAATCCAATGACCTACCTAAAGGCTGTCTAATAATCTTGTGAATGTGAGGCAGGGAAAAGAAATACAACAAAAAAACTGTCCATCTCCATCAAGTGACTGATTTATAACACTAAGGATTCTGTAGAGATACAGTTCAGGGCTCGACAATAACAATGGCCCATGAAAAGTCACAGTAAAAAGTCAGGTCGAGAACCTGCGTGAAGTTGGCACCCCACCCACTTCAAAACTTCGGCAAAATAGGCTTAATGATTTGTGCTCTGTTTGTGCAGTTAAAATATTAGTTTGTCTTACTATACATTTTGAGATATTAAAGAATGTTTTATAAGTAATTCTGAGGTCACTCAGTCCCCCAACATGCTCCAAATTCTCAAAAAAATTGTGTTGTTTGTGCCAGTTTGTGCCGTTAAAAGTTCAATTTGAAAGGCTGATAAATTACAGCGTTTGAAAGGAGGAACATTAAAAATGTTAACATTGAGCCCTGCAAACTAGATATTTATTTATTCTGTTCACCATCTCTTCTTCTCCCTGTTTCTTTCTTTTTTTCTCTCTCTCTTTCTATTTCTTGTTATCTTCACTCCCTTATTCTCTCTCTCTCTCTTTCATACACACAAATATACAGCACACACACACTCTGCCAACTACTGCCAACACAGGCAATCATATCCCCTTCGTGCAAGCTACATCTGATCGTCAAGTTGGTAATGTAATGTGAACTACGGGTTGGCAACATAAATAGCTTTCCTAGATTCAGCGGCTAGGGCAGCGGGCCACAACACTTACTGCTGGGACTCGGCTGGGCTGGCTGACCGTCCACCTCCATACAGGGCACCAGGCACCCATGGATACACCATTTAATGGAACATATGACACACACACACATCCCTAAACCTTGCCAATGGGCTACAGCCTCCTTGAAGAGATTACATTTCCACAGGTCTCTCACACATTGCTGCTAGATAGCTGGATATCATTTGACTGTTTTGAGACACACATAAACATTTTTTTTTAATTGATTCTTTTAGATGCACAAAACAAATGTCCATTTTGTGAAATATCATTGGTCCCCTGATAATGTTTTATTTATCCAGGAAGTAAGTGTTACAGTCTTTCTCGATTTCAAAGATTATTTTAATGAAACTGGGAATCCATTATAACTATTGTAACCTAATAAACACAGCAG
Source organism: Esox lucius (assembly GCF_011004845.1). Taxonomy (NCBI): domain Eukaryota; kingdom Metazoa; phylum Chordata; class Actinopteri; order Esociformes; family Esocidae; genus Esox; species Esox lucius. The sequence goes on along the minus strand of NC_047571.1, from coordinate 4,863,943 downwards.
TGTTATTTTCTTTGCAAAACAGTTTTTTCTCCTTGAACTGTTAATGCTAATCACATTTTTGCCAAACAGTAAACACAACTCTTAAAACTGTAAATCTCAGTTGAGTAAATCACGTCAAACAAACATTTAATATTAAATTTCAACAGCTGATACAAACAACCCCTTGAATGTGTTGAAATGTGCACAACATTTCTTTCCACTATTATTCAATAAGCAATGAGTTCTTACTCATGCAAGAGGTCATTTATAAGCTGCTATTTGCAAGAATACATGTAAGGGGATGGGAAGAAGGTTTCAGATGTATGGTGGTGGAGTAGCTAAAAGTGGAAAACAAACAACTATAGCTACAGTATAGATGAAAGTTGTGCCGCACTTATTGACCATGTTGTCAATCATGGCCTTTCTTTGAGAGGGTCCCGGGGCAGTGGGTCCAGACAAATTTCAGCAGATCAACTGTTGGCTTTATTTAGCAACATCCACATAAGCCATATAGATGCTTGTTGTACAAAGATTTTTGGTCACACCTTTCAATCTTTCTCCCATACATGTTACTTACAGCTTCTTGATTGTACACTCATCTAAAGGATTATTAGGAACACCATACTAACACTGTGTTTGACCCCCTTTCGCCTTCAGAACTGCCTTAATTCTACGTGGCATTGATTCAACAAGGTGCTGAAAGCATTCTTTAGAAATGTTGGCCCATATTGATAGGATAGCATCTTGCAGTTGATGGAGATTTGTGGGATGCACATCCAGGGCACGAAGCTCCCGTTCCACCACATTCCAAAGATGCTCTATTGGATTGAGATCTGGTGACTGTGGGGGCCATTTCAGTACAGTGAACTCATTGTCATGTTCAAGAAACCAATTTGAAATGATTCGAGCTTTGTGACATGGTGCATTATCCTGCTGGAAGTAGCCATCAGAGGATGGGTACATGGTGGTCATAAAGGGATGGACATGGTCAGAAACAATGCTCAGGTAGGCCATGGCATTTAAACGATGCCCAATAGGCACTAAGGGGCCTAAAGTGTGCCAAGAACACATCCCCCACACCATTACACCACCACCACCAGCCTGCACAGTGGGAACAAGGCATGATGGATCCATGTTCTCATTCTGTTTAAGCCAAATTCTGACTCTACCATCTGAATGTCTCAACAGAAATCGAGACTCATCAGACCAGGTAACATTCTTCCAGTCTTCAACTGTCCAATTTTGGTGAGCTCGTGCAAATTGTGGCCTTTTTTTCCTATTTGTAGTGGAGATGAGTGGTACCCGGTGGGGTCTTCTGCTGTTGTAGCCCATCCGCCTCAAGGTTGTGCGTGTTGTGGCTTCACAAATGCTTTGCTGCATACCTCGGTTGTAACGAGTGGTTATTTCAGTCAAAGTTGCTCTTCTATCAGCTTGAATCAGTCGGCCCATTCTCCTCTGACCTCTAGCATCAACAAGGCATTTTCGCAAACAGGACTGACGTATACTGGATGTTTTTCCCTTTTCACACCATTCTTTGTAAACCCTAGAAATGGTTGTGCGTGAAAATCCCAGTAACTGAGCAGATTGTGAAATACTCAGACTGGCACCAACAACCATTCCACGCTCAAAATTGCTTAAATCACCTTTCTTTCCCATTCTGACATTCAGTTTGGAGTTAAGGAGATTGTCTTGATCAGGACCACACCCCTAAATGCATTGAAGTAACTGCCATGTGATTGGTTGATTAGATAATTGCATTAATGAGAAATTGAACAGGTGTTCAATCCTCTTTAACAATAGCTGACCACAAGGGGCATTTTATGGGACATATTATAATTACAGTATCAACAAATGACACATACATATAAAAGACGGTTAAAAATGCTACAATAGGGTACATATATATTCACAGTATATGATTGAAATAACATTTCATGAACTAACAAGTTGTATGCTTGATGCAAGTACTTGATTTTGTGTTTCTATTTCATGTTTTGATAGTCTTACTATTCCAATAGTGTTTCAGTTTGGGCCTGTTTGTTGACTGTTTTGAAAACATGAATTGTGCTTGGAAATACAGTAAAAAAGCAATTGAGAAAATATTACATTTGCTTGTCAAAATAAACATTTATTCAATAAAAGGTAACACAAATGTATTGTGTTTTCCAAAAGGTAATTGATATCTTGTGAGATGGCGGGAAGAAATGACATGAAGAAAGAAAACGTAGTTGGAAGCTGTCAGCATCTGATACTTAAAGGTCACTTCCTTGAGGTACAGACGTAAAACCAGTGAAGTGCATGCTAAGCATCTGCCCCCAAATGACAATAAATGATGTGTTGCAGCTAAGAAACCATTCTTGTAATCTCTACTGCTTGTTGCCTAACTGTAAGAATGGTCTAAGATCTATCTACTGTATGTACCCTCAATATTCCAGACAGCTCGTCCTCCAAACACTCCAGAACAGCTAAAACAGAGCATTACCCAGACAAAACACTTCATCTTCATCTTTGGCCGGCCCAAAATCTGGAAGCCACACACTGCATGCCCGTACGTGGCCGAGACTGCCAAAGGGACCGCTCTTTGCTGGCTCACAGCAAAGACGAGCAGACAGTATATCAGGAACATGATGAATTACAACGGGTTTTGTAATTAAGTTGCTGTTGCCTTCAGAAATGAACCTCGTCTCCAGACTCTAATGGCTGCTTCAACAGAGGAAAGCCGGCTGGTGGGCGAGATTATTCCCAAACATGCATGGCTGCCTTCCATGACAGGCGGGTGATAGACAGACACACACACGTTGAAGTGGCAATGTCACCCAATGAATAAGCAAAGAGTGTTTGAGAATGGGACTGTAAATACCACCATCAGTCGGCCACTGTCACAGATGAGTGTGTGCTTGCGTAGTCAGTGCGCACCTCAGACTTCTAAAGTCCTCCCACAATGTGTGACCCAGAACAGAACGGCATTTTAAAGGTGGGTGCTCTGTGAATAACCTGGTCTGATCCTGAATTTGGAGTGTAATGCACGGATGAGCAACAAGCATCTCATAGGCCAAACCTGTCCCTTAAGTGATTTTTATATACATGTATATGTTTATACTGCACATGTGAAGATAGGATGTACATTTTTGGTTAAAACATATCGTAAAATCACCAAAGATGTAGGAAAAAAGTTTGAGTGTTTCCACTGTGACTACATGTAATCATGTTCATGTTTTTTTGGGGCTTAGTTGTGGTTCATTTTCAGTGTGAAAAATCTAACAAAATTACTTTATGGTCAACTATACTGAAAACATTATTTGCTTAAGCCTACTGCTTCTCAACTGGGGAACTGATTTTTACCATACAGGAATGGGCCAATAAGAATATTATTTGCAAATATCCATAGAATATATTTATATAACAAAATCATCCGAAATTGAAAAGACTCACAAACATAAGTTGGATTATGAATGGAAAATGTATGAATTATATGATAATAAATACACATTCTATTTGTGTAATACAATTCCTGGATTTAAATCCAGGAATGAGAAGTATAAAATGAGGTATCATCAAAACTTTATAAAAATAATACAATAACACACAAAACTTGAGGAGAAACAAACAAATCATTATAAAAATGACTGGAGCATATTGGTGCCTATTCATATGAAAGGACAGTCTGTTTGAAATAATCGGCTGACTTATCAGTGCATCTTTACTTCAAAAGCAGCATTATTTGAAAATAGATGTGCTATCATCACTATTAATCAAATTTTATCAGCTTTCTAAAAGTCTTTATTAATAATATGTAATATGGAAATACTGAAAATAAAAAAGGGAATGTTGTTCCCTTTTTTACCAGATAGCATTTAGATAAAAAATTATAATCCAGATTATAAGGTTGTGATTTAAGCTAACTCAATTTGGGTCATGAGCAGGAGTGGACTGGGATAAAATATTGGCCCGGGAATCTGAGGTGTAATTGTTAAAGTAGTGTTAATTACTAAACATTTTAAAGAAATGTACAATGCTTTAACAATTACAATAATTTGACTTCACAAATATATTTTTATTATAATAATCCACCGTTAGTTTGCTATCGCACAAGTGAAATGCTTGAACATGCCGTCGTTGCAAGTTAATGCAACACAAAATGTTTGCTACTTATGACGGTAATTGCCTCCATTTCTGATAATGGGCTTGTGAAGTAGGCAAATCAACTACTAATCAGTAACTAATTTACATAATACTTTGGTTAGCTAGTTAGCACACACTCAATATTTACCAACAGAAGGAGAAAATATTGCTAGATTTTAAAATAACTTTATAGAGAACACACTAAAATGAATGGGAAGCTAGTGAGTTAAGCGCGATATCATGTGTGCTGTTTTCCCACCACTGTTGTAGGACTACATGACGTTGGTATGACAGGAAAATCACCCTTGGGCTGAGTCTGCCTATAGGTGTAATGAGAAGCATTGTCAGCCGCATTCTTAACAGGCCGTCGAAACATCTCCATTATGGTGCTGCACTTGACAGCATAAAGGTAGAAGAAACGCACACCTTAGTTGACGAGATACTTGGCTAAAGGGTACGAAATGGAGACAAAATGAATGAAAAAGCTGCACACTCATCAGGGTACCCTGATGAAGACAGTGTCTGTCCAAACGTTGGTCTTATTAAAACATTTTTTTATATGCATTTGAGTTTAAAGTGTGCAGCTTTTTCATTCATTTTGCTGCACTTAAATTATTTGCTTAATATATTGACCAATCCCGTTTTCTGATCATCCTAGGAAACTGTGTACATAATGAGCGGCTGCTGGGCAGCTCACGTAAGTTGGGTTGGCACAGACCACCGGGAAAAGTCCCAAAACTCCCGATAGCCCCTCCACCCCGGTCATGTGGCTAACAAAGTTAAGAACCAAGTGATTCTAACAAGTTTTCTAAACATTGCAAGATCTAGTCATAACACAGAGCAGGGGGAAAAATACAAAAAGAGGTCACCACACATTTATTATCATTACATTTCAGATGACCCAAGCAGAAGAAAACGGCACTTTCCAAACTCATGCCACAATGTCACTAAAACAGCTTGATTAGCCACCCTCTCAAACTTAGCCCCTATGTCAACACAGGCCTGGGTCATTAACAAGACTGAGCCAGTGTGTCTTTGTGTGCGTGTAGTGACTCATAACGGATTCCGTCTGTCTCGGGTCATTTAAAAAGCAAGACAACAACAGTCTGTGGTGACCTCATTTCTGTTTTTCTCATGCTGTATGCCGGTTGGTTTTTAGACAGTATGACTCACAGGTTGAGACAATTCAGATTGAACACCACTGGCACGTGATGGGAGGCTCACTTAACCCCTGACCCCTCTGACAGCCTATTAAAGAGAGTAGAGAAGCAATTACAAAGTTTTGGCTTGAAGCAACCTATGACAAAAGAAGAAACAGTGGGTATAGAAAGTCACCACCCCCTTTCAAAATGTCAGCCTTTTGTTGCCTTACAGACAGAAATTAAAGCACTTTTTCTGTCTTTATTAGCACACAGTATAGGACCCCGCTGCTTAGTAGTGCAATTCATATCAAAGAAAGGAACAAGTCAGGGGAGGATATAAATAGATTTCAAAGGCTTTGTCTATCCCTTAGATCACAGTTAATTATTAAGAAGTGGAAGGTGTATGGCCCCACCCAGACCTTCCATTGGAGACTGAATAGAGAGGCTACCAAGAAGCCAATGGCAACTTTGAAAACTGGTAAACATGTGGATGTGACAACAATATCACAAGGCCCTCTCAAATCAATATCACAAGGGCTCCTGAATATCACAAGGGCTCCTCTATGGGAGGGTGGCAAGAAACAAAATCCTCCTAATAAAAGGCAACATCAAGTCTAATTTTGTCGATTTAAAAGGTGCCAGGTCAGATGACACCAAAACGATAAACAATGAACAATAAATGATACGCAAAACAATATGCCTGGTGAAAATCCAATACATCTTTCCACCCAAAGAACACATGCCTGCAGTAAAGCACAGTGGTGGCAGCATCCTGTTGTCTGGGTGTTTCTCTTCAGCAGGGGATGAAGTCAGGATAGAAGGGAACACGGACAGTGTAAAATACTGACAGATTCTTCAGGAGAAACTGCAGTCCTCTGTCAGGAAGTTGAGAATGGTTCACATGTCAAGATGACAATGACCCAATACAACCATAAGATGGCTGAAGGACTAGAAGGTGAATTATTAGGGTGGCCTGGTCAGAGCCCCGACCTAAATCCCATGGAGAATCCGTGGATTGACTTGAAGAGTGCAGTCCATAACCGGTCACCATGCAATTTGACCAAGCTTAAATAATTCTGCCAGGAAGAATGGGGATATACTGCATAGTCTAGGTGTACTAAGTTAACAGAGATTTATTTAAAGAGAAAATGGCTGTAATTCAAGAAAATGTTGGTTTCACCAAGTATAAACTCATTGGGGGGGTTCAATAATCCTAATAGGACATTTTACTTTTCAAATTGTAATTCAAGTTTTTTTATAAATCCACAAAAATATTGTGGATTACTGTGTGTAAATAAAGTTGAAAAAAGTACATAAGTGTTTTCATTTCAGACGTACCTAAAATATTTGAAGTTCAGGGATCTTGGGAATAATAAGACCAATCAATAAAACATGAGTATACTTTTGGTTTTGTTAAATATTTGTTTGTAGATTTCCAAATACAAATGACAAAAAGAGAAGTTTGAAGAAAAAGCTCTGTTAAAAAGAAGACTGTTTTGCTAATGGGAATGGGACCAAACATGGTGGCTCTCATGGATGGGTTTTGATGGATCCTTTGATTCTATTTTGACATGGACTGAAGTATTATTCTGGAGTGACTGTGATTTTTGGGTGGTGGTGTGTGAGTGTGTGCTTTGTATAGGTGTGTGTGTAGTGACTCATAACCAAGACAAGTTTGTCACAGATCATTACAAAAAGAAAGACAACAAATCTGTTAGGACTGCATTTCAGTTTTTTAAACAGAAATGCACTAGTTGTTTTTTAGACAGTATAACTCAAAGATTGACAAACTGCAGACTAAACAGTCTTGTCACGATGGGTGACTAACCTGACCCTTGACCTATCAGACAGTCAGTCTTAGAGCATCATAGAACAGAGAAGCCAAGGCATGTAGGAGGCCACATCCTGCCTATGCAAAAAGCAGGTTGAATGGTCCCTCTCATTTATAGTGAACACAGCAAATTAAGAGGAAGCACTTTTAAATTCAAGGGGGATAGCAGACGGGTGTTTAACTATCTATCTCAAGATCAGAGGGTTCCATGTTCAATCCCTGTGCTTGGTAAAGCATACTTTTAAATCTTTACCAAATTTGAACAATTAACTATTTGGAATGACTTAACCCCATCCCTAACGCTAACCATAAAATAACTCACCTAATGTAAATGAATACTTAATCTGAGCAGGGTGGCAGCTTGACTGAGAACATCTGAGAATATATTTTACAGACATGGGGCATCAATACAATTATGTGACAGATCAAAACAAATATAGGCGTCACTTTTTGAGTTTCAAAAGGGTTCTTGGAAGAGGGATGAAGTTTTACCAAAAACTATTTTGATGAGGAACACTTTATTGCAGGGTGATTTCGTGAATTTAACTCAAATGTAAGTACAGTGGTGAAAAGTATTGGCACACTTGCACTTGATTTAAATAACTTTGGTATCCACAAATGTATTTCTTTGGTTTGCAGTTTTGAACTCACTTGCAATGAACTGCCGACGCCTGCAATATGAAAATCGCTAATTCAACCAGTTTCATCAGAGAGAGGTCCTAATTCTCTGATTTATTTCACTTTATGTACTGCACTGCCCATGTAGAGAAGAAAGAACCTTTTTGAATTTTTGAGGAGGTCAGTAACAAATTTGTAGCCAAGAATGGACTGCGGGACTCCTGAAACATCAGTGTGCCTGTTTCTACCATACGTAATGTTATCAAGACATGGCTGCTAGAAAACCTTTCATAGAAGATCACAGCAAAGGGTTGTTGGAGTTGTGGAGATAGCCTCTTGATCAGCTGCCACACAGAATCAAGCTGACCTTCAACCTTCAGACACAAGCTACAACAGTTTCAACTGGCACCATTCATTACCAACTCAGTGAAAGGGGTATTATGGTAGGAGACCCATTACTGGGAGACATAATAAGCCCAAGTGCAATTTGCAAACATACACCTGTCAGATAAACCTGCCACAATCCCTCTGAGACAATCTCATGTGGATAGATGAGACCAACTTAGAGCTTTTTTGTAAAGGACACCATCTCTATGTTTACAGAAAACAAAAAAAATTAACACCCTTCCCACAAATAAAACATGGAGGGGGTTCAGTGATGTTTTGGGATTACTTTGCTGCATCTGGCACTGAGTGCCTTTAAAATATACATGGCATAGTGAAATCAGGAGTATACCAAGCAATTTTGGAATTTGAACCCAAAAAATAACCCAGAAATGAATTGACCAGCAATGATCTAAATCCTATTGAAAACCTTTGAAGAGATCTGAAAATAGCAGTTAAGAGGCACCCTTCATATCAGGGAGAACTGGAGCAGTTTGCACAAGAACTCTTTGTTTATCGTTTCAAAAACTCTGGTGAATCATTTATTACTACTTTGGACTATTTTTGGTTTACAGTTATTTTTAGAGTCAACTTATTTTGAAAAAAGGGCAAGTGTGCCAATACTTTTGGCATGACTATATGCATATTTATGTGTGTGTGTGTGTGTGTGTGTGTATGCATATGATTGGTGTGTATATATGTATATATAGCTCTGGAAAAAAGTAAGAGACCACTCCACCTATTTCATTCCTTTCCAAAATAGTTGAAAAGGCAAGTTTTGAGTGAGGAACAGAAGTGTTCAATTTGCAGTGAGCTGTATATACACACCGATCAGCAATAACATTATGACCACCTGCCTAGTATTGTGTAGGTCCCTCTTTTGCCGCCAAAACAGCCCTGAACCCATCGAGGCAAGGACTCCACTAGAACTTTTAAAGGTGTGCTGAACCATTTTTGCTTTGTGGCAGGGCACATTATTCTGCTGAAAGAGGCAAATGCCATCAGGGAATACCACTGCCATGAAAGGATGCACATGGTCCGCAACAATGCTTAGGTAGCTGGTACGTGTTAAAGTAACATCCACATGAATGGCAGGACCCAAGGTTTCCCAGAAGAACAACGTTTGCCCAAATCATCACACAGCCTCGGCCGGCTTGCCTCCTTCCCATAATGCATCCTGGTGCCATTTGTTCTCCAGGTAAGCGACACACACGCACCCTGCCATCCACGTGATGTAAAAGGAAACGTGATTCATCAGACCAGGCCACCTTCTTCCATTGCTCTGTGGTCCAGTTCTGATGCTCTCATGCCCATTGTTGGCGCTTTTGGCAGTGGACAGGGGTCAGCATGGGCACCCTGACTGGTCTGCGGCACTACATCCCCATACGCAACAAACTGCAATGTACTTTGTGTTCGGACACCTTTCTATCAGTTCCAGCATTAACCTTTTCAGCAATTTGAGCTACAGTAGCTCATCTGTTACATCGGACCACACGGACCAGCCTTCGCTTCCCACATGCACCCTGTCGCTAGATCACTGCTTTTCCTTCCTATGACCACTCTTGATAGGTACTGACTACTGCAGCCCGGGAACACCCCACAAGGGCTGCAATTCTGGAGATGCTCTGACCCAGTCGTCCAGCCATCACAATTTGGCCCTGGTCAAAGTTGCTCAGATCCTTATTCTTGCCGATATTTCCTGCTTCTAACACATCAACTTTGAGGAGAGAATGTTTACTTGCTGCAAGTTATATCCCACCCACTGACAGGTGCCATGATAACAAAATTATCAGTGTTATTCACTTCACCTGTCAGTGGCCATTATGTTATGGCTGATCAGTGTGTATATATATATTTATACACGGTATACAGTATCTGTGTTTTGGTTTACAACTTTTGAGTGCAATGTTTGCGATCATTAAGAATTTAGATTTATTGATTTCTAAGATGTTTGTTTCAGTTCAGATCATTTAAGTAGTTTCAGCGAACAATCTTTCCTACTGTGGCAATCATTGGATGTTACGGTGATGAACAATGCCACTTGTTTGATATCTTAATTCTAGTAGATTCCGACCAGTTTCAAGAAACCTTAAGTATTAGTATAACTACTCTTTCAAAGAATTGCCTTACCATTTGCATTAGCTATATAGGGTGAGTGGAAATGTTTGTAGAGACTTCTGTGGAAAGTATTTCGATTATTAAATTTTCATTTAAAGGGGGTTCTTTGCACAATGGGTCCTAGGTGGAACCCACTACAAATGTAAGCCACAAAAAAGTTCCCTCTAAGGCAGATCTATGCAAGATAAGGCCCCCGGGCCCCCTTGGTCATTCTATCTGGCCCACGATACATCCAAAAAATACCTAACCGGTTCCACAGAGGGCCGAGTGTCTGCAGGTTTTTGGTTTTTCCTATAAATTGGTTCCCAGTTCATACCTACACAACCAGGTGAGTGTAGAAACTAACCAATCAGTGACCTAATTAATCAATCAAGTACAAGGAGAGAGCAAAAACCTGCAGACACTCGGCCCTCCGTGGAACCGGTTTGACACCTGTGCCTTACGAGGTCCGCAGATTGCGTTACTTTATTTACTGTTGCATATTTTTTTACTTTCAAATTAAAAGTCCTGTGGCACTCCCAGTAATAAGTACAGCAGTATCATACTGTCTGTTTAAAATACCTTTAAGTTGATACAAGGTATTTGCGTTGCTATGATACGTAGGGACCAGCACCACAATCCATGCAATTGATGACAAGCGATCTACGGAAATGAGCCTAAGAAAAGTTGAAAACGAAAGCAGGGTATTTAAAAAACTATTGACAGGAAAATATTTATTTGCAGATGTCGCAGGTAAAGCAACTTGCTTAATTTGTTAAGCTAACGTCACAGTTTTTAAAGAGTACAATTTGAAGAGGCACTTCCAGAGCAAGCATGCAGCGAAATACAAAAACTGTCACCCAATGCTACAATTCAACAAGTCCAAGCGCAGATGCTGCCTCACTGATGAACATCTTGCAGCAGTACCGCACACTGCTTCAACAGAACCGCACACTGCTTCAACAGAACCGCACACTGCTTCAACAGTACCGCACACAGCTTCAACAGAGATGACTCGTGACTTCACTTCACTTGTCAATGCCCATACGAGGCTCTCCTGTTCATATTGAGTGAGTAGCCCTAAAAGTTGATTTATTGGGTCTGGGCTGCTGGAATCGCTGTCATTAAAAGCACGTAGTACAAAAAATATACTGTATGAAGTTAGATGACGGCAATTATACCAACATTTGCTTTGAGTGAAAATCTTCAGAAGTGATTTCATAGACTTGTGTCTGCCCTAGTAACTATTATACCCATATAACTGTTAAACACTATACCTTATGTAATGTAGCTTACTCTGTTGAGTTGAAAGTTACGTTTTAAGGCAAATGTGTGTTGCAACATTTCTGTTGAGTAATAACCCTAAAAAGGGATTTTTTAGGCCTTTGCCATAATAACAGCTGTTAACAGAATTTTTTTTTTTTAAAAATGTTAAAGTAAATAAAGTTATGAAAACAGTGTTGCATGGAAAATAAATATACATAAATATAATATGCAAGTTAACAGAGTTGGCTATGTTGTGTGTGTTTTTAGGCGTGTGGGTTAAAAAAGTAATTTGGCCCACGATGCTCTCTGGCATTTTCAGTGTGGCCCCCCAGTGAAAAATATTGCCCACCCCTGCTCAAAGGGCACAAACCCAATGGGGATGGTTTCCCATAGCAAATTTATTTTCTAAGAGTGTGGCAGAAAAATCACGTCTCTAGCATTAGGGTGTGTGTGTGTGTGTTATTGCTCAGTAAGACCTGTCTGGGAGACCAGAAAGGACACCTAGCCCTGCTCCGCTCCGGGTGAGCTGCAGGGCAACCAGATACAGTGCAGGCTGACAGGCCTGAGGAAGAGCTGTTGCTGCGGCTGTCAGGGCCTGTCAAAGCCCAAAGGCCTGGGCCTGAAGTTACACTTCACCCATGGCCAAGCCACGGGAAGGGGACACAGAGGCGAGAGGTTGGAGAAAAAAACAAGGGGTAAGAAAGGAAAAGAGAGTTGAGGGTGATTAGAAAGAGGGGGTGACATTTAGATTGGGGAAGAGAGGAAAGAGAGAGTTTAAAAAAGAGAAACATACAAACGAGAGGGAGGGAGGGCAAGGATGATTGTCAGGGGGTTGTCAGAGAGGTGCAGGCACAGCTGTTATCCGCCACAACTTTTCACGTCTCTGGACTCGCAATACCCTTTCACCCTGACCCCACTCAATCTCAATCCAGCCCTGCTAACCTCTTTGAAATAGGCCAAACATTTCCCACATGGCCTATAGGCGGAGGGGAAGATTTGGAAGGGTGAAAAGCGGAAGAGTCATGTAATTCGGTAATTTAACCTTTTAGGATATACTTAAAATATCTTAAATGGAGAAGAATAGTTTGTTATACCCATCGGAGCAATTGAAAAAGTACTGTATATTTATTAAATTGTTATCAATCAGTGTATCACTCACCTTAGAACTGATTTCATATTTTCATTCTCTCATGAACCACAGAAACGTCTGACATATTCATATGAATATGGAATAACCGCCATTCAATCATCATATTCATTCAAACAATTTCAGCAAGTTATAACTTGTCCCTTTGAGAGAACTGAGTAACAAAAGGGTTTCTAATAACATTTCCCATTGAAAGACAATTGACAAAGAAATTTTGCTAGTTGCAGTGCAGCTAGCATTATTTGAATGTCCTGCCACCTACTGTACACCCACCTGAGAATGGTGATGAGATTATCTAAGAATTTGGGAACAGATGTCAAGGGCAATTTCTGCAGACACTATCATCTGACAAATGACAACATTTTACAGGAAAGCAAGTAGGGTTGGCCAGTCTCCAGATATTCGCCAGCCCGTTCTTTTTTCATCCAACATTTACAGTATTATTGACATACACGCTTTTCAAAATAAAAAGGTTCATATTGCATTGGTGGGGATGTATGAAGGGAGTTGTCATTCCCAGCCCAAACTGACACAGCCTGACAGACCAGGCTGGGCCTTATATTCTGAAAATTGAGTCGGGCTGAGCCGAGCTTGTATCACAATGATTGAATCGTTAATAATTTAATAAATAGAACAATAATACAAATTTGCACTCTCTCCATTAGATGCAAGGAGGGCATGCAGTTAGAGGAGACTGAGACTGAAATGTTGCAGAAATGTTCACATTATAAAGTTTCCATGCTTGTCACGGGGTCAAGAGACTAAATGATCCCAGGGACACACCCCCTGAAAGAAATGGTGTTAGTGATTGTTGATCTATGATTTATGCTATGATAGTGTAATAATATCAATAAAATTGCTAAATTAATTATTTATTAATGTTAGACTCACTTTTTTTATTATTTTGGGAGCATTTAGTTCAACATTAAGTAAACTTGCTCTATATTTTATTGAGACAAACATTTTGGTACTCATGCCATTCAGCACCATGGTGCAATCTGGTGGCAAAGAAAATAAGTGCGTAAAGTCACTATATACTGACCCCACCATGCTCACTGCTCACGATTCTCACATGGTAAGGGATACAATTATTCTATGTTGCTTCCTGCTTATTCAACAAATATTTAAAATACAAGGCTATGTATTCTGCTGCTCGTGGATGGACGCCACTTAAACACATTGGAGCGTGCACCTACAAGTTTTTATTAGCTTGTATGCGCGGGCTTACGATAATGAGATAAAAAAAGAGGGGGGGTATGAAGCATGGTGCATTGTACGTATAGTACAGTATATAGTACAGTATTCATGTTTCTAGACATACAGAAGAGTAAAAAAACACAAAAATTGAATATATTTATTACAGGTCGGGTCAATAAAAACACGCCGTCGACCGATGTAACGTGAGTTTGAATAAATAAATAAATCATTATTAAAATAATACTCAAAATAAGCAACATAATTATAAAGCTCAGCATTATTAACAGTTAAATGTAGTTTTCAATTCTTTTCATGTCCTGGTTTCCACCATTTCTGTCTTAGTGTTTAACACTGGTGAAAACTGTTAACTTCTTCATTATGCACACACGGTAACAAAGTCATTGTCCTTTTTGTAATCAGGCTTTTTTTCGGGCCGGCTCTGTAACGAAGGAAAGTAGTTCTGTGACATCGGACTAGTCCAGGGCCTGGGCTTGAATATTCAGACCCAACTCAGACGTATGGTTGTTTTGCTAAATTCACTGCTAACTGCTGTAACAAGGAATTCAGTTACTGCCTGAATAGGCGCATCTAAATGACACAATGTAAATTTGACCCTCACAAAAAAGAGAGGAGTCTTGCTCCTCCATCAGCCAACATTTCTCAAAACATGTCCTGACGCGGCCTTGTCAACGTCAATCAACACCTGCTACTGATTCATAGGCATTTGACTAAGCACATCCTTCAGTTATATCCCCAAGACCTGGCAACTTACCAGTTCCAACTGAGTCAATTGAATAGTTCAAGGTGAGCACAATAAACCTAAAAGATGCCCTCACTCGTGTCCTCATGTGATTTCCATTTGAACAGGGTCCGATGAAAGTTCAGGAGGACTTATCACACGTCAAACATGGCCCAAAGCAGTAGAAGCATTGTTCTAATGAGGAGAACAATGGAGGACATGTTCATTTGGTCGAATTGTGCCAGACATACGTCAGTCATTGGCCACAGAGCAGATCAAAGCCCAGACAAAAACAAGTCTACACTTGTTGGCACGTCACTCTCTCTTTTCTAAGCTTCCAGTCCCTCTGGGTTGGAGACTGTTTGGGAATCTGGTGCTTTCAGGGAACAAGCAGTTCCTCACATGCCAGGAACCTGACATCTCTTCTGACAGTCTGACAGTGTTTATTTATAGCTGAGAAATGACAGGATCCCTAGGGTGAAGTTATCTTATCACTAGCTACCTTTTTACAGGCTTGTCTATGTGTCATAGTATGTAATAAAAAAATATTATCTGTCAGACAATGTGACTTCCTGGTGTGGTATAAAGTTTAAACCACACCAGGAAGTCACATACAAAACTTTATATAAACCACACCAGGAAGTCACATTACCAGTCAGAAGACCTCTTTTCCCGGGAGAGACCCTGAAATTTAATTTGAGTTGAGCTGTGTTAACAAATGGAGCGGTGCTGTCACTGTGAGTAGTTCTGTACCAAAACAACAAGACACACCTAAATCAATTCCCAAACGGAGAACACGACAGAGCGTCAAGAACAAATGAGTCACTCAAGCTGCTCGGTACCACCGAGAGTCAAACGGCGCTTTGTCTGGTCTTTGTACTGTGCTTGTATTTTAATGTTATGTAATTACAGTGATTCCGTTGCATTAATTTTACCTTGGCGTCCAGCCATGGCTAAATCTTTCCCGCAACGTATAGAAAAAAAATAAAATCATCAAAACGTTTTGTTCGACAAATTATTTGTCAGGGTACAACATCTTACGGTTATGTTGCTCGTTTAGCTTTTTCTGCATGCGATTTGAGGATCACAGATCGCACTGTCATGGTAATCGGAGCAACCAATATCCTCCATGCAGACAAGCTGTCCGTCAGACGTCCTCACCGCTTTCAAAAAAACAGTGGTTCTCCCCTGTGAGCACCGTGCGCAAAACAACTCGTTCTCCTGGTGCGCAAAACTATTTTAGAACCAGTATGCGCCTCAAGAAAGGAACTCACCATAGGAGCGCACTTTGAAGTTATCAGTCGTTTTTTTTGCTTGAAAATATTGATTTAACTTTTCGGTAAAAACACAAATTATTCTCGCCTTTAGATGTAGCTAGCAGTATTGCTGCCACAGTTGTATCCACAGTTATATTGAGAAACAATGACGTTAGGCAAAGCAAGTTTTGCTAGCTGACACAGTATTATTTTGCCATGCTAGCTTGTTGTTCATCCAAAATTAGTCGCGACATAAATGGATACGTTTTTGATTTTTCTTAAGTTTGTTTAAATATTTTAAACCATTGCAATAAAAGAGGAAGATGAAGCAGTGACAATAGTGTTTAGCTATTCTGATGAAAGTCTGAATTAAACTATTTTTCTGAGCCTAAATTAACTTATTAATTAGGAGAAGATGATTAGTAGCATAGAGGAGAGAAAAAAAGATCTGGAGATAATGGAAGAGGAAAAGAGGACTGAGGATTGAAGCAGAGAGATGGAGAGTATGGAATATGAAGAGGAGAGGGATTAGGGAGAGAATAGGTGGAGAGGACGGATTAGGAAGACAACAGATGGAGAGGAAGTAATAGGAAGAAAGGTGAGAGTAAGAAAGTAAAGGAGAGATGGAGCGAGATGAGGAGGGCATCTACCTACCTGCATGTGCCTCTCCCTCAACATCAATGAGCTGAACTATAAAGTCCCCCCCCCCCCATTTAAGAACATTCCCCCCACAGCAAGAGGAAACACTGTGTCATTGTGTAGGATTAGGCCGAAGCTTTTGGCAGTAGCTAATGGGAATCCTAATATTCTAAATCCTTGACCGACAAGGTCTTTAATAGGCCGTTTTTTCACGTGGCTTCATCGACTAAATAGTCCCTAACATGAAGCATACTTTGGTTGAGAGAGACTCACAAATAAGAAATATTGTTTAATACTGAAAAGGTCTGGGTGATCTCAGTACTAAACAGGTCAGGGAAGGCTAGTTCTCCAGGCCTCTACTAATCACATGTAAGGACGGAGAGTGGGACGATAAAGACTGAAAAAAATTAGAAAAATATGTGAGAAGAGACAGAAGAGAGATGGATAAAAAGATACAAGGGGAAACTCCTCAATGAAAAGAGAGAAAGTGATCGTTTCAGCCTAGCCCACCACATTCTCCACCCAGACAGCAATGACCCAGATCCCAAAACAACAAAAACCATTGCAGCACAGTAGCGACTTCACAAATCCAGGACACCACCACTCCCCTTTGTTCAATGTCTCCCACAAACCGATAAAAATCTCTTTTCCTGTTCATTGCAGAGAAGCGTGGGCCCTTACCAGTAAATCTAAGCCATGTTTTAGATACCGCAACTCCCAGCTGCCCAATGGTCACAGAGCAAACAGCAGACATTGTGGGAAGTTGATTTGACCTGTGGTTGAGCTGTAAAAGAACCGGTTGGGTTGGGAGCAGTACAGGGATAAGTTAGGGTTGGGTCTTTGTGGTTGTAATTAGTAAGTGTCATTATGTATGCCACAGAGTTACTTCAATGTATGGGAAAGTCCATTGTTATTGCTCTCAGCATGACTTTTGTTAACTCTCAATTTACCATGTTAAGTTCACTGAGAACACATTAATATTACTATTTCTACCATTCATTTACCAGCTGACTGAGAACATGTTCTCATTTACAGCAACGATCTTTGGGAACAGTTACAGCAGGATAGGGGATGACGAGTCAAATAGAAGCTGAGGATGACTAAGTTTTGTTAAGAAGGTCAGAGTAGAGTAGATATTTCACCAGGACACCGGAGTTAACACCCCTACCCTTTTTACCAGCACATGGCATCTTTAGTGACCACAGAGGGTTAGGACACCTGTCTAAGGTTCCATCCAAAATACAGCAAATACAGTGTTCAATTCACTGCCCAGGGGCAATGGGATTTCATGTTTAGACCAGAGGAAAGACATTGCAGGGTGTGGGCAAGCAGGGTGCTACTCCGCTGAAAACACATTGCAAATCCCTTGTTCTGATAGGTGTGCACTAGTGAGAATCATATATCATGTATCACTGTTGCTTTGGTGAATTACTCCTACTCATTTTAAGTGGTACCAAGCAGTTGTGAGCTGGGAAACCTCATTGTTGATTTCAAACCCAGATATTCTTGTGGTGTTGTAATTATGTTTTACTGAAAATGGCACCTGCTACTTTCCTTCATCAAAAAAATTATAACTTGTACACAGTCCACAATGGACGTTAAGAATGATTTAGAGTTTGATAAAGTATGTCCTGTGCAGTGCAGTCCTAGCATTCTTCACACATTCAGCAGCTGTAACTGCAAGAAATCATTCCAAATGAAACCCACAGGGGCCACAATATTTAGAGACCAGCAGGGCCAAAATTCAGAGTCACATGTAGTTCATATTCAGGACTATCACTAACATGAAAGCAAATATACGCACACAGACATTCCCGAAAAACAAGGGCCAAAATACTTCTGTCAACTGGGAGAAGTCGACTAATGCTATAGAAAGATCTTCAAAATATAAAACAACTTTGAAAATGTTTTAAAAGATCTGCTTCACGCCCACACAAACACAACTTTTTGAGAGATTCTAACAGGTAAATAAACAAGTTGTGCGGAAAGAATGTTTGTGTCTGTCATTGGCAAGGTGTCTCACTAATCTGCCCTTTAAAACCCTGTTGCGAAAAAATCTTTCATAAAGATGTATTAAGGAGAAAGGGCGATTAAAAAAAAAAATCTGTCATATCTGCACTCATTCTGAATCTGGAACACAACAATCTCTTTCAGTTTCCCTCTCTCTTTCTCTCTTTTTGGGTCCCTTTTCCTCTGTCAGTCTGTCCCTCTCTCTTCCCCTCTGTCTTTCTCCCCTGTGCCTCTTTATCTTTTTCTCTGCATGTACTTTTGTTGTGATTTTCTTATACTTTGCATTCTAGAACTCTCTCTCAGTACTGTAACCCCACCTCCCACCACCAGCCCGTTGTACCTGTCAAGCTCTCATCTCTCATCCAGCACTTTGACAGCCAGGTGGCTGCCTTCCCCTCGCAGAGTAGATGGTAGTACAGACAGCACCTGAAGTGTGTCAAAGTGTCTGGCTGTCTTTCTAACTCGGATCCTGATCCCTACAGAACTACATAGATATGACTAGCTGGTGGAAAGATGTGGGAAGCTAGCGAACTAACACAGGGTTCCCTGTTAACAGATTGAAGCTAAAGCAGGATCACATCAAACAAATCAGAATTCCTTTATACATTTATTTACAGACAATGTACAGACAGAATACAGGCACAATGTCGACATGACCAGGGGATTTCAGGATGACTTTTGTAACCAATTTTTTTTTTAAATAGCCTTGTGACCATGTAAACCGTTTGATATATTTGCTGAAGTAACTAAAATGCATGAAGTTGCTGATGACAGACTATTGTATAAAGAGGAGATCTACTGATGACAGATCTGGATTAGAGCGTTTGCTAAGTTACTACAATGTGAACGTAAAATCAAGTCAATTAACCGTTAGCCAAGAACTAACATAACAGCCTGTCAAAGCTTACTATTTAAGCATAAGATGTTGAAAAGACATCTTTTGAATTGTTTTGCTTGCTGGGGATGTACCTCACCCACCCATTTGAAGTGTCAAATTTTTATATTGGACACTTTTTTGAGGTTGCAGGGCAGCCAACTTCCAGAGTGTTGAGACTGTAAATGAAAGGGGGATTTTGTAATAACAGAATTCACAAGGTAAAAAAAAATAAAAAATTATAATGTGTTCTAGCACCTGGTAAAACAATGTTTTAAATAACATGAGTTTGATCATACAACCAATATGGTTTCTTAATATATGACCTATAATCTACCTAACACATTCAAATTAGACTGTCATATCTTTCTTCTGTCCAAATATTAATCAGAAAAGGACCTCCCTTTTCCTGAGAGGGACAAAGGTGTTATTCTCAACTATCACTCCCTTGCTCCAAACACTCATTACTGAGCATTGGTTTCTGCTCAAAGGGTAGATGGTTATCAGCCTCTCTCCTTAGAGAGACAAAGATGGAGTAAGGGATTGGGCCAGAGGGAGACAGTGAGAAAGAGAGAGGGAGAGAGAGGAAGAAAGTATGAAAACGAGAAAGCTGGCCTCCGCTGAAAGGGTAGATTTTATCGCTTTCCATAGAGTGAGAGAAAGAGGGAGAGAACGAGAGTGAATGGAGAGAGATTATCCCAGAGAGGGAAGAGCAAAAGAGGGAGAGAGAGGATGGACGGCTCTGTGTTATCTGTCTCCTCTGTGACTGGGGCCTTCTTATCTCCTGACGCCAGTCGGGCTTCAGACCACCGAGGACAGGACTGGAGAAAGCCTGGAGAAGGATAAACTGTCAAGGCAGCACTAGCGGTGAAGCATCTTGATCATCAACAAAATTTTAGCCAGTAAGGTCACCAGACTCAAAAAGGAGGGTTCCGTGACGGTCCTTCGGCTGTCCCTGTGAGAGAATGTTTTTTTGGTTCCAAATACACAGGAACAATTTTGAGTTCCACCTGGAATCAAAAACATTAATCCCGGTAACAAAAAAGACAAAGCTACCATACCTCCCCCCCATGTTGTCATCCACTTCATCACCATCCTCATAAATACTGCCATCACCTTCATTATCATCGCCATAAAGATCACTGTCACCCTCATAACAAACATCATCACCTCCAACGTCATCACCGCCATTACCATCACCGTCATCACATATCCCCAAACAAATTCCACTGCTTAATCTTTGTCGAACTGATCCACAATCAGTATAATTTTATTTTCTCTTTTAAATCGGCTTCATCATCGTCATCACCAGATCCCGACAGGCAGTGGCGGTCTCAAAAGTGGACGTGATAGTGGCCCATTGTGTTACACTCTACTGTGGCCAATGTCCCTATGTCATCTGACCATTATCCAGCCAGCCAACGAAGCCCTCCAATGTGACTCCATACTGCCCCCTGAGACTTTTGAGTCACTCCCAGCAATCCAGCCACACTAGCAACAGTGAAAGCCACTGAATGGACGAAAGGGCACTTTTAATTTACTCCTGTCATCCTTGACCGAGCCATACCAAAAAGAGCATATTAGATCAATGTGTCATTTGGGGATGGGGTGGTTATCGAATTTCAAGCACAGGGCACACAACTTTTTTCCTCACTGTCCTGGCACCGTCCTGAAGGGCAATATCAACCGTCCCAAAGTGAACTTGACCTGTCCCAAAATTTGAATCCTGGATTTATTTACATTTTTAAATACCAACATGGGTTTAGGTCATTTGGAACACTTTTAAGTATTTTGTTTATTTCTGACATAGATAGTTTTATTATTAATTTGTTAATTTATTAATTGAACTCTAACTTAAACAACATAATATTCCATGGAGATGATGTTGAGATATTCTATTCCACCACTAGCTGCCCGGTTAGACAACATAACACCACAGTATAGCCTACTAAAAAGGATGTGTTCCTCAGACTTCACTTTCTTTGCTTAACCCTCACTTCCAGCCTATAGTAACTAATAATAATGTCATCCTGCAAAATATGTAGTTACCTGATCATAGCTGGAACATCTCTACAGTTGTGCTCAAAAGTTTGCATACCCTTGGAGAATTGGTAATATATAAACCATTTGTAAAGAAAACATGAGTGAGCAGGCAAAACACTTTGTTAATTTCTTATGGGATTCACATTCAACTGTAGGTCATAACAGAGTGGCACAATCAAAAAACAAAACATGACAACAAAGAAAAAATGAACGGACCCTTGTTCAAAAGTATGCCCATATTTCTTAATACTGTGTATTTCTGTCATGTCCTCCCTTCCTTGAGGTGCTCTGTCTTGGGCTGCTCCAGGTTGTCAGGGCAACGCATTAAGGGGCGTGGCGTCACTCTTTTGAATAGAGCCGGTACCAGCTGTTCCCTATCCCCAATCACACACCTGTTCCCGCTTGACTCATCACCGGCTGTATATCTGAGGAGCCCTGACGAACCGTCCCTGCCGGATCGTTGATCCACATCCGTATGTGTCACGGCTCACAACCAAATCCCTGCGATACTTGCGTGTCGATCCTACTAATTCTGTTTCCCTGTGTTGTAGGAATCTCCTGACTACCTTTACCAGCCCGTGTATCGACCTCCTGCCTGTCCAAGACTACTCAGCCTACTCCCTGTCTGTACCTCCGCCGCCAGCCCGTGTGCCAACCTCCTGCCTGTCCAAGACTACTCTGCTTACTCCCTGTCTGTACCTCTGCCGCCAGCCCGTGTACCGAACCTCTGCTTGCCCACGACTACTCTGCTTACTCCCTGCCTGTACCTCTGCCGCCAGCCCGTGTACCGAACCTCTGCTTGCCCACGACTACCCTCATATTAAATTGAGTTTCACCGCACTCATCCAGTCTGCGTTTGGGTTCCTTTCAGATCTGACAATTTCCCCCTTTAGCATCAATGACAGCGTGCAGTCTTTTGTAATAGTTGTCTATGAGGCCACAAATTCTTGGGAGTGGTTTAGCTGCCCATTCAACTTGGCAAAATGCCTCCAGGTCTTGCAAAGTCTTTGGTCGTCTTGCATGAACTGCACATTTGAGATCTCCCCAGAGTGGCTCGATGATATCAAGGTCAGGAGACTGTGATGGCCACTCCAGAACCTTCACCTTTTTCTGCTGTAACCACTGGAGGGTCAACTTGGCCTTGTGCTTAGGGTCATTGTTGTGCTGAAAAGTCCAAGAGCGTCCCATGCGTAGCTTTCGTGCAGAAGAAAGCAGATTGTCGGCCAGTATTTTCTTATAACATGCTGCATTCCTCTTGCCATCAATTTCCACAGGATTCCCTGTGCCTTTAGAGCTCACCCCCCCCCCCCCCAAAACATTAGTCAGCCACCACCATGCTTCACAGTGGGGATGGTATTCTGTTCACTATAGGCTTTGTTGGCCCCTCTCCAAACATAACACTTATAGTTGTGATCATAAAGCTTTATATTGGTCTTGTCACTCCAAATTCCAGTGTGCCAGAAGCTGTGAGGCATGTCAAGGTGTTGTCAGGCATATTGTAACCAGGCTTTTTTGTGGCATTGGAGCAGTAAAGGCTTCTTTCTAGCAGCTCGACCATGCAGCTCATTTTTGTTCAAGTAGCGTGGTATTGTGCTCTTTGAAAACAACCACAAAACTTCTTCCAGAGCAGCTTGTATGTCTCCTAAGGTTACCTGTGAGTGTTTCTTTGTATCCTGAACAATTCTTCTGGCAGGTTTGGCTGACATTTTTCTTGGTCTACCTGACCTTGGCTTGGTATCAAGAAATCCCAGACTTTTCCACTTATTAATAAGTAATTGAACAGTACTGACTGGCATTTGCAAGGCTTTGGATATCTTTTTCTATCCTTTTCCATCTTTATAAAGTTCCATTAGCTTGTTACCCAGATCTTTTGACAGTTCTTTTCTGCTCCCCATGGCTGAGTATCTAGCCTGCTCAGTGCATCCATGTGAGAGCTAAGAAACTCATTGACTATTAATACACAGACACTAATTACAATTTAAAAAGCCACAGGTGTGGGAAATTCACCTTTATTTGCCATTTTCATCTTTGTGTGTCACCTTTTTTGTCGGTAAGGCCAAACATTCTAGGGTGTGTAAACTTTTGATCAGGGCCATTTGGGTGATTTCTGTTATCATTATGATTTAAAAAGGAGCCAAACAACTGTGATAATATATGATCACTATCCACAATCCTAAAATAAAATAGTTTTTTGCATGATCATATTTTCAAAACCAATGCCAAAAGTTGCGCCACCATTTACCCGATGAATACATTGCAGCAATTGTAATGTGACTTAGTTATTCATAGTTAATGAACTTTTAAGCTAAATATGATTATTCATCGGCCTTGTGTTTAAACATGTTTGTATGGAATCACTGGTGAGTGCATTTTTCTGGCCTATCGTCCCGCAATCATCCCAAAGTCTGTGTTGAACTGTCCCAGATATATTTTTTATCGTCCTCAGGATTATGGGACGAAACTTTCGAGACCAAAGATTGTGACCCAACTGTGGTGGTCAGCTTCATTGTTTACACTGTTGCTCTTGATTTCCGTGAGGGCAAAAGTATATGTATGTCCACTGTGTCCACTGTGTGTGTGTGTGTGTGTGTGTGTGTGTGTGTGTGTGTGTGTGTGTGTGTGTGTGTGTGTGTGTGTGCGTGCATGCGTGCGTGTGTTTCTGTCCATCTGTATGTGTTTATGTCCATTTGTGTTTCTGTCTGTCTGCAGCAGTGATATGTGTATCTACACCACAATGATCATGTCTTCACAACATGTCCACACTAGATTGCATGACTTCACTAAAGCAATTTTGTTACCTAGCTAGACATCCTTTCAATGTTCACCAGTGTCATATATTTCCTGAAGACTACATCAAATTAAGAAATGCACTCTGGATCATTCTGTTGTTCATTTAAAGAGACAAAAGCTTACTCCCAGTCAGATGTACATTTCTTTAATTTGTGCTGAGCTTTCTCTCAATTACCCTTCATCAGAGCATGTCTCCACAAACACTAGTAGAAGAGAGAATGCTACACAGAGATTTCTACTTGAAAATGGCACATAACGTGTTTAGACAAGTTCCACCGGTATGTTGCCTAATGTCAGGATGACTCTGTCCTAAGAGTCCTGTGACAGCTGACAGATAGAGACACCTGTGAGCCAAATCCTGGAGACATGCAACTGTCTACACTGTCATTCACAATGACCCCGATCGATGAGGGTATTTACAAACGCTGTTCATTGAATTGATCGATTCAAATAAACATATTCATTCAATCGTTGAGTAAAATCTATCAGATAAAATGAATCTCCCAGCGACACTTAGTCTAGGCATTTGGACTTGCGGGAAGAGGTAAGGTGCAGCAGACAGGTTTCACATGACCTTTCTCTGTGGTGTTGCTCCTCCTAAGTTCTCTTTAAAAGTTTGAGTATAATCAGAACTACAGAGCGCTTGTTTAATAAAAGGGCAATAGCAAGGGCAAAGAAACACACAGGGGGGTTCAGAAGTTCCCCCTGAGTTTCTCCCACAAGCTGTTTGAACGATTCAGTGGTGAATGGCACTCGCATGACAGGACGGCCAACCAAGAAGAGCTGTTCTGTTCCCACCTGCAGTGCACTTATAAAGACATAGATCTCTTTTTTTTTGCAAAGTGGTGAAGCTGAGCCGCTGATAGAAGAGCTGCAGATCAAAGTCTCAGCCAGGGAAGAGGGGAGGGAGAAGGGAGAGGGCACTGGTTTACAGAAAGAGGGGGGAACTCTGGAATAGCAAAAAGAGAGAGGAAGAAAGAAGGAAGTGGAAAAAAGGTGTAGCGAGAGATCTTAAAACGACTCCCTCGCTAAAAAAAGAACTAATTTCCTTTTAACTTACACAACCCTGTCATTAGCAGCCACTACAGGGACTCGCTCAATTCCTTCCTGACTTCTATAGACCACTGTAGTGACAGAGCAGCCCTGGTCCTTCAGCTACTCCAGCCCAGATGAGACATAGCTTTACAGCGGGACTTTACATCCTCAGGAAGAAATGCTGAAGTCAAAAAAGTACAGTGTGTGCTTACAGGCCATATGGATCAGCATGCACAGACAAGTAGACACGCACCCAACAGTAAGAGGCATTGAGAAAGAGAAAGATAAAAATGTTGTGAAACACGATAAGTTATGTTTGCTGAACAACACAATAACTTATCTATACCTCAAGACATCCAGGGGAACAGCAATCACAAAAAGATGAGTCACTGCCCATCCTATTCACACACACACACACACACACACACACACACACACAGTCACCCTAGCAACATTACAGCAACATACAGTACTGTGCAAAAGATTTTGGCAGCTGAAAGTTGAACTGAGGCCATGTATTTGGGTAGTACGTGTTTTAATTAAAATATTTAACAAATAAACACTTACACTCCAAATAAATTACTTTAGTTCGACTTTCAGGTGCTAAGATTTTGCACAGTACTTTATACTAAAAAAATACAGTTTTAATGCTTGAATGAAATGACATTGGATGAAAATATAGGACTGTGCTGAAATGGCTGTTACAGTGTTGTACTGTGTGGGTCCATACCGGACCACCAGGCGGTGTTAAATATTAATAACACACACCCATTGTAAAGATGAATGTACTGTATTTATTTCTCAATAGATTAAACATAAAAAGTGCAATTGAGCAGAATGTGTGGATTATCTGTGACTTGGAAGTTGGTTGATGTATCTTTGTGTAATTAGACAGACAATTTGTCAATTCGTTGAATGGGAACATTGTGAAAATAGAGTGTTCTCTCTTCTGGTTATTTACTGTCATTTCTAGGTTGAGTGCCCTCAGTCCCTGTTCCTTTGCCAGCCCTGATAAATGAGTGGGTCAAAACACTGTTGTACTATAATCTTTCCAACTGCCCACCATTGTTTTGAGTCATTGTTTCACATGGTTAGGCTAACTCCAGGTAAAAAGCTAGTTTACCTAGGTGGTCATATGAACATTGTAAATGTTCTTGTATTTTGAAAGGAAATAGTAATGTAGCATTTAGTCGACCAATAGATTATGCACTTCTGAAATACAGTCTGTTGTGTTGATTGCAATGAGAGGTGCATTTTCAGGTGTCAGTCTATTGGGCCTTGCTAAAAGCTACTTAAAAAGCTACTAAACACTAGGGGTGTAACGGTACTCATGAGGCTCAGTTCAGTACAGTGGAAAAAGAGATGCAAAACATGACATTTATTTTAATTTATGACGAAGTTATAATCTTTGCCCATTGCCACTGTAGTTAAAGCATGCACTAGGTAGAATACAGGGGGGCTGTATGCATGTCTTTCGTGTCAGTCTTTATAAGGGGGTGTTTTTTCTTGTTTAGAGTCAGATTATAGGCGTGACGTTCCCAGGAAGATTTAATTAAGAAACAGACCATCTAATTCATCGTTAAACAATGGATAGGCTGAATGGTCAGGCAGTTTCCCTGACCCAATGTGTGTGTGTGGGTGTGCGCATGTGTTCATGTGACTTTGTATCCTCTATTTGCTTCCTATTCTCAAGTAGAATTAGCTAGTGGGATTGGAAAGAGCCTGCGGATGCTTTACTTCCTGTCTATACTTCAATGACAAAAATGTACTAAAGCAGCAAAACACAATATACATATTTGAGCTGTATAAAACAAAATAAACTATATTCATCCCCAGAGGGGCAGTTAAGGAAAACACGAGAAAACTAATTTCCATTACCCTCAAGAATAATCAGACGTGGGACAGTTCAGCGTGAGTTCCAGAGACCCCCTGTCTCTCTCTCGGTCTGTTATATCTTTCTCTACCTACTTCACACAATCCCACAAACACACACACACACTCATACATGCATACAGACCTTTTCCCACACTTTCACTCAAAGACATATATAATAATAAAGACATAAGACATTTGTTCCTCTGTTAGAAACAGTCCCTGGTTTTATAGCAGGCATGTAGTGCGCTGTGTGCCCGTGGAAGTGTGTGCCTGCAGATGTAGGTAGGTATGTGTGTATCATCCTATTGGCATGGTTAAGCGACTGGCAAAGTGATCGTCTGGCTATCTGGAGTTTCCAGGGATTGACCGACGCTGAAAGACATTAACTGAGAGAGTCAGATAGAGAGCCAGAGACAAAAAGAGAGCTGAAGTTAGAATTTTCACTGCAAAATGCTACTGTTTCTCTCTCTTGCTCTCTCTGAGGAAAAAGAAGCAAAGAAGCCAATGTAGGCATAGTAAGTAGTGAGTGAAATGAACTATGTCTGTAATGGTGCATTAGGGCGCTGAGATCCCATGAGATGTCTCTTCACATCCAAGCCTACAGTGAGAAGGGACAGCAGTCGGGTGTTGTTCTACACTCTCGCTCCCAGCAGTGGTTGCATGTTGTTTGGCAGCCTCAGTCTGCGCCTGTCCAAAAACTAAAGCAGACCAAGGCAGATGTAGGGGGGGGGGGTGCTTTTAAAGAACAAATTGGCAAAAGATGTAGAGGATAGCGAGGCGGAAGAGGTTTTCTCCTCTAGGAGTTATTTGGTCTTGCATCACTTTCCAGCAGTGTCCTACTCATTGAGGGATTCACTTTCCACCTCTAGTCAACAACACTGCAGCATTCGATGGCTGATCACACCCACCACAAAACCATCATCATCGAAAAAGATCTCACAGTCTTAGGGCCAGTTTCACAGACACAGACTAAGCCTAGTCTAGGACTAAAAAAATCAAGTTCATTATAAAACTCCATTGAAAGCTCCAACGCTTTTAAGAGAAATACATTCTTCCATGGATAATACCATTTTCCTGAGTTTACACAGTAAACTGCATGTTGGTGAAATTGTATAGATGATACTCTGCCATCCTGTTCCCAGGAAGGCAGCACGGAGCTGCGCCACAAGAAGCTGAGTGATGCAATGAAGTGAAGAAGAGTTACGATACACTGTCTCGTCCAGTCGCAGTGGCATAAACTAGCATGTTTTAGACGGACCAGAGTTTTTCGCAAACAGTAGAAACTTTAAACTCTTATTGTTGTGAATCTTCGGTGTTAATAGGATTACAAATATTTCAATATTCAACATTTGGGCGACCTACAGGGTTTAAGACATTGGTTGCGCATGTTGCAACCTTTCTATTGGGCTTCTCAAGTCACATTATCAATTGGTCGCCTTAGTCTGGCCTTCCAAATTTCATGGTTTGGTGAAATGTTAACATGAGTCATTCTTCAGTCCACATACCAAAATGTTTACTTGTGACAGTTTCCAGGGTTGCATGTACTGCTGTGTGTGTGAGGACTCTCGCCCAAAATGAAGTGGCAGGTTAAGGCGAACTGAGCAATTAACGTGCCTGAGCTCATAGCAAAAAAGGCCTATAATATTGTTAATAATAAAGTTTATGGGCAGGAGAAACCTGTCAATGGCTCTTAGTGAAGTGCCATTTGTGAACAATTCCTTTTTATAAATGCTCTGAATTTCGCAAAATATATGGGCTCACCATCATCACTGCTGTCAAGCAAAACACTTTAATCTAGTTTCAGCTGCAATTATACCTAGTTTTAAATGTATTAAGAAATATGTGTTAATATGCAGTGTTTAAAGTTATACTGTAATTAAGTTATACATAATCTTCACAATAAGCTTTCTATTCAAAATGAGAGGCCTTTATGCCATGAATTGTGTTTTCATTTATGGTTCACCTGTAGGGAGTGCAGTGTGCTCTGGTTGTTACTGACTCAGATTTATGGAAATTATTTTTCAACTTATGTTTGCGGGGATGGAGGCTGTGTCCAAATCATGTGCTGGTGCCACCAACCAAAATGTGTGCCACCAAAACATTAGTCTGGAGCCGTGTAGCCTTACCCCTGTAATGACTGTTTAAGACAGTCTCCCACACAATTGTCTGCTTTCTCCTCTCTCTCTCTCCCCCATCTCCTCTTCTCTTGAGGGTCAAACCTCTTACCCAGCTCCAGCTTACATGGGAGAATAGCAAAATGCTTTACAAACTCATCACCTCGCTGTCAAAGCCCTGTCCACCCTGGCACATCCTTACACACACACACACACACACACACACTCTACACTATCTATTTTGTAAAGATCTATTTTTCTCAAATGTCTAGGTAACCTAAAAATGTACTCCCATTCAAAATGATATTTAACACCTAACCTCAACCACTAACCACACCCACACCCCCAATCCCCATATAAGCAACAAAATGATGTCACCACAAGGGTCATTTTCATTGTTTTACTATCCTTACAGGGACTTTTGGCTCTTAATATGTACACACACAGTTCCTTACTCTCTCCCAACGCACCCACACTCCCACAGACAAGATTTGAGATGGGAAAAATGCAGCGGCAGCAGAATCTGTGCCAGACAACTATTCCTCCCAACCCAGTTCAATCTTTTAATAAGGATTGGAGTTTATTGGCCTGTCAAAACCGGAGAGATAATCATCAACTCAGAGAGAAGCAATGCAGAGAGGAGACGTTTTCCGAGAACGAGGATGTGATTGATTTGAGTTGAACGGCCAGCATACGCCGTGAAAACACAAACATGCGCGCACACACATCGGATGGCCTTGTGACACAGTCGGAGGATAAGGGAATGAGCTGTGAGTCCAATGCATAATGAAGATGGAGGGACGTCAGGCCGAGTCAACTGGATAAACTACAGCCGGTGGACAGTTGGTACCAACACAATATGAACAGGTCAGAGTGCAATCAGCTGAGGTTAAAGTAAACAATGTCAAGACAGAGACAAAGAGATTAAGAAACCGAGAGACTCCTAATCACAGGATATGGTCAACGGTAACAAAATAATTCAACAATAATCCAAAACATTACAATAAACAGAATCTCCCTCTAAAATCCTTGTTAAAGTTGATAAACACATGAATCCAAACAATACAGAGAAAACCTCCCTGGACATGAATAAGAGTCATACCTCAATCAACACAATGAGAAATACACCATAGAAACCCTCACGGAACAAAAAACAAGACCAAAACAATAGTAGCCAACCAGAACAAAACGGTAGCTATACCAATGTAATGTGAATATTGCATGCAGAGACGTTGTCAGCAACTCAGGAAGTACAAGAGGTCTTTATGCAGAGGCGTTCATGGGCAAAATAAAAGCCTGTGTGGCACACTGTCCCCTACGACCCGGAGTAGCCTTAGAGTAAAGAACCCTGGAAACCTTAGTAGGGTGCCATGAGCAGATCCATGAGCAGATCAAGCCATCCGTCAGAGAAGGCAACTGACAGACGGAGAAGAGAAGCAGGTCCATTTATCCTGCTACCTCAGCCTCTCTCACAGCACTGGATTTAAGATTCAATTTATCTGAGTGATGTTCTCAGACCCGGAGATGTGCTGTTGTGCTGGGGTCAATAGGGACTTCTCAGGATCATGGTGTGAGGAAGAAGAGGATGGAGGAGAATTATACATACACATAAACAAACGCACACACACGGAAACTAGCTGCGCACGGTCTTGCTCACACAGTCTAGTCCCCAAACACAGCGCCGCCCAAAAATATGGGAAGTAGAGGAATAGAAAAAGGACTATTTTAATGGGGGACCGATTAAGATGGAACGGAGAAAGAGAGGGATACAGGAGAGGACGAATTGAGAGAAGATGGATGGAAACACGAACAATTGTTGAAAAGGAAAAGATAAAGAGGGAGGGATTATTTGAAAGGCAAGAGCGGGTAGAGAATAAGAAAAGGGGAGACAGCAAGGGAAAGAGAGTAAGATGGAGAGACAGAGAGAGAAAGAGGAAGATAAGCAGTGCAGCAGGGTGTAGACTCTCTTACACTTAACCGTATCTCTCTCCCTCCCTTCATCCCTCCTTCGCTTCAAATGTCTCATGAGGGAGGCCGCAAGAGCATGAAATATTTAGACTGGCTTTCAGTAAAGGTGGGCCGATCTACACAACGAGGGCCTTTTGCTTTCCTTTGATATTATAAGTAGAAACTGTGCATCAAATTACAAATTTAAAGCTGGTTATATATAGTACCGTGTTGACCATTTTAGAATGCAAATGTGCACATGAATAAAGTCTTGATTAATTGGCAGTATTCACGTCTCTTAAGTTCTAGGAAGATAAAATCTAATCCTTGATTTTAGAAATACTAAAGACAGTTGTAAATTTTGTGATATTAATGACTTCTCATTATAAGGTGAAGTATGTAAATTCATTTTATTTTATTATGCTGCAATGGTGATCAAAATAGAATTTTGGTCATATGATTTAAAGCAGTGTGTTGGTTCGCCTGTGTGGTGTTTGGGCTTTTCATGGTGGGAAAGAATGCGTTGGTGAAGCACAGTATGTCTGTAAACCGTAGATAGGATAGAAATGTTTCGGTAGATTATTAAAAATTTTTTATGAATCTTACATGCAGTCATACCAATAAAGTCATAATCAACACACACACACACACACACACACACACACATGCAAACACAATCACCAAAATCACACAGGCCAACCAGCTTGGGTTGAGACGGTTCATTTTATAGATGTAAAATATTAATGGAAGAAAATTCTGTAGGGAAGGAGAGAAGATGAAAATAGAGAGTAGAAAGGGAGAGAGTAAAAAAAGAAAAGGGAGAGCAAGGTGAGGGGGAAAGACACAGAAAGTGAGAGACACAGAATTACATCATGTGAGAGGGAGATTACTGAGTAGTCAAAATACTACATACATTGCTTTTAGTTGTGTTGGCATGTGTAAGACCGTGCGACACTATAAGTGTATCAGTGTTTTGTCACAAATTGTCATTTCCTGTTCATTGTGCCTATGCTCATAGGAGAGCAGATAGAGGAAAGTGTTGAGATGGGAGAAAGAAGAAGGCGTGTGGTGTGGAGCGGGGATAATAACTTGGCTCTGCTAGTGGCCGATGGCTCCGCAGCCTCTACTGGTCACTTGCGAACTACTGGCCACATTGCGATGAGCCAATGTTCAGAACCTGATATAATTTACATTTAAATGAAATTTAACTTTAAGACTGTTATTTGTTTTTATGAGTATTATAAGGTTGTTGGTTATGGATTGACAATATTAATGCATTAGACTGAAGATAACTGCTGCTCTTCCAAAAGCATGTAGTTTCTGTTTTGCTAGCAAGCATGGTTCTCAGAATTTTGCTAGCTGTTAATGCAAGCCTAGCACAACTATAGGCCAATGGCCATATCTGATCATTTGGGGGCCACTTCTGCTGAAAATGCATGTGTGTGATTAACTCCTGATAGTTTTCTAAAAAAGACCTCATAGAATGGCATTTTCAATGTAGACTACACCAGAGATATTTTTCTCAGAAAGCAATTGTCCATCTCCATTATAATATCAGTCTTCTCAACTGGAATAACTGACTTTATGGGGAAAAAATTGCTAAAAATATATACACAGCTCAGCGTTAACATTAGCCGGCAAATGCTGGCTTTTCGCCGGTATCACGTGTAGTTGTCCGGCAGATGAAAATATCAACGGCCAAAATATCCGGTGGGAAATATGCCAAATAAATAGATTAATAGCATATTAAATAGCACAATACTGTGTGACCTATATGATCTGTTGCCAAGAAAACAGTGAGCCTCCGCTGTTTCAGTAAGACATTACTGAGTGTTTGGTCATGTGACTAAGCGTGGCACAAGATTCAATAGTTTGACACTCCGGCAGCAACTCCAGCATACACGTTTAATATGCAATGGGACAACATGTATTTATATCCATACATTTTAATGTTTATTATCTAATTAGGAAATATGGTAGGAAATAACAGAATTTGATATACAATATTAGTCAAAATATTTGACACATGCTTGAGAGTTTTTTTTCCTTTTTGTCGATCAGAGTTCGACTGCATTTTCTATTAAATAATGTTGCGAAATTAAGCTACATTATGGTGCATTGCAAAACAATTCTAAACCGTTTAAACATACTGAAATTTTAAAGCAAACAAGTTTGATGGCTAGACGAATTGTGATGGCTAGAAGATTGGGTCGGAGCATCTCCAAAACTGCAGCCCGTGTGGGGTGTTCCCGGTCTGCAGTGGTCAGTACCGATCAAAAGTGGTCCTAGGAAGTAAAAGCAGTGACCCAGCGACAGGGTCATGGGCGGCTAATGGCTCATTGATGCATGTGGGGAGCGAAGGCAGGAGTGAATCACGTTTCCTTTTACATCACGTGGATGACCTGGTGAACCTGGAGAACACATGGCACCAGGATGCACTATGGGAAGGAAACAAGTCGGCGGACTTGTGCTTTGGGCAATGTTCTGCTGGGAATCCTTGGGTCCTGCCATTCACGTGGGTGTTACCTTGACATGTACCACCTACCTGAGCATTTCGCAGACCATGTGCACCCTTTCATGGCAACAGTATTCCCTGATGGCATTGGCCACTTTTAGCAGGATAATGTGCCCTGCCACAAAGCAATAATGTTCAGGAATGGTTGTAGAATACAACAATGAGTTCAAGGTGTTCACAGCCCATCTTCAGAGGTCTAGTGGAGTCCATGCCTAAACAGGTCAAAGCTGTTTTGGCAGCAAAAGGGGGACCTACACAATATTAAGCAGGTGGTCATAATGTTATGGCTGATTGGTGTATGTTGACAACATGTGCAGCCAATAACAACAGTGTGTCATAGTTATTAGGATAATGAAATGATAATGTCAGACTGTTAGAAGATTGTGATAAACATGTTGCATGTAGTTATTTTAACATGACTACATACTATTTATATCATAAGAATATACTTTACTATATTTGTTTCAATACTTCATTATCAACAGGAAACATTAATACAGGACAATTTATTGGCCGATAGTTTGGCATAGGCTTTCTGTTTGTCAAACGCAGGCTTTCCCAATGGACATGCGAGGAGATAAATAACACCCTTTGTCTTACATGAGATTTCACCACAGATATCTTGGCCTGTGTTTGTGTGTATGGAGAAAAATGTTTTTGTGCTGTAGCGCAAATGAACCACATTTGTAATTCCTATTGGGAACAGGGGTCAAATGTGTCAGTTTGGGCACAGGGGGCAGGTATGTTCAAGGCTACCTTCAATATTGTGCACTCACTTGTAGACCACCATATTGCTCACATTTATTTAGCACTGTGCATAAAATTGTCTTTGTTAACATTTTCAGTTTATTTCTCTTTTATTTTGTTTTTAAGCAATTAGTCTCTTGGTTTTTGCAGGAAATGTTAATCATTGCCACATTAAGACTTTTGATTGTGTAGCCTCTTAATTTTTCAGTTGGTGTGAAAATGTAACTGTCGGCCACAGACGTGTTTAATCCTGCATAAGTGGTTGCTTTTTCCCCTCTCAAATACAGTAGATTTGAGCACATTTCTCTACCCAGGAGAAAAGGCAACACTGAAATATTACTCCTACAGAAGGAGGGCCACTAGATTTCCTAAAATTCACTACATGCAAAATGTTTAACACAACTGTGTCTTTCAACCGCCTCGCATGTTAACCATTTATGGTTAACGTGAGAATTACTATGACACAGCACTCATGCTTCAAGCATTCAGGTTACAACTCTGAAGAAGGCATGTTGATGCCCAAAAGTATAGTGTGCAAATACATTGTGTGTACAACCTACCATGTTTGATTGTTTAGATCAATCATAGGTTAATTTATGCAACAGTTCCTTTTGTATCAACCAATATAATAGCGTTTAGTTTACTAATTACATTCATACACTTTTGTATTCATTTTTTATTTTTTTTAAATGTACCCACTAATCTGGATGTGGATAGGCTCCTCAATGACGTTGTTAAAGACACAAAAAAGTAATTGTCCGACACCCTGACTACAGTAGACCAAATACATGTTATTAGCGATTGCTGGAGATTAAATTTACACATTCTATTCCAACCAGTTTTGCCAGGCCCTCAAAGGAAACGTGGTTCTACTTGGGTTTGGTTTCATTTGAACTTGTAACTGCTTGAGTTTGGTTTCATTTGAACTTGTAACTGCTTGAGTTTGGTTTCATTTCAAATTGGTTCTACTATACTTGAAATGCTTGACATGCTGCAAGCCCCACCAATCCCTTCCTGTCATCCGTTTTTACAAATATACCAACACGTGTGGGTCCATGAAATGAGAGATTATTGAAAGATAACTCACTAACCTACTAAAAACTAAGACCCAGACAAAATGTCTCACAAGCATCTCAGCTAAAACCAAATCTCTGATTTAACTCGTTTAAATTTGCTAGCATCAGTAAGCTATTTCAAAGTCTGTGAATGTTTCAAGCATGTTTTAAACTGTCTCCATATGAGTACTTGGTTTGAAATGGGTAATTGGTCTGCATGTTCTCATGGGTGGGCAAAAAAAATGACCTGTCTGCCACGCCCCTAAGGCACGATACCAGTCTTTAGATCTAACCCACCTTGTCATTTCTCAATGACCCAGCATCAGTCAGAAAGTCTGATTTGGGACCCACGCATGGAAATGTGGGACCCGACGGCCGCAACCTAGCAGTTGGTTCATCTAAATGAAGCACTGTTTTTTTAACTGAGGTAAGAGCGGATATAGAGGAGAGGCGTTAGGGATGGGAGAAAGGGAACATGGGAAAGCAACCTATCAGCATCCAGTCAGCTCTGTCTCTCAGTGTCTTCCTCTCTCTGATAAAACATCAACTCTATCTGATGAAAAGCATCCATGACCAAGATAGACACTTTTGGGAAGTTGAATAAATTACAGTATTTAACTTTTACCTAACACAAAAGTGCAGAAAACATGGTGGGCATTCTCTGCTGACGATACGTTGAAAAAAACCATTTATTTACAAGGTTTTCCTCAGTGACTATACATAAGAGATTGAGATGAGAAAGATAAGACTTAAATTAACTAACACCCTGTCTAGCAAGTCACAGGCCTTCAAAGACCCAGCTCCATAGTTTGTATAATATGTTAAGGAGAGACCAATTGAGATTGAGAATGTAAAAAGCCAAACCATTTATAATTATTATATTTTTTTAAAGGGATGGAGAATAAAGAGAGCATTAAAGAAAGTGACACATTAAAGAAAATTGCTTTCAATTTCCATAATTTTATATTTTTGTTTTTGAAGACAAATTGTGGCCTCATGTTTAAATAGTCAATTTTCTATCTGTCTGTACTTAATGTTCCTGTGCCGTATTCTGTCAGCAATCTTTTCGCCTCATTTTCCAGATAATGGTGCAGTGGCTGAGGGAGAGCCGGACAGACAGGCCCTCATGGCCCACAGTTACGTATCGAGGACCCCTCAAACCAATACCCGGAAACCCACAAATCACAATTTATGTTCCTTTCATTAACCCTTTTTATGGCCAGTAAGTCATTTTTGTGTTCTCTTAATACCTACCTCATAGTTGAATTGAACACACTAATATGACAAAAGTGCAACGGTCCTAATAACCTGTTATAGAGAAGTTGTGAATGAGAGTGATCACCAAGACTAAATAAAGAAAGAAAGATTGGGTTAGGACTTGGGTCCAAGATAACGGCTGTTCTAGCTTTTTCAGTAGGTACCTACTTATGGCCAACAGAATTTCTGTGGACCTCCCATTTTCGCAGGTAGACTATTTGTGCCCACCCCCAATACCAAACTTATCGAAACAACATTTTAATGTATGTTTTCATTTGAATTTTACACAATTTTCTCTCACTTTCTCAATTTTGTCACATGTAATTGTGTCTAGGGCCATGTCTCATCTCAACCACACCAAATGGATATGGGAGAGACTATAAGGGACAGCTGCTCAGTCCAGGGTCCTGCTAATGACACGCATTACAAATCAAATTGCTCATACTGCAAAAAAGCCCAATCTGACAAACAGCACAGTAGAATGACATTGTAAGACTATATCTACATAGGTCACAGTTCTGGGTTCTAAAAATAGTGGGGGACTGCCGTTATAAGAAACTGTTGGAAAATGTAGGATTTCATTTCATTTTATGGAAAATGGGCAAGCAAAAGATATTGCTTAAAAATATGCCATTACAATTTGTTCACCTTTAGGTAACCTCTTGTGGATAGACAGTAAACATGTGTGTATTAATTGGCAGCATTCACTCCGGGTCATTGGGGAAAAAGTGTTTACAACACATTTTGGAAGGGGGAGAGGGGATTTTGCCCATAGACTTCATGGTAAATTGTAGAGAGAGGCAGAAGCTCTTTGTTCCATCTCAAATCATTAAACATATAGAATGGATCTAGAACGTCTGCTTCAAACTGAACATCTGACCCATTATGCAAGACTTAAGTTCTGGGTTCCAAGCTGATGAGAGATGTTCTGGACCAGATAACTGGATAGTAACCCGCTATCAGGTATAATAACCAGCAATCCTTATGCACAGATGTTTCAAAAAATGACAAGGCCAATAAATAGCTGTCAGTGATATCCTATTTATTCATGTGAAACGAGGCCATTGTCTAATTTTTCATATTAACACAGAGTATGAACCAGAGACTCTGACCACTTAGGCTACATTTCGCCCCTGTGATTATAACTCAATGTGGTGTTCGCTCCCAAGAGTTAAATATAGACAGTGGAAATAAGGGGGTGGAGAGGGAAATGATGGATGGGCTATGCAGGTAAACAGAAATGAGTAGAAATGACTGTTTATGAAGGAGAAGTGTGTGTGCTCATTTGAATGCAAGCATGCACCAATGTGTATTTCACAAAAAAACACTTGATTATCTCGCCACAACAGTTGTGTTCAGTCCTTTGTAGCCCAAATGCTGCAGTGCGCAGCCCTACTTGGTAGCCCTAATTGAGCATTATGTACCCCGTTGTAATGGGGGATGGATGACCCTGCGGTCTACTGTGGCCCTTAGAGAGATTTTGCTCTCCGTTATTCCCCCTCCTCAAACTGAACTCTCTCTGGAGAAAGCTAGTACTGTATGTTCCTCGTCTGCCAACTGCAAAAGCATATACACCAGTTCCCCAGCGCCTCCGAAGCGACAGAGGGAAAACATATGGATGTCTGTAGAGGCTTAATTAGGAGGGTTTGTGAAACCATTTGAAATTAAGGAGAGGGACGTGCAAGCGTGTTTTTGGTCACTTCTCCTGAAAATAAGTGCAGTTCAGGAAACTGCCAAGAGTATCGCTTTATGACATTATTAAGATTCTACTGACAGTCAACACTGTGATTTCATGGCATTCTGATGTTCTAAAAATATTGCTCATCGTATACATTATGTTGCTAGAGAGGGGCAAGAGAGCATTATAGGAAAATGGGTTTTGATCAGTCAGGAAAATTATGCTTAAAGACAAATTGATGCACTATTTAAAAACAAGATGCAGAACTATCTATAAAGAAAAAACACTTGGCTCAGGTACAGCAAAGAAGCAAACTAATGATATTGAGATATTGTCAAAATTATATTATATATTGTGAAAAATAATAATCCAGGGGCCCCTTAATGGCAGGGTGAAAAAAATCACTGCCTTGCCGTTAGCTGCACCACTGGGAGATCAGGGTTTGAATCCTTCTTGCGGATTAGCACAAAGGTCCGGCAAAGAGCAGTGTAATTGGACAGCAATGTTTGGGGTTGGGAGGTTACTAATAGAATGACTTGCCTCGCTGCACTCTAGCGACTCCTCTTGGTATCTTGGGTACCTGTGAACTCAATCAAGGTAGAAGACCAGAGTAGGCATTCCCTCCAGTCTAGACTTCCTGGATAAGGATACAGGTCTAGACTTCCTGGATAAGGATACAGGTCTAGACTTCCTGGATAAGGATACAGGTCTAGACTTCCTGGATAAGGATGAATGAATAATATACTGATATATATATATATATATATATATATATATATATATATATATATATATAGATGTAGCTGCATAGATAGACCTTATTACGTCACACAAGCCGACTAGACTATTGAAAAAGAAATAAGCTATCATAGGAGTGCTGATCTAGGACCATGTGTGATCTAGGACATAGGTGCTCAATACAGACCTGTTTCCAGCCAGGTTCAAACAAAAGAAAGAAATTGATAGATCATCAATCACACAGACAACATTATTACACCCAGAACAATTAACTACAATCTCATTCAGTATATATTGGAGAGGGAACATGGGATGAGCAGAGAGACAGAGAGTTAGGACCTGTGCAGGGCAAGAAAGCAGAGGCAGCAGAACAACAGAATGTCTCTAGAGTATTGCAAACCAAAGAGGGGAGATGGCAGGAGAGAGACAAAAAAGGAGGTGAAGAAGGTTAGCCCTTGGACAGATAGCTCTACGAGAGGTCTCAGAAGGGTAGCCCTTGGACAGATAGCTCTACGAGAGGTCTGTAGTGCGAAGCTGACAACTAACCATGTAAAGAGTCGGTTGCAGCACATGCACACTCAGTCATCCTGTCAGCTATCACTAGAGTAATCAGATCACACAGACCTTATACAAATATAGGGAAAGAGAGACTATTCTATGTTCTCTCTGTCACGCTTTATGTTTTTTTTAATCTTTCGGTCAAATTTTTTTTCTGTCTTTTTGTCAATCAACAAGATGGTGTCTACTCACAGCCTATTCACTTGGAGGCACTGTTTTCCAACACTGCAGTTGACAAACTCAGGGTGAAGATCTCCTGCTTAACAGAATCTTTCTCAGTCAAACCAACTTTCTCCAGGTTCTCCATCAACAGTAAGAGGGTTGGAGTTTGTTTTATGGCAAATAGCTCATGATTTGATTAACCTAACGCATAGGAGCGTCAAATATTTCGATATCCACACATGGAATACCTCAAAATTAAATTACCTTGTTAAATCTCAGGAATTTCCATAAGCCATTCTCTCGATCTAGTTTCTCTCCCAGAGCTATTACCAAGTTGCGCACTTGAGAAATCACACAGAACTCTGAAATTTAATCGAAACCGTGTTCCCTGTTGCGGTAGACAGAGAATTTAAATCTCACCAAGGCTTTCCTTTTCAAAATGCTCTGTGAAAACCTTTGATGACTGCTTTACTCAATATCAGAACTGCTACGAGGCCCTCCCCGATCCCCCGATCGACAAGAGAGACCACAGTTCCACTACACATCCCTACATGAAAAAACTAAAGCAAGAAGAGCAAGTGGTAAAAACTGTACGGCGTTGGTCTGAGCAAGTGGAACATATGTCAGAGGACTGTTTTGACTGGGTGGACTGAAAAATGTTAAGGGGGGTCCCTGGGGAGATCATCGATACCCCTACTTAACCACGATCAACAAGAACTGTATTGAGGTGGTGGTCTCCTATAGTTACTGTTAAAACATAGTACAATCGGAAACCTTCATCACTGTCAGTATCTACTAAAAAAAAACAAGTGCAAAGTCAACTGATGATATATCTGAATACAAACAGAATAGCTGTGACCTTAGCAAAGTAATCCAAAGGTCAGAAGGCAAAAGGTCAGTATATGGACCTATTGCAATCACAATTTAGTGGGTCAGACATGAGAAGAACGCGGCAGGGATGTCAGACTACAACATATTTTAAAGTCTAAGTTGGACTTTCAAGCACTTTAACCTTTGCAAGGCTCGTAGCCCGGACGGCATCGCCAGTATAGTTCCCAGAGCATGAGCAGATCAACAGGGATGTTGACTGTCACATTCAACATAGGGACCCCTGAGCTCACTGTTCACCCATGACTGGATGGCAACATGCAGCTCAAACTCAATAATCCAGTATGATGAACAACATCGGCAGGTCAGATCTCGACAATGACACTGCCCACAGGGAATTGGTCAGGTCTCTGGATGAGTGCCTGATACACAACCCCTCCCCCAAAAGCGCAAAAACAACAACGCAGATGCTGTTCACGGACTTCATTAGATGGAACAGAGACTGTGCGACCCCTACAGGGCAGTTGGTCATATGCTTCACTTTCCACTGCCTTCAGCACCAAGGACCTGAAAACAGACCAATCGCACCAACGCAGACCAATCGCACCATAGCAACCTCGGGCAGCTGAAGTTCGAAGCATACTCTCAAGCTTCATTCACGTCTGGTGAGGGGTCCTCTGGTAGTCAAAATGCCTTCAGCCGACTGAAGCTGACAAAGCCCCACCTGCTGCAAGCGGCGCCGCAGAAAAGCCAGAAAGAGTGTCTTCAACTATGGATCTCGTCAACCTGAGCCATGGGCTGATTAGCAGGTAAGGTTGAGTATCATTATGAGAACATAGAGACTCCGAAAAGGCTTCAAACTTTAGGCCATCAGTGTAAAACTTTATCTACCTTGGACACAGATGGGCTCCAACTCTTCTGAGCTCCTTTGCACACTCGCACAGAAATTCACACTGCTGATCCTTTTCTCTCTCTCATACCTGCACTTAATGTTCACACACATTCATCCACATTCCAGCTACACTGCTGTTGTGAACACTGGTAATTTTCCATTCGCATCCTGTGCACTTTCTGTATTTCTAATAAGCACTCCGTTCGACTTTTATCTTTGTTGTTTTATACTTGAGTGGCTGTTTTGGAAAGCTTTATTTCAGAGCCATGACATGAAATGTTGCCAGTGCTATGACTGCAACCAAATATTATAACCTATTAAACATATTTTCTGCTATTTAGTAGTTTTGACTAGCATTCACTTTTTTTCCTCATTCTCTCTTTTTGCTCATTAACTTTGATTAATTTAAAGTTATTAAACCCAGAAGAGGGATGCAGCATTCATTAACAAAATGTTTATTTCCTCTCTTACTCTCAATTCAACTGGAATTGCATTTATCACCACGATTTTCTACCGTACATACTGCCAAGGCAAATTCTAGGAAATAATAAGGAATTCATAATATAACTTAATTTAAATTATATAATTCATTATAAATGAATAATAATGAATATGGTCAACATTATTAGAACAATAATCCATAACCTTTCTGTCTTTTTCATTGTTTCCCTTTCTCCTGAGGGGCTGCCATAATCCAAAGGAGGTCCATCAAACACGACATTGCATGTGACTGGGCGAGCTAGGACAGGTCATCTTGATCAGTCACCTCATGGGCGCCGTCACACCGGATATGTGTGTAAGATTGC
The DNA here is from genome assembly GCF_011004845.1 of Esox lucius. NCBI lineage: Eukaryota > Metazoa > Chordata > Actinopteri > Esociformes > Esocidae > Esox > Esox lucius. Next base: position 4,821,602 of record NC_047571.1, on the reverse strand, counting down.
AAATGACATGCCCCCCTCCTCCGATCTCAGTGGACCTGCTTCTCCTTCAGCGTGTCCCCACTCAGAGCTTGGTTTGAGGCAGAACACCGCGGCCTCCACGGCAACCTTCAGGGCCAACATTTTCCCCAGAGGATGTTGCCGCCGTATCCTGAAGGTTAAATGTGGGCGGAGCTACTTTTGAGTGTAGGTCGCCCAGGGTTGTTTAGAAGTGATCAACATTTAAGGATCGGAGCATATGGCAAAATGCCAGGGCAGTCTAAGAATGATAATCAAAAAAAGACGTATGGTTTTCTTGTTGTCACTTTAGGTCACATATTCGACTGTAAATCATTTGAGCGAGAATGTGATCCAGAAAAGCAGAAAAGATTGTCTTGGCGGGCTTACACAAATTCAGGCTTGGACATGTGGACAAACAGTGACACGCATGCCCACAAGAAGCATCTCTAGCAGAGGGGGGCAGGGCTGACACAAGCTCTCATTTGACAGAGCCCTCTGGAGACAGAAGCAGAGCCCAGGCACATCGCTATCCCAGGAGAAACACACACACATAATGGACCACGTTGGCCAGCTATCCTCAGAACTGCTTTGTCCCTGCAGTTGTCTTTGCATTGTATGTGTGTGGTTATGTATTTTTTATCTAAATATGTCAGATAAAAAAGTCCCCAATCTGTTTTTAAATCAAAACAATTTGACTAACAGGGGTTTGGCATTAGGGCTAGAATCTGACAGATTTGGAGCGCTTTTTCAAAGAAGAGTGGGCAAATATTGCCACGTCAAGATGTGCTATGCAGACAGACTCCTACACAAAAAGATTGAGTGCTGTAATAAAACAACAAAGTATTAGTTTAAGGGTGTGCACACTTATGCAACCAGATTATCGTGAGTTCTTTTTTTTCTTAAAGATTTCAGTTTGTTTTTCAATTGAATTGTTCACGTTATAGGTCACATTAAAGGTGGAAAACGTTCTGACATGATTTATCTTTGTCTCATTCTTTCACATCACAAGAACCATTTTAACAGGGGTGTGTAGACTTTTTATATCCACTGTAATTAACGTGTGTGTGTGTGTGTGTGTGTGTGAGAGAGGGTGTGTGTGCTTATGTGTTCTCCTGGAGCATAACAGTACCTGTTTGAACTCCTCTAACAACAGATGGCAACCCAATGGAGTTTGAAGAGGAGAAAAGAAATCAGGTAGACAGTGAACTAACTGCGGCCATGCCACAGTGGTCAGAGAAGACCAAGATGCCCTGAGGAGACCTGCTTCTTGCTGTTACTCTGGGACCATCTTTTCAATGTTTAAATTTCACTGTTATTCAAATAGGTAGGTAACTTGGAAACCCATTCTGCCTGATCAAAGGCATACGATTGCGGGAAGACAGGACAACAAACAGTAACATACAAATCAAGTAAAAAATATGAATACAAATAAACATTATTTACAGCAGACATTAACATAATTGTAGAATGACACTATATACACTGACACCCATATTGATTAGATAGCAGATAGCACCTTGGTACATTTCTAAACAAGGTGCTATGGTGCTATGAAAGCGCTGATTCTTCATCATTGGTGGTGGTGACATGAAATCTGTCATTACCATAGGAAGTGTGGGTTTTAGGGGTGTTAAGAGTGAGATATCAACCAAAGAGGATGATACAACTGGAATAGCAGGTGTTGTGGAGTTACCTGAGGAAAAGGGGGAATTCCCCTAAAAGGTCACAGTGAGTGTTGAAGGGAGTGCTGGCAACAAAGCACATAGCAGTGAGGTAAATTATATCAAATATATTGAGAACCTTTAAGTGGCAAGCCAGTTAACTGTCACCATACTGCAGAATTACTAGGATGTCCATTTTTACAAGGGTATACATGGCAGAATAGTTGAAGGATGCTTCAATGCAGAAACAAGAAAACCAATTCTAGATTTAAGTTAGACTCAAGGTGGATGACATGGGTTTTGAATATGAGTGAACAGTCCAGCCATATAACAACAGCATTTTTAGCTGTCAACATAATGTTAACTCTGGCCCATTCAGAGCATGTTTTTTGTGGGGGACTGGGAAATTAATTTAGAGTAGGATTTCATTTAGATATAAAAAGACAACATGTTGTTTAGTATTGAATTTAAAATGAAAAAAATACTAAATTTAAATGTAGTATTGTTATGGACTTTATGGCAGCCTGGAACGACAATGGATACCTACATCTCCATACTGAATGCATGCACATTCATTGATTTACCTGAAACTCCATTGAAAACAGTGGCATTTTTTACTGTGTAATTTATCCTTGCTAAATAACATAAAATTAGAAACAGCTGTCCCCTATCTGTTTTCTCAAAATGCATTATGTAATGTTGAACAACCTTTCTGTTGTTTATCGTATTGAAATCATACCCAAAATCTTTCCACAACTCTTACGTAAGAACAACAATATTGAAATAAAACGAAAAATACTTTGGGGGTGTCAAATGTCACGACCTGGCTCAATGCCGTGACAAGCAATGGGAGACCAAAAGTTGGCAGGTAACAAAATATTATATATTAAATATAAATACTCACAACTAAATAAAGGGTGGGGTGTGAAAATCAGTACCTCAGTAGTGTGAGTGAGTGGTTTGCATGAACAATATTACATGTAGTATGTTGTAGGATGGGTGCAAGAAGGCCAAAATAAAACAAAACAACACAAGGACATCAGCCACAACATTATCTGTCCCCTTAATGTGCCATACATCCAGATGAAAAGCCTGCAAAAAACAAGCACTATTTCATTAACTTCTGGTTAGGACACATCATCGACCTCAAAAAGGTAAGAGGATTGTGGTCTGTATAGACCACAATGGGCACTACCCCGGACCCAACATACACCTCAAAATGTTGTAGCACCCATATGTGAGCAAGAGCTATTTTTTCCCACCACAAAATAATTCAACTGGTAGCGGTTGAACAGGCCTCCTTAACAATGTTCACATCTGCTTGCATCAGGACCCCACATGACTAGCACCAACCTGCAAGGTGAAAGGGAAATCCATGCAAGGGGTAGCTAGCACCGGAGCAGTAGTAAGCAGCCTCTTTGCATCGTCAAATGCCCGCTGACAGAGAGGAGACCAGATGGTCTTTCACTCTGTTTAAAAGAACATTGTTCATTGAAAATACATTGGGCTACCATTCAAACATCCAATGCACTATTTTAGATTTTAGGATTTTTTTTGGGATAAAGAGAAGATCGTGTGGAGATGGGTAACCAACCCTGATCTCCGGCAGGTCATCCCGTATGTGCATAGAGCCTGAGAATGTTACCACTGGGCGACAGATCAGAAATGTGCTGTATGCAACTACTCATGGTTTCATTACACAAAGCTATTTTTTTCCTTCCCTTTTTTCGCCAATCTTCTCTTGCCCACAGTGCAGGCCTCAGCTGGGAAGACCAGAGCTCCCTAACCTCTATACCCCTCTGGAAAACATCAAACACAAGGTGGTCTGTTTCACGCTCCTGGCCCACCATCACGGCTTACTGCTTCAAGGGAAGGGCTACTGACATCAGCTCTTAAACAACACCAGCACGTCTACCAGACAGTTAAAATACATACACACACACACACAGAAACACACACTCCCTAACACACAGCGGAACACCGGCTTTCAACTGCTGAGGAGTTATGATGAGACAGACGCACACCCGCCCACACGCACATACAACAAACACACACAAGTCAGGCTCACATACTTTCAACTGCTAAACGATTTCTTGCCAGACAGACAGGGAGGCAGACAAACAGACAGATAGACAGACCAAAAGACAGCATTTCTCCCTTCATCTAACAGGCATCAAAGTCTCCTACATAGCCCAAAATCTGTCTCAAATTTTTTTATAACACAGTTAAAAAGATTTAACAATAGCAAGCTAGAATACCCAATATTTTTACTAAAATATAATTTAAATGTTCTTCAACAATACATAATCAAGCTAATAAGTTGCCAGCTAGACAAAAAAGGTAGTGATACAGTACTTGATTTGAAAAACAAATGGTAGCTTTTTACAGGGGGAGATGTATATTGGTGATGAGGTTAAATTGAAGTGAAAAAAATAATAAAAATTGTACACTCCAAATAAAAAGTGTTAGGTTCATGAATGATCTCAAATTGGTTAAGTTGGTTTGGAATAATTTCAGTTGGTGTTTCACTGATTTAGGTTTGTTTGTAATGCGGGCCTGTTTTCAAGGCAAGTATTGCCACTTTGGAGAATTTTGCATCAACATTTTCATCAAAGCACAGTAGTTCATTTGCTGAGTTGTCAGCTGGTCCTCAATATTGTACCAGCATTAAAGGGAGGGAAAAAAGTGTCTGTCTCAGTCAAATAAATTAAATTGCAACCTCTAAGCCAGGGATGTCAAATTAATTCCAGAGGTTTTCTCTCAACCCTAATTTAGCACACCTGATTCTAATAATTAGCTGAATTAAAAGCCAAATCTGGTTAGCAACAACTGGGGTTGGAAAGAAAACCTACAGGACTGTAGCTCTCCAAGAACAGGATTGAACAGCAATCTCTCAGCAAACACATAAAAAACCTACTATTTTCTGTCAAAAGTCAATGAAAAACCTGATGTTTAAGATTTATCTCAGGCTTTGAAGTAAAATATCTCATTACAACATCTAAAATGTTTCTGTTTCAGACTTAATTACATCATTGGTCTACAGCCCGTGTCAATCACAGTCCCACTGGCCAAAACAGTACTGTGACACATTTCCATTCGCATAATGATTTTGGTTGTCAGCTCATTCTGGCTGGCATCCATACTACCCACAATGCTCTACCAGCATGGCTACTCAGCTGTGAAGCTGACCACACAACGCTGCATTCAACAATACCACTGATAAACGTAGCACAACAAAAATATGTTTTAGTTTTCTAGTAACTGCCCAGTGAAAATCTCATTTTTTATATGTATACACCCTCTCAATTCATATAAATTAGAAACATGTTGACTCATCCTCAGACTTCTCAGAACTTTCAAAAGCTGCGTCATACTTCTGTGGAAGATGAGTCAGCCAATCAACAAACTAAAGGGTACATGGCTAACCAACTAATGTACTAAGCATTTATATTTTTGCATTCATATCTCCAGAACACCCCACAGCATTCCAGCACAGAAGAGCTTCTTTTAACATACCAAATCAGCATTAAGATTAGTGATAACTGCATTTCACTCTACTGATTATAGGCTCTATTTTATTGAATCCTGGAAAATGGAATGAAGATGAGTGGGCACTTGAGACAGGGTTGTCTAGTAACATCAACAAAAACACTCCCAGTTAAATCTCTCCAATAAAGTTTCCAACACTTGTTGAATCTATGCCAAGGCATGTTGCAGCAGTGCTGGTAGATTGTGGTTACCATAGACCCTATTAACATGCTCTGTCCACATTTTCTTATTCCAACGTTACCTGTACCAGCACATGCGTGTCGCACTTGTACAACAACACATCATTACCAACAGCAAGGACACTCAGAATCAAGAGGCGCTACGCTAATACCTACATTGGCACAGTCAATGCACGATAACAGTTGAAGACAGCAAAGAGACATCGCATCAAAAGTCTTTAAATATCAGAGGTAACTGAAGGCCAAGCTACATCGACCAGGCACCCAGTGTCCGCTTTGAGGAAGCAAGGTCTGAAGTCTCCTTCTGTCAATCTGTTTGCTCAATGACATATGTCATCTTCTCAAAGAAAAAAAATCAATAACAGAACACTCATTTGCCTACAATTTGTACTGCCTTCTTACACAGTAGGCCAAATACACAGGAAATACTGTACCTTCTAAAGTATGATTCATTGATGCATCATTACGTACAGCATGAAATATTTGCAAAGTAACAATGCCTCTTTCAGTCAAAACTCAGGAGAGCAGTTTTGACCATCTGCCTTTCCTTATGTCCTTGCCTCCTCAATCACTGATCTGGCAACACATGATAGGTCTAAGCACAAACAAAGCACATACAAAGCTACTGAATAAAGGCCCCTGGTTTTCCCTGTCCCCACCCACTGGCCTTAGCAGGAAAAACACCAATGTCCTAATGATGATAAACAAGCAAAGGCATCCATTTCACAATACTGAGACCAAGCCAGCAGCTCTTCCGTCCACTCCTCTCTCATCCAGAATGAATTACAATGACGGACTGGGCATGCGACCTTGAGCCAGCCCAGGAACAATACATTTGACTGATCAAACCTATAGTTGGAACTGTGGCTGCTGGGGGAAAAAGAATGCCCAGGCAAAAATGTTAAAGGTCAGATGCAACATATTGGTCTCTCATGAACCAGAAACATTCTTGTCCAGAATCTGACAGGTCATACCATGTACCTGGCCTGGTGTAATGTATAAGCTACACTGTCCACTAGGAACAACTTGTGGGGTGGCTGTTTCATAGAGTCTTGTAGATTGAGATAAGGCCAAATTTGGTTTAGACAGTTCATGTCCAGTTTTGGGGATTCGTTTTTCTTCATTGTTTGTTTTAAGCCATTCCCAACTTTACCTTCCAGCATAACTATTCAGGATTAATACCTAAATTTAACCAACAAATTGTTTCTGGATTTAACCCTATCCATAGCCTGAATTCTAACCTTAAGACATTTTTGTTTAATTTTTGCAGAGTTTGGCTGACAGCTGAAGCGACCACATGGTGTAATTAAAACGTTGAGCCATGGCGAAATGACAGATACGGAAAGACATGGCGTAATTAAATCGTCAAGCCATGCGGTAATTATGTTGCTGCAGATTCGCCATGGGGAGTCGTTTTATTTGGAGATTATGTTGATGAAGACATTGGCTACTTCACTGAGCTGTTTAATATGCCAGGCTGAGGCGCCATTTGTCTTACCACGGAGGACGAAGAGATATGAGAGGGAGAGTTATATGTCTTTCTCGCAGTTCCTCTTCTCTATCACAGTCATACCATCTCTCAGTTCTGTTTCGGTCTTTCTCGTAGTTCCTCTTCTCTTTCTCTCGCAGTCACACCGTCTCTCGGTGTTGCAGTTTTTCAAATTTCAGTATGTTACATCTTGTCACAATCTTTCATTCGCTCCAATGTTTAGTATCTTGTCACAATCACTCATCTGTGTCCTGTTTCTCTGACGTTTTCTAGCTCTGCCAGTCTCTCCTCATAGTCTACCAGGTCCACAGCACCAAAAAAGAAAGATATCGACCTATGGATTAGACATTTAGAAGAAAAGAGGTTGTCAGCGACTGGCCGCGTGTTAATTCCGTCCATTGATTTATACCGTATATGTAATCAATTTGATTGGGACAGCCCCATTGGAACAGGACCTCCTGTGTTTATGATGAATGGCCTAGTGACACTTTCATCCAATTACGCTCCCTTCAACAAACGTTAATACAGTTCCTTTAAAATTTCTTCACATTTGCAATTTTAGCAGTTACAATCGAGACTCAATTTAGCAATCGATTAACGTCAGTATTATAAAAGCATAGAGCATAGTGTTTAATGTTTGCTTAGAAAATGATCCATTGCATAATCACATGCTGATTAGACTATTGTGAATGTCTGGCCTATTAAACGCCGCTTGAATAATAGCATTGAAACAGTTGAAAACTAAGTCAATCTCCTGTACACTTTAAAAAGTGACATGTCACTAGGCTTCTTTACGCTTTTGTCTCGCGGCATTTAGAGCATAAAAACATACATCGAACCACAGGCCACCTCCTGTAGCAGACCGGCAGTTATACTGTAACTACAGTATATGACGGTGTTTCTCACTGTATAGCGCAAACTGCGGAGACAAGTGCGGTAAACCAACCACCATGTGTGTGTACTAAACAGAATCCTTCCCCTAAATAGAAATACACTATTTCGGACCAGGGACCGTAGGGAATAGGGAGGTGTTTGGAACGCCGGGAGTGGATGGTGAATTCCTGGGAAGGCACACATATAATCAGCTGTGCTCCACCGTGCTGTATTCTGGGCATGTTGAATGCTGACTTGTGACCGTGCCTATGAAAAGAGCTAGAGCTCCGACACCACACTTCGGAAGACTCTGTGGGTGTGTGTTGTGTGTGTGAGTGTGTGTTGTGTGTGCGTGTGCATCATCCTATTTGCATGGTTAAAATGGTGGTCAAGTGATCGTCTGGCTATCTGGAGTTTCCAGGGATTTACCGAGACAGAGAGAGAAACAGAGAGAGACACAGAGAGAGAGAGAGAGAGAGAGAGAGAGAGAGAGGTCTGCGGTTTCACTGCAATAGGAATTATTAGACTTGGAGAGGGAGAGAAGAGCAGACACTCGGACATGTAGAATATGCATCAGCACCGCTGGGTTTAAGTAGGCTAGCCTTCATGCTGATGACATAAATTGCAATAACACGTCAACAAGAAAAGGCTTAGTGATTATAACCTCTTTTAACACCACGACCTGGCTTTCAACTTCAGGAAAGGCACTGTAGCAAAAATTAAAGGCTGCATGTATGTTCATAAATTAAGTAGGTCTAAATGTTCTTAAGTTAGTGTTATGTCTATGCATAGGCTATACAAGACAGCAATATGATTACACAAAAGGCCAAACAATCAGCTACCTGCTCATTATCCCAACGCACATCACACTATTGAACAACTACCTTCGGCAGTTGACAAGGAATACAGAAGCATAATACATATTAGTTGAACCTATTCGCACCATTCTATTTGCAGGGGATCCCAAAGTAAGGGGTCATGTTCGAAAATACGGTAAGTCGCAGCCTTGATTAATACTATGCTGTTTATTTCTCAGAACTGTATAAACAATTCAGAAATGCCTGTTATCAAGGTGTTCAGGTGCGTTAAAGTAACCATCTATTTCATAGCCTACACAAAAACAATGATGATATCCATGATGTGCGCAAAGCAGCATTATCATAATATAGTATGCTTACCTGATATTTCCGACTGGGGCACTCCGTTCAGATTGAATCCTTTGCCGCTGTAGAATTGTCGGATATCCGAACAACTCTGAGCTTTTCCGCTCCCTGTATCCCCGAATCCTGGGACCGTAAGGGCGCAAAGCACCACAGCCATAACCACCGTGAAATCCATCCTACTATATCACCGCCAAACAACAAAGTGCAAATCCGAGACAGGGATGTTTTGCTATTTTGTTAAGTCCTAAACAACGGGAGACATCCACTCCGGCTGCCTGATAGCAGCCGTTTGTCAAATCTCAGTTGCGTTTGGGTTCGCTACTGTCGCTGTTCACGGCTCCTGTAGGTTCGTTGCGTCCCGTCTCAGCACAGCGCTTCACGGAATGAGAACGAGTGTGTGTTTGGAGGAGAGCAATACCGTTTCCTGAGGGTAGCTCGTCTGGCTTTTGGTTGCAGTGCAGATAAAACATGCACTGTAGGCTATCAATTTCACAACATTTCTCTGCTCCTCCGGAAAGACAGTTCTGTTAACGCTGTGCAGTCACCTGAAGGAAATCAATACAATTACTTAGCAGACAAAATATGCATATACAAATTACAGCAAATAAACAGGTGAACGTTATCAGAAAATAACGTTTCTGTATGGCATTACCGGCGATGACAGGCCTGTCATTAAAGGAGCGCGAGGTAAAATGGGAGCAGTTCACAGTAGCGATGCTGTCTAGTCGCTGCCACTCGGTCGAATGAGGATGAGGCAGAGACTGACGGAAAGTGGCACGGACTGCAGGAGGACATTAGCTCGCGACTGCGACGGACCTTCTGTATAGGATGTGGCTTCCAACAGACTAGTGATCGCATCTGACTTCATTCCGGTTAGCTTGAGCTACAGGCTCCCGACTATTAAGCAAGGCTGGAGGGGGCGACAAGGAGGCTTAGCTCTGAGATGGTTAGGCCAATGGGTTTCAACTGGTTTTGTTTCGTATCTCAAAATGTAACCAGCTCCCGAAACAATATTAGCCTCACCCTTATCTATATGAGAATAACACTTAACCATTTGTATTGTCAATATTGTCATATTACTCATGTTTTTAATACAGGCAAGCTTACTTGTTAGAGACAGATGGTGAATGGTGCTGTACATTGAAATACGGTGATTTATGAAATTATGAAAATAATGAAATTATGTATAAGATATTATTAGTTATTTAAAATTAATTCTTAATTCTTTCCATATTTGTACGGTAGGCAAGGCCTACTATTTTTGGTACCGATTCACCTTTGGATTGCGTCCCATTTACTAAATCAGTCACATGACCCCACTCCCTCTGAAATTCCAAGAAAAAAGCATCTTCTTCTAGCATCTTCTGCAGCTAGCCCTAATAAGTCCAGTTTAAAGTTAGCAGTTTTGTTGAACACCTGCCTATATTAATTAAATGTATATTAATGAATTAAAGACAGTAGGGTAAAGTTAGGTGTAAGAGATATTTTACAGTATACGATAGTTTGATTAATTGCATGCCCTTCCTTATAGCTTAGTTTTCAATCAAAGACATAGCCATGTCATATCTAAAGGAATTTGTAGAACATGTCTTGTCTTTTGATGGCCATACGCCAGCTGTCACAGGTGGCCCTCACTAACAGAATGTCACTCTGTCCTCAGGTACGTCCAATCAGCACCTGCCTCTCAGGTACCAGGCCACCAATCAGCACCTAGTGTCTTTGTGCACAGGGCTTGTCTGTGTCATCACTCTTCACGGTGCAATTAGACTGCAAGCATGCAGCTACCTGCCTGAACACTGTGTAACTGTCAGGTCCCCCTTTGACTATCTCCCTTGTCTCGGTTGTGTGTGTTTATGTGTGTGTGTGAGCGTTTCACAGATGTTAACCTTTCCCGCCCTCCCTTTCTCAATCTCTCTTACTCTTTCTCCGGTTCTTTGTCATGGCTTGGCACTGGTGCATCTTCTTGTGTGGCTACGTACGTGTGATGTCCATATTATTTCATGGGCTGGTTTCCTACGCGTGTGAGCCGATGCGCCAGTGACAGAGCGTCCCACTGGTTTTCTCGCCAGCCCGCTGTGTAATCACACTATCCAGTTCTTTACTGTCCTTCACTCCAGTCACACCTTCCTCCCCAAAGCCTGTCTTTACTAATCATCATCTCTTTCTCAGTTTGATTGTTTTACTTTAAAACAAATTGTTTCCACAGGGAGTCAACTACTTGTGCAGCACTGTTGCTTCAAGTGGAATAGTACCTGTGTTTTGTTGTCAATTGTTCATAAGTAGAAATTGTCACCACGTTAAGTGTTTCAAAACTATGTCTCAATCTAGATATTTTGCTTAAAGGGGCAATGTGTTCATATGTTTAAATGATCAGTATATAACTGCAGTTAATGTTTTAAGGTATTGTTTGATTTAATCATTTTCGACAAAATTGGTCAGAGTGACTGGCATATTCCCCAGTTAAATATTCTTGCTGCTCCATCTGCATTGACTTAGAATCTCCTTATACTCACTTTAGACACTCGCAGGTATATCCTTCCCACTCTCGTTCGATAAGAAAGATGAGGAGGAGACAAGTCGTGTTATTGTTTAGAGGTTAAATTCTACACAGTGCCCCTTTAAATTGTCTGTTTGAGTCAGTTCCTACAACTGCCAAGATTCCTCTCTCTCGAAGTGGGTGGGTGGTGTTATGGATACAGCCCCATGCTAGCAGAGGCTGGGTACTAATAATGGTACCATGAAGTCATGTTTTCTTCAATATGCGAGGTAGAAAAATTACTTCAAATATTAAATTCAGTGACTCAAGTTATAGCTAAAGGTATATTAGCTCATATTACTGCCCTCAGGATGCATAACGATACGCTTTTGGAGATGACCAATAAAAATGTATTGTTTGCTGAATTGCAGACAAGATCATTTGTTCCCACCCAGGGTGACTGTATGTCGGGTACTTAACATGACCCACTTTTTACCCTCCTGAGACTTTCAGTATGTCAAATAGTAGCACAGCAGCCATCAAAAGTAATTACTTATTATTTTGGTTCTATAGTTTTTTGATATGACCGTTATACAGTCTACTATGTCAGTGGTTCCCACCTACACATTTAAATTTTAACGCAAGCCAAACACAGCTGATTAAACTTGTCAAGAAATGTTTAGGCCCTCATTGACTTGAACTGGGTGCCCTTTGGGGATACTCGAGAACCGGAGTTGGGGACCACTGAAGGGAGCATGTCAGCAACAAAAAATCAGGCAACAGTAATCTCATCGGACTAGGTATATGTGGTATATTTGAAATAATTACACATGAAGGTTAGTAATGTTTTCTCTGGTATTCTTTCAGAAAGTCACCTTGACACCTTATACATTAGGGCTTTGCAAATAACGGTTTGCTGAACTCAGTTAATCTTTTACAGAAAACCACCATCATCATCAGGCTGTCAAAATTTGGTTAAAAATTTTGTCAGTACATTACAATGAAAAAAGATAGCATATAGGCTTTCCAATGTCAGCTATCCACTGCATTTGGTTGTGGTATTGCTTTCAAATGCCTTTGACCAGGTCTTCATTGAAATTACATACCTAGTTAACTAATGATGAAATTAATTGAAACTAAAATGCAAATATGTTATTTTAATGCTGGATTGACTAAAAAACACAGAATTTCCTCTTTTACACCCTGCTGTTAAGCGTACTGTACAACAATAGTAATTGTTTTAGAAAGGATTCAGACCCTTAACCTTTTCACATTTTGGCCACTGTGTTCTTGGGGACCTTGAATGCAGCAGGTATTTTTTGGTACCGTTGTCCATATCTGTGCGTTGACACAAACCTGTCTCGGAGCTGTACAGACAATTCCTTCAACCAAATGGCTAGGTTTCTGCTCTGACATGCACTGTCTACTGTGGGACCTTTCATAGACAGGTTTTTGCCTTTCTATATCATGTCCAATCAATTATATTTACCACAGTGAAGTTGTAGAAACATCTCATGGATGATCTGTGGAAACAGGATGCACCTGAACACAATTGTCATAACAAAGGGTGTGTATACCTAAGTAAATTAGAACAGTTAAAAAGTTTTTTGCATTTTGCAGTGTTGTGTGTAGATTGATGAAGAAATGAATAGTTGTCATTTGAATATTAGGCTGTAACATAATAAAAGGTGTAAAAAGTAAAGGGACCTGAATACTTTCTTATTGAATGCATTGTAGATTTTAATATGAAGATGCTTTTTCTCATTTTGTCACAGAATTCCTGAGAGAGATGTCATAGAACTGGCCAAGTCCAAAAGTTGGCCCTCATTCAGAAAGAGAGAAAGAGGGTGGAGAAGGAGAAGATCAACAAAAATCAAGGGAAGTAAAGAAACAAGAACGAGAGATGAAGTGTGCCAAATTAGCCATAAATAGTCGTTTAGTTCTTCCTGTACCTCGGATATTGTCATATAACTTCTGTCGTTCTATTCCTGGTTGTGTTCCATGTGACTTGATCACACCTAACATTAGCTTCTGTCCTCTCACGTATCATATATATATATATATATATATATATACACACACAAACTCACTCACACATAACAGTTATTTTTTAATATATCTTTGCCAGAATGCTGATGCTTTATAGAACAGCGAGTTTGGGGAAATATAGAGAGAGTATCCTGTGGGCCAGATTCGACCCTGTGCTGTGGCAACGCTAGAACACTGGACCACTGTAGGTCACTGTAATAGTCATTCTTAGTGGAGATGAGAAGAAGACAGCATTGCTAATACCCTGTACCCCTTATATGAACTTATACCCTGTACTGTTCTACCTGAAGTCTTTGTTATACTTTATTAGCCTAGACAGAGTTTCTATGTCACAACAGCACACTGCCTTAGTTGACCTTCTTACCACACAGAAGTCAGCAAAGCCATGTTGCGTTGAGTAAATGTTTTTTTTTTCTGTTCTTCCCCGCTTTCCTTCAATTTAATTATCCTGTGTGACTTTCTAACCTAGCAGTGTCTCACATCTGTGCTCGGTTTGGCTGGTGCGTATGTATGTGCGCATGTGGGTGTTAGCCTGGGTGTTTGTGTACTTCTGCGTGCCTCTGTACGTCCTCGCACGTGTGCGTGTACGAGTGTCTGTGTGCACGTGCATGTCAGTGAACACATGCGGCTTTAGGTTTGTCCTTGGTTGTGGTATATAAGGGTAGCCTGATTGGGAAGCTTCCTGATCTCTGGTATGGAGATTATGCAATTAACGTCGACTAAAGCCACATCGCCGCCATGTTTTCTCCAGGCTCCACCATTGAAGTTTTATTGGGCCTGACCATGAAAGCTTTCCTAACGAGTAGCAGGATTCAGGATGTGTCTGTCTGCGCGCGTGCGTGGTGCGTGTCTGGTGTTAGGAGGAGGGGGGTCGGGGGGGTTGTTTAGGGGAGGGGTGAGTGGGAATGTGCATTGCCCAGCGGCACTTAACAGTTCCTGCTGTAATTACGGGACAGGCGTTTTCAGGGCGTCGTACTGCTGCGAAGAAGGAAGAGTGAAATTATACTGTTCTACTAAACTCAAAACATAGAGTTAAAAACCTCTAGACCTCTAGGATTACTCAGACACTTATGTGCACGGAGATCAGGGCTCGCGAGCGCATGCACAGTTAAATGATTGAGTTGAGTACAAACACATTCCACCGGCTGTAAATTTTGCTGTTCTAAGGCTTTTTCTCAGAATGCTTTTCTCAAATCAGAGCTTTGAATAGAGGAAGTGAACGCTATACGTTCTGATCTGGAATGACACCTGAGCAGGACACACACACACGCACATACACACACACACACTCATCACTGTGTTCTAAAAGCTAATTTGATCTGTTAAGCCAGCAGATAGGTATTTAAATACAAACCCTATTAATGCTCTCTCTCCTTCTCTCTTCCCTCTCTCTGAGTGTGTGTGTCTGTGTCTGCATGTGCATATATGCAGCAGAGTGAATGAGACTGAAGGAATGGCTACACATTCCCCAGTGACAGAGGCAGACAGGTGCCCTAATGACATTTCATACTCTCTCTCCCTCTCTCTCTGTAATGCTCTCCCTCCCTCCCTTTGCCACCTCCCACTGTCCCTCTCTCTCTGTTACACCCGCCCGATCCATCTGTCCCCATGCACTCACTTTCTTCCTCCACCTCACACGTGTAACTCGGTGGAATGTTTTCAGGACTGCCATTTAAAGCTGGTGCCACATCTCTCCGCCATTCCATTTGCACAACATCCGTCTGTGCAAACAACGTCCTCACAAACACCAAGTAGGTACGATCTCCCGCGCAGAGACATGGAAAGAGGCAGAGCAAGATACAGAGAGATATATTGATGTAAGTGGACAAAGGCCAAGAAAATCCAGAAAAACAGAAGAACAGAAAATGGTGGGAAAGAAGTAGAGGAACTGAATTTCCTCCTGCTGACACCAGCCAACACTCCTTTCCTATATATTCTGGTCTCGTCTTAGTAGGAGGGCTATTGTAATGGATGAGAGATGCCCCATGAGGAGTTGGTGGGGGGGATGTAAAGGTCTGTTTGCCTTTCCCACTCTTGCTTCCAGGCTATAAATATTTCAATCAATGAGGCCATCCATTCTTATTGGTCTTTTTCTGTGTCGGTAGCAAGAGTTACTGACACGAAGACACAGTGAAAGTTTTACAGTACCAAATATGGGTCAGTATGAAGATACCCAAAAAATGCTTTTCCAGTAAAAATCCCCTCTCATGCTTGGAGGCAATAG
This sequence comes from Esox lucius, assembly GCF_011004845.1. Lineage (NCBI taxonomy): Eukaryota > Metazoa > Chordata > Actinopteri > Esociformes > Esocidae > Esox > Esox lucius. The sequence continues at coordinate 4,805,942 of NC_047571.1, read as the reverse complement.
CATGGCGTTATAAGGTAGCATAAATAAAATGCAGAAAAACATTACGGAGACTTAATGTCATGTCGTATATTGTGCATGTATAGACCATCAAATCAATAGAAAGTTGTTGTTGACAAAAAAATTAACTGTCACTTGCAAATTATAAGACACTGGCTCCAATTCTTCCAAAAATACAGTAAAAAGACTAACTGTATGGTGATAAAGTGTTTCAACCACAACAGAAAATAGTGCAAAAATACTGAATGCTTAAGCCATAGAAGTCTGACTAATGATTAGCGCCTCCCTCCGTTACTCCTACCCTTTCTTACTTCACCAACCCTACTTTACCTATCTGGCTTGACACTCCTCCCCCAACACTTTTATCTAATAACTCTTTTCATGCGCTCCCATGCTGTTTCTTTATAAATATTTCAGCTCTGTTTGTCTTGTGCCGTGGTGGATGAATTAGCCTCTTTTGTGGGCTGCATTCCTCAGAGTTCTAAGAAGCACTGAGAACTCATCGTCCTGTGCAGGGAAATACTCAGGGTAATGGCAGGCCAAGATAACAAGGGTTATTGGCCACCTTTTGAATCTTGTCATGATAAACTTCATCTTACACTTTGGGAAGAAGGCAAAGATACACAGTTAAACACTACTAATATTATGCAGAATTGAAAAGTGTATTTCATGGCTGTATTTTGCATTTTGACAGGACCGTTTAAGGAATGACATTGACTGCTGCTCAAAATTGAGCTCTGAGTCCATAAACCTTGGCAATCTTTTAAGTCCAGCGATAAGTATTAAGAATAAACAGCAATCAATTTGAAATGAGGAAGATTGGCACCATCTAACCCTGGCTGGCATGTGGTTGCTGTGGGAGGTCCTATTTCTGAGAGCTTCTCAGACCCCTGTGTGGAACTCTTAATCATGTTCCCACAGCCTCTCCGGAACACCGGAAAATTCCATCGACATTCCGTTACTCTCATGATCAGCTTTATCTAGTTCCTTCTTCACTCCATGTCCCTCTATATATTTTCATGACGAAATGACCGTCTAGGAGGGATTTTATTTTCATTTGAGCCCCTGGTATCAGGATACAGGCAGCTTGGGTTGGCCAGGTTGCATAAGGAAGGGGTGAACCAACACATTAACAGGATTCCATGTGGCTTTGTTGATAGGGCATTTTGCTGGCAATGCCAGGTTTGTAGGTTTGCCCAGGATGAATGTTAGTAGGGGTTTTTCTACCGCTTTCAAAATTATTCTCCCGATTAAATTAAAACAAAAAACACTTTTCTCAATGCAAATATCCATAGTCTCCCCCATTCATCCTCACTCTGCTCGGCCATTTTCCACTTGATGGTCATTCTGGCTACTGGGATACTTCATCTTTGTCGAAGGATTCTAATCAAGACCTACACTTTGGTAGCCGTTACATTTTATTTTGCTATTTCAAGCACTTTGTGATTATTTTCTATAATGAAAAGCGATAACATCACTGTGATATAATTAATAGCAATCCCCATATTCAGTGAGCAAGGTACCCAGTACCGATCCCCCCACACAAAGGAAACACAAAATCAAATAGATGGGGTCAGGGGTGGTGGGTGGATATTGATGTTAGTACGATCATCAGCACATCACAACAGATGGTTGTACTAGCAATTAAATAGACAGGTATGAAACGATAGGAGTGATCCTCAACGTCAGCAGATGAATTGCTAGCCAATTACCACTCTGGTTTCCTAACTAAATTGCCTGTGCTAATATCTCTGCTTCAGTAGACATACTTAAAATAAAAACATAATACCACATGGCTGTGAACAGTAAATATTTACTATTGCATAGACCAACAACTCAACAATTTTTTGTACAGTTGTTTTTGTTTTGTATTGCTGTGGTGTACTCACATTTGAGGGTGAAGTACATGGTACAAATATTACATAAGTTTTAAATATTGTTTACCACTATTATTTGAGAGTCAAGCTATAACAGTCTGCTAAAAGATGCAACATTTCTCATAACTGTAAAATAAAATGAAATCATACTTTTATTATTTTCTTTTCTACCTAAAAAATATGCACAAGAAACGTTCAACGATGGTTTGTTTTCTATGGGAACAGTGAAAGTTAATATTTGATGTTGACAATCCTCTTATCAACAGCACAGTATTATATCAGTCCTATTTTAGTATAATTTTCTAATAGGCCACCTGTGGAATGTCATCTGTCTATCTCATCTATGTATCTATCTGTCTATTAATCCTATCTAATCCCATTTAATCTACTCTATCTAGCCCAACAACCATTGTGCACAACTGACTGTGTACCTGCATTATGCTTTAAAAATTTACCTATGGCTTAAGAATCCATTAGTTATATGAAGTGGGAATAATATATATATATATATATATATATATATATATATACACACACAGTATCTCACAAAAGTGAATACACCCCTCAGATTTCAGCAAATATTTGATTATATCTTTTCATGTGACAAACATTAGGAAATTACACTTTTGCATTGAAGAATTTATCCAGGACACTGGCTCCAACAGGTTCTATTCATAATAGGCCTCGCCATGGTCGACCAAAGAAATTGAGTGCACTTGCTCAGGGTCATATCCAGAGGTTGTCTTTGGGAAATAGACGTCTGAGTGCTGCCAGCATAGCTGCAGAGGTTGAACGCTTGGGGGGTCAGTCTGTCAATGCTCAGACCATACGCCGCACACTGCATCAAATTGGTCTGCATTGCTGGAGTCCCAGAAGGAAGCCTCTTCTAAAGAGGATGCAAAAGAAAGCTCACAAACAGTTTGCTGAAGACAAGCAGACTAAGGACTTGGATTACTGGAACCATGTCCTGTGGTTTGATGAGACCAAGATAAACTTATTTGGTTCAGATGGTGTCAAGCGTGTGTGGCGACAACCAGGTAAGGAGTACAAAGACAAGTGTGTCTTGCCTACAGTCAAGCATGGTGGTGGGAGTGTCATGGTCTGGGGCTGCATGAGTGCTGCCAGCACTGGGGAGCTACAGTTCATTGAGGGAACCATGAATGCCAACATGTACTGTGACATACTGAAGCAGAGCATGATCCCCTCCTTTCAGAGACTGGGCCACAGGGCAGTATTCCAACATGATAGCAATCCCAAACACACCTCCAAGACGACCACTGCCTTTCTAAAAAAGCTGAGGGTAAAGATGATGGACTGGCCAAGCATGTCTCCAGACCTAAACCCTATTGAGCATCTGTGGGGCGTCCTTAAATGGAAGGTGGAGGAGCGAAAGGTCTCTAACATCCACCAGCTCTGTGATGTGGAGGAGTGGAAGAGGACTCCAGTGGCAACCTGTGATGCTCTGGTGAGCTCCATGCCCAAGAGTGTTAAGGCAGTGCTGGAAAATAATAGTGGCCACACAACATATTGACACTTTGGGCCCAATTTGGACATTTTCACTTAGGGGTGTACTCACTTTTGTTGCCAGCGGTTCAGACATTAATGGCTGTGTGTTTTTGAGGTGACAGCAAATTTACACTGTTTACAAAAATGTGAGGGGTGTACTCACTTTTGTGAGATACTGTATATATATATATATATATATATATATACAGTGGATATAAAAAGTCTACACACCCCTGTGATGTAATAGAAAGAGACAAAGATAAATCATGTCAGAACCTTTTCCACAATTAATGTGACCTATAATGTGAACAATTCAATTGAAAAAAAAACGGAAATCTTTGAGGAGGAAATACTGCGCATATTGTTCAGGAATGAAGAACATGATGAAGAGTTAAAGGTGTTGCCCTGGCCTCCAAATTCCAAAGTCTGATCCACAGCAGCTCCACCTCGCAACATACGGAACTTGTAAGATCTGCTGCTAATGTCTTGGTGCCAGATACCACAGGACACCTGCAGGGAGTTTCTTTGAATATTCTACTCAGGTAGTATTATTGAATATTTAGATATGGCAAATATGGCAAGTAATATACATAAGAGTGACCTAGCAGCAATTGATAGATTTATTGAAATATGAGATACACGAGTGCAATAAGCTTATGAATGGTGGCATAGCACACTACTACTACGTTGTGAGAAATAATAATAAGAAAATTTACACACAGCTTTAAGTATATCAAGAGGTTAATGCGATCATATACTGTACACAACACTGTACATAGCAGCAGTTTAAAAAGAGTGCTGTAGATTAGCAGCAATATTGGTAGTAGTATTGAATATTGTAGAAATGGCAGTAATATACATTGAAAAAGAAAACGTAAACCAGCATCGACTAAATATTCTAATGTCCTTTAAGGTACCTGAAAAGGCATCAGGGCATCTGGAATGTTCGTGTGTGATCATTATGATCATAGATCAGTGTTACTGATTGAGGAGCTTTATGCCCTGAGGGAAAAAGTGTGTGCTACGATGCACACACTTTTGAGACTGGAAGTGCATGCTCCGATGCTCTGGTAGCGTCTACCAGACAGCAGTAGTGTGAACAGACCATAACCTGGGTGGCTGTAGTCTTTGATGATGTTCCGTGCTTTCCTAAGGCATCGTGTATGGTAGATGCCTTGCACGGAGGGAGATTGGCAGCCGATGATGCCGATGATGCCGATGATGCCGATGATGACTATACCACCCTCTAGAGGCACTTGCGGTCTGCAGCAGAGCAGCTGCCGTGCCAGGCAGTAATGCAGCCTGAGAGGATGCTTTCAATGGTGCACCTGTAGAAACTGATGAGAGTTTTTGCAGACATGCCACATTTCTTGAGTCTCCACAGGAAGTATAATAGTTTGTCTGGACCAGGTGAGGTCATTCTTGATGAAAACACAGATAAATCTGAATTCTGAGACTCCCTTTCAGCTCCATCAACGTGTATGGGGGCATGACCCCCCCCCTGCCACTTCCTGAAGTCCACGATAATCTCTTTAGTCTTACAGATGTTGAAAGAGAGGTTGTTGTCCTTGCACCATGTAGCCAAGTTCTTTAACTCCTCTCTGTAAGCGGTCTCATCGTTGTTGGAAGTGAGACCCAGGATGGTAGTGTTGTCCACACATTTGAGAATGACGTTGGAGCTGTGTGGCCATGCAGTCATGCGTGAACCAGGTGTACTGGAGGGGACTGAGTACGCAGCCCTGTGGGGTTCCAGTGCTCAGGGTCAATGTAGAGGAGGTGAGGTTGCCCATTCTCACCGCCTGGGGTCTGCTAATCAGGAAGTCCAGGATCCAATTGCAAAGGGAGATGTTAAGACCCAGGGTCCTGAGCTTAGGAACAAGCTTGGCAGGCACAATAGTGTTGAATGCAGAGCTGTAGACCACAAACAGCATTTTCACGTATGTGTTGCCTTTTTCCAGGTGGGAGAGGGCGGTGTGTGTCGTCAGGGCGATGGCATCGTCCATAGATCTTTTGGGGCGGTATGCAAATTGAAAGGTGTCCAAAGTGTCAGGAAGGGGGGAGCAGATGTGAGTTCTGACCAGCTGCTCAAAGCACTTCATGATGGTGGAGGTCAGTGCTACAGGTCCTACAGGGCCGTCATTCAGGCAAGTGGTCATAAAGTTTTGGCTCTTCTGTGCATACACCGTTTTTACATTGTGTTTACATGATGGCTTATTCTCTCACATTCTTCTTAAAGCAAAAGGTTCACTGCCCATCCACCACATCCCCGCTGCCACCATTCATCACCTGATTATCTTTCTGCCATTCAGGGTTTGCAATTCCAGCTGTCCCCTCCATAGGGGCTACCTCCATCACAGCATCTGCGTCCCTCGACAATAAAACATACATGCCTGTCCTTGACTGAATTTTGGGGGTTTTCTCCACGGTTGTCATGTCTCTGTTGTACTTTACTCCATTTGAGCTTCAGTAGTTCTCTCTTCCTCTCTGGTTCACTTCTTCCCTCACCCCCAATCTCACCCATCTCCCACTCCCCATATTCCAGTGGTGGCAGTGATCCTGGCATTCAATCAACCTTGCTACTAGCCTCCACAGTGATCAGAGAAAGGGCCTGGATAATTGCGACTTGGCATTTAGATTAACAATCCTTTCATTACACTCATCATTTGCTATTGTAAACTTAGAGTTGTAAAACCCAATGCATCAAATGCTGTCCACAGGGAAACCAGAAGTCCTCTGGTCACGTTTCGATTTAAAATTTAAAATGATAATGCTCTGGTAAATTTCCTGCCAGAGAAGAGTGGGGATGAACATTGTGCTGTTTTTTTCTGATTTACAAAGAAAGCCACTTGACTGGAGTTACATTTAGTAATGCACCAAAGTGCATTATATCTATGGGCAATTACCTGAAAAACTGGATGGCTGATCTATTTAGTTATATACTGTGAGTGTACTGTATTTCAAAACCAGAATTAAGCAGTCGTTTTCCCCTATGCACTGGGTTCAGCATGGGTATCAGGAAGAAGTGATAGATTTTTTCCGTGACCGGCGCCCCAGACTCTTATATGGGTTAACCCTTTGGTTTTAATCCCCACAACCTTCATCATCCATGTCCCGCTATGGCTTTTAATGCTTAACTGTGCGCACAGGACCGGAAGTGTTTCCCCATTGAGTAATCACAACACAGAGTCAGAGATGTCAGAGGTGAGAGCCACATCAACATCTGTCTTTTCACTGGTCGTGATGCGCGGGACTACACGCTCTCACGAGCCACTCTGAATCCTTAAACGTTGCAGATCAATGACACACATACATCGTGAAAACATGCACGCCTCATGCGCGTGATACCTCACACGTGCGCACAGTGTAAACGGCACGCATCGATCGCAGATCGTATCAATCAGTGATCTCCACACTTTTAGATGAACGGGGGGAACGAACAAAGGAGTGACGTGGGGAAGGCTGGTAGGGTGTGTGTCTGTGGGAGAGAAAGAGAGGAGGCCATGGACAAAATTGGTCAAGCGAGAGAGATAGAGATGCCGAGTGGTGTAAACAGGTTACAGTGATCGAAATGTAATAGATGCATTTAAAGTGGGAAAATGTAGGGATTCATCTCACAGGACATCCCATTATGATAAAACCTGTAGGAAGAGAAAAGCGATAGCACACTATTAACATGAATAAAAAGTGAAAGACAGAAAAGATGTGAAATTGGACCCATGGGAAAGTGGAAGGTGTAACAGGAGAGACAAGGGAGGGAGGAGCATTTGGGGGAGTGTTCATCGATTCCACACAAAAAGGAGGATGGACTGGATGTCTTTTCTATCGTAGTAAGGATGGGTAGAAGATGAAAGATGTTCCAGGTGTCAATCAGTTTTCTATTGTTTAGGTTGGATGTTCTAACTTTGAGTGTGCCTTTAGTAGAATGTGTGATTTACTGGCAAGAAGAACTCACTGATGTAGTTGTAAAAAAAAATTCTGATTTATTTTCAGAACTCATTCAATTTCATCGTTGTTTTAACCTCTTTCGCTCCTTCCCATTTTTAACATCCAATTTGCATCTATTCCCTTGACTCAAAATAGCAACTTCACAGCAGTTTTGGAAGAGTCAAAGGTTGAGACAGGTGTTAGCTCACTACACCAAGGCATTCGAATGTGAATGCTTTCTTTCGGCCATCAAACATGATTGAGCTTACAGGGGTCTGGTCTGACCTTACTCAAGGAGTTAATTAATTGTGACAAGATGAGGCTACCCTTTTTGACCAACAACCACCCCTCCCAGCGCAACGGAAACTATTTGCACGCCACTCGGGTGGACTCCCAGGCACTGTTGGTATGCTACGGCCAGGATTCAACGGGAGAGAGATATTGCAGTAGTGCTTTAGACCAGCGCTCCACTTGGGGGTTCCTGTATCGCCAATTTCAGTGCTATATTCAGATTTCAGACAATTTAATGGTGGTCTGTGTCCTCATGACAGGAGTCTCTCTTATATGAACTGCATGATAGCATATCCAAGTTCTACTCAAAACGAGGGTCTGGAGACTTCACATTTCATTGTTACCTGATGAAAACACTCGCAAAGAAACTAGACCGTTGACGGTCCAGCTTTTACAACGAACTGGAGTAATTGTTGATGCTAACCCCCCATACTTAAGTCACTTGCATGCAGAGCCAGTTCAAGGCATATCTGACATAAGTGTTTGCTGAGGGCCCCACACTGCTCGATTTTGCTTTGGGTCCACATAATGCTAGAGCTGGACTTGCATGCGCACACCCACTCACCACACCATCCTTCCTTCCAGAAAGCCTCCCTAAATAATGCAGCCCAGTGTTTTAATTGGGATGGGTGAGCACGCATTCCGGGCCCATGTTTCTCCGCAGCAGGGCCGTTGTCATCTTGGGGGACACATGACTTATCTGCATTCCAAACTTCCAGCCCTTCACTGTGAGTAATGTCCCTGGAAACAACTGTCCCTTGGCTTATGAAAACACAATACATTCTAACGACAACTAGCTCAATTTATACTGGGCTGGAATAGAAGAGGAGAAAAGCATTGGGATGTGAGACGTGGGAGGCTGGGCGTGCTTGTGCTCGTGTGCATGTCGACAAACAGGGAATGATTTAAACCTCGCTCTCTGATACCCAAATTCTGTACCAGCCTGAGGCACCTGAGTGGGGGTTAAGGGGTGGTGTATGTGAATGTGTGTGTGTGTGGGGGGGGGGGTTAGACTTCCTCACCCCTCTTTTCCCCCTCAGTCCTCCATTTTGGTCAGACAGTCAGTGGGGGGGTACTGTCCAAATGGTTTTGCCTCGGGTCCCGGTGCCGTTTGTGCTGTTCTTTATTTTCCTTTAATAACCCATGGAGTAGCTGTGAATTCCTCTGGGATACAACATTATTGCAGGGAGTGGAGGCAGAGTGAGCGCTTCCGTGTGAGGGTGCAACTCAGTCTTACAGTGTTCCTATTCATCTCAGTTTGTCCTGCTGAAGATTCATTCTAATGACTTGCCAAAGGGCTCTGCTGGGTATTGGACCAAGGTGCCTTTTGGAATCGCTGGTGTGTGCGTGTACACATGTCGGTGTTTGCATCTCAAGAAACAACCCCCCCACCCCACCCCACCCCCCCCCCCCACACACACACACACATGAGCTGGTTCAAAAATAGAAGCAAAGCCAACGTCTGTGCAGTTATACATTTATATTTATTATTTCAACACACACAAGGTGACCTTGATTTCTGACCTAATCCTGTCAACTGCTGGCAACTCTACACCTGACCATGAAGGACATTAAGTTCATGTACCATTCCTAATAGGCCTATATGTTCATGCTGTATATATTCAGAAAAGTGAATATTAAAAATAATTTCTGATTGAGCCAACGTATGAAGTGTTTGCCTTGAATGAGGACTCAGCCAACACAAGAGAGCATCCTTTTGATATTTCATTCATGCCGTAACACTGAACTCAAACCGAGCACCCCCGTGTGTAAGAAAAGGGATTCTTCGGTCAGATCGAACTGTAGCGTGTACATGGAGCCTCTTGGCAGATTCATTTCAAAAGACACCGACAGAGAAAAATCAGGAATCAGGTCATATCTCATGGCCACCGTCCCATTTCCTTAATCTAGGAGAGACCTAAGAGGACTTTACAGAGTAGGTTGCTGAGTTTTTCTATTTGCATCCAGGAGGCCCCTAGCTAAACTTATCTGCGTGACTACCAAGCAGAGAGCAAGCCTGGGCCTACAGCAGACTAGCAGGATTAGTCCAAAGACACTGCTGGCCTGAGATTGTCCCTGCTGCTCCCATAAAAAAACTGCCCCAGTGGTGGTGACACCAGCGTCTGTGTTGACAGCTCCTGTTGTTCTCGTGGCTGACAGCAGGCTGACGGGCTGCTTGGCTCATAGGATGGAAGTTCAGATGGTTGAAACATTGCTGTTTTATGGAAAATAATTGCCCCGAATTAGACAGCGTGCTGCGCTTTTGACACACAGCCAGCCAGTCAGACAGCCAGTCAGACAGTCAGTCAGCCAGCCATGCAGCAGAGGGGGTGCCAGTGCTGGCAAACGCGAAGTTATGTGTCCTGGGAGGCATGTGGAATTTGGTCCACTGTCCCATTGTCCTGGCTTGGGTTGGGGAGACTGAGTTTCAAGTGTGAGGAATCTGTACTTTAAAATCCTCTGCTCAGAAATCTGCATCAAAATAAGCAAGTGCGGTTGCAATTTGATTTTTTTAGTCATGAACAATAATCACAGTGGTGTTTGCCGTCGGAGGTGACTGCTGCTGTGGCACAATCATCCTCATGGACAACCGTTATGACTCTCCTCACCACCTAACCACAGTAGCATACCTCCAAGTTAAAGAGAGAGGTGTTTTCTGTGTCAGAATCATGCTCGTCGGCTTTCGCCAATCCGTCCGCTGTGAATAGGAAGGCATCATTTCGCTGGGCAACACCTTTAATCTTAAAACCGTCTGGGTGGGAACCGATCGCAAATGGTGTAGTTTCCTGGCCGCACGGGCGCACTCTCAGACACACGCACCAACTCAATTTCAGCCCTGGCCTCTATTTCACGGTTCTTTCTGTGAGACGGTGAGTCAGTGTCTGGCTAGGAGACAGGAGATGAATAAAGACAGAAAGAAAGCTAGAGGAAAGGAAGATGAAAGGAGATGGGATTGTGAGAAATAGAAGAGGATGAGGGCTAAGAACGTAAAGTCCAATGTCACGTACTGACACTTCTCCGGCACAACATTTATTGGACTACATTGTGCCCGAGAATGTCCCTCACAGACATTCGTGTCATATCACCTACACTGACGCACATCGCACACATGGATGAGTAGATGGCCTGTGTGTGTTTGCGCGTGTGTGTGTGTGTGTGTGTGAGACCAAGCACGAATGCTTGTCTCTGGAGGAAAGGAGAGAGAGTGAGTTTGATATAAAGTTGAGCAGACCTAATGTGTGAGACGAGAGCTCCCCGCTGACACGCAGGTGAGGACCATCTGTACGGATCAGTCGAAGACGGCGTAGAGTGAGATGAAAAACCAACATTCAGACAGAGCTCGATTCTGACGTGTGTATACAAGCAGTCCATTTTAAAGATGTGCCGATCAAATACTCACGGCTTTGAGTGATGATATTAAAGACGCCACCGAGCGGTGTTCTGCTCGCTGACCTGCCGGGTTCCTGCGTCGCTAGACTGAAAACAGTGATCTGGAAATGGGCACACAGAGACATTATCGCACAGGCACCTACCCACGAAATAATCTGGGAAGGCATGGACACACACAGTCGAACAGAATCTGTGTGCCGCGGGAGTGAGAGTGAGGGGGGTCCGAGGTCACAGCTGCTCCCTGTCTGGTTCCTCTGGTCTATTTTAAACCACAGCCGGCATCAGCGCTTCTGTGGCGGCGGCACCAACTATATCGGCCTGCTTTCACACGCGCCCACACCTTATACCCACACGGCAAGAGACTGTAGCCTTCCTCTATGAATAACCAAAGGTAGAGGGGAGAGAAAGAAAAAGCTGATGAAGAACGTATATTTGTTTATTACGTGTACACATACCCAGATCTCAACTTGGAATAATTATGCTGATGGTGGTGTAGGAAATATAGTGACAGAATACACAAAATACAGATGGAGTTGACATTCATTATATATACACCGGGGTGGAAGGTGGGGGTGGGGGGTGGAGGGGGGTCAGGTCACAAACGCGACAGCCGAGCAACACAGCTTGGGTGTCTTCAGAAGGACCGGAGAAGCAGAAGGCTCAGGCAAAAGGGGAAGATAGTCTTTAGATAGTGTCACCCTACCTGGAAGTTGCCCCGGAGGGTTACCAACATAACACTACGTGAAGAACACCCAGACAGGCGGGGGTTGGGTGGAAGGGCATTGCTGCCTATGGGGTTTCTTTCGCAGGGTCCCGACAAACATCCACAGATCAACACTCTCAACTGTCATTTTAGAAAGCCCTCCTGACCTGAATGGCTTAGGTTTCTACACTGTTTCGCTATGTTATGTCTTTCCACATATTCAAACTTGGAATAATTCTCAATGGTTTTTCTTGATGAGTTTGAAAATGTGTAATACATCTATCTACTGTATATGTACTAGAGATGGCCATTGATAAAATTGCATAGTTCAAATAGTATTATACTTTCCCAAAGATAAAGATATCTGAAGACACAATAAGTCATAATCAAGAACAGCTCTTAGTCAAGGAATATTGGTCATATTTGTCTCTTATATGCTTATGTCTAGCTTTTTGGATGGGTTTATTGTCAATGTGCACATCCATGACATCATAGATTGATTGTAATAACACACCGGCCTATGTCAATGTGTAATGACATAACCAACATAAAACTGTATTGTCGCTAGTTAGTTAAACCAAATACCAACATCACAAGACATACATCAGTTCTATGGAGGGCTTTAACACTTTTTCATCCTCTCCTAGTGATTGACTGATTCAGACCTGAATCTAAATACACCGAGTGTATTAACTAGCATGTAGAAACAAAACAATCAATTGTTTCGGCCCTCTAGGGCTGGACCTGAATAGTCCTGGCTTACAGTAACAGTATAATGTACTTTAGCAAACAAACAAATGAACATGACTAGTAACACTAGAAATGTACTAGCCAACCATGCAAACTCACGTTAGGGTTAATGTGCCAACAATAGGCTATCAGTATCAAATGCTTTGCAGAAACATGAACAGTAAACATATCATACAGGTGCTAGCTTGCCACGCTACAAATTTTAGCAAAACTTTGCCAAAAAAAGTATTAACTTAAGCCAGCTAGACAGGGACCTAGCTAACCAGGAAACTAATGTTAGTATTGCAAGTGTTTTTCTGAGACATGACATATATTAACAAACATTGGCTAGCTGTACAGATCATGAGAGTAGCTAAAGTTAGTTGTATGACTAATGTTTCAAATGTACTTCTGAGATATAGGTTACTGCTGACCTGCATGAAGTTAGTGACTGAACCTATTTTGTGTCAATTTGGAACATGTTGGTGGTCTGGTGACATCATCACTTATAATTAAATGTCCAATATATAAAACACCATTGCAGCACAAACAAAACTTTTAACGGCACAAACAAACAAGAATATTGTGTGTGAATTTGGAGCATGTTGGGGGGCTGAGTGACCTCAGAATGATCTATAAAACATTCTTTAATATCTAAAAAATGATAGCAGCACAACCAAACATTTTGACTGCACAAACCAGCACAAAGGGAGCACATATTAAGCTTATTTTAAATTTGGCACTGGGTGGGATCCAACTTCACACAGGTTTACTGTTGCACTTATATAAATGGATGGATGTTTAATTGCAGACTGGAGCCCCTTTTGTATGCTCTCTGTGCTGTGGGTATTATGAAGAAATAAGAAATATTACAAATGTGAGGCAGTAATAAGCTTAAAAAAGTAATGTTACTGAACATCATGGAAGCGCCATTAAATATATATATATTTTTTTACAATGACCAGTATTAGAGCACACCTCTTGTTCTTTCTCATCATAACTCCTCCTGGCCTTCTCCTCTTCACTGATTGGCTAAAAGTCATACCTGTCAGTTCCGTTTCCCATCATGCTGTGTGCTGGCAGAGAGCAGGTGTGAGGATGTTCTATTCTCAGAGCACCTAGCAAATCTGTGTGTGTGGGTTGAATCCTTATTTACCTACTTACACACATGCACACGAACAAACACACACACGCATGTCTCAATAAATGTGCCAAACTATGTCGAACTAATTGAATCTAATTTCCATAAAAAAAACAAAAACTGCATTGCTTACAGGGGAGATGATATATTCGCAGAGTCACACTGATTTATGTACAAACTAGTGTGCACACACATGGAGGAGGTGCCCCAATACCGGTCAGACATCATAACTTTGGTTTTATTTTAATTTTGCAACTTGAATCTTGAGTCTTTTTGTGATTCCTCACCTCCTCCTCAACTTTATTGGAGCAAAGATCAAAGGTGCCTCTGACCAATGAAAGATGAATTGATAAAAAGCCCTATGACAGGTCAATGTTCACTACCTTAATCAATGGTCATTATTTTAGTAATCCTGCTGATAGGAACATTCTTTTAACAATAGCTGATTTAATTTCACATACCCTACTAACCCCATTCCTACACTGTTATGTATCCATTACAAAAGAAAGGAAATAAAACACAAACAAGTGTGACTTATCATATATACATTTATACACATGCTATATAGTAAGTAATCTCTGTGAATCAGATTCAAATTAAGAAAAAGGTGCATGAGAACTGTTGAGAGGACAGTGAGTTGCTTATGTAGAAAGTACAGTTCTGAATTTTGGCAGACAAAATGCCAAGCCTATAGGCCAACTGAGTTCAATAGAGAAACTGTTGAAGCAATTCTCAACACTAGTTTAAACTTAGACAGTGGGTTACAGTTCAACCTGGTGAAACAGACAAAAAAAACATGTGATAGCGATAAATAAAACAATACATTTATAATAAACAATTTTATTAGCTACTAGTACTAGTTTGAGCATTGAATCCATCCCATTAACAATCCATTATATTAGCAAATGTATTTTCATCATTTCTGTAGTATATGCTACTTAATCATATCAGCTAATTGTTTCCAAATGTCGGAATGGTCAGCACTGATCATTGTCCATTTATCATCTCAGCTCATTTACTAAGCTAAAGGATATACTTTTCATCCAAAAACAGCAGATCAATGGACTTTATAGCCTAAGGCTGGGATTCATTCAAACCTGCCAGAGCAACATTTACACAGTCTTTATTAACATTAAGCATACCATGCCCACAAACTTTAAAATTTTAAAAGTGAAAGCATGCCTGTGAGGAAGGTCACCTTGGTGGTAATAGCTGTAGGTTTGTTGTACATTACCCGATCCCAGTCTTAGTAAATTTGTAAAAAAAGCTACTGCGTTAATATGGCAAAGCAGGTTTAATTGAAATAAGCCTACAAGACTAGTTGATTTATTGCCATGGAGAGAGGAAATTCATAGATAGTGTGACCCTTACAGGCCACCAGCAGTTGTGCATTCCTGACTGAGATGGTGAACATCGTCTTCTGGAATATTGCCACAATTATGACAAGCTGGGCCAGGAGATTTTCGTGATGTTTCCTTATTGGGAAAAACTTGTGATCAAAGATAAGTCTATGGTTTATAACCAGGAAAATTCCAAGACCTACGTGAAGCATGATCCAGTGGTCAGGAAAAACTCCTGACCCTTTAGGCACGAACAGTATTAATATCTATGTGTTTCATACATTCATTCTTCTCATTTCGCTCACTACAACTTTATAAACCTACACATCATACCAACCAAAGAAACATTCTGTTCTACAAACAGAAAATAGAAAAGACATGTTCAATCAAAACTGAATAGATACACGCACAGCAACATAGGCCATTAGGAGATTATCAATCTATATTCTTGAGGATGTGACTTTTTTTTCCTCAATGTGGGCTAATATGGCAACTGTAGAATAAGTTGATTAATGCTTTTTATTCCAATAGCTGCCTGTGCAGTTGTATATGTTGCTCAGGGTTAGGCCTAGGTTTATAATCTTAATCATAATAATAATTATAATCATAATTTAACCACATTGTCAAAACTGAAATAAAGTGATTGAGAGAATGAGCATAGAGAACATAGATACAGAAATAGAGATGTGGAGTAACATTAGTATCATGATACAAAGTACCATCAGATGTGGACTGGCTATCTAGCAATCCTGATAAATATTGGATATTGTTTAGCTCATTGTTTAACTTTTTTGTTTTTATTGTTGCACTGAATGAGAATTGTCATGCTAACAATCTGCAAATGCAGGCGGCTCACAGAAAGAAAATAGGTATTTTTAAAATGCCAGGGTCGGTATCGGGTCCCAGTCCTATAGTAATCGGAAACATGTAAATGTTTTGTGTTTTTTCAGACTGTTGCATTTTAAAACAGTATACGGTCTCAAGTTACAAACACAACAAAACGACGACAATAATTAAGGCTAAGCATGCATATGTGCAAATCAAAGAGCAAACACGCATCCAGACTAACAAAAAACAATAGTAAATGTACAATGTACAGGCAGGCTTTGACTGGTGAAAAAGTTCACACTTCATATGCTGTTGGTGTATGAAAAGGGCTACATTCTTAGTATAGTCATAATACAAAATATATTTCTGATATTATTGCATTGTTTTTCTTACAAGAGGGGGACAAGCACAGTAAATTCAAAGCTATTCAGCAAACAAAACAGAAACAGCCATTCCAAAATGTATTCATTCAACTGTCAAAAGGCTTCCGTTGGGAGATATATATATATATATCTCTAAATATACTCAATAAAAATCAAGCAATCTATGTACAGTACATATCAATACACACATGGGCACATTTGGGGACTTCATCCAACGAGTGTGTATTTGTCTTCCTCTACGTACACTCTTAGAACTAGTGGTGATGACAGGAACTCTGGAAATCCTCAAGAAACCTCAGAACATTGTTGGGGTGTGGTGGACGACATGCAGTTCAGCAGGTTATGTAATCGTATTTTGCAGTAGCTTGGTGGTAGTTCGCTAAATTCAAATCCAAGCAGTGTTCACATAATGTAATATTTTTACGACTATCCAGTAGTAGGTAACTACTTGAAATGCACATATCTTTTCTTCCAAAAAACCAAAAATGGCCTCAGACCCAATAAATTCTCACTTGAAACAAAGTTTGTGTTTAATATGCTAAATAAAACAGTCTTTTAACATTATGGCTCCAAAATATAGCTTGAGTGATCGGTTCTAGCAATTTGTAGTAATTGACAATGCAGATTTACATGACAATCTTTCACAAACCTTCAGTTAGTATAGAGAAAGTTTGCCAAAACCAGATCCTGAAGAGAAAAAGTACTGTAGCTTATCTCTACAAAGCTAATTTAACCAACCTGATCCTAATAATTTGCTGCATGAAAAAATAAATCAGATTAGTCACATCTGGGGTTGGAGTAAACCTACAATTTGGTATATCTCCAGGAACTGGGTTGGACAGCCCTGGTTAATGGATTCTGGGCAAACCCTTTAATGGTTCAATGTATCAATAGTTTACTAAAAAAATCTGAGTTGAGTGGAGGTGTGGAGAGGAGGTGTGGCTTTATATTTTGTGGGTGTCCAATAGTAAATGTCATTTCTGTTTGTTTAATAACAAACAGAAATTTCATATTATCGTTTAATATTTGTTTATAGTTGTTTAAAATTATAAGCACATGCCAAGGTTGAATACAGAGTTTTGTAGCTTTAGGGACACTAACCTGAGGCTTATGAGTTCTTTAAAAGCCTGTATATGGAAATCCAAAAGATGAAGTCGTATTTATTATTATTAATGATCGTTAACATTAATATGACTCCTATTACATTAGAGTATGTAATATGCATAAATATTAACATTTTAGTATATTAATGTAAAATGATTAACCGGAATTACATTTATGCTTACACATGACCAAAACTAAAGAAAAAGCCACTCCTCCAATCTAATTAAAAAGATCACAAAAATGTTCCTGTTTTAACCTCTGTACTTCATAGAGAACCCATCTAAGAGTAGTTCCTTGAGGAACTATTTTGACCCGGAAAGATTCTGCCTGAGTGGCAATTTATAGCCCAAAAGGGTCTTCCAGGCAATTTTATTTCTAAAAGTGTATAAAATCAATATATTCTAGTGTTGCATAGATATACAATATGATAATGAGAGCATATCCAATCAGCTATGCCGCCCTGGTGAAAGGTGATTGTGTTATTCTTGTAATCTAGCATGCATTCTATATGAACTAGACACTTTATAAGGTAAACCTAATCTAAAATCGGTTATGACACCCTTTTGCCTTCATCTGCTTCAAGGTTCGATGTGTTGTGCTTACAGTGATGTCCTTCTGCAAACCATTGTTGTATAAAGCAGTTATTTGAGTATTGGTGGCTTTTCTGTCAGCTTGAAAGAGTGTGGCCATTCTCCTACTACAGCTCTCATAAACAAGATGTTGTTCGCTCACAGAACTGCTACTCACTGGATGCTTTCTGTGGATCGCAGCATTCTGTGTAAACTCATGAGGCTGAAGTGAGTGAAAATCCTAGGACAATTGTACCACGTTCCAAGTCACTAAGATCATGCTTCTTCCATATTCAAATGTGAGCCAATAACTACTAAGCCATCCATTTCTGTTGGATTTCTTATAGGCTACAAAGGCCACATCTGAAGCAGAGGTCCACCAGACCTTCCACAAATTTGGACGGAAGTGTCTGGCAATGAGATTAACGAGCAGGTGTACCAAATTAAGTGGCCAAGAAAATAAACAGGTGACCGTTATAAAATGTGTTAAAACCCAGTAGAGGGCTGGCTAGAAGAACAAAGTGTCCACACAGAGAAGTAATGTAGAACAACAGAAACAGCAGCAGAAAAGTGTTTGTTCATGTTTTTCAGCAAACATCGCTCATGTATGGTTGTGCGTGCGCTTGCGTGTTCATCTGGCTGCCTGTATATGTTTAAGTGTGTGCGTGTGTCTGTGTGCGCGCAAGCGGGGTACGTGCCTTTTTCTGTCCTGTGCCATGGTCCATCCCACTGGCGGAGTATAAGAGCGCATTGTTAAAGCAGAGCTGTGGGAGGAGCCTAGTTCCTGGACACCCCCCCCGGACCCCCTCATTCACAGCATACACACTAAGCAGCAGGGTGAGTATTACAACCATCTGCCTAAGTGTGTGTGTGTGTGTGTGAGGAGCTCGAACACACACACCAGCATATGTAAGGGACACCGCAGTCCCTGTCCCTCCCCCAATCGTCATCATCCACCACTCCTCTTCTTTCTCTCTTTCTCCTCTCTTCTCCCTCTTCTTCTTCCGTAACCTCATTCCAGTCTGTGCATTAGGATTCAGCTTTAGAGGAGTTTAATTTTTTTCGGGGTGTAGTCCGTATTGAGTGTGTGGAGGGGGCCAGGCCAGTAGGGGGCAGTATGCTGTGTTTAGAGCAGGTTCCACTGTAGAGCCAGAGTGGCCAGGATCAGGGTGAGGGCCATGGGTAGAGCCAAGCAAGCAGGGCGGCATCCTGCACCTATTGCCTTCACCGACGGGGGAAGGTGGACTGCTGGGTTAACTTCCATTGGTTTACCTTCGCCGGGCACATCTGGTTGATTGTCAGTGGCTGTGGAGAGAGCAAGAGACAGAGAGGGAGAATCCATAAAATAACATATTTTGCACAGTGTCAACCAACAGCAGTTAACTATAACAATGAATGAGTAGCAAATACCATGTGCCACCGGCATCAGTGTGGTTTGGTTCTTCTGCTTTTTAACTAGTCCTCCTTGATAACCTAACACCAATTTTAGGCATGTAAGATATATTTCTCTGATTGGTTTATCTGCAACATTTGAAGCTAGCTTTAGTTAGTGAGCTTACGGAGTGTTTGTATTTTTTTATGCAACTACACACAGCCCCTCAAAACTAGCTCAACAGTGAGCTACCTAGGCCGCTGAGATTAGTCTCATTTTGACCTTATTCCTCTGTCCAATATTAAACATGTTTTTTTTATTGGCAATCGAGGAGAGGTGCAGCGAGACTAAGGAATGTGGATAGAAATTGTCTCATTGTGAAATTTGATGGCTATTCTTCACTTGTCTCATCAGGCAAATGTTGTTTACAGGGATGGATCTCAAAATAAATACCACAAATGTCAAATGACAAAAGTCACTCTCTCGAAGTTAGCTGCATGATTGAGATCAGGGGTCTTGCAGAGGGCGGTTAACAACTAAGATTTACCTCTGACACTGTTCCTGTGAACAATGGATGTCTACAGATGTTAACTACTGACATCATACTTGTGGGCCGTGGGTGTCTAGAGAGATTAAATTGTGAGGTGTAGTGAGGTTTAACTACTGACTATATACTACTGAACCGTGGATGTCTAGAAAGGGGCATTAGAAATTAGTTTACTACCCAAATAGTGTGTGTTATTATTCGAATAGTATTCGGTTAACCGAAATTCATGTTTACAAAAACTACCAACACAACATGAGCACTACCACATGACACGCAAAGGAGTGGTTGTCGTTCTAACATTGGCGCAATGGCCGTTTGTGTGAGAAAAGAGCGAGTGTGCATATGGAGCAAAAAGTGTGGTAGACACGTAAAACTCAGCTACGGAATAAGACCAAAAATTAATCAACACACAAAAAACATATAAAAAAGCCAGCCCAGTTCTGGAACAGCATTCTTTGGAAAGATTAAACTAATATCAACCTGTACCACAATGATGGGAAGAAAAAAGTATGGAGAAGGCTTGGAACGGCTCATGATCCAAAGCATACCACATCAACTGTACAACACGGTGGAGGCAGTGTGATGAGCATGCATGGCTTCTAATGGCACTGGGTCACTAGTGTTTAGTGATGATGTGACAGAAGACAGAAGCAGCTGGATTAAGTCTGAAGTGTGTAGTGATTGCTGAGATTCAGACAAATTCAGCAAAGTTGATTGGACGGCACTTCAATTTACAGATGGACAATGACCCAAATCATACTGCGAAAGCAAGTTTTTTAGGACAAAGAAGTGGAATATTCTGCAATGGCCGAGTCAATCACCTGATCTCATCCCGATCGAGCATGCATTTCACTTGCTGAAAACAAAACTTATGGCAGAAAGACCCACAAATAAACAACAACCCGAAGACAGCTGCAGGCTCCAAGGCCTGGCAAAGAGGCACAAAGAGGAAACCCAGTGTTTGGTGATGTCCATGCATTCCAGACTTCAAGCAGTCATTGCCTGCAAAGGATTCTTGACAAATTATAAAAAATTAACATTTTATTAATGATTTTGTCAATTTGTCCAATTGCATTTGAGCCCCCGAAATAAGAGGACTGTGTGTGGAAATGGTTGCAATTCCTAAAAGTTTCATACAATATTTTTGTTCAACCCCTTGAAATAAAGCTGAAAGTCTGGCACTTCAATTGCATCTCAGTTGTTTCATTTCAAATCTATTTTGGTGGTGTACAGAGCCATAATTATGAAAAATGTGTCAGTGTCCAAATATTTTTGGACCTAACTTTATATTGGGTCATTCTGACTGACTGAGCCACCACACTTTTACTTCTTTGATTGACAAATGTAAACACCAAACACGTGTGAAGGAGCACAGGTTCTAAAAATTATTTAAAAACCTTCAATGTTTAAATGTCATGGTATATCATAATTTGTAAAAAATTGAGATAGGAATTTTTATAGTACTTAAAAAAAAAGGGCAGAACTGAATAAACAAGTAGTCGAATGCTAAATTAATTTTGGGTATTCGAATATTCGACTATCTGTTGGCATCCCTACTACAAACTAGTAACCCTTAGATGACTAAATAGGTTAAGTACTGGCTACAAACTAATGAACAGTAGATGTCTAGAGAGGTTAACTACTGACAACATACTAGTGAACAGTGAATGTCTAGAGAGGTTAACTACTGACAACATACTAGTGAACAGTGAATGTCTAGAGAGGTTAACTACTGACAACATACTAGTGAACAGTGAAAGTCTAGAGAGGTTAAGTACTGACAACATACTAGTGAACAGTGAATGTCTAGAGAGGTTAACTACTGACAACATACTAGTGAACAGTGAACGTCTAGGGAGGTTAACTGCTGACAACATACTAGTGAACAGTGAATGTCTAAAGAGGTTAACTGCTGACAACATACTAGTGAACAGTGAAAGTCTAGAGAGGTTAAGTACTGACAACATACTGTGAACAGTGAATGTCTAGAGAGGTTAAGTACTGACAACATACTAGTGAACAGTGAATGTCTAGAGAGGTTAAGTACTGACAACATACTAGTGAACAGTGAAAGTCTAGAGAGGTTAACTACTGACAACATACTAGCTAACAGTGAATGTCTAGAGAGGTTAAGTACTGACAACATACTAGTGAACAGTGAATGTCTAGAGAGGTTAACTACTGACAACATACTAGTGAACAGTGAATGTCTAGAGAGGTTAACTACTGACAACATACTAGTGAACAGTGAATGTCTAGAGAGGTTAACTACTGACAACATACTAGTGAACAGTGAATGTCTAGAGAGGTTAAGTACTGACAACATACTAGTGAACAGTGAATGTCTAGAGAGGTTAAGTACTGACAACATACTAGTGAACAGTGAAAGTCTAGAGAGGTTAACTACTGACAACATACTAGTGAACAGTGAATGTCTAGAGAGGTTAAGTACTGACAACATACTGTGAACAGTGAATGTCTAGAGAGGTTAAGTACTGACAACATACTAGTGAACAGTGAAAGTCTAGAGAGGTTAAGTACTGACAACATACTAGCTAACAGTGAATGTCTAGAGAGGTTAACTACTGACAACATACTAGTGAACAGTGAATGTCTAGAGAGGTTAACTACTGACAACATACTAGTGAACAGTGAATGTCTAGAGAGGTTAACTACTGACAACATACTAGTGAACAGTGAATGTCTAGAGAGGTTAACTACTGACAACATACTAGTGAACAGTGAATGTCTAGAGAGGTTAAGTACTGACAACATACTAGTGAACAGTGAATGTCTAGAGAGGTTAACTGCTGACAACATACTAGTGAACAGTGAATGTCTAGAGAGGTTAACTACTGACAACATACTAGTGAACAGTGAATGTCTAGAGAGGTTAACTACTGACAACATACTGTGAACAGTGAATGTCTAGAGAGGTTAACTACTGACAACATACTAGTGAACAGTGAATGTCTAGAGAGGTTAACTACTGACAACATACTAGTGAACAGTGAATGTCTAGAGAGGTTAACTACTGACAACATACTGTGAACAGTGAATGTCTAGAGAGGTTAACTACTGACAACATACTAGTGAACAGTGAATGTCTAGAGAGGTTAACTACTGACAACATACTGTGAACAGTGAATGTCTAGAGAGGTTAACTACTGACAACATACAGTGAACAGTGAATGTCTAGAGAGGTTAACTGCTGACAACATACTATTGAACAGTGAATGTCTAGAGAGGTTAACTACTGACAACATACTAGTGAACAGTGAATGTCTAGAGAGGTTAACTACTGACAACATACTAGTGAACAGTGAATGTCTAGAGAGGTTAACTACTGACAACATACTAGTGAACAGTGAATGTCTAGAGAGGTTAACTACTGACAACATACTGTGAACAGTGAATGTCTAGAGAGGCTAAGGAGATTAAAAGAAGGAATAATAAATTATGCAAGAAACTGCCACAAATATGGGAAAGGCTGAGTCAACTTTGAACCTATGTGAAATTTGCCAACTCACGTGTAATGGGGTATGTAGCGTAATACGTAAATATCTTGCATTCGCCCACTACCAAACTTATATTGGCCACTTATAGGTTACGAAACTAATGATTGAGGATGGAGAGAATGTGGAAGACAGATTTATACTGTAGTTCTCCTCTGCAAACCCACATTACAGCCATCTTCAACAAAGTACCAACGGCTTAAGCTATCGCAAAAAGAAGTGACCTCTTTGATCCACGACATTTCAAACCAGCTGTGGAGTCAGTAGGCGGTTGTGTGTCTGTGTGTTTGTGTTTTTTCCACACACACATTCATCTGTATGCCACACTCTTTAAGGACATTGATGGGAATCCAGTGCGAATGGTTATCATTGCCTTTGAACACAATAGACAAAGATGAACAAAGCCAGCACTTATCCCCAATCAGACTGATGTCGTTGTTTTGACTACAATGAATGGGATGCATCTGGTTCGTAGGCTGGAAGCAAGACCCTTCAATATCAGCCATGCGGTGGCTTTTAAATCAGCACAGTTTTCACAATGTTTCATGTCTTTAATGTCTCTTTTTTTATGTTACAATTTCTTTCCCTCATTCGTCACTGCCTATTTCTCTTCATCTCATTATCTGATTAAACTACTACTTCAACTAATACTATTACTCCTACATCAACACAATTGACAAAAAAGAAAAGGATGGGTAGACAATTGTCATTTGAGAGTTCCTTAAAACATTGACAATTTTGGGAAATTTCTTCAACATGGAGACAGTCTACTCTTTTTACTGGAAAGGCAGTTCTTACTGAGTCAGTACATTGTCAGGGTTTTTCTATGGTTTGATCAGTAACCATGGAACAAAACGTTGGCCAAGGTGTAATGCTAATTCAGGGTGAGCACTGGATATTGCTTCCCGTTTGCATATCCCAATAGTTTAAATAGTTTTTGTTTTGACTATGTTGTAACTTGGATTCTTTTGACTGATTGTAGAGGATTGGATTGTTAGTAGTTTTCAACTCACCATGAAGGAGATTGTCCTGAATTGCAATACAAGTGTTTGAAGTGGATTTTCTATAACTTTATTCATCAGGTAAGTACACTTTCAGCTACAGTAACGACCTGTGAGCAACTAGGGTCAACTGGTTCAGAACAGCAGATTTTTCACCTTGTCAACTCTGTGATTTGATTTAGCATACATTTGGTTACTGGTTCAATGCTCTAAGCACTACACTACCACTAGGCTACATGTCACATCTGTTTTATACTTCTTTCTCTCTCTCTATCCCCACTTTATATACTACATACATTTTCTTTCAATTCCTAGTGACAACCTCATCTTCTCATAATTCCCAAAGGGCTCAGTAGAGTTTGGACCTGCAGGAAATCAGCGCAGTCATTACTTTTGAGGGTTATGCTGCTTCAAACAAAGCACCCTAAGTTTTGCTTTCAGATGCTCTACCTGCCCAAGGGAGTCTCTAGGGCACCATGGCCATGTATTCCCAAACCCCAAGTGCTGTAGAGCCAATGACCCGGGGCTTTCGGCCACGCCAGTAGCGACAAACCACTCTTTGATCATTAGTCTTCGGCAAGGGCTTGCT
Source organism: Esox lucius (assembly GCF_011004845.1). Lineage (NCBI taxonomy): Eukaryota > Metazoa > Chordata > Actinopteri > Esociformes > Esocidae > Esox > Esox lucius. The sequence goes on along the minus strand of NC_047571.1, from coordinate 4,781,136 downwards.
TTTCTCATTACCCAAAAGGAACACCTTTTCAGCCTTGTCAGTACTTTTAATGTAAAGTAGTTTACATTCTATATATTTAGTATCAGCAATCCTCTAAGGCCCAAAAGAGCTACAGGACCTACATTTCTTCACTAAACTTTATACATTAGTTTTTCTTTTTATGTCTGTTTGTCTGACAGTTGACAAATCCAGAACAGTCGACAGTGTTATGTGCTGCAAAAAAAACTTCCAAAAACAAATGCTTAAATTAAGAACAAACATTTCCCAATTGAGTGACAACATTTTCTGAAAAAAAATGGAGCAAGCCTTGCATTCCAGTATTCCGTTTTCAATCTTGCCCAATTGTAAGAATCAAATTGTATTTGAATTAAACAATGTCTCACCCCATTGGCAATTTCAAATATTTTTACCACATTTCACTTTTGAATAGGTATTTTTTGCAGTGTAAGCGAAGTTTTGACATCAACATGTTTGTGAGTATTCTTAGTGATGTAAAACGGTGAGGAACAGCTAACGACCAGTCAGAAAGCAGATAATCACTCAAAATAAGACACATTGGTAAGCCTTGTTGTGCTGTATAAAGCATGATTCTAATAATATTCTTCTTCCATTTTGTTCCTAGCGACGGTTACCCATTTCTGTGTTACTGATGTAGCCTACATAATCTTATTTATGTGTGTGTGGGTCTGTGTGTGTGCATACAGATTTAACTATTCTGGTGTGAACAAATATCCCTGCAAGGATATAAAAAGAAAAAAGATAATGTGACATTGTGAGGACATTTCATCAGTCCCCAAGAGGAGAAAGGCTATTTTTAGCATGGGGGTTAGGGTGAAAGTTCAGAATAAAATTTAGAATACAAGCTATGGGATTGAAGAATAGGAGTTTAGGATTAAGGTTAGGGTTTTATCTGGTCTAAAGCTTACAATTGACTACACATTGCAGGGGTATTTAACTCTTACACTACGAGTTACAGGACTAGTTTGTTTTCAGTTACACCTAATCATTAATTGAACCCACCTGTTGTCCCAGTTCTGAATATGCCCCTATTTGCAGGACTTTTTGGTGGAGGTCAACTTAGTAAGAAACTTTAGTCAGTTTAACAAAATGCTTAATGGTGTCTAGCAAAATATTCAAACTGGGTGTGATGTTAATGCGTGACAAAATGATCTAATGTCGAGATGCTCTACTGACACCAGGGAAACGTATAGCACCTCGGCTTTGTTTGATGGCTTGCATCCATCTTCCCCTTGATCAAATTCCAGAGGTTTTCAATGGGGTTCAGGTCTGGAGATTGGGCTGGCCATGACAGGGTCTTGATCTGGTGGTTCTCCATCCACACCTTGATTGACCTGGCTGTGTGGCATGGAGCATTGTCCCGCTGGAAAAACTATTCTCAGAGTTGGGGAACATTGTCAGAACAGAAGGAAGCAGGTGTTCTTCCAGGAAAACCTTGTACTTGGCTTGATTCATGTGTCCTTCACAAAGACAAATCTGCCCAATTCCAGCCTTGCTGAAGCATCCCCAGATCATCACTGATCCGCCACCAAGTTTCACTGTGGGCGTGAAACACTGTGGCTTGTAGGCCTCTACAGGTCACCTTCTAACCATTAGACGACAAGGTGTTGGACAAAGCTGAACATTTTACTCGTCAGAGAAGATGACATCACGCCATTCCTCTACGGTCCAGTCCTTATGGTCCTTTGCAAACTTCAGCCTGGCTCTTCTTTGCTTCTCATTGATGAAGGTTTTTTTTTCTAGCTTTGCACAACTTCAGCCCTGCCCCTAGGAGCCTGTTTCGAACCGTCCTCACCGTGCACTTCACCCCAGCTGCTCTTTGCCATTCTTTTTGTAAGTCACTTGATGTCATCCTATGGATGTCGAGTGACATTTGAATGAGTTAATGGTCATCTCGGTGAGTAGACAGACATTTTCACCCACTGCCAGTCTGTAGCTTTGTTGTCCCCAATGTCTGTTGCTTGACCTTGTTCTTATGAACCGCCATCTTTAAAATGTTCAGGATGGAAGCAACCTGAAGCTCACTGTATCCCTCTGCCATTAGAGCCAGAATTGAACACTTCTTTTCCTCACTCAAAGCTTTTGTCATGCTGAATAGTTATTTTGTTATTCAAATTACCTTTGAGGTACTACTTGCACTGTTTTTGCCATCCAGCTGGTCCTATTGCAAGAGGATATTGATGACCACACCAGGGTTTTTTATACTTTTCCTCAAATTAGATTTGGTTCAGGTAATCACCTAATCAGTACCTCATTAAGTAAAATGAGTTGTGCCTGTGTTGGAATTTAACAGACACTGGAATGGAATGGCTGCCATACATGTAGAGATGCAGATTTAAGAAAAATTAGGAGTGGTCTCTTTTTTCAAGAGCTTTATATTTCCTCTGTCTCTCCCATCTCTATCTGACAATTTTTCATGCTGTCCCCTATTTGAATCATGAAAGTGTCATTGCAAGGGAAGATTTATACCTGCACAACATTGCTAGCACACACAAACACACATGCACAAACAATAGGCTACACACACAAACAAACAAATACACAAACACACGCATGTACACACAGTGCCCTTGCACTCAAGTCAAACAAGTCAGGGCATATCCTTGACCCAAATGCACAGCAAAGGAGACCGGTTGAAAAAAAAAGGTCTGGTGAAACAGACATTCATCTGTTTACAGTATTTCTCTCTCTCTTAAATTTTCCCCCCAATGTCTGTCATTCGATTGCTGTTGTTTTGTGTTCTCTCTGACTTTCTTTTCACTCGTTCAGCTGAGCCCCATGACAAAAGCCTCTTTGGGGGGGCTTCTATCTAAGAAAGGCTAAGGGAGGAAATTGTGAATTCCTCTTGAAGCAGATAGACGTTTGATTTGTGTGGCCAAACGCAGCTTAGGGGAAACACATGTGCAATATAAGCGGTACAGAACAGCACATTCATCGCAAAACCTGGAGGTATACGAGGTAATCATGAATCTGTTATGAGATATTGTAACCTGAGGGTTCAGCGTGTTAGGTGAAAGCTCTGAGAAAAACCTAAACAGGCTGTATTACAGTAATACAATGGCGAGAGAGGAAAAGAGACAAATGAAGAGTGTGAGAGAGAGAGAGAATTTATTTCAGGCTTTTCAATGATCAATTGTAAACACTGTTGCTTTGGCAACACACATTGTCTAACTTTATTGCTCAGGCAATTTATTTTTTAAAGCATTATTCATCAAAATGAGAGAGAGATGATAATCAAATGACATGATATGGTAATCTAAAGAGGCTAAAAGACAGCAACACTCATCTGGCTAAAATCATTCTGAACAGAATGGAGAGGAGGAAAGAAAAGGAGAGAGAGCTGAGAAGAGATGGGTGAAGAGAAGGGGCGAGACCAGCGCACCCTGCGAAGACTCAATCTGGCGTTTCGGCAGGGGGCGGGTAAATTCATCATTCCATGTCAGCTATTGGCCAAAGATATTCATGTTTAATTTTTGCAAACAATAATGGCCCCATCACATCTTATTATGGACTCAGACAGTGTCAACATTTACATTCTTATGTAAAGCGTGCCGTGTCCCATAGAAAATGGAATTTCAATAAATCTGAATGAGTGGAGGAGTTTAAGTATCTAGGGGTCCTGTTCACGAGTGAGGGAAGGATGGAACGGGAGATTGACAGACGGATCGGTGCAGCTTCTGCAGTAATGCGGTCGATGTATCGGTCTGTCGTGGTGAAGAAAGAGCTGAGCCGCAAGGCGAAGCTCTCGATTTACCAGTCAATCTACGTTCCTACTCTCACCTATGGTCATGAGCTTTGGGTCATGACCGAAAGGACAAGATCCCGGATATAGGCGGCCGAAATGAGCTTTCTCCGCAGGGTGGCTGGGCGATCCCTTAGAGATAGGGTGAGAAGCTCGGTCACCCGGGAGGAGCTCAGAGTAGAGCCGCTGCTCCTCCACATCGAGAGGGGTCAGCTGAGGTGGCTTGGGCATCTGTTTCGGATGCCTCCGGAACGCCTTCCTGGGAAGGTGTTCCGGTCCCGTCCCACCGGGAGGAGACCCCGGGGAAGACCTAGGACACGCTGGAGGGACTATGTCTCCCGGCTGGCCTGGGAACGCCTCGGTGTCCCCCCGGAAGAGCTGGAGGAAGTGTCTGGGGAGAGGGAAGTCTGGGCATCTCTGCTTAGACTGCTGCCCCCGCGACCCGGCCCCGGATAAGCGGAAGAAAGTGATGTGATGATGATGATGACTGCAGAGGTATGACTAATACAAGGTCCTATTTTATGATGGACTGGCAATACCGATATCCATGTATAACTATTATAGATACAGCATGATTGCCCCCATCATAAAATTACAAGTGCACATATGTTTTAGGCTGTTTCTGGATGAAACATCAAAGCATCACTCTAAGTGTAACTGCTGTGTAGGGTTATAGCTATATGGGCACTATTTTAAGTGCCATTTTAAATAAAATATATATGTTTGTTACATTCTAGCAGATGCTCAATCTATTGAGATGTACTGTTTACATTTTGTACTGATCCCCTGTGGGAATAAAACCCTCATCCCAAGCATTACAACCAGCATCTACCATTTAGCAACTGAGCGCTGCGTTGAGTACAATCAAAGGGGAATTGCCTGAGAACTGAAGACGAAGTGCCTCTAAACAATAGCTGGCTAGTTACAGAGAGAGAGAGAGAGAGAGAGAGAGAGAGAGCGAGCAAGAAGAGACACAAAGAGAGTAAGGGAGGAGCAAGAGAGAGAGAAAGAAAGAGAGGAGGCAAGCTGTGTTGTCGTCTGCCCCGAGATGGAGCGGTACTCCTCGGGGATCTGTCATCCTCTGCTCAAGGCCGAGACAGGACAGGCACAGAGAGCTCAGTGTCAGGGGTGATGTGGCTCAGAGGAAGGGTGCGTGCAGGAGTGCATGCGGGCACGTGTTGAAGAGGTGATCCCGGTGATGATGTTTGTCACCATGGGTATATTTGAGGAGGGAGGAGGAATGGGTGGGTGGGGGGGTGGGGGCTCAAAGGGTTCAGAAATAGTTGGTCAGCCGGTGTCTCACAGGCTCAAGGCTAGAAGCATCAAGCAGCCTATTGTTTCCGATGTGGTCCAAACAAACCTGTGATCGCTGACACAAACTTCACACTCTTTTGGACACAAACACACACTCTCTCAGCAACATATCCTTGTAATTCTGAGGTCTATACAGATACTTTCTTTAAACCCAGTCCTCTACTATAGGCCCAATAATTGCCCCAGTCCAGTTATCAAGAGCTGATCTAATAATGTCAAAAATCCTAACATAAGTGGAAAGAAAATCTCCTGAATCAAGCTGCTTTTGTAAACGCTGCCTTGGAGCTCTTTTTAAAGTGGCTGAATATATAAAACCTTTTGTGGAAGATCCCATTTCTACTCAAGGCCACATCTCCCTTTAGAGGACAGGATGGATGGTTGTGATTTCCCCCCCATGAGTCCCACACTACTGAATGGATACTCAAAGACACTGCAAGGCTCATTCAGCTCTGTTCTCTCCTATTGGTTCTACCAGTTACGCCCAATGTCGTGACGACCAATACATAGTTCGACTATGTCTTATCGCACCCTATGAGTTTGGGAGTGTCAAACATCAGGATATGTACCCTCAGAGACGTACCTGCCAAGCTTCTTCCCACAAGGCTCACACAACTAGGAAGATAGCCAGTACCATTACGCTTGTGGAAAATAGAACCAGGGTTTTAGTGGCACCACCACTAAAGCCTGAAGCTCTTCTGGCCTATATTCACAAATTGCCTCAAAGTATGAGTGCTGACATAGGACCTATTTACCCTTTTTTCATAATGAATTAAACAGACGGGAATAACCCAAAATCAGCACTCCAGCTACATTAAAAGGCTTTGGGATACAGGCCTTCAAAGTGGATGAAGATATAGAGCTACTGCTATCCTGGAGGTCAATGCCATACTGTTTGTTTTTTAAGGAATTGATGCAGCTTCTTGTGGCTCCTGATAGAACCAGTTTGATTAATCCAGGATCATTCTCAACAATGCTCCTTCAATGCTGCATGTGTGTGGGGGCAGAGGGAGAAGTGCCGAATTGAAATCCTTTACGAGAGTCCCTGTTGATTTAATGGTTACCCACACCGTGGGTCTGACATACCATCAGCCTTTTTTAATGCAACCCTCCACACACAAAACCAACTATAGTCTGTGCTTTTGGTTTCTGCAGAGTGCATGGAGGAGGATTCTACTGTGTTGATAGCAATGGGCAACATGTACAGCCGCGTGTGCACATTTGTTCATATTCTTTGCAAGCTTGTGAGGAAATAGCACATTTATAGCTAATTTCTACTCAGCAATGGTGGATTTATTGCCTTCTATAAGAGGACAAAATGAGTACATTGAAAACAACATTGAAAAGCAAGCAAGCTAAAAATCTTAAAGACAATTTGTGTTCAACTTTGAATAAGCCAAATGGGTGCAGTGTATTTGAACGCGGACCAACACAGATTTGGAATTGAATCCAACACCGGAGATTTCCGTGTGGCTGCCATCCAAACTGAGAAAAGAGCATAGGACTGCCATGATGAACAAATAGGGTTGACTGCTTTGTTCAGGGACAGAGCAACTGGTTGTTTTCACCATGCCAGTTCAGGGATTTAATCTAGCAAATGTTTGGTTAATGGTCCTGAATGAATCCTTGCTGTTACCGTATGAGAACAGCTACTTCCAACCAGACCAGTCTGAATGTCAGTTGTTCATCAGGTACTCAACTGCTCACTTGCAAAGTTGTGTGACATGGAGATCCTTTATCAGTCCTGATGACTTTGCCGAAGGTGATTGCCAATTGAAGATTTTTTGGGAAGGTATGAAGTATGAAGCAATTAGAGAGAATAAATAAACTTCAATTAGTGCTGCACACGGCTGCTAGAATCCTAAATAGAACCAAAAAAAATGAACACATTACTCCTGTCCTAGCATCCTTACACTGGCTGCATGTTAAGGTTAGGGCTGATTTTAAGGTTTTACTGTTAATCTATAAATCAATACATGGACTTGCTCCTACTTACCTTGCAGAAATGATTCAGCCATACATACCTACACGTAACCTACGATCGCAAGATGCAGGCCTTTTAATTGTACCTACAATTTCTAAACAAACAGCTGGTGACAGGGCCTTTTCTCATAGAGCTCCACTACTGTGGAATGATCTGCCAATTAAGGTTAGAAATGCAAACTCAGTGCAAACTTTCAAGTGTCTACTAAAAACTAATCTCTACAGCACGGTTTATAATTAGGTTTAGCCTGGCCCGGGGGCGTGAAGGTGACCAGTAGGCTTGATACTGTCCACGCTTGCTGTCTTGCCAGGTGGGCTCTCGTCGCCACTGGGATGCCCTCCCTCCAATGCCTTTCGGGGGAAGAGTCACTGGCTTGTTGTTGACTCTCTGTTGCACACTTGTGCAATTGGGCTGTACGCTGCTGGCAATACTCAGCCCTCATTCAGGGGGATTGCGGTTGGTGGGTGTCCCTTTGGTTGATGCCTGGCAATGCCCCGGGTAGGGCCACAGTGTCGATGGACCCCCCCGTCTCAGTTCCAAGGTGTTATGCTGCTATATTATTGTGCTGGGGGATATGAGGAATGCACTTTCTAACTTTTCTCAGTCTCCTCCAGTTTAAATTTAAGGAGGAGATGAGGTCCTGGTCCACACCTGCGGATTACCTGGTTTGGGGGGCCCGTTGCTGTCCTTGTCCTTGTCCACCTGGTCATACTTTTGACCTAGTCTAGAATCAAATAGACTCTGGATTTAGCCCAGAGAAATGTATTTATTATTCCAATTGGACTCAATATCTCACCCGGCACAGCCAGAAGAAGACTGGTCACCCCTCTGAGCCTGGGTCCTCTCTAGGTTTCTTCCTATAATTCGGCTTTCTTAGTGAGTTTTTCCTAGCCACTGAAATTCAACACTACTGTTGTTTGCTCCTTGGGGTTTGAGGCCAAGTGTCTCTGTAAAGCCCTTTGTGACAACTGCTGTTGTAAAAAGGGCTTTATAAATACATTTGATTGATAGATTGAGAATGAACAGTTTCTCCAAACCCCTCTAACCCCATTGACAGATACGGTTGTTCTTATGTCAAGCATTTCTTTGTTCTTATTTTTTATTTAGGCAGCTAAGTAGCAAGCTGTGTCTTGCTAGCTTCCGTTTTACATTTATGCTATCTGTTTAGTTAACATAAGCTACTTGGCCTAATGTGTTTATGAGCTGGCAGTATGGGATTAGAGACAGGGAAGTAAAATGTTTCTCTGTTATCTTGCTAGTTAGTTAGCTATATGTCTTCATGTATTAACAACATGCTTTTTATGACAATGGCAACATTAGCACATCTGCTAAGATTGGCTGGTTACTGATAGAGCAAGGAATATGCCAAGTGAGAAGCACTACTGTAGTACTGCACTACCACCGTCTTGTTTTAAGTATTTTAACAATGCCGGCAGTAGTTATCTTAAAGCAAAATAAGACTGACTACCATTACTGTTTAGAGGCGTTTAATACACTCGACAAAAGCATTAGACCACCTCCCGAGTCTGTTTTCTGCTTAACTTAAGGTAGATACAGCATCTGTGTTTACAGTAAACACACGTCAAACTTTAGGTAACGTTTCCAAAAACATTGAAGTTTGCAGACATGCTTAGCGCCTAAGTCCTAGAGGAAACACGGTCATCCTTTCAATAATCACCCATGATTGTAATGTTGCTCCTTCTACAGACACGCTGACAGAGACAGACAGCCACATGCCCATCTGAAGTAGTTGAAGTTGAGAGAATCTCACCCACCTCTCTGTGCACAAATACACACACACCCACATATCGGGTCACTGCGTCGGCAGGTGCGACGATGATGCAGGATTAGGGACTGTTATGTACATGGCAATCCGGAGACAAAAAGGCTTTAATAAAAATATGTATAGACATCCAGGAAGGTGTGGAGGCAGGCAGGCAAACGTTGCTAGACAGGCCCCATGATGACAATCTCTCTGGGGAGAACACCCCTCCGCTAGACTGCCCTCCCTGGTTACTGCCGCAAGACGAAGGAGCTGTGCTGAATCGGCAGTTTCTGTTCAGCTCAGCCGAAGCACATCAGTTTACTCAGGCGCACAAACATACGCACGCACTCACATATCACATATCACACATCACACACGGAGGTGTGTGCGCCGTCAAGGAAGTGCCACCGCCACGCACACTCATTCTGCCTTTGACACACATGCAAATATAGCTCCCTGTCATACAAATACACCCACACACACACATGTAGGAGCACACTGTCACACACACACACACCGATCTGGGGTACAGTGAACATAAACATATCACACAGTAAACTGCATAGTAGCCAAGACCAATGTGTATTTTTGAGCTAGGGTGTGTTAAACGTGTGTGTCTGTGCAACAAGATCTCCAAATTAACTTCCAAATCTGACGTTTGTCAATTTTCTATAAACATGTATGGGTGAGATGTTAATTATAAGCATTGTTTTCTGTTATGCAAACATCTATGAATATCATGTATCAGTATAGTCCAGCACCAGGATGGTTGAGATAAGGATTATTGTTAGGTATTAATTTAGTTTGTCTATTGGTACCCATTGCCCTTAGTGGTAGGTTGAAGTTATATAGAGTGCTTGTTTACCACTGCATTGTGTTATGTAATGTTCTATGGTTTGTGCAGGCCCAAGGAAGAGTAGATGCTGCTTCTGGCAGTAGCTAATGGGGATTCTTGTAAAATCTAAATATAGATATTTTCCCCACATGCACAGACATCCAACATAGAACTGGATCTGGAGTGAATCCCCTGGTGTGTTTGAGTATATATTTGTGTGTGCAGAAGATGGGGGGGGGGGACAGACAAGTAGAGACAAAGGGGGAAAGACAGAAAGAGGATAATACAGAAAGAGAGAGTGTGAGAAAGAAATGTGGTTCTGTGTGCTGTCAGAGAACTGAGATATATCCAGTTTTGTCCCTGGCAGCAGAAAACCTATCCACAGCACCACGCTGCTAATACACCAATCAATAGCTATTACATTCCCTGGAACATGCCTGCCCTGGCCCGGCAAGCTATCACAAACACACACACGGCTCGTATGCTACAAATGCCTCCCTTACTGCAGATATGGTCACTCGTATGACAATTTAAGCGTCGCTGCACAATCAATAATGATGGTAACAGTACACACTCTTCGAAGTTGACATTTTTCAGTTCAACACAAGCCAGTACTTTTCTCGACCTATTCCTCTGAGAGAGATTCAGCGCACATAGTGACAGACCCCTGTTACGGGTTCTACAGAAGTGGCCTCGATTAAGACGTGCGGCATATTCTGGTTTAACAGTTCAAACACACAAGCCCCCTGTCAAAAATCTAAGTCATTTTATCGTCAAATGAATAAAATAACATAGCGTCGTTCTGTGCAGTGAAATTCTTATGACAGTGAAATTCTTATCGGCACGTGGCATTAAGTAAACATAACATTATAAACCAGCAGCAGTTCCAAAGAGTGTAGAAAAGGGGTATTTGGACAATATGAAAGGAATATGAAATATTCTAAATATAAGTGTAATGTGCCTATGAATGGTACATTAATATATGCTAATGTACACTGATTGTGCACAGAAAGTCAGAGTGTTGGAAGTATTCATGTGATCACTATGATCATAGATCAATGTTGCTCGTTGAGAAGCCTTATGGTCTGGGGATAAACCTGGTGACTGGGTTTAGAGCACTGGCTTGGCCGACTGTCTCTGCCCATTTTCTCTGTCTTCTGCTTCATAGCTTCCTTCCTTCTGTCTTATGAGGGCAGCTGGGTGTCTCCTTGTTTTTAGGCCAGGGACACCTGCAGAAAGTTCTCTTTAGAGTACAAAAGGATGTACAGACAGACAACACAGAGAGAAGTACATCGGAGCAAATGTTGTCTTCTATGAATAAAGCTTATATTATTACTTAAGACAGTTCAGTCTGCTTTATCTTCCCCTTGAATAAGCGTAGGAGATACAGCATTTTTTTTATTGTCTTGTTCTGATTCCTCTTTGTTGGTCCTGTTTGGTTCACTCCGTGTTTAGAAAGAAGTGACCTTCTAAATTGGGTGGTTTGAATTTTGCCATCTGAGCAAGTGCATGCACATGTGCGTTCATATGTGAATGCATGCTTCCATCTGTGACTGATGTGTGTTTTATGTTAGAATTATTAGCACTCGGTGAAGCCGTTAAAAGGGATTCCGACCCTGCCTAACCCATAGAAAACTGCTACATTGAGAGACCTGATTACAGGCCTAATCAACAGCGCATCTAGTGACCCTGAACTCTGACAGCAGTCAGGATTAAGACAGCTAAGGATTACATACACAGGAAGGAGTAAAGGAGACTCAATTAACACACACACACACAATGTTCTGCATATCTGATTACCAACCACAACGGGAAATATACACCTAAGTCAGTTGGCAGAGTGACTCGCAGTAGTGGAGGAACCAGCGGGAGGAAGTATATTCATATATGTTTCAACTATACATTAACAATTTCATGCTGGCACTTCTGTGGGAATTGAACCCATAAGCTCTTTGAGGACCCATAAGAAGTTATCTTAGGGGTAAGAGCATCTGAGCAGTGATCAAATCCAGGGGTTAACAAAAAGAAAAATCTGTCCTTCTGTCCATGAGCAACGAAGTTACTCTAATTACTCTGCGATGCTTCTTTCCCAGAAATAGCTTTTGGCCGTGGTGTGTTGTCCATTTACCACAATCCCCCATGCCTTATTGCTTATATACAGTTGTGCTCATAAGTTTTCATACCCTGGCAGAAATTGTGAAATTTTGGCATTCATTTAGAACATTTTATTTAAGCATAGTGATCATATAGTTGTTTGGCTCCTTTTGAAATCATAATGATAACAGCAATCACCCAAATGTTTACATTACCTTGAATGTTTGGCTTTGTTACAGACACACAAGGTGACACATAAAGGTGAAATGGCAATTGAAGGTGAATTCCCCACATCTGTGGCTTTTTAAAATGCAATTAGTGTCTGTGAATAAATAGTCAATGAGTTTGTTAGCTCTCATGTGGATGCACTGAGCAGGCTGGATACTGAGCCGAGGGGAGCCAAAAATAACTGTCAAAAGACCTGTGTAACAAGATAATGGAACTTTATAAAGGATATAAAAATACATCCAAAGCCTTTCAAATGCCAGTCAGTACTGTTCAATAATTTATTAAGAAGTGGACATTTCGGGGATCTCTTGATACCAAGCCAAGGGCAGGTAGACCAAGAAAGATTTCATCCAAAACTGCCAGAAGAATTGTTTGAGATACAAAGAAACACCCACAAGTACCCTCAAGACAAATACAGGCTGCTCTGGAAAAAGACGGTGTTGTTTTTCAATTAGCACAATATGATGAGACTCAAACAAAAATTAGCTGCATGGTGGAGTTGCTGGAAAGAAGCTTTTACAGCGCCAATGCTTCAAAAAAGCCTGGTTACAATATGCCCGACAACACCTTGACACAACTCACAGCTTCTGGCACACTGTAATTTTGGAGTGACGAGACCAAAATAGAGCTTTATGGTCACAACCTATGGGTGCTATGGGTAACAATTTACTTGAAGGGGTGTGCATAAGAGTGATACTGTCATAACCATGACATGACACATGAAGGAATCATTTTGAATGTTTATAAATGTTGTCATTAGGTGTCGTTCGGATGATTGTGTCATTTTTTATGCAAGATTGACATTGTTTGGGATGTCTTTGTTATGACAACTTGACATTAACTGAGACAACATAACCTTCCAATGACTTTGTTAGGACAAGTTGACATTAACTGAGACAACATAACCTGTCAGTGTCTTTTTTTATGACAACATGACAGTAATCAAGACAACATAACCTGTCATAGACATGGACCTAATTACAACTTGAAGAAACTATTTAGCCAGTATTCTGTCTGCCATAAAAGGAACTTTGCTGATCCTGATTCTGGTGCTCATACTCAGCATATTGAGCATGCATGGCAGAAATACAAATGTAAAATATTGAGTCATAGAGTTAATTGAACTTGTGAGTCACTGAAAATTCACCTCAAAATTATGGATTGGCACCACTGGTTACCAATACGCCATTATAATGGTGTCTTGGGCAGACTTTTCCATGATGTGAAAAAACAAGTCAAGTTAATATCAATGTTTTTTGCAGGAACATAGTTTGTACTGTAATTATGCTAATGTTGATGCAGGACATCCATTCATGTAACTAGTGGTTTGCATGAAGAATAGGCTAAGTAATATATATTTATTCAAGAGGTAATATCCATAATCCATTTTGTTAATATGTTTACAGTGCAGTAACCATTATTAATAATGTAGACTGTCTTCAAACAGGTGTGACATAGAAAATGTATGGTCGCATTTGGGGTTGATATAGAATTTTGAAGGACACTTTTATATTGAAGGACACTTACTACGGTTGGCATATATTGGACTGATTGACGTGGTCGTGTTGCTTTGGGACTGTTAACGATCAAAACACCTGCGCGTTCTCGTAACTCTTCAAGGAAAAGCCATGTCTTTCTCATCATTTATCCCGTTTTCTAGGTAGGTAAAGTACTCTGGACATTTAGATACAGTTTGATAACTTGCCTGTTAAAGTGTATATAGAGGGTTGGAAAAACATGGTAATGTTATGATTATGACAGAGACCCATGTCTAGGTAAAATGCCATGATAGTGGTGCATTCCTTTGGAAAAAAATCTAATTTGTTACTGTTTTTCGAAAACAACACTCCTGAGAATATTCCTAGGATTAATATAATAGAATTTTGTAACTGTATTATTTAGGAACTTTGCAATCGTTGCATTGTAAGTGTTAGCAATTAGCTGGCTGCGGTTGGTTATTAGCTGGCTCCAGTTAGTTGCATGCTAGCTCCAGTGAAGTGTTTATCAGTTCCGGGTAGCACTTTGCTAACTTACTCAGCCATGTTCTATTTGTGTTAACATGAAGGTAATTTTTTAAACTATCACTATCTAACCTACTTTATAAATAATATTTTCAATGTGATTATATTAAGAATAGTTTATATTACTTAGGATATTGTTCATGCAAAGAACAAAGGTAGTGTACATGAATGGATGTCCTGTATCAACCTAAAAAATTAGAGTACAAACTGTGTGTTCTTGCAAAAAACGACATGAGCTTATGTCCTGTGTCAACATGAACAAATGACACTACACTCTTATTTAATGCATATTTGTAAACCATTAAGAGAGTAAGGGTTATCATTGTTAAACATTTGTTCAAGTCTTGTTCATCATTGTTCATCAAAGTTAATTGAAGGTAACTACTGCATTTGTTAATGGTTGTTCATGTACACTTATCGTAAAGTGTTACCAAAGTAGGACTGTTGAAAGTATTATATATTTTTTTAGAAAATATTTTTTGTGCAAAATCAATAAAGGAAATGTCTTCCTTTTGTTAAGGTATTTAAAAGCATTTGACAGATCATCTTTACGCCAGTATTTGACAAACTTAATGACATCTTTATGAAAAGCCCAAATTGTACCACTTTACTTGAGGTCAAGAAAAATATTAATGACACTGTTATGAAAGCATTTGACTGTGTTAAAATACTTCATGACAAGTCCAAATTGTACCACTGTAGTTCAAGGTCAAGGAAAATATTAATGACACTATTATAATGGTCTCCTGACAACCAATGTCAAAACCAACCACATATGATAGTTGTATTTAACGCTAACACATAAAGCTAAATAGTTTCTACAAGTTTGATAATCAGGCCTGCTATGGCATGTTTATGACCGTTAATGTTTATGACTAACTGAGCCACAGCATGGTTTGGTGGTTGCTACTTAGGTGACTGGAAGTTCCTGCAACGGGGGGTGGAAACCAGCCAGCACATCACTGGTACCCAGCTCCCAGCCATCATAGACCTCCAGCACAAGCTGTGTCTGCACAGGGTGTGCGGCATCATCAGGGACCCTTCACATCCATCCCACAAACTGTTTGCCCTCCTTCCAACGGGCAGGCAGTACATTCTTCATTCTTGCACCAGCAGACTCAGGAACACTTTCTTTCCATCTGCTGTAACCCTGCTGAACTAGGTGACCCATCACTAACCATACCCACCCTTTGTACTACTGGACTCTGACACTGCCTTGCAAAGTCAGAAGTTTTCAGTTGTTACAGGTACATGTCTACCACGGGAACCTCATTGCTGCTATCCCTGAATTTCAGTTCCACATGCTACACTACTCCTTCAATTTAATTGTACTGTTCTTGTTCAATTACAATAAAGTTGAATCTAATCTAATGTTGTCGTGGTTAATGTCAAGTTGTCATAAAGACATTGACAGGTGATGCTGTCTTAGTTAATGTCAAGTTTTCCAAACAAAGACATTGACAGGTTGTTTTGACTCAGTTAATGTCAAGTCATCATATGTGAACCTTGCATAAAAAATGACATAATCAACCGAATGACATCTAATGATAACATTCATAATGATTCCTTCATGTGTCATGTCATGGCTATGACAGTATCATGACAATGTCATGTCACTCATATGTACACCCCTTCAAGTAAAGTGTTACCATGCTATGTTTGGATAGGGGTCAACAAGGCCTATAGTGAACAGAATACCATCCCCACCGTGAAGGATTGGTGGTGGCTCACTGATGTTTTAGGGGGGGGTGTGAGCTCTAAAGGCACAAGGAATCTTGTGAAAATGTATGGCAAGATGAATGCAGTGTGTTATCAGAAAATACTGGCAGATCATTTCATTCTTCTGCACGAAAGCCACACATGGGATGCTCTTGGACGTTCCAGCACAACAGTGACCCTAAGCACAAGGCCATGTTGACCCTCCAGTGGTTACAGCAGAAAAAGGTGAAGGTTCTGGGTTGGCCATCACATTCTCCTGACCTTAATAGCATCGAGCCACTCTGGGGAGATCTCAACTGTGCGGTTAATGCAAGACGACCAAAGACTTTGCATGACCTGGAAGCATTTTGCCAAGACGAATGGGCAGATATACCACCTGCAAAAATGTGGGGCCTCATAGCCAACTATTAAAAAAGACTGCATGCTGTTATTGATGCTAAAGGGGGCAATACACAGTATTAAGAACTAAGGGTATGCAGATATTTGAACCGGGGTCAGTTCATTTTTGTCTGTGTTGCCATGTTTTGTTTTATGATTGTGCCATTTTGTTATGACCTACAACTGAATGTGAATCCCACAATAAATAAAAGACATGTGTTTTGCCTACTCACTCATGTTTCCTTCACAAATGGTACATATATTACCAATTCTCCAAGGGTATGCAAACAGCTATGCAACACAAAAATGACTGGATGTCCACGGAAGACAACAGTGGTGGATGATCGTAGGATCCTTTGAGGTAGGCATATCATTATCCAAGTCTATCATGAACAAAAGACTTCACGATAGCAAATACAGAGAATTCACCACAAGGTGCAAACCATTAATAAGCCTAAAAAATTGAAAGGCCAGATCAGACTTTGCCAAAAAACAGCATTATTTGGACAGATGATTCTTTGGAAGTTGATTGGACGGCGCTTCACTTTACAGACGGACAATGACCCAAATCATACTGCAAAAGCAACCCTGGTGTTTCTAAGGCAAAGAAGTGGAATATTCTGCAATGGCCGAGTAAATTACCTGATCTCAACCCGATCGAGCATGTATTTCACTTGCTGAAGACAAACCTTAAGCCAGAAAGACCCACGAACAATCAACAATTGATGACAGCTCCAGTAAAGGCCTGGCAAAGCATCACAAAGGAGGAAACCAAGCGTTTGGTGATGTCCATGAATTCCAGACTTCAAGCAGTCATTGCCTGCAAAGCATTCTTGACACAGTATTAAAATATTTTTTGTATTTATGATTGTGTTAATTTGTCCAATTACATTTGAGCCCCTGAAAATAGGGGACTTTGTAGGAAAATGGTTGCAAATGTTTCAAATTAAATGTTTGTTCAACCCCTTGAACTAAAGCTAAAAGTCTGAACTTTCATTGCATCTCAGTTGTTTCATTTCAAATCCATTGTGGTGGCGAAAAGAGCCAAACATTTGAAAATACTGTCAGTGTCCAAATATTTCTGGAGCTAACTGTATCTAATCAATATACACCCCTATCTCCTGAAGGGGTAAATACTCTACTGTTCAAAAGTGTGGGGTCACTTTGTAGTGCAAAGAAAAATACATACCTATGGCCAATAAAAAGAAAAGGTTAAGATGGGCAAAAGAACACAGACACTGGACAGAGGAAGCACTCTGCCTAGAAGGCCAGCATCCCGAAGTCACCTCTTCACTATTGACAAATAGAGACTGGTGTTTTAAGGGTACTATTTAATGAATCTGCCAGCTGAGGACCGGTGAGATGTCTGTTTCTCAAATTAGACACTGTCATGTATTTGTCCTCATGCTCAGCTGTGCACCGGGGCCACCCACTCTTTCTATTCTGGTAAGAGACAGTTTGTGCTGTTCTGTGAAGGGAGTAGTATACAGCATCTTCAGTTTCTTGGCAATTTCTCCCATGGAACAGACTTGATTTCTCAGAACAAGAATAGACTAACAAGTTTCATAAACTTGTTAGTCTGGCCATTTTGAGCCTGTAATCAAAACCAAGTGCTGATGCTCCAGATACTGAACTATTCTAAAGACAGACAGTTACTCATACATAGTTTCTTTAATCAACAGTTTTCAGCGGAGCTAACATAATCACAAAAGGGTTTTCTAATGATCAATTAGCCTTTTTAAATGATAAACTTGGATTAGCAAACACAACATGCCATTGGAACACAGGAGTGATGGTTGCTGATAATTGGCCTCTGTACGTCTATGTAGATGTTCCATAAATATTCCGTTTCCAGCAACAATAGTCATTTACATCATTATCAATGTCTACACTGTATTTCTGATCAATTTGATGATATTTTAACGGACAAAACATTACCTTTTCTTTCAAAACAAAGGGAATCTGTAAGTGACCCCAAATGTTTGAACGATAGTGTATATCTCATCAGGGTGCCATGTTGCCTATTTGTTCCCAGTGTTTATTTAGTTGAACCTTAATTAGTGTTTGCTAAAGCAGTAGCTACTCTTCTTAGGACCAAAACAACACACAACAAATAATGCAACACCGACCAGCATTTAGAGACACCAACAGTGTCTAAATGTAAAATACAACCTAATACAAAAAAGGACAACGTGTTTTAGAGTATGGTTAATCTCTAGTAGGTGGCACAATAGCCAAAAAGCCATAAATTGCAGTATAAGTATGACAACACAAATAAACCCAGTCACATACAGTACACGCGTGAGTGCGTGTGTTTTTGTATTTCATTTCATTTGTCAGGATCTCATTTTCAGCCAGTGCAATGTGTCCATCCCATTGTGTGGCTTGAGGTATCATCTGTCATTACATCTAAACACATAGGAAGTGGCTGAACTGCTGTGTGGTCACACTGCTAAAAGGGCTAATTAGACCTATTAGCCAGCAGTAGCAAATAAGGCAAACCTATTTATCAGGAACGGAAATGCAGATGCTTTTCCTTCCTCTGTTTGTATGTGTGTCTGTACAGCTTAAAATACCTACTTCTCAATGTCTATATCCTGCCCCAAGCTAAAAACAATCTGCCGTAACGTCTGTCTTTCCAAAGCGAATGTGGAATAGAAAAGGAGAGCTTTTTTTTTCTATTGTTCTTTCTATGGAACACTTCAAGGACAGCCTATCCTAGACAAGCAATATTTCTGCGACAACAACACAGATACATTTTTCAATTGAAATGTAGACTCCAGTTCTCAAATACTTTGGGGAGGCGAGAGTTGGAATGTAGGCAATATGAACTATGATTGCCTTGGACGATGAAAGCAGTGCCATTACTTGTTTGTCTGGCGGTAGGGTTGCTATGGCTACAGACTGTGTGGAAGAAGTCATAAAAACAAATGGATAAGGCAGTATAAGTAAGACTTTTGTATGTCTCTGCGGAAAAGGAAAAGCACAAATGTCACTTCCCACAGTCAGGGAGGAGGTTCTGCTTAAGGAGAATTGATGCATGCAGTCTTGAAAATGTGTTTGTCCTGTTTTAGCAAATGCTATCAGGAATAGTGTCAGAATGCAATGTGTACTGTAGCAGCCTCAGGATTAACCCAGATCTTTCTGTTACCGATAGGTTCTTCTCTGTTTGTCCGAGTGTAGATAATTAACATTTTTCCATGCCAACCTTAACTCCAGATCATAGCAAATGTTGGCTGGTTTCAATAAATACACTGCTCAAAAAAATTAAGGGAATGCGTAATCATCACATTAGTGATGATTAAACTTCAGGGATGACAATTAAACTTCAGGGATATCAATCTGTCCAGTTCGGAAGCATAAGCAATTGTGAATCAATGTCACCAGTTTTGGTGCAAATGAAATTACCAACAGGTGCACTGGAGAAGCAACAGTAAGACAACCCCCAAAAGGGAATGGTTTTGCAGGTGGTGGCCACAGACAATTTCTTTCTCCGTATCCTATCCTTCCTGACTGATTCTTCTGTAGTTTAGCGTTTTGCTAGAGTACCTGCAGCCCATTCAGGTTGCACAGGCAGTCCAGCTCCAGGTTTGCTGTGTCTCCCAGTACAGTCTCACGAGCATAGAGGAGATAACAGGAGACGAGACGTTACATGAGGAGAGTTGGACAGGGCCATAGAAGGGCATCAACCCAGCAGCAGGACTGGTATCTGCTTAGTGCGAGGAGGAACAGGAGGAGCACTACCAGGGCTACTGGTGTGCATGTTTCTGACCAAACTGTCAGAAACAAACTGACTCTATGAGGCTGGCATGAGGGCTCAACGTCCTCTAGTGGGACCTGTGCTCACAGCCCAGTACTGTGCAGCTCAATTGGCATTCACCAGAGGACACCAGAATTGCCAGGTCCCCCATTGGCCCCCCGGTCTCCTCACAGATAAGAGCAGGATCACACTGAGCACATGACTAAAAGTGTCTGAAGATGCTGTGGTGAACTACCTGTATCATCCACCATGACCGGTTTGGCAGTGGGTCAGTGATGGTCTGGAAAGACATATCCTTTACTGTACAACCCACAGTAAATATTTTGATCTTTAATATATTTTGTTCATCAAGTCCCGGTGTGTGATTTAAGTGTATATTTTAAAACTTGATTTTTTGAGCAGTGTATATGTATAAAAACATGAACACAACATAGCCAGGTTTGTACATGACCGCAAGACACTAAAGTGGGTGGTAAAATTGGCCCAGTCACCAGAACCACCTTTATTCGCAAATACATTTACACATATCGAGAATATCACTTTGTAATGGTGATGCTAGTGGTGGACAGAATACACAAAATCTACACAAAGTTGACAGTTACATACAATGTGTGATGAGCATGTGAGATAACAGGAGGTGAATGGTGAGTACAACATTTAGTACAGTCTGAGTGCTGCATAGTTCAGCTATTTTACTTAACAGTTTGTAGGTGGTTTGATACTGTGAGCGTGGTCCTGTTAGTCTACACAGGACAGGTGGGTGGTTGCTTAGGGCTACAACACAGGGAAAGAAACTTTTCAGGTTGTAGGATATCTTTTAGCAATACTGACCTGCCCTCCGCCTGCCGATAGTGAAGCTACCTCTGCAGCTGGCAGACATAAAACGAGACACTGATGGAGGAGGTGAGGGTGGACTCTATGATGGATGTAGTTTAAGCTGGGTTAGAATTGACTGGGAAATACTGTAAATACTTGAAAGATGCAGGCCTTTTAATTGTCCCTACAATTTCTAAACAAACAGCCAGAAGCAGGGCCTTCTCTCATAGAGCTCCACTACTGTGGAATGATCTGCCAATCAAGGTTAGAAATGCAAACTCAGTGCAAACTTTCAAGTGTCTACTAAAAACGAATATCTACAGCATGGTCTATGATTAAGTGCAGTCTGGCCCAGGGGCGTGAAGGTGACCAGAAGGCTTGATACTGTCCACCCTAGCTGTCTTGCCAGGTGGGCTCTCAACGCCACTAGGATTCTCTCCCTCCAATGCCATTTGGGGGCGGAGTCACTGGCTTGTTGTTGTCTCTCTGTTGTGCACTTGTGCAATTGGGTTGAACTCTGCTGGCAATACACCACCCTCATTCAGGGTGGTTGCGGTTGGTGGGGGTCCCTTTGGTTGATGCTTGGCAATATGGGTGGATTGATTTCCTGCTTGTTGGGCCCTGTCCGGGGTCTCCCCCAGATAGGGCCACAGTATCACTGGACCCCCCATTCTCAGCCCCAAGTTCTTACGCTGCTATATTATTGTGCTGGGGAAATGGGGTCAGATCTCCTTCTCCACTATAAATCCTTGTAGATCTAAGGAATGCATTTTCTAAATTTTCCTTGTCTCCTGCCGTTTCAAACTTCCTGTCTCCTGCCGGCCCACACCTGAGGAGTACCAGGCTTGAAAGACCCGTTGCTGTCCCTGTCCAAAGTCCTCCTGGTTGTGTTGCAGATTATTTCAAATGCAACTGTGCGGACACCTCCCCCTCCCCTGTGTTGTCCCTGTCCTTGTCCATCAGGTCATGCTTCCGATCTGGACTAGGTTTAAATAGACTCTGGACTCAACCCACATGCATTTATTAATTATTAAAATGTGTACTCTTAAAATGTTCACCAGGCACAGCCAAAAGAGGACTGGTCACCCCTCAGAGCCTGGTTCCTCTCTAGGTTTCTTCCTAAATTTCGACCTTCTTAAGGAGTTTTTCCTAGCCA
Source organism: Esox lucius (assembly GCF_011004845.1). Lineage (NCBI taxonomy): Eukaryota > Metazoa > Chordata > Actinopteri > Esociformes > Esocidae > Esox > Esox lucius. Next base: position 4,759,309 of record NC_047571.1, on the reverse strand, counting down.
TTGAAATTCAACACTACTGTTGTTTGCTCCTTGGGGTTTAAGGCCGGGTGTTTTGTAAAATAACTTAGTGACAACTGGTGATGTAAAAAGGGCTTTATAAATACATTTGATTGATTGATTGCTCTCACCACTGTACTTTATTCAAGTTTTGTGTGGATGTCACAGACAGGGAGACAGACAGCTGACCAGATGTATACATCTGAAGCAGCAGGTCATAATTTCCTATTTTCACCTGGGGAGGAAGCCCAGGGCCTGGGCGGTGAAAGCCTATGGAGTGAAATGGAAGTGAGACAACATTTTACCTGTTTTCGCCTCTCTGATCTCATTCTTAATACAGTTTTCCTATCCCGAAAGTACAATATGTCAAGCAATATGTCAAGAACAGAGCGGACTATACCTTTTTTAACACCATGGTGTTTGTGTGTGTGTGGTGTGTGTGTGTGTGTGTGTTTCTCTCTCTCTGCTATACTCTGTGTGTATGATGTGGTGGTGGAGTGAAGGACAGACATATCCTCATGTCCCATCGTGCTCACACAGCGGAAAAAACCAGAGGTTAGGTCATGCCAGACACAGGGGCAGAAACTACAAAGAACTGCGTGTGTGTGCAAGTGTGTGGGTGTGTTGTAGAAAACTCCAGATGAATAAACTATGAATAAACTGTTCTAAGTTATTCACAGAATGCACTACATTCTTTTTAGCTTCCTAAAAAGAATGTAGCTTGCACTTCCCTGTAGCAAGCAACCAAACTAAGAACCCCCTATGGCGCTAACACCTATCCTTATCTATCAAACATCCATTATACTTCGGGTCTACGCCCAGATGATACATCACAGATTTGGGATAATTTCCTGCATCACCGCTTCCGTCACACAGTTTGTGGACTATGATGGATTATTGTCAGTGGAATGTGGAAGAAGGCAGAACACGGGCTCTGGTTCTGGCGTGAATCCAGGGACGGAGCACTGTTGCTCGTCTGGAAAGATGGAGGGCGAGAGGAGTAGCTAATTCCGACTGGTATGGAGCTATCCTCTGTCTCTTCATTGAAGAACTGAAACACATGGGAGGAAAGAGGTGAAAGCAGGGTGACTCACTGACAAGCTATGAGATCCAAGGCCTTTCTTCCCCCTCATAAGTGCCCGAGCTCTGGTCTAGATCTGTCTCTGCAAGCAAGGGACAAACTTCAGACACAAATACTTCAGACGAACCAACTAGAGACTTCAGAGAAGTTTAAGAGATCCAAGTTGAATGGAGTTTCTCTGTTCTTCACTATGGTAAGAGAGGCCGGCAGGCATGTGCGGTGGGAACTTCTCTTGAAAGCCTAAAAGGGCCCGAAGGTGCTTGGCAGCTGGTTCCCCTGGCAGAGGGAGCACATTCCTGACGCATGCGCAGGATATGACGGACCTGCTTCAGCATTACCGGGATTACAGAGGATTTTATTGGATATTCACTGAGAACGGGTCTATACTGCCGCCCAATCACACACCTGTCTTTCATTTAAAGACTCATCTCCCTTTCTAGTCAGAAGCGAGTGAGGAATAAGCAAAAGCGGGGGGGTTCACGTGGATGGAAGGGCGAGGGTGAATGAGCGGGAGGGACGAGGATATGTTCCCCCCAACGTTTGGAGCAGGTAAAACGGAATGACAGGAAACTGCTGACGTGACATACAGGCAGGATTAAAGGGAGAAATACAGGCTGCACAAAAACAAGTGTCTGAGTTTATAGACAGATAGTAGTTTGAAGTAGTTTGAACTTATTATTGGACAATAGGAAGGAAAGCTCCGCTTTATAGTCCAGTATATAACTTGATAGTGATAAAACACTCACTGGTAGCCATCATAGACTGTAAAATATATGGGCAAAGCCATGAATGACATCAACTCTTTATTTACTATGCTAAGTCTCAGTGGCCTATTTGAAGATCAAAGTCTCATTGTAGCATGTGGACATTTTACCACAACACAAGGAAAGAGGAGTTGAAGATAATTGATTTAATTTGAAGCTAAGTGATTTCACATGCCAAACAAGTAAACAATTGTAAAAAAATACTACCACAAATAAGTTTTAAAATGAATATTAGATTTAAGTATCTGAATTACTCCTGACTATAATTCGGGGTTCTTATTTTGGCAAATAATGCCCTAAAGAAATAAAATTAAGGCCAAGAGCAGTAAAAAATTTTTTTCCCCTTTTCTTTCCTTTTTTTAAAACTTGAAATACAAAATTCTGAAACGTAGAACATTTTAATAACTTTTGTGTTTAAGAACAGTTTGCGAAGGCCTGTTCAGTTAAGCGGGAACTTTGACACAAAGATGCCAATGCACTTTAAATAAACATAGCCACGCATTAGCTAAAATTCCTCAACATACTGTGGATATTAAGTCTACGCACCCCTGTTAAAATGCCGGTTCTTGTGATGTAAAAGAATGAGACAAAGATAAATCATGTCAAAACCTTTTCCACCTTAAATGTTACCTATAAAGTGAACAATACATTTGAAAAACAAACTGAAATCTTTGAGGGGGAAATATTTTAAAAACTTTAACTCACAATAACCTGGTTGCATAAGTGTGCACACCCTAAAACTAATACTTTGTTGAAGCACCTTTTGATTTTATTACAGCACTCAGTGTTTTTGGGTAGGAGTCTATTAGCATTGCACATCATGACGTGGCAATATTTGCCTACTCTTCTTTGCAAAAGCGCTCCAAACCTGTCAGATTGCAAGGACATCTCCTGTGCACAGCCCCCTTCAGATCACCCCACATATGTTCAATTGGATTCAGGTCTGGGCTCTGGCTGGGCTATTCCAAAACGTAAATCTTCTGGTGAAGCCATGCTTTTGTGGATTTGGATGTGTGCTTTAAATCGTTGTCGGGCTGAAAGGTGAACTTCCTCATATCTTCAACTTTCTAACGGACGCCTGAAGGTTTTGTGCCAAAATTGCCTGGTATTTGGAACTGTTCATAATTCCCTCTACCCAAAAGCATGATGCTGCCACCACCATGCTTCACTTTGGGTATGGTGTTCTTTAGGGGATGTGCAGTGTTGTTTTTGCACCAAACATACCTTGTGGAATTATGTACAAAAAGTTAAACCTTTACACATTTTCCCACGTGATTTTGGGAGACTTTGTTTGTTTTTGCAAACTTCAGCCTGGCTTGGATGTTTTCTTTGTAAGAAAAGGTTTCCGTCTTGCCACCATACCCCATAGCCCATTCATATGAAGAATATGGGAGATTGTTGTCACATGTAGTACACAGCCAGTACTTGCCAGAAATTCCTGCTGTTCCTTTGCTGTAGGCCTCCCTGACCAGTTTCTTCTAGTCTATTAATCAATTCTGGAGGGACGTCCAGTTCTTGATAATGTCACTGTTGTGGCATATTTTCTCCACTTGATGATGACTGTCTTCACTGTGTTCCATGGTATATCTAATGCTTTAGAAATTATTTTGTACCCTTCTCCTGACTGATATCTTTCAACAATGAGATCCTTCTGATGCTTTGGAATCTCTCTGCGGATCAGGAACTAGACAGCTGAACTTAATTTGTGATTAATCAGAGTCACTTTATATTATGGCAGTTGTGTAATGACTTTGATTTAACATGAGTTAGAATGTGATTGGTTAATTCTGAACACAGCCACATCCCCAGTTAAAAGAGGGTGTGCACACTTATGCATCCAGGTTATTGTAAGGTTTTTATTTTTCATTTTTCCCCCAGTTTGTTTTTGAATTGAATTGTTCAAATTATAAGTCACATTAAAAGGAAAAATTTCTGACATGATTTACCTTTGTCTCATTCTTTTACATCACAAAAACCAGGCATATTAACAGGGGTGCGTATACTTTTTATATCCACTGTAACTTACAAAAAAACATTGTACACTGCTTGTATGTGCCCATTACTAATTACGCAAGAATAGGAAATCATTAATTGTCATAAGATGAAATTAGGTGAATAATAGTGTAAATAAAGACATTATCATCATATAACCGTTTCTGATAGTAAGTTAAGTGTGCCTGTACCTTTTTCACTGGTACTCAGAAAAAGAATCCCACTTTTGATGGTCGCTCATTAATAATTCAGTTTACATTTTATCTGTATGACATTTTATCTGTAGTAGTTTAAGTATCATTTTAACCAGTCAAAATCAGAAATAAGCTACATAATTAATAAGCATCTGGTTGTTTCTGGGCAGCTTTGGGCAAAAGTCCTTGTTGTCTATCACATGCACATTCTGTCATGTGCATTGAGAACTCACGCTGTTAATGCCGTTAGAGATATTTCAAACGTACCTATGAAAGGTTAAGGTGCGAGGATAGGGCTGAGAATATAATGTGCCGGTGAAGAGTGGTGATGGGAAATGGAGGCCAGAGGTTGGACTGGTAAGGTGAGACGAAGAGGGATAAGGGCAGCCGGGGTTAAGGCTGCCTTGGTTCACTGACCATAGCCACAGGTCTCACTGAAGGGTTCAGCTCTCAGCTCTGGAACCATGTGTTTCTGCATCTTGGCCTGGTCAGCAGATGTCTGGTCCCTGGGTGCAGGATGGAGGATATTACAGCGGGACTGTCATTTCCCCTTGGTTCCCTTGGCCCTTTCATCCAGGGCTCAGCGGAGCTCCAAGAGTCAGGGCAAGGAAGGGCAGTGTGGCGATGGAGGGATCATTGAGGTAACGTGGGGGCTTGACAGTGGGATCGGAGAGGCTTTCGTAAGGGCTTTGGTTGGGCTGGCCTCGGTTGCACAGGATTTGACATGAGATTGCCCTGAGAAAGGAGTCTGCAGTGAGAAAGAAAAAAGGTAATCCCACATAAAGTGTTTCGTAAAGTCGAGTTTCGGGGGTCAGTCAAACCTTTTCGTAAGTATTTCCTGAACAGTATTGTGTTATATTCTTCAACTGGAGGTTTTGTGTGCATTCACCTGGAGGGGATTGTAACACCGTCTTCCTGACCCTGTCGAACTCACGTAGACTCACTCGAACAACCGCCGCTCTAACAAATAGACTGACATATAATTTGTAACTGCAGTTCTGCATTCACCCTTAGCAAAAAAGTCAAAATAGGTCACATTTGAACTGAAAACAGGCTGTACCCATACACCAGCCATACAGTACCATAACCTCATACACTCACTCTAGGCCTGAGTCTTTTCTGGTTGGCATGGTTCACCCCAGAGGAGTTTATGAGTCTGTTAGAGAGTATTAACGTTAAGAGGTCCCTGGACAGAACAGGAGGCCATTAGGCCAGGAGATGGTTTTCATTAGATATAATTTCCTCCATGAGCGGCTCCTTCCAACAGAAGCTGGATGAGCTGGAGAGCGAATTTCAATTGGTACTGTATTCCCTAAATACTGCACAACCATAGGTCTATGACTAGTGCCCTACAGGGAATAAACATTTTTGGGGACACATTCATGGTCTAATTAGTACATGTCTGGGATGCTAGACGATATGAAAGCAATTTCTTATATATATACAGTATATATATACACACACATATAGTATATCAACCTCACCTCAGTTTTGTAGTTTCTAAGTTATTTGTTTCTCCTCTTGTTGTTGCTCCCTGTACACACAATCTGTCACCTGTCCCATAAGCATAGAGTTCCTTTCTCCATGCTATAGGTTCACTACAAATTCCCATGATGTTCGTTTAGGTCAAATACAATTAAACGATTGTTGCAAGTACAAGATTGATGCTGCTTGTCACTTTGCTTTACAAGTATATAGAAGGATATCCAGTCGGCGTCAAAGGCAGGGATGCACTCATCTTGGTAGGAAAGACATTAGGGATCAGTGCAGCCAGCCTGTAAATAATGATAGTTGTTGTTCTACTAAAATAAAGCCAACCGACTAAACAGAGTCCCGTTGCTCTAATGCGAGACATAATATAGCTAGTTTGGAATAGGCCCCATACAACCACGACCGTTGTCAATAAAAACAGACTTAAATAAATAACTCATTCCTAATTTTGTTGAGACGACGTGACACCTTGCCAGTCATTTATAACTGAAAGAGTTGGTTATGTTTTGGGGAGAGATCATTGTTTGCATTCATTAGCCATTTGGCTTTTTCCTGACCAGCTGTCTCAGGGCTTGAGAAAGTGGATCTGCTGTATAGCACTCGGTTAATGACGCTGACTTATACAATAAGGGAAAGTGTAACCACTATGTAAACAAATCATTTATCTATATATATTGTTTAGTATACTTTGAAGGTTTTTAAATGGTTAGTGAATTTGGCTCCTTTTCCATTACATAAAAAATACATTATAAAATAAACAAGTGTCGTAAAGTAATATTTGAGTATTGAAGTAAATAACCTTATCTTTATTAACATGCGATGACGCAAACTGCATTCTATGATATTTTTGGTCATCAATCCTTTAACTGAGTGTCAGTGCAAGCTGATCCCATTACTTAACGTAAGTTTATCAGTCCCAATCCTGCTTTGATTATTCATATCATGAAAACTTTAACTGGCCCCTCACTTGCTGCAGTCAGATTTTACATCACTACTTATATCAGTCACTATCGGTTAGCATGCTAGCTTGGTGGTGTTACAGCCTCCATGATGCGTGTACTTTAGGGCTGCAACCAACACTATTTTGATAATTCATTATTCTGTCAAATATTATTGTGATTAATCGGTTAAACGGATAAGAAAATCTATTCCAATATTCAATATAATAACTTTATTTTATATTAATATGGGTGTTTTGGCTTGTTTGTATTAATAAAACAAATACATGTGCAGAAAATAGTGTTTATGAAATGCGTAGCAACAGATGCTTTTTACAATGCTGTTTTACTCTAACTGTAGTTAAGTATGAAAAGATGCTACTCTAAACTGATAAAGAATTAATAATATAGAAAACCATATAAAACAGTATGCTAAAACACCCACAGTAGGCTATGCTTTAATATACTGGAATTGGCTGAAAATTGCAATAAGGAGAAATAATTATTCTAAACACTCACGGTATGATGTCAAACAATTGCGAGCTCTATGAAAATCAGAAACTTGTTTTAGAGAAGGTTACCCTGCTAAGCACCACGTCCTAATTGCAAGATTCTGTAGAAAATTCACTGTTAGATTTTTGCAAGACCGCGTACGTGTAGCCAGCCAAGAAGAGCAAATGTCTCTTACTGAGTGAGTGCCTGACTGGCTACTCATTGCTAAATAGCATAGTGGTTAGAGACGCGGACTGCCATGTAGGCGACAGGCATTCAATCATCGCCACAAACAAAACAACTTTGGTTCAGGATAGACTAAAACCTCATGGGCTACAGGCTTCAGTAGCTACGTTAAAGTAAGACTAAGGTAAAACTGTGGTACAAGGAACATATTGTTCTCGAATTCGATTTACATAGCCTAGTGATTGGCTGTTCAACTGTCATTGTTTTCTAAATAAATAAACCATGGAGTGATAGGAGTCATTGTTTTCATTATGTGTATTGTATAGTTAGACTAAAACTTCACTGGCTAAAAGCTTCAGTAGCGAGATTATAGTAAGCCTAAAGTAAAACTGTTTATGGTTATATTGCGATTGACGAATTGCACTAACAACACACATACTGCTCTCGATTTCAATTGATTTTGATTTGACATAGCGTAGTTCACATAACTTAGTGGTTAGCTATACAACACATTTTTTTTTACGAACCAGCCATGGGGTAATTGGATTTTTTCATTATAGGACCTGTATAGCTATTATCTAGCCATCTACAGTAATCTCTTTATAATTTCACGGGCTGAATGTACAGTAGTGTAGCAACCCTGTTATACCTGTTGTTGATTTGGAAGTTAATTAATGTAGGGAACCAGTTTTGAGATCCTTGGAGTTCAAACTAATTGAAATAAATAGAGATATGGTGCAGAAGTAAACAGACACCATATCAACACATGAATCATGTGCAACAACACTCGCTGTTTAGATAGCGTAGTGTTTAAAGACAGTCTGACACATAGGACAATGCAGATCAAATCCAGCCAGGGCAACAACATTCATCCCTTCTAATCGCGGGCCAGCAGAACTAGGTTTGCCTGGTTCCTTGTTTAATGAACCAGTGTGCATTGGGGAAAAACCCTGATCAACAAAATTCCCGCAAACGAGCATGTTGGGGAACACAGTCATGACGGCCGGTGTTTGGATGGGACTGTTTTACCGTCCACAAAAAATATTACTCGGTTACATCATCACTGACATGATCTAACAGCACAGAGTATTCATTTGAATGTAGGTAAAGGGAATGTCACTCTGGAGCTCCTCTTCGCCGCTTCACCAGCTCAGGCTGCCCTTTGTGGGGTAGGAGGATGAGCTACACCCATGGGATTTCTGGAGCTTCTCCCTGCGCGCTAAGGCATAACATATTGCCTGTGATCCAAATGGCAACCTGTTCCCTAAAAACTCTACCACTTCCATCAAAGGGAACCAATGTTATTTTAGAGGCTGGCAGAGACCGGCATTCTTGCTGTAACTGGGCACTGGGCAAATAAAGCCGGGACATTCCTGGGTTATTGAGGAGCAGGAGAACAGTGGAAGGATAACAATGGGATTCTGCTGCTCGTCTCCCAATCCCCACTGGAATGTACGGTGGGGAAATGATGAACTGACGAAAGGGAGAAGCGGGAGGAGGGAGGGCAGAAGGGGGGACAGAGAGGTGTGCTGGCTTTCGGTGGCATACAGATACAGACATGCAAATTCGAAAACGAGAGACCACTTCGCGCACAAATTCCAGGGGCTAGCGTGACTTAGCATAACTGTCTGTCAGTGTTCATTAGCTCCTTCTCTTTCAAGCGTTCCACCACACAGGCTAGCGGGACTCTGCTGTCACATATAAATCAAGCTTCTCAGAAACAAACATACTCAAAAAGTATTTCCTTGGTACTCGCAGCAAATTCATTGCTTCTTACTACATGAAATGCCACCTTATAAACGTCATTTACTCACATGAGAGTGATTTGTATTTTTAACATAGCAAAAATGACACTATCGCCACACGTTATTAGCAGGCTATTAGGAGGGGTGGAGTAGAAAGAGAGAGAGGTGTGTGTGTGTGTGTGTTTATCGACTGCAGGTCAGAGAGAATCCAGAGGGACAGAGGGCATTTTGGATACTTAATTAAAGGTCTATCTATTGAGTAACTGGTAGACGCATGCGCAAACTTGCACAATTCTGCAAATGCAAAGAAATCTATGTGCATGCAACACACACACACACACACATACACCCACACACACACACCTACAGAGCCAGCGGACAACACTCTTCACTCTGATACATAATTCATGTGCCAATTAAGCCTGGCCAGGGAACAAAGTCCTCAGCCTCAGGCTGGCAGGAGACTTGATCTCCACTGCTTGCGGGGGATCAGGAGATCAGATCTGGGACCATTTACAGTGTTGTGTGAATGACAGTTGCACTAATATGACAATTATCCATCGCCGTCCGGCCAGAGCTTTTATCCGAAACGACTTGCAGTCATGAATTCATTAATGGCGGTCCGGCCAGTTGTAAAGCTCTATGGACTGAGCAACACAGTACTGCTGTGGTATTGGACTGTGTGATGTGATCTTAGCCGGTACCGGTACAATAACATCAATCACAACATCAAAACGTTACACGCCTTTAAAACTATTGAGCCTCGTGGGACCTCGCGGTCCGTCTGTTCACTGTGCAACTGATGTTGTTCAATCGCCTCCAGCTTTAGCTTTTTCAGAACACTTCAGAAAAGCAAAGCATTGCTAGGCCTAGTGTCATCCAGTCCCACTACTAGGATCACTGAAAAGCCAATTCAGCAATCAACCTTCTGCATATGGCCTCATCGAGCCCATGACAGGCTAATAACAGTTTACTCACATGAAACGCTCTTGTTGATTCTTCGACTGACAGTCTCCCTCTCTCCATCTACCAAGGCCTTAAGAGCAGCGATTAAATAGAGTGGGTTGTTGAATCAAGACACCCTGTCAAAGAATGGCTTTCTCATGCCTTTTTTATAAAGAAAGGTGTGTGTCTCTGTGTTAGCTTTAGTCACACAGATCCTTCTCCCTATGGGCTGCCATGTTCCAGGGCAGGTTAGCACTTCCCATGATATTTCTGTAGATTGCCCAGGTTGACAAATGGTCGAACAAATGCCACCACCGGTAAGTGTTTATTTTTGCATATGTAGTAAGCAAACAACAATTTTTTGTGAATGACATTGTGAGATACTAGAAGCAGTGTCAGGCACTTCTTTGACCCTGTATCTAAAACACACACACACACCTGTTGATATGGAAAGACACCACAGTGCGTGTGCGTGAGCTTGTTTCTAAAAGCTACAGTAAACAGTGGATGTGTTAAAACCACAGTGTGTAATTCAGCGACTTCAACCTCCACGAGGAGCTCTTCACCAAGAGAACCAGCTACCCTGCAGAGGAATCCCCTGCACGTTGACGCAAACAAGTAGGCTGGCGGGACACGTCGTCCCCTTGAGTCCATTTACTCAAAATGTCCCCTTGAAATTCTTACCCTCTCCCTCACTCCCACCGATTCCTTACCTCGGGTCCCTGCCATGTTGTTGCCCCGCTAGCGCTCATTTAGTGCCCGTTGCTAGGTGACCCAGTGAAAAGCGCAAACGGTTGGGCCACGTGGTTGCCCTTCTTTTTTCCACCGCTACCATACCCCTGGCCTTTCCAGCGGGAGACCCCTGATCTCCACTCAGATTTTTCCCACTCAGGTTGCCCGTGAACGAGGCACAAAGAATGGTGAGAGAGGGTGCTTCTCAGAAAAGGGGGAGGCGGGGGGTGAGGAGGGGGAAGGGAGAATGGGTGACAGCAACGGTCTGTTTTCTTAGAATTTGGGGGGGCGGTGGCGGAGATAGGGCCCGCAGGCTCTACTTGGTTTCCGTTGCTAGTCTTTTAGGGCGAACTGGAGACAAAGGAGAATACATAGACTGATGAGGAGTAATTGCTGTGTGAACTGGTCCATCTCTATCTTCCTTTCACGGACTGTTATCCCCTCCCTGTCCCCCTGTCTCCCTCTCCCCACCCCCTCCCTCTTTTTCTCCCTCTCTCGCCATTTCTACATCTCTCTCCCCCTCTCTCCCTGTACCACTTTCTACTTTTCGGGAGCGTCTTCTACACTGAGCAAAATTATAAACGCAACACTGTTTTTGCCCCCATTTATCATGAGCTGAACTCAAAGATCTAAGACTTTCTCTATGCACACAAAAGGGCTATTTTTCTCAAAATCTGTGTTAGTGAGCACTTGCCGAAATAATCCATCCACCTAACAGGTAGGGCATATTAAGATGCTGATTAGACAGCATGATTATTGCACAAGTGTGCCTTAGGCTGGCCACAATAAAAGGCCACTCTAAAATGTGCAGTTTTCACTGCTGGATATTGGCAGGACCTGGAACACGCTGTCGTATACTCCAATCCAGAGCATCCCAAACATGCTCAATGGGTGACATGTCCGGTGAGTATGCTGGCCATGCAAGAACTGAGATGTTTTCAGCATCGAGGATTTGTGTACAGATCCTTGCCACATGGGGCTGTGCATTATCATGCTGCAACATGAGGTGATGGTCGTGGATGAATGGCACAACAATGGGCCTCAGAATCTCGTCACAGTATCATTCAAAATGCCGTCAATAAAATGCACCTGTCCATAACACACGCCCGCCCATACCATAACCCCTCCGCCAACCTTGGGCCACTCGATCCACAACATTGACATCAGCAAACCGCTCACCCACACAACGCCATACACGCTGTCTGTCATCTGCCCTGTACAGTGAAAACTGGGACTCATCCGTGAAGAGAACACCTCTCCAAAGTGCCAGACGCCATCGAATGTGAGGATTTGCCCACTCAAGTCGGTAACGACAACGAACTGCAGTCAGGTCGAGACCCTGATGAGGACGATGAGCATACAGATGAGCTTCCCTGAGACGGTTTCTGACAGTTTGTGCAGAAATTCTTTGGTTATGCAAACCGATTGTTGCAGCAGCTGTCCGGGTGGCTGGTCTCAGACGATCTTGGAGGTGAAGATGCTGGATGTGGAGGTTCTGGGCTGGTGTGGTTACACGTGGTTTGCGGCTGTGAGGCTGATTGGACGTACTGCTGATGGGGAAGGAGAACCTTCATCTCACTTTATTTGACACATGTTTTTATTTCTACTTTAAATGTTTTCTCCTTTTCGAACTCGCAACAAACCTAGACAAATTGGTTGATCTATTTAAGAAAGTGATTATCTTCACAGAATGGCCGAATGTGAGGGTGGGCATTGCCGCACATTAACACTGGTATTCATAATGTGTCTCCAAGGGCAATAACCTACTGTATAAACCAGGGAAATAAAATTAGATCCAAGGCAATATTAGACGTTTGTCCCCAGGACGTCGAAGAATGACTTCAGTACCAGCTACTGCACTTGTTTTCTAGCAAGCTCTGGACAGGAATGGTAGATGGGTATTTCAGAGCATTGCCCATTCCACCCAAAAGCTACGCATAATTTATTTGTTTATCTCAAAACCCTAATCTCTACTAGTCATTTATGGATGATGTTTAGGGGAAATATCTAACCATGCAAGGCAGAAAGTTAGACTGTGGGACCAAGCACCAAAATGTTAACGCAATGTCAGAACATACCACATTAGAGTGAATGGAAAGAGACTGTCTGGTCTATCACTGGACTTAAATGGCATTAAGCAATGTGAAAATGGAGCTCGGGCCAAAACGCCAAGGACATATTGACAATTACATAAAGAGCTACACTTTAAAGCAAATAGGGATTGATCTGGCCAAATACCAATGCCATTACTTTACATTTGGCTGTGTATGTATTTCTGTGTGTGGCGTCTCTGTGAGGAAATATGTAGTCACTTTTGGGTTGTATTATGAGTTGTTGTTAAACCTTCTTCAACCTGTTCAGGGCCTACAAAATGCCAAATGATCAGTAGTGGGTTCTGGCCCATACGGACGTCCTGGACCTTCAAGAGGATCCAAAAGACTCCAGATTATCTTGGTTAGGACATAGGACATATCTATAGTCAAAGCAGCTTAATTTGCTTCCAAAAGTAAATTGTGGTGTGAATATTGTTATCACCACTACAAAGTTACTTCTTTAAGTGGATAGGGGACATAAACACTTCGTCAGTCAAATAGGGATGGCAATTCTCATGATCCATCTGAAGCCTGTGGTACAACACTGGGGCAATATCAAGCCAACAGCAGAGTTAATTGAAGACCAGTGGTAAAATATAAAGTTTGGGAAAGCCAATTCTCCCTCCAATTTAGACTAACAGGAAAATACAGATTACAGCTTTGAATGTATCATATAAACAAAATGCATTAAAGTTTAGCTAATTTGACTGTGTTATAAAGTGAAAGATAAAAAAATATAATAATAATGCATTTGGGATGTTCGTGCATACTCAAACCTTAAGTAACTAACAGCATTTTAAATCAATTTTGAATTTGAATCAAACAGACTGTCATGAATTACAAAATGAAACATTAGAAAATCCTAATTTAATGCTACAAAACCAACATTATCATAGGTTCTGAAAATAGATGTTTTACTGAAGATTCCATGAGTAAGGCATTGTTGGTGACCGTAGCCAGTGGGAATTCTGTTCACCCACTAAAATTCTGCATTTGTGGATGCGATTTTGTTGGCACCCACAATCATTTCTGGTGAGAAAATGTTGTCAAACACTATAATTCCACTATTATTGCAGATACAGTATATTATGGACATTTTCTTATATTACAATGTAATCATTCTCCAAAATACCCCTTTAACATCTGTAAAATACCTTTCAGCAGAACCATGCATAGACCCCATAATCAGTCTGATCACACAGCATAGCTGTTTGTAAGTGTGTGTGTGTGTTGGTGTGTGTGTGTGCATGTGTGGAATAAATGAATTAATAGTTTCAGGGTCAGGAGTCAACCCTGTAAATCACCAGTGCCCAAGAGGCAGGTCTAGTGGCCTTGTCAACACACTAGCTCATCAATATAATGTCACAGACACGTACGCACATAGAAATTCAAACTCAATACATAGCAACCATGCACCCGGCAGAAAACAGACCATCGATGTCAAGGCAGATCTGACCTCCACTCTCCCACTCCACAAATCACATCCTTTCACACTTGGGATAGTTAAGGACAGTTAGAATAGAATAAACAGAAAATCACAATGTATAATAGAGGTGGATAGGTTGGGTGAAGATGAGTCAGCTGTAGATGACTAGGCTACCAATGAGAAAATTAATCTATAAATCTTTTCTATCAATAGTAACAACTGCAAGCTCCTCGGTGCTTCCCCTGGCATGCCAAAGGCTGGGTGTGTATATGAATCTGTGCGTGTATGTATGAATGTGTGTGTGGGTGTGTGTGTGTGTGTGTATTAGTGAGACTACTGTCTAAACCGTAACAGTGAAAGTCAGAGGGCAGTTTGAGAACCCTTTGTTCCTTCAAATTCCACAGGTTCAGAGATTTAAAGTTAAGCTCTGCAGCAGCAGTGATCATCTGTTGGCACTGACAGAGAGAGGGTGGGAGAGAGAGAGAGAGAGAAGAGGGAGAGAAGAAAGGTCAGGAGGGAGAGAAGAAAGGTCAGGTGTGGAAAGGAAGAGAGGGAATGAGATGGAGAGAAAAAATTTAAGGATGACAGAAAGGGAGTCTAGGGAGAAAAGGGGAGAGAAAAAAGGAACAAAAGGGAGAGGGAAAAGAAGAGAGTGACCAATGACTGGACAGGAAGTAGCAGGGTTGCCAGGTGAAGCAGATGCACCGTTATTCTTCTTAGATGTTTTTTTACCCCTCTGCCCCTCCCTTCATCGCATCCACCCATCCTTGCAATAAATGCCCACCCAAGTCTCCAGAGCGATGCTTGACCATGCTAGCGTTAGCAACAGCTGCTGCCATTCAGAGCAAGAACGGAGAACTCACCTTAAACACTAAGTCAGTACTGCCTGTGTGCTTAAGTTTGGAACTCATTATAGGTTGTTCAAATGGCTACAGAGATTGTGGTGCAGAGACGGTTTGGCAGAGCTGTAGTAAAACAGCTTTCACCTAGCCAAAACAGCGCAGGCCTGCAATTTGTTCCGGAGTAATAGGCTAACTGGAACTACTAGAACAACAGTGAGATTGACACCCACACCTAATGGTGCCTGTGTAATTTTGTGTGTGTTAACATGACTCACAGGCAATGGCCCCCGTTCCTGATCCTTGACATCCGTCCTCGTCGTCACAGTCTGCGCTGCCTTCATCTGCTTCTCCGCTTCCCAGATCCTCCCAGGATTCTCTCTGGCTCAGCCCTGGAAGCATTTCTTGGATTTCCTGGTGGAGAGAGAAAACCGCGTGATAAAACCCGGAAACAAACAGCTCACAAAAGCGTACAGCTGGAACAATGTCCATCACTATGCAGCTTACTTTTTTATGAAGTAACTGAACACAGGGGCTGATTCCTATGCTCAACCTCTGTTTCCTTTCAACATTTTATCCAAAAAACAAACAAACAGCAATAGGGATCAAATCCACAGTGTTTGCCAAGAAAATTATTATTTGGCAAAAAGAGACAGGCTTATAGAACTTCGACCCTTTAGCTACAATGACAGTAAAAAAAAAAAAAAAACTGTCTCAAAGGTTGTGTCAATCTTCGAAACCCAGAGGTAATGTTTTCCATTCCTCTGCTTCTCCACAAACTGAACCCTTCCAGCCACATCTGAACCAATTGGGAGTGAAGCTGTTGGTGGAGTGGCATTAGCGTGTTAGCATATTAACACCCCCCCACACACGTAACCCTTTGCTTCCCAGCGTGTGGCAAAGTCAGAAGGCTGGGGTGCCGCCAGCAACAGCCCTCTGGTCTAAGGTCCAGGAGTCTTTACCATGTGGACCCATTAAATCGACTGCACCATGTGGCTGGGATGGGGTGTTTGTGTGTAGCCCTACGGTCAATTTCTCCAGCCCCGCTGACACATCAATCGTCAACAAATGTCAACAAGCACCAGCGAGAGGGCGTGGAACAATTGGCAAGCGAGGAGAGGTGGGGGGGGGGGGGGGGGGGGGGGGGGGGGGGGGGGGGGGTTTGGGACAAGGTGGGTAGTGAGAAGGAGGTGGCAGAGACGACGGCTCGCATTAGCCCGGCACGGTCTAATTATCAACTGAAAGAAGAACAGGGTGATAAAATAGAGAAAGAATGAGAATATCTCAGTCGGGTAAAAGAATAATTGATAAAGAACGGCTTTGATAATCGGGGAGTTTTCTTTTATAAAAAACTTTTATTACAATTCTTTGTCAAAGCGTATCCGAATTCTTTGCAGAACTTTATTTGTGAAAGAATATTTCAGCGGGGTTCTGGCTTATTGAGATATGAGATGGCTTTTGTAGTCAGTATTGAATGTATGGCTTGTTTAGTGCACGGCTCAGCGCTTAACAAGGCCAGAACTGCAGAAGTTATAACAGTATATTTCATGTTTAATTCAAATGATGTATTTTAGTTACGTCTTCTGCCTGTCGTTTTTCCCTAATCATCTGAAAAAAACAGCCTTTATAATGCTACAAAAATGACCCTTGCCTAGGGATCCCCCAGAAGGTGCTGAGAATTATTTCTGCCCCACCCTGGGTGAATGTCGAACAATTCCTTTTCAAACAATTCCTTGTGTGTTGGATCAGAAGCCTATGAGATAAACTGTGTTTGTTGACCGAATAATTCACTCTCCTCTTAGCACTTATGATCTGGTAACTACTTCCTGGTTGAAAGAGAATTGTAATAAGAAGCAGAACAGCTTGGCCGGATTTGGAGGACATACCTCGGTCTTCCAAAATGGCGCCCCTTTCCCTACATAGTGCCCTGCTCTTGAAAAGATCCCTATGGACCCTGTTATGCCCTAGGTACGGAAGAGGGTGCCATTTGGGAGGAAAACTACAGCACTTTCCTTTCATCACCTTGACCATCTATAAAGACGTCACACTGAGGTTGTTAAAGCCTCTCTTTACTCAGCAGTAACATGAAAGAGTTACGCTGATTAGAGAGACTGCCCATCCAATTTGCCTTTTAATTGGCTCTTTTCTTCTTGCCTCACAGTATGAGGCAGTCTTAACTGGACGCCCCACTAGCTATTCCAGGAACATGGGCTATACTGTTGCATGGCTGAGGTGATGAACTCTGGAAGCATAGAAAGGTAGAAGAGTTGTGAACTACTACATAGAATTCACCTCATTTAAGCGGGAGTGCATACCCCCCCACACACACCTATTTATTAACTATCTTTGTGAGGACCAACGCAATTACTCCCATAAGAAAAAGATCCGTAACCTCTAACCTTAACCCCAAACCCCTGATTCTAAGTTCCTACAATCCAAACCCTTAAAAGCATTTCCACTATTTGGGGGGGGGGGGGGGGGGGGGGGGGGGTGGAAATGTCTGGTTTCCTGAGAGGAAACGTTAAAGTTGTGAAAATTCTGTGAAACATCTGGCAGGCAATTAGAAGGAACACTGAGGCTGTCCCTACTCAAGGTATAGTTTCAGACAGTAGCTAATAGGCAGTAGTGTCTATCTGAGCATTATTTAGGCCTTTAGGTGTGCCGTACAAACAAGAAAATAGAAATAGCTTTTGATTTGATTGCAGCATATTGTGTTTAATCCAGGCCAACATTAAATGTAATGTTTTTCATTACTCATTACTAATTTACAGTATATAATCAGGCTTTTCTTTAAAATACATCACTGCCTCTAACAGCATTTTAGCTACTCTACAGATATGAAGTAAAGACAATAATTATGTTTGAAAATCCCTCAAATACAGCAATATACAGGTGCTGGTCATACAATTAGAATATCATCAAAAAGTTGTATAAATTATACAAGTTCCACTTTTTGAATAGAATTACTGAAATAAATCAACTTTTTGATGATATTCAAATTTTATGACCAGCACCTGTACAGACCGACTTTTATCAAGTTTTAGAAATAGTCAATATTTGACATTCCATAACAGAAGGAGAATAGTAGAACTGAATAATGCAGTTCAAGAAAATGTTCATATAATACACCAATAAGATGCTTGCTTGGGAATCAAATTATTAGGTATCAGGTTTTACATTTTAAGACATTGTTTGCTGCCTCCAACTACAGAGATTATTCACTAATTGTGTTTGAATTGGTTAAGCAGCGATGTAAAAAGCTTCTTTGTACTGAACTTAATGTCATGCACAGTATATCGCTTGTGTCAGTTAAATTAAGTGGAATCACTGAAATTTTTGGTCAGATGCGAGAATTTCAGTTTTTTTGTAAATTGAGACCAGATTTGTCGCTATCAAAACGTGACAACCAAATGAAAAAGTTGAATGGGGTATATTCACTTCTAAAGTGTAGCTAATTGCTTTGGCTATGTGACTGCGTAATGTAAGTTGATGTGCGCTACTGAAAAAGTGAGAACACCTACCTGAATACTTTGATCAGGACTAATCTCATTCCAGATCTTCCCAAATTAAATTCACCAAAACAGCACTGACCTGCCGAGGCATGGAATGTACAAGACCCCTGAAGGTGTCCTGTGGTGCCTGGCACCATGACATCAGCAGCAGAACCTTCAAGTCTCAACATTGAAACGTGGAGCCACCGTGGATCAAACTTGTAGGTCCAGCAAATCTCACAGATGCTTAATCGGATTTATTGGGCAACACCTTGAACTCTTCATTTTCCTCAAATAATTCCCGAACAATGTGTGAACATTCTCCTGCTGATAGAGGCCACTGCCAATGAAGGAATACCATTGCCATGAAGGGGTGTCCCTGGTCTGGAATGATGTTCAGGTAGGTGGCACGTATCAAATTGGTGTCTATATGAATGCCTGGTGCATCCCACAGTGCATCCTGGTGTCATCACTTCCCCAGGTAAACAGCGCACACTGATGTATGTGATGTAAAAGAAAACGGGACTCATCGGACCAGACGACCTTTCAGTGCTACAAGGTCTAGTTCCGAAACTCGCATGTCCATTGTAGGTGATTTTGTCATTTTAGGTGCAAGGTAATTTGGCCTTCGGTATCACAAAAAGGTTTAGGGCACAAAGGCCACATACCAGGGTACAAATGCCATTAAGTGAAATAAGAGGATTTGGAGCTTACAAATTAACAACTTGAAATGTTGCTAAGAAAAAAACATGCATGCCATAAAAACAAATACATCATTCACTTTTTAATATCATATTTTGAATGATAACTTATTATAACTGATATGTTTTTTCCACATTAAAAGTTTAATTATCATGTTTTAATCCTTACATCTACTCCCTCATAATGTTTATAGATTATGGAATCGGTTTCATTTCAGTAGGTTTACTAGGGAGCGTTCACATGACAACAAACAGGCTACGGTATTGACAGTTAAGTAACGTTAAGGCTAGCTAGTCAAGGATAACATTATCTGTTACCCAAAAGTGAACCGCTAAGTATCCTGTAACATCACAACCATTTGAGCTAATGAATACGACCTAAATAAACAAATATAGTGACTTATTTGTGCGCGGAGCCAGTAATTTGTTTTTACCGTTGCCATGTCGAGTGATGTCAAACCTAAAGTTACTTCCAAGAGATTCAGTGTTGCCAACTCCTCAGAAAGGAAAGTTGCTATTGACTGTCCTAAAAGTCGCTATAAGTCACTAAATGACGTCATCGCCTAATTTGCATAATTTCCCATCAGCATCATGAATGGATTTATCTCTTTTTTAACATACAAAACTCTCGTTGGGAAAAATAATATACATGCGTGTTTAAAAATGTTGTCCATGTACAAGAAATAATCACCTGAGCAAAAAAACTAAGAACAAATCAAAAAAGGGGGCACTATTTAAGTCAAAATCAAAAGGCTAGAAAGAAAATTAACATTTAGAGCAACACACAAAGGGAGATATCATCATAGTCATGGATTAAGAGAACTGCACGTGATGGACGCTGCCTGTAGGAGAAGAATAACGTCGTAGGAGAGACAAATAGTGAGTAAAAACACCCCAAAATATGTTTAGAACTACAAATTAACTTTCTTCTGTCGATTCTTTTTTTTTTTTTTTTAAACCAACCCTATTACTTTATCCGGGCTTGGGACCGGCTAAAGTTACCCAAAAGAGACACTCTGGCGGAGCGCATGCGCGATTCATTTTCAGTCTGGACGCGGAGGAGTTAACATCTCCTGCTCTGACTGCAGCTCGGAGGACCTGCTGTGCGAGGACTTTGCTGCGTGTGAGTGCTTTCAGATGGGGGAGGGGCCCACGGCGGCACCCGCTGCTCGTTGAGAAGATAAAGAACAAGTCTCCAATAACACCTGTGGATACACTGAATGAATAAGCTGTTGAACTGTTGTGAGCAATGAAGCAAAATATTAACTGTAGCATGAGCTGAAACTGAAAGTTGGAGAACAGGAAATCTTATTTAGGCCATTGCTGGGCAGAGAAAGATTTAGCATGTCTGTCTTTGACAAACAGGAAACAGATTAACAACGCACACACATTCTGGACAGGGCTGAATTAAGAATAGACAAGACAGAAACCAAAGTGCAAAGATGACGCTTGTGCTGCATTTACACATATAAGGTATAGAACATAAATTGGACCAATGGCCCACATGCTTGGCATACTCAACCCCCCACTTTTTAGGCGTGTTTGAAGTATAAATAATGCTGATGTGACTGTTGAATTTCAGACATTGTGCGGCGACACTTGTCTCCAAAAGCTTTTGTAATAAACGGAATATGCGGTAATTGACCTAACTCCTGGTGTGTTATTCTCCTTTCCAATAAACCAACTCGGGGAAGTGTTAGACTTCAACACACCACAAAAAGTCACTAGATTTGTCGCTAGTCGCTTTTTTGAAAAGAAGTCGCTAAGGGGGGTCTGAAAAGTTGCTAAATCTAGCGACAAAGATTTCAAAAAGCATTCAGGTGTATTCTCCCACTCAGAGGTCAGAACTTTCCCACCTCCCAGTTGCTCATGAACACACCTTCCAAAACAGAGTGGTTTGATTCAGCTAAGTACTAAATAAGTCAGCTATCAATCGATAGCTAGCTTGCTTACTGCATGCACTCTGTTCTTGTGGCGGTTCTCAGTTGCAAACTTCAAACAAACATACGAACAAACTGCTGACCGTGACATTTCGACAGTAGCCGGGGCACGGTTCGCCGTAGGACGTACAAAGATTTTCGGGGCATCACAGCGAAAGCGAAGGGCAACAACAGCCATGACCGTTGTGAAATTCCTACACTGGTTGTGACACATAACATTTTTTGAATTTTGCCACAGGTGACCTTCTGTTGGTTCGGACCAGAAGGGATAGCCTTCGTTACTCTCACGCATCGATGAGCCTTGGGTGCAAAACACCATGTTGTCAGTTTGTGGTTAGTCCCTTCTCTGACCATTTGGTAGGTACTCACCACTGCAGAACAGGAGCACAACACAAGCCTTGCCCTTTCAGAGATACTCTGACCCAGTCGTCTGGCCATAACAATTTGGCCCTTGTCAAAGTCGCTCAGGTCTTTACTCCTGCTTGTTTCTCTTGCATCCAATATGTTGACTACGAGAACTGACTGTTTGCTTATCTTCTAATCTACCCAGACCTTGACATGTGCCCTTCTTAGAAGATTACTTTACTAACTTTACCTGTGTGTGGTCATAATGTTTTGGCTCATCAGTGTTTTTCCCATCTAAGCCTGTTGGATCAAATTGACTTTCAAAAACATAAACATTTCATAACACTGTATGAATTACACACAATAACATAAAAAAAGGATAGCACTCATTGAAGATGCACAGAATTCAAAAGCCTTTAAACTGTACAACAAAAAGTTGGGACATTGTAAAATGCAAATAAATGCAGAATGCAATGATGCGCAAATCATTTATCCCTATATATTGTAAATAGCACACAGAAAACATATCAAATATTGAAACAGATACATTTTATTGTTGTTGGTAAAATACATGCCAATTTTGAATTTGATGCCAGCAACAAAACACAAAAGATGGGACAGGGCCATGTTTACCACTGTGTTGCATCATGTCTTAATTAAACAGCGTTTTAAGACTGAGAAGACCAATCGCTGTAGTTTTGAAAGTGAAACATTCCCATTCTTGCTTGATATTGGATTGCAGCTGCTCAATAGTTTGGGGTCTCCTTTGTTGTATTTTTCATTTCATAATGTGCCAAATGTTTTGAAAAGGTCTGAACTGCAGGCAGGCCAGTTTAGCACCCAGACTCCTTTACTATGGAGCCATGCTGATGTAATACATGCAGAATGTGGTTTGGCATTGTCTTGCTGAAATAAGCAAGGCCTTCCCTGAAAAATACCTTGTCTGTAGGGCAGCATATATTGCTCCAAAACCTGTATATATAGTTCAGCATTACTGGTGCCTAGACAGATGTGCAACTCACCCATGCCATGTGCACTAATGCACCCCCATACTATCACAGATGCTGGTTTTTGAACTGTGCACTGATAAGAAGACAGATAGTCCCTCTCCCCTTTAGTCCAGAGGACACAGAGCCATAATTCCCCCAAAAATAAATTCAGTCAGACCACAGGACAGTTTTCCTCCCCCGGGTAGGGCCACAGTGTCACCGGACCCCCCCGTCTCAGTTCCAAGGTGTTACGCTGCTATATTATTGTGCTGGGGGATATGAGGGATGTACTACTAACTTTTCTCAGTTTCTCCAGTTTTAAATTTTAGAAGGAGATGAGGTCCTGGTCCACACCTGCGGATTACCTGGTTTGGGGGGCCCGTTGCTGTCCCTGTCCTTGTCCACCTGGTCATACTTCTGACCTAGTCTAAACTCAAATAGACTCTGGATTTAGCCCAGAGAAATGTATTTATTATTCCAATTGGACTCTTAATATCTCACCCGGCACAGCCAGAAGAGGACTGGTCACCCCTCTGAGCCTGGGTCCTCTCTAGGTTTCTTCCTAAAATTCGACCTTAGGGAGTTTTTCCTAGCCACTGAAATTCAACACTACTGTTGTTTGCTCCTTGGGGTTTAAGGCCGGGTGTCTCTGTAAAGCACTTTGTGACAACTGCTGTTGTAAAAAGGGCTTTATAAATACATTTGATTGATTGATTGATTTTCCACTACTCCTCAGTCCATTTTAAATGAGATTTGGGCCCAGAGAAGATGGCGGCATTTCTGGATCTTGTTTATATATGGTTTCTTTTTTGCATGGCAGAGTTTAACATGCTTTTTTTACATTAAACAGTGAAGGAAAAATTACAATTCTATCTTTATTTACATATTCGATGATTCTGCATTATTTAGTATAAGCCATTCATAATTGTCCTCAATTGTCTTTTCCTAGCCTATGCTCTGTGTCTGGTCATGTTCTTTTATCAGAATGTTTATGTTACAATGTTTCTCTCTGGTCTGACTACTAAACCAAGGGTCATGCCTTAATCCCCCTATGCTGAACCCATGAGTAGATCACTCTGTTTTACAAAATGGTGTCAGGAGGCATAGATTGGAATGTGTCCCTAGATGATAAGGGGATCTATTCTGGAGTATTAGTCTTGGCATTTTCATGTTAGTATCAAATGTTATATAAACCAGAGTGGAGTTTGGGGAAGCTCTCTTGCATTTTCCTTACTCCTGCCTGCATCTTCAATCTCCGGAGAACATTCTATCTTTGATACTTGTACTGTAATTGTAATACTCTCTTTATATATTAAATACACTGGTTACATTAATTAATTGACTATCTGGAATTAATCTTAAAAGGGTCAAAATCCAGTTCCTTCAACAGTTTAACACAAACATAAATTGTGACATTGAATATTAAGACCTTGCTTTGACAATGAATGAACGCAATACTAAAGTAAAGCCGACAATTGGGTCAGAATGGAATGAAATGCCTTACCTTAATAAACATAGAAAAATGCTACCATTGGCAAGGCAAACATGAGTTTTCCATTAGGAATTCAACAGCACCTCTCTCTTTTTCTATCATTCTCTATTTGGAACAGAGATTTTTGAGTAATGGAGGGTTTAAGGAGTTAGGCTTATTTTAATCACTCTCCTTTTGGATCAGATCACAATCCATGAGAAAAGAGAGAACTCCATTTTGCTACATATACTGTATGCACTTCATGATCTCATGTATATATTTCTTAATTTTTACTTGGATTTGTGATAGTCATATTAGTATAACTCATTTTATTTTGTTCCTTAAACAAAGTCAAACAAATTGTTTCCGGAGAACATACGGAGACCTATATAAATATACCCTGGCCTTTCCGTTTTGGAAAACCGAATGTGTCATATCATTTTGCACACTATAACCGTTGCCCTGTTCACTTTCATTGGAGCCAGGAGAGACTTCATTTAAAAAAATCATAAACTCTCAAAACTGTATTAATTCCCAAAGATTATGTCAACAGGACAATGAGACCAAGTATACCTGAGGCTTGGTTGTAGATGTAATCCTGGAAGATTCTATAGTGGCCATCATGGTCACCTGATTTGAACCCCATAGAAAATCTCTGGTGAGTTTTGAAGAAGACAGATGCAGCACGCAAACCCAAGAATATTACTGAACTGGAGGCCATGGCTCATGAGGAGTGGGCGAAGATTCCTCAGGAATGCTGCCAGAAGCTGATGACTTAACATTACTGCCATGATAATAATTCTTGGAAGACATCCTGTCCTAGGCAGAATCACGTGTGACATATTCTCTCCATTTCTTAATAATGGACTTTATTGTGCTCTGGGTTATATTCAACACATTGAAAATGTTATTAAATCCTACACCTTCTGGATTTGCTTTAAATGTTTCTTTGTCTTCATGATGTAGTTCTGCTGGAATTGTTCTAACCAACTTTGGGACCTCCCAAAGAGAGGTGTATTTAACCTGAAATCATGTGAAACACCTTTATTTGCACACAATTGTGTCTAAAGACAATACACCCCAGCTCATTCAGATGAGTGATAGCAAAGTGATTCTTTTTGGTTCTGTTTTTGTAAGCAATTTAGAACCCGCAGATTTTATTTTCACTCTGATATTATGGACTTTTTCGTGATGATCAGTGGCAAAGAATTAAATCAATTTTGATTTCACGATGTAATATAATACAATGTGCAGAAATCCAAGGGGAGTCACTCTATATCTTGCTAAAACCTCCCACTGGCTGGGTTGAATTGACTTGTTTGTTGCTTAGTCAACAATAAGTAACTGTTACAAACATAACAAAATAGCATAGACCAGCATACAGTTAGGTCCAGAAATATTTGGACACTGACACAATTTTCATTATTTTGGCTCTGTACACCACCACAATGGATTTCAAATGAAACAACCGAGATGCAATTGATGTGCAGACTTTTAGCTTTAATTAAAAAAATCTTATGAAACGTTTAGGAATTGAAACCATTTTCATGCACAGTCCCCTTATTTCAGGGGCTAAAATGTAATTGGACAAATTAACAGAATCATAAATAAAATGTTCATTTTCAATACTTTGTCAAGAATCCCTGCAGGCAATGACTGCTTGAAGTCTGGAATGCATGGACATCACCAAACGCTGGGTTTCCTCCATTGTGATGCTTTGCCAGGCTTTACTGCAGCTGTCTTCAGTTGTTTGTTCGTGAGTCTTTCTGCCTTAAGTTTTGTCTTCAGCAAGTGAAATACATGCTCGATCGGGTTGAGATTGGGTGATTGACTCAGCCATTGCAGAATATTCCACTTCTTTGCCTTAAATAACTCCTGAGTTGCTTGCGCAGTCCAGCATGTTTTGGGTCATTGTACATCTGTAAAGTGAAGCGCCATCCATTCAACTGAATTTGGCTGAATCTCAGCAGACAATATATCACTACACCCTTCAGAATTAATCTGGCTGCTTCTGTCTTCTGTCACATCATCACTAAACACTAGTGACCCATTGCCATTGGAAGCCATGCATGCTCATGCCATCATAATGTGGTATGCTTCTGGTCATGAGCCGTTCCAAGCCTTCTCCATACTTTTTTCTTCCCATCATTCTGGTACAGGTTTATATTAGTTTCATATGCCCAAAGAATGCTGTTCCAGAACTGCGGTTGCTTTTTAGATGTTTTTTTTGGCAAACGTCTATTCTGGCCTTTCTATTCTCGAGGCTTATGAATGGTTTGCACCTTGTGGTGAATCCTCTGTATTTGCACTCGTAAAGTCTTCTCTTTATGGTAGACTTGGATAATGATATGTCTACCTCCTGGACACTGTTCTTCACTTGGCTGGATGTTGTGAAGGGATTTTGTTTTACCATGGATATGATCATCCACCACTGTTGTCTTCCGTTGACGTCCATGCCATTATGTTGCAAAGCTCACCAGTGTGTAATTTTTTTCTCAGAATGTACCAAACTGTTGATTTGGCCACTCCTGATGTTCCTACATGGATTTTTTTTGCAGTCTAAGGATGGCCTGTTTCAATTGCATTGAGAACAACTTTGACCACATGTTGTGGATTCACAGCAACAGCTTCCAAATGCAAATGCCACACCTGGAATCAACTACAGACCTTTTACCGCTTAATTGATGGAGAAATAATGAAAAGAATAACATCTTCCATGAAACAGCCTTTGAGTCAATTGTCCAATTACTTTTGGTCCCTTGATAAAGATGGGGTTACATATTAAAGAGATGTCATTCATAAACCCTTCCTTCAATTTTGATGTGAATACCCTGAGAGATTGCACTTTAAGCTCATATTAATTACTTAACTTGAATATATTTTGGCGAACAGCCAAAATAACAAAGTGGTGTCCAATTATTTCAGGAACTAACTGTACAGTGGGGAGAACAAGTATTTGATACAATGCCGATTTTGCATGTTGTCCGACTTACAAAGCATGTAGAGGTCTGTAATTTTTATCATAGGTACACTTCAACTGTGAGAGACAGAATCTAAAACAAAAATCCAGAAAATCAGATTGTATGATTTTGAAATAATTAATTTGCATTTTATTGCATGACATTAGTATTTGATCACCTACCAACCAGTAAGAATTCCGGCTTTCACAGAGCTGTCAGTTTTTCTTTAAGAAGCCCTCCTGTTCTCCACTCATTACCTGTATTAACTGCACCTGTTTGAACTTGTTACCTGTATAAAAGACACCTGTCCACACACTCAATCAAACAGACTCCAACCTCTCCACAATGGCCAAGACCAAAGAGCTGTGTAAGGACATCAGAGATACAATTGTAGACCTGCACAAGGCTGGGATGGGCTAAAGGACAGTAGGCAAGTAGCTTGTTGAGAAGGTAACAACTGTTGGCGCAATTATTAGAAAATGGAAGAAGTTCAATATGACTGTAAATCTCCCTCAGTCTGGGGCTCTATGCAAGATCTCACCTCATGGGGCATCAATGATCATGAAGGAAGGAAGGTGAGGGATCAGCCCAGAACTACACGACAAGACCTGGTCAATGACCTGAAGAGAGCTGGGACCACAGTTTTAAAGAAAACCATTAGTAACACACTACGCCGTCATGGATTAAAATCCTACAGCGCATGCAAGGTCCCCCTGCTCAAGCCAGCGCATGTCCATGCCCGTCTGAAGTTTACCAATGACCATCTGAATGATCCAGAGGAGGAATTGGAGAAAGTCATGTGGTCTGATGAGACAAAAATAGAGCTTTTTGGTCTAAACTCCACTTGCCGTGTTTGGAGGAAGAAGGAGGATGAATACAACCCCAAGAACACCATCCCAACCATGAAGCATGGAGGTGGAAACATCATTCTTTGGGGATGCTTTTCTGCAAAGGACGACTGCACCATATTGAGTGGAGGATGGATGGGGCCATGTATCGTGAGATCTTGGCCAACAACCTCCTTCCCTCAGTAAGAGCATTGAAGATGGGTCGTGGCTGGGTCTTCCAGCATGACACCGACCTGAAACACACAGCCAGGGCAACTAAGGAGTGGCTCTGTAAGAAGCATCTCAATAGAAAATCTTTGGAGGGAGCTGGAATTCCATATTGCCCAGTGACAGCCCCGAATCCTGAAGGATCTGGAGAAGGTCTGTATGGAGGAGTGGGCCAAAATCCCTGCTGCAGTGTGTGCAAACCTGGTCAAGAAATACAGGAACCTTATGATCTCTGTAATTGCAAACAAAGGTTTCTGTAACAAATTAAGTTCTGCTTTTCTGATATGATAGGTCATGCAATAAAATGCAAATTAATTACATAAAAAAATGATTCAATGTGATTTTGTGGATTTTTGTTTTAGTTTATGTCACTCACAGTTGAAGAGTACCTATGATAAAAATTACAGACCTCTACATGCTTTGTAAGTAGGAAAACCTGTAAACTTGGTAGTGTATCAAATACTTGTTCTCGCCACTGTATGTGATGGTTTTGCTTGAACCTTTGCATTGTTTTCCAAACATGGACCAGTGTGTACCATGTTTTTCCTGGTGAGCAGTCTATGACACCAGTGACCACTATAAGCAGCATTAATGGATCACTATGTTGAATATATTCTCTATGTGGAAGCTAGGTGAATTGCAGCAACAGTAGTTTGCATTAAAACCAACCCTAACCTGTCAAGCCTTACCCGGCTCCTCCTCGACCATCTGGTTCTGCTTGTGCCTGCTGCATGGGTTAACAGCCAAGCATAGTCATAGGCTGCCACCCTCCCTCTTTTAAAGTTCTACATGACTCTAGGGCAGGGAAGCATACAGTCGAGATTATTGCTGACCCCTCCCATCCTGGTCACCCTGTGTCAGGTAAAGGGCATGTGGATAGTACAGGTCAATCGTGACAAAAAAAATCCTGCCATCTAAACAATTTCTTTCACCGTGCTGTGGCCCTAATTTACCAAGCCAACCATCCCAGAGTTCGAAACATATCAGTTTTTTTTCTCTAAGACTGCTTGCAGTTAAAAAAAAAATGTCTCTGTGCATGTGAAAAAATACAACTCTTAGTTGGGGGAACATTAGCCAGAGGACAGCAAATGAACTTTTGGCAGCAATTCAGCTGTAAAACCCATTGCTCCCAGCCGTTCAAACCAACAATTCAATTAAATGAGTCACTCAAAACGATTTATCATGACTCTAGAGTCAGTGAAAAGAGTCATTCAAAAAGAAGCAATAGTTTGCAAACTGCACATTGCTAATGGATGGCAACTAGAATTCACTCCAAAGGCAAGGGATGCTGGGAAATGAAATAGAATAATTTTAAGGCATACAGTACAGGAACTTCAAGTCCTCTATTAACATTTTTGAAGTAGGTTGATGGTACTAAATTAAAATCCAAATAGTGTTTTTAGCAGTTACTTGTTACTATACTTAACAAGGCAGTCAGGCACCTAATTTTTTTAAACCTCATTTTGGGTTAAATGTTCATGATGTTCTTTATGTGCATAATTTTTGCACAGCATCACTATCATACCTTAGTAAGCAATGAAATTCCAAATTCTTGAACCATTTAGATGTATGAAAGTACTTTTAAGTTGGTAGCTAGGTACTTTAAAAGCATATTCCCAACGCTGGTCAAATGTATAATCCATTCATGAATGTAGATACAATGACTTAAGCAAAAGGCCAAGTGAGAATGTGTGCGAGCATGTGTAACATAGTTCGTCCAACTAAATCCACCTTTAATTACAGAGAAAATCTATGAAATGGATTAAAACACCATCACCCTGGCAACCACACCGTGGTGAGGGCGTTCCAAAATGTTGTGGTTGTTGTTACTGTTTAGGTATGGATGGATGCTTGTTACCATTACAATCTCAGTGGCACAGTAAGGGTTTGAGAAAACATGATGGAGCAGCTTTGTGAATCATTCTAATCATTCTACCCCGGCTGGCTATGTGCGTCTGAGGAATATTTTAGATGAAGTATTTTAATAATAGCATTCTATGAGAGCTTTTTTCCCATATATTATGAGCTGGGTGGTTAGAACACTTGAATGCTGATTTGTTGAAAGCCTTGGCATACATGACAACATATTTCACCGGTATTACCTTTTACTGTAATAATTGTGTTGATAACTAGTTGATAATAGCAATGAAGGCAACTTGGGGTTTGTGGCCAATGTGGTAAAACTGCTGGGGCTTTAATAAGATTTCCCCTGGTATATAATTCAACTTTGCTTTAGAGTTTAATGTGTAGCTATGATAAGGGGATAAAAAAACAACAACTAGCATTACACCTATGGGGTTATAATGGGGAATTTGGAACACGTGCATTAAATTCACAGCCACTGTGTAGCACAAGGAAAGAGCAGAGCCCTCTTTGGATATCATCAATAACAAACGTACAAAAGCACCAGATTACAAATAAAAGAACACAGTCCAATAAGTTGTGCTGTGAGGTAGAGCACTGACAGGTTTTGAAGAACTAAAAATGCATTCTTGTGTTGCCTGAATACAATTGCATACTTGTTGTAAACAGCACCTAGAGTGTGCCAGCAGGGTCAGACAGAGAAATGTACTCTGGAAAAGTGGTGAACTCCGAATGGTGAGATTGAGATCAACACCAGCGTGCTTGGGGCGAGACCGACTTGGTTGCGCTTTGCTGTAAAACCCTTAGATCGCATGCCAAGAGACGGCTGTATCTCCAACATGGTCTCTGTTCTGTTCCGGCATGTTCTTCCCAACTCTTGTCCTTGGCTTTTCACACAATACTCCAGTTGTTTCGGCTCTTGGCACAAGTTGGCTGTGGATACAAGTTACCATTTGCTGCTGTTATGTAGCCAGTCTTCTCTGGTCCTCATCCAAAACCACTGCCTATTCCCAGTATAAAAGTGGACCGGACCAAGACGTTTAGGGCAGTGGTCGAAACAGTGGCCATGAATGGGGGATGTTGACATTTTAGGATGCAGCCCATGTAGAGCGATGTTAGGAGAACGTCAGCATTGATGTGAATACAGGGTTCCACACATTACTGCCGTTGTGCATGGCAGTCTCTCGACTCATGTTCAAAGCAGAGGGTTGAAGCAGTATGGCGGAAGGACTGGAAGTCATTTATAAGTTTGAAGACTTAAACAGTTTGGTGTATCCAGGTCTATGAAGAAATGAATCACCAAAATAAATTCTAAAAACATTGACATTCAACTAATTACATCTACAAACAAAACACTGAGATAGAGGATAAGAGAAAGAAAAATAGAGAGAGAGGCCGAGAGACAGAGAGAGACAGAGAGAGTGACAGAGAAAGAAACAGAGAAAGACTGGAAGAGAGAGAGAATGAGAGCCATGTAGATAGGAAGAAACCGATAGACAAAGAAAGTTTGAGAGACGAGAGAGAAGAGACAGGCAGCGAGAGGCACAGACAACCCCTGTTGAGGCAAAAAGAGGACTAAGGTAGAGGGGGGAGATAGAGAGACTTGTTGTCAATGTTTTGTAAGGAGGAGAGTAGAGGAAGGGGGTGAGAGACGGGTGAGTGAAAACAAAAGCACCATGTGTCAGTTTGTCTCTCTCCCTCAGTAGAAATACCCTGGCATCTGAGGCCAAATCAGGTATTTCTTTTCATAAGGTTCTGAATGTAGCGCTAACTCCTTGCAAATATGCAATATATTTTCAACCCCCCAGCCCCCACCATCTCTCTCTTTCCATCGCTCTTCTCTTTCAGAACATTCCGGAGGAATTTGTGTGCGTGTGTGTGTGTGAGTTGGTCCTATTCACATTGAAGACTGCGTTGCCAGGGGCTACCAATCCCCTACTTAAAAAGAGTTTAGATGGTGAGAAGGTTTTGGGGGGCCAGAGTGATGACAGAGAAAGATGCTGACTCGCTGTGTTGGTTTCTATGAGTTTCTGTGTCTGTGTGTACAGGTTTCACTATCCTGCTATAGGCCAAACATCTGCACACTGATAAGAAAACAAAGAACATTTCACCTTGAGAGGACTTCTGGCTAGTCTCCATGAAGAAAAGGCCTTGCAGGTTTGGTTTAAGTTTGCATTTACTGTGGGGGTTAGGGTAAGAATTAGGATTAAATGTTACAGTTTAGGTTATATTAAGGTTTGGGTTGGTTTTTGAGGTTAGTGTTACAGAAAATATGATTTTGAATAGAAATGACCTTTCAAGCTCCCCTTGAGAACAGTCGACTGTAAAATGCATGTGCGCATGCATGTTCACTATTCTTGTGACAGGACCGCCCTGACACTTTAAACATCACCTCATCAGGAGCAGGGAAGGGCTCGATTTCACCCGCCAAAAAAGTATGTGGAAGAAAAAGAGAGAAGGATTAAAAGGAAAAAGTGACACTAATGTTCCCTGAGAAAAGTCTGCAAAACTTCTTTTTACCCAAAAATCCTCTCATCCCTCATCTGTTTTTTCTCAGCGACCAATTTTACTGCCCAAAATTCAGTCGCGACAACAAAAAAGTAAACTGTTCATGTGTGTGTGTGGGGGGGGGGGTGGAAAGTGACCATAGCGTCTGTGTCTGTCTCGAAGCCTGACCACAGAGAGAAACGTATACTCTCTGGGTGCGCGTGGGTGTGTGTAATTCCATTTCGGGTTTGGCTCAGTGGATTAGCGCTGAGCGATACAGTCTAATATGGCCTGAGAGCCACGAGGGACAAATTAACGCTGCTACAATAGAAGGACGTGGAGCAGCTGTACGTTTCTAGGGTATTGTAGTGGGTGCACTCATGTATTTCTGTTCATTGTAATGTAAAAGTCTAACCTGCTCCGGAATCGGCACTCCCTCTAAGATGTTTGACACATTAGGCCCCGGAGGATAGAAGCTGTGTATGATTTAAACGGTCGTAAGGGGCCAGATGGGAAAAGTAGCCAAAATACTGGGGTTAACACCCTTGCTCTTGGCACACGTTTCGCAGGATGATCACAGAGAATTAAGACGTTCTAGGCCATATTTCCCAAATTTGGATTAAGTCAAACTCCATTGAATGTGATTTTCATTCCAGGATCTTGGCTAAATCAGGGTGTGTCAAACAACACCTTTACTTAGCAGTTTTGATGTGCCATTCGAAGGATGGTACCCTTACTGCATATAGTGCAGGCAACAGTTTTCAGCTCCATCTCTTTGAAGGAGCCTCCAAATGAAACTTCCAATCTAGTTTAAAGGCCCTGATTTTACACAGTGGGCCACGCCCATGACTTGTGAATAATAAATGATCCGTCATTAGTCACAGACACTACAGGGAGTGGCAGTGGGAACATGTTACTGACTGTCATAGTGGACGCTGAGATGTGTGCGCTCCCGTGTGGCGGGCTTGTGGCTTTTTCAGTACCTATGCTCATAAGAGAAAATGTTCTAGCATTAGTACATTTACTGATACATTTACAAGCAACATTATTATGTGTCAGTGTTATACGTGTGCATTTGTGTGCGCACACAGTTAATAAAACATGCACTTCTCTGCGCTGGGTTGACCAAGCTATTGATTCCAGCATGGACTTCAAACGAAACGCTTCTCTTCCCTCGGGCCAGCGTGCTGAGGGGCCCCTGACATGGAATACCACCAGGTGGTCAATGAGGGTGGTGTGTGTGTGTGTGTGTGTGTGTGTGTGGGGGGGGGGGGGGTGGGGGGGTCAGAGGGTTATGGTCACCCTCTTTATTCTGACCTTAGCCAGACTGGGGCATATCAGGAGGAGTTGGCTCTAGTTTAATGTCTGTGTCTTTAAGTGTGGTAGATATATTGATGATTATTCCTGCATGTGTGTGTGTGTTTATGCTCATGGGTGTGTGGGTGTGTGTGTATATGTGCCTGTGTGTCTGTGTGTGTGTCTCTGTGTGTGTGCGGGCAGAGATATTTCTGTGGACTTCGTTGACTCGCTTCATGAGTAAGCTTACCTGAGACCTTGCTGCAGGTGACCTGCCGTTGAACCTGAATTAGTCACACAGGAGTGTTTTGTGTGCATCTCTCACTTCATCCTTTTTCACCCCTCCCCTCCCAAATCTCTTTCTCACTGTTTAGGATTTGGAATTAAATAAGCCCCGTTAGCAAAGCACACACAAGACTAGAGTGCTTATACAAGTGACATTTTAAAAGTCCTAAAATCATACACAAGCTGTGAAATCTGGCAATGTGAAGAGAATGTGGAGTTCCATTTGGCTATTTGTGAAACCAAAAAACCCACACAACTCTTTTTCAGCTTCAACACACACCGCCTACCTGCTGCCCTGAGTACCAGAATATTAAACTGAATGAAAAGCGAAGAACAGAAAATATGCCTTGCACTGCTTACAAAAGCAAGAGAGAAAGAAACTTGTCTGCTGCAATAATTAACTATAACAGAATATGTGACATGGAAATGCCTAGAAAACTTTGAGCACTGACAGCATTATTTTACACTGCATATTGATGGCAGGAAAATTTGCGAACTGACTTGACTTGAACCACAAAATTCTTTGCCAAGGTGGGAGGTGTTTCGGCCAAGACGATTGCTTACAGTACTGGACTTTTCACTAGTCTACAAGTTTAGTGGGGTTAATGATCAGTGGATGATCATTGGATGAAAGCCTGATCATTGGATGTCATAAACTTCATTGGGTGGCTGGTTTGTTATAGATGTAATAGATCTTTTTCCATACAGTTTCACACTTTGAATGAAATTATAGAAGATAATCTAGAATATCATGAAT
This sequence comes from Esox lucius, assembly GCF_011004845.1. Classification (NCBI taxonomy): domain Eukaryota; kingdom Metazoa; phylum Chordata; class Actinopteri; order Esociformes; family Esocidae; genus Esox; species Esox lucius. The sequence continues at coordinate 4,724,754 of NC_047571.1, read as the reverse complement.
ATCCTGTTTTAATGCCGCAATACAAGTTAAGAAGAGAACCTACTGAGCCCACAGGCTAGGCTACTAAATGAATGAGGATTATTTGTTCGGTAAGGCAATTACACAATCTTGACAAAATTTGGCAAACAAAACTGTTTCAATAACGTTTCTTGAGAACTGAAGGTTTTGGCTCGAGCTCATGGGCTATGCATGACCTCCATTCAATATCTCCATCATTGGGCCAGTTGCTGCAACTGGAAATTTCCTTTAGACTACCCTGTAATTTCCTCCTTGTTGGCCAAGGGCCCAAGTTATTGGTTGCATTCAAGACAATGTCCTTTTAATTGATCAAAGGGTTTCCCAAGACACTGAAATTACATAGGCAGCCTGATTCTGATCCACTAATTGGTCGCTTAACCAACGGGTTTAGTATTCTTCCAGATAATCATGGAAAAAAATATCAGAATTGAGTGTCAGTGCTCTACCTCAAGGAGAGTAGTTCAAGTTTTCAGTGTTTTCTTTTCCTTATTTTCTTAAAATCTGTTTAGGAAGTTTGTGGGGGAGGGGTGGTTTAGTTATTTTTTAATGACTGCTTTGGATTATATAGATAAAAGAAAAACACCATTTGGATATGAACAAACGAAACTTGAACTTGGAAATTTGGGATCTTGACTGGTCAGTTAAAGGCCAGGTCAATAACTACAGTGGATATAAAAAGTCTCCACACCCCTGTTGAAATGCTTGTTGTGATGTAAAAGAATGAGACAAAGATAAATCATGTCAGAACTTTTTTCACCTTTAATGTCACCTTTCAATTGAAAAACAAACTGAAATCTTTGAGGAAAAATAAATAAATAAATAAAACACAATAACCTGGTTGCATAAGTGTGCACACCCTTAAACTAATACTTTGTTGAAGCACCTTTAGATTTTATTACAGCACTCAGTCTTTTTGGGTAGGAGTCTATTAGCATGGCACATCATGACGTGGCAATATTTGCAAACTCTTTTTTGTAAAAGCACTCCAAATCTGTCAGGACATCTCCTGTGCACAGTCCTCTTCAAATCACCCCACATATGTTCAATTGGATTCAGGTCTGGGCTCTGGCTGGGCCATTCCAAAATGTTAATCTCCTTCTGGTGAAGCCATGCTTTTATGGATTTGGATGTGTGCTTTGGATTGTTGTCATGCTGAAAGGTGAACTTCCTCTTCATCTTTCTAACAGACACCTGAAGGTTTTGTGCCAAAAATGCCTGGTATTTGGAATTGTTCATGATTCCCTCCACCCTGACTAAGGCCTCAGTTCCAGCTGAAGAAAAACAGCCCCAAAGCATGATGCTGCCACCACCATGCTTCACTGTGGGTATGGTGTTCTTTGGGTGATGTGCAGTGTTGTTTTTGTGACAAACATACCTTTTGGAATTATGGCCAAAAAGTTCAACCTTGGTTCCATCAGACGATAACACATTTTCCCATGTGGTTTTGGGGGACTTCATGTTCAGCCGGACTTGGATGTTTTTCTTTGTAAGAAAATACTTCTGTCTTGCCACGCTACCCCATAGCCCATTCATATGAAGAATACGGGAGATTGTTGTCACATGTAGCACACAGCCATTCCTTGCCAGAAATTCCTGCAGTTCCTTTAATGTTGCTGTAGGCCTCTTGGAAGCCTCCCTGACCAGTTTTCTTCTCGCTTTTTCATACATTTTGGACGGACATCCAGTTCTTGGTAAATGTGTCTGTTGTGCCATATTTTCTCCACTTGATGATGACTGTTTTCACTGTGTTCCAAGGTATATCTAATGCTTTGGAAATTCTTTTGTACCCTCCTGATATTATTCAACAATGAGATCCCTCTGACGCTTTGGAAGCTCTCTGCGGACCATGTCTTTTGCACTTAGATGCAACTAAGAAAATGTCAGGAAAATCCTACTAGAACAGCTGAACTTTATTTGTGATTAATCAGTCACTTTAAATGATGGCAGGTGTATAATGACTTCTATTAAACATGAGTTTGAATGTGATGGGTTAATTCTGAACACAGCCACATCCCCAGTTATAAGAGGGTGTACACACTTATGCAACCAGGCTATTGTAAGGCTTTTATTTTTCATTTTTCCCCTCTGAGATTTCAGTTTGTTTGTCAATTGAATCGTTCACATTACAAATCACATTAATAGTGTAAAAAGTTCTGACATGATTTATCTTTGTCTCATTCTTTTCCATCACAAGAACCTGGCATTTTAACAGGGGTGTGTAGACTTTTTATATCCACTGTAAGTGTAAAGAATCTACCACCTCCCTTTTAGCGGATGCCCCCTCAAATACAGTCTGACTCATCTTGGGACCCATGACAAACATTGGGAAAACCATTTCTAACTATGGTTGCATTTATACAAGCAGGGCAATGGTGATATTTAGAATTGCATTTGTTTAAGCCTACCTTTCACTGGAAGTTGCAGCTTAGTTATTATCTATTCAGAGGTTATGGTTGTCCATCAATACTTCATGATAACCCCATAGTGGTGATTTTGAGAGAGGAATCCATCTGATACACCACAATTGAATCTAGTGGTAATCAACTGCTGGCAAATCTATTGCTGGACAATTAATTGTTCACTCAAATATATTCTGCCTTCTGCCTCTTTGCCATAACATTCAATAGCTTTGGCAGAATGTTTTTGGAATTCAGAAAATCAAGTAGGTCCAGTAAAACAAATGTGGGATAAATCTTTGTTACCGCATGAAGTGCATTTTAAGGCTCAGTGCATGGTTTCGACAGATACAACGTGTGCGCTTGGAATTCATGGCGACTTTGTGTAAATCTGACCTTCAACACCGCTCGCACACACTGAGGGATGATTAACGATCATGCACATAGAGGAGCAGAGAAGGCAACAGGGAAGATGTACTTACACATTGCAGATATTTAACAGTTCCATTTCCCATCAGGCTGTTCATCAATCATTTATTATAATTCACCACACTCTCTCCAAGGGAAAGGGAGTGAGTTTAGGATGTACGTCCCGGGTAAATCTCGATATCCTGGTTCCCGCCATTAATACCTAGTCGCCATGATGCATATTAACTCCCATGCAAGGCTTTCGCTTTACCCTACAAAAGCCTTATGTAGTATTTAATATGTAGGCCACACAGAAATTAGATTACAGAAACATTATTGTTGAAACTGGTTGGACTCCAAACTACACTTTTGCCCGAACCATACTCCAATCAACTGTACATGAGGAGAGAACCACAATAAAATGTAGACATTTAGTTGCTTGATTAACAGATTTATCAATTGATTTATTGATATTAGGGCCAATGGACATTACTGCCAATTTTGTGGATACCCAACTGACAGTTAAATAGGACAGTAGCCCACTGCAGTAATTCATCATATTCTGGACCATAGCTAACCGGCCTCTCCCTAACGTGTCACAGCCTTGGTGCCCATTCTTTCATCTATGTCCATTTTACTAAGCACTGCTTTCATCAACCTCACTTATCTACACACTGTGTGTGTGTGTGTGTGTGTGTGTGTGTGTGTGTGTGTGTGTGTGTGTGTGTGTGTGTGTGGGTGTGTGTGCACGTGTGAGTGTGCGTGTGAGAGAGAGAGTGTGTGCTCAACTTCATTCATCATCATACTGCTTTAGAGAGATTCTCCACCCAAAAACAGCTGGGCTGGTGGCCTTCAATCAAAACTGCTTACAGTACATATTAGTATTTTCTGACTGAGCTTAGGAGAAAAGAGAGGGAAAAAGATGGAGATAGGGGCTGAAGTAGGCGAGGCATTTAATGGACCTTTTTATGTGGGGTCAGGAGATTAGAAGGCTTAGAGCCTTCACCGCCACGACTGCTCCTCTGAGAAATATTGTGTTTGTGTGTATGTTTGTGTGTGCGTGTTGGTGTGTACATGTTTGTGTGTGTATGTATGTGTGGGTGTGAGAGAGAGAATTATTTTCAGAGTGTGAGTGTGAATAACAAGGTTAGGGTTAAACCACTCTGATCTGAAAATGCATTCCTCGTTACCATCATCTGTCTGTTTTTCAGAAGTGTATCATGTAGTTGTCTAATTACCCCTTTTCCAAACATTTCCGGAACTGATTGATTTCTGAAACCTTTTTATTAGAAAAAAAAGGGTGCAGTTGTAAGCATCCCAGGAATATATTTTAATATTCATATTAAGAAAAGAAATGTTGATTAATTCTCAAACAATGTACATTAATGCTCACAATAAATAACACCCTAAACATATCTGCCATGTTCAGTAGGTTTAGGTTTCCCAACCCAAGGCCCCGGACTGGCACTGGGCAGGGTTGAGATTGCTATGTTACTGGGCCATGACTTAAACATCTTGAAACATTTTAATATTAAAAATCCACACCCGTGCAGAGCCGTGGTCTAGTGGCAACACTCCCCCCACAGGACAGATTTACAGCCCCCCACCGGAGATCAGGGTTCAATGCCAGCATCCTACCTTCTGACTGTTATCTTGGATGTGTCTCCCCCCTCTGTTTCCTACAGTCCAAATAAAGTAAAGGTAAAAAGAATCACACCCAAAACTCATGCTGATGGGCTCACTATGCATGCATCCTGATATTCAAACCTGGTCTAACAGGCAGGTAAGGACCTAGGGCCTCACAATAGGGCAAAACATTTATTCTGAGCCTACAATTTCTAGCATCTGGGACAAATAAAGAACCAATTGAATGATCGCCAATCATCCACCCAATATAGCCTTAAGCACAGAGATTGATGTTAATGAACTACTGAGATATATTTGTGCCTAGGCTACCCCATGTTTTCTATAATAGTTTGAGAGTAGGATTAACAAAATGACATTTTTTTTACTGTTTGGTAGGTGATCAAATACTTGTGTCATGCAATAAAATGCTAATTAATTACTTAATCATATAATGGGATTTTCTGGATTTTTGTTTTAGATTCCGTCATTCACAGTTGAATAGTACCTATGATAAAAATTACAGACTTCTATGTGCTTTGTAAATCGGCAGTGTATCAAATACTTGTTCTCCCCACTGAGTGTGTATATATATATATAAAATACACTCACCTAAAGGATTATTAGGAACACCATACTAATACTGTGTTTGACCCCCTTTCGCCTTCAGAACTGCCTCAATTCTGTGACATTGATTCAACAAGGTGCTGAAAGCATTCTTTAGAAATGTTGGCCCATATTGATAGGATAGCATCTTGCAGTTGACGGAGATTTGTGGGATGCACATCCAGGGCACGAAGCTCCCGTTCCACCACATCCCAAAGATGCTCTATTGGGTTGAGTTCTGGTGACTGTGGGGGTCATTTCAGTACAGTGAACTCATTGTCATGTTCAAGAAACCACTTTGAAATGATTCAAGCTTTGTGACATGGTGCATTATCCTGCTGGAAGTAGCCATCAGAGGATGGGTACAAGGTGGTCATAAAGGGATGGACATGGTCAGAAACAATGCTCAGGTAGGCCATGGCATTTAAACGATGCCCAATTGGCACTAAGGGTCCTAAAGTGTGCCAAGAAAACATCCCCCACACCATTACACCACCACCAGCAGCCTGCACAGTGGTAACAAGGCATGATGGATCCATGTTCTCATTCTGTTTACGCCAAATTCTGACTCTACCATCTGAATGTCTCAACAGAAATCGAGACTCATCAGACCAGGCAACATTCTTCCAGTCTTCAACTGTCCAATTTTGGTGAGCTTGTGAAAATTGTAGACTCTTTTTCCTATTTGTAGTGGAGATGAGTGGTACCCGGTGGGGTCTTCTGCTGTTGTAGCCCATCCGCCTCAAGGTTGTGCGTGTTGTGGCTTCACAAATGCTTTGCTGCATACCTCCGTTGTAACGAGTGGTTATTTCAGTCATAGTTGCTCTTCTATCAGCTTGAATCAGTCGGCCCATTCTCCTCAGACCTCTAGCATCAACAAGGCATTGTCGCCCACAGGACTGCCGCATACTGGATGTTTTTCCCTTTTCACACCATTCTTTGTAAACCCTAGAAATGGTTGTGTGTGAAAATCCCAGTAACTGAGCAGATTGTGAAATACTCAGACAGGCCCGTCTGGCACCAACAACCATGCCACACTCAGAATTGCTTAAATCACCTTTCTTTCCCATTCTGACATTCAGTTTGGAGTTCAGGAGATTGTCTTGACCAGGACCACACCCCTAAATGCATTGAAGCAACTGCCATGTGATTGGTTGATTAGATAATTGCATTAACGAGAAATTGAACAGGTGTTCCTAATAATCCTTTAGGTGAGTGTATACATACACAGTTGTGATCATAAGTTTTAAATAAATAAAATACATGAAACTGTCTTTTATTTAAGTGATCATATGAAGCTATTCATTATCACATAGTTGTTTGGCTCCTTTTTAAATCTTAATGATAACAGAAATCACCTAAATGGCCCTGATCAAGTGTCCATACCCTTGAATGTTTGGCCTTATTACAGACACACAAGGTGACACACACAGGTGAAAATGGCAATTAAAGGTAAATTTCCCACACCTGTGGCTAGTTAAATTGCAATTAGTGTCTGTGTATAAATAGTCAATGAGTTTGTTAGCTCTCATGTGGATGCACTTAGCAGGCTTGATACTGAGGATGGAAAAGGATATGAAAAGCCTTGCAAATACATGTCAGTACAGTTCAATCACATATTAAGAAGTGGAACATTTGGGGATCTCTTGATACCAAGCCAAGGTCAGGTAGACCAAGAAAGATTTCAGCCAAAACTGCCAGAAGAATTGTTCAGGATACAACGAAAAACCCACAGGTAACCTCAGGAGAAATACAGGCTGCTCTGGAAAAAGAGGGTGTGGTTCTTTTAAGGAGCACAATAAAACGGTACTTGAACAAAAATGAGCTGCATGGTCGAGCTGCCAGAAAAAAGCCTTTACTGCGCTAATGCCACAAAAAAGCCGGTTACAATATGTCCGACAACACCTTGACACGCCTGACAGCTTCTGGCACACTGTAATTTGGAGTGAAGAGCCCAAATTAGAGGTTTATGGTCACAACCATAATCGCTATGTATGGAGAGGGGTCAACAAGGCCTGTAGTGAACAGAATACCATCCCCACTGTGAAGCATGGCGGTGGCTCACTGATGTGTGTGCTCTAAAGGCATGGGGAATCTTGTGAAAATTGATGGCAAGATGAATGCAGCATGTTATCAGAAAATACTGGCAGACAATGTACATTTTTCTGCACGAAAGCTGCGTGTAGGACGCTCTTGGACTTTCCAGCACAACAGTGACCCTAAGCACAAGGCCATGTTGACCCTCCAGTCGTTACAGCAGATAAAGGTGAAATCTCTGGGTTGGCCATCACATTCTCCTGACCTTAATATCATCGAGCCACTCTGGGGAGATCTCAACATGCGGTCAGTTAATTTTTTTGTGTTGCCATGTTTTGTTTTATGCCATTTTGTTCTGACCTACAATTTAATGTGTACCCCATAAGACACAAAAGACATGTGTTTTGCCTGCTCACTCATGTTTTCTTTGCAAATGGTACATATATCACCAATTCTGCAAGGGAATGCAAACTTTTGAGCACAACTGTATATATATCATTATGTAATATATTTGACGTGCATGGGCATTTGTTCTGTTAACCCCTTAGTATCTTACAGCGTCCTTCCTGGACAATGGCATTATAACACCGAAGTCTTTGTATGGAGTATATCAGTGTGTATCAGTGACCTGCATGTAAACACTACCAACTGTGATGCCAGCTGATGCAAGTCAGTGGGCGTAATACCAGACGTGGAAGTCTGGATTTGACAATATAAGCTTCACAGCACGATTTTCCACAATCCTCTTAAGGCATCCACACATTTACAATATACATGTGCGTTGAACTCGTGAGTGTTCATATCCTCATTGGTGTACCTGTGGGTTATGTTTGTGAAGTACATGTGTAAATGTCTATCAACGCTGAGCAAATCCTGGAAAGCGGGCTATGGGCAGATTAAACAGTTCGACACTCTGGGTCACACTGTATGTGCTCTTATCTGTAGCAAACATTGAATCGTAGCCCAACATAATGGCTTTGCACCCCCTCAACCCCCTCTCCCTCTCCCCCTCTTTCTGTATCTCACACGCTTGGAGTATCAAGGTAAAATGTTATTACTTTAAATGTCAACAGCCTCGCTGTTCTGTTAGGGGTTGCCGTGGAAACGGCCCCTCACCAACACAGAACGCCTGAAGGGGGAAGCTACCTTTGTCAATCAGAAGGGATCGGCGATCCGCAAGTGATAGCGGGAAATAAGGACGGACAGACAGGCCGAGAGATAGAGGGAAGAAGAGAGAAAGACAGGAGAGAGAGGAAAAAGAGGGGCGTAAAACAAACGAGTAGGAATGGAGGACATTCATGTAAGGAGAATGAGAAAGAATAGGATAAAGTGAGTGAGCGGGAGCCAGATAAAAGGGTTTGGCCAGTGTGTGTCCTATCTAGGATATCGTATGCAGGGCCACAAAAGGCTCGGCGGGCAGCAACGCAACATAATATGTCCTGTTCGTCCCCTCAAATGGCCTCCGGGGACCCCTGGGTAATGGGCCCATATACCGGGACCCCTTTCAGGACATAATCCCCATCTACATAACAAAGGTGTCACTTTGAAGCTGCACTGTCATCTCCGACTCGCTGTCACTCACGCCTGACCTTTTGCTCTCTGCGTGTCGCTCTCTCTCACTCCCTTCAGCGTTCTGTCGGCTGTTTCTCCTGAGGTCTGGCTTTCTCTCTCTGTCAATGTTTTCTCTAAGTGCAGTCTCTTTTCTATTGATCAGCATTTTTTTTTACCAAAATTAAAGGGATAGTTCAGGATATAAAGAGAGATAAAGAGATAGAGATGAAGAGATATATACACGCACGCACGCACGCACATGCACACACACATTTATACAGTACATACACATATTGAATACAGTACATTATCCAGCATCAAGTTTCACACATTCTCCCACTCATCTTCAACAGTTGGGCTGAAGGTAGAAGATTCAGGAAGTGCAGTGATTCGATAGCAGCTTGTTTAGGAACATGCTTTTCTTTTATCATTCAGTTGTAATATAGCATTCATGTGACAGTCAATACAGTGTGGAGAACAAGTATTTGATACACTGCCGATTTTGCAGGTTTTTTATCATAGGTTCACTTCAACTGTGAGACGGAATCTAAAACAAAAATCCAGAAAATCACATTTTATGATTTTTTTATAATTAATTTACATTTTATTGCATGACATAAGTATTTGATCATCTACCAACCAGTAAGAATTCTGGCTCTCACAGACCTGTTCGTTTTTCTTCAAGAAACCCTCCTGTTCTCCACTCATTACCTGTATTAACTGCACCTGTTTGAACTCGTTACCTGTATAAAAGACACCTGTCCACACACTCGATCAAACAGACACCAACCTCTCCACAATGGCCAAGAACAGAGAGCTGTGTAAGGACATCGCATCGCATCGCATCATCTTCCGCTTAATCCGGGGCCGGGTCGCGGGGGCAGCAGTCTAAGCAGGGATGCCCAGACTTCCCTCTCCCCAGACACTTCCTCCAGCTCTTCCGGGGGGACACCGAGGTGTTCCCAGGCCAGCCGGGAGACATAGTCCCTCCAGCGTGTCCTAGGTCTTCCCCGGGGTCTCTTCCCGGTGGGACGGGACCGGAACACCTTCCCAGGAAGGCGTCCCGGAGGCATCCGAAACAGATGCCCAAGCCACCTCAGCTGACCCCTCTCGATGTGGAGGAGCAGCGGCTCTACTCTGAGCTCCTCCCGGGTGACCGAGCTTCTCACCCTATCTCTAAGGGATCGCCCAGCCACCCTGCGGAGAAAGCTCATTTCGGCCGCCTGTATCCGGGATCTTGTCCTTTCGGTCATGACCCAAAGCTCATGACCATAGGTGAGAGTAGGAACGTAGATTGACCGGTAAATCGAGAGCTTCGCCTTACGGCTCAGCTCTTTCTTCACCACGACAGACCGATACATCGACCGCATTACTGCAGAAGCTGCACCGATCCGTCTGATCGGCCTCCACAACCACCCGGGCTGCAGCCCGCTTGGCCTGTCGGTACCCGTCAGCTGCGTCAGGAGTCCCACAAGCCAACCAGGCCTGATAGGACTCCTTCTTCAGCTTGACGGCATCCCTTACTTCCGGTGTCCACCACCGGGTTCGGGGATTGCCGCCTCGACAGGCACCGGAGACCTTACGGCCACAGCTCCGAGCGGCCGCTTCGACAATGGCGGTGGAGAACATGGTCCATTCGGACTCAATATCTCCAACCTCCCTCGGGATCCAGTCGAAGCTCTGCCGGAGGTGGGAGTTAAAGATCTCTCTGACAGGAGACTCGGCCAGACGTTCCCAGCAGACCCTTACAGTACGCTTGGGCCTGCCGAGTCTGTCCAGCTTTCTCCCCTGCCATCGGATCCAACTCACCACCAGGTGGTGATCAGTTGACAGCTCCGCCCCTCTCTTCACCCGAGTGTCCAAGACATACGGCCGCAGGTCAGATGAGACGACAACAAAGTCGATCATCGACCTGCGGCCTAGGGTGTCCTGGTGCCACGTGCACTGATGGACACCCTTATGCTTGAACATGGTGTTCGTTATGGACAAACTGTGACTAGCACAGAAGTCCAATAACTGAACACCACTCGGGTTCAGATCAGGGGGGCCGTTCCTCCCAATCACGCCCCTCCAGGTGTCACTGTCGTTGCCCACGTGGGCGTTGAAGTCCCCCAGTAGAACAATAGAGTCCCCAGTCGGAGCACTTTCCAGCACCCCTCCCAGAGACTCCAAGAAGGTCGGGTACTCTGCACTGCCGTTCGGCCCGTAGGCACAAACAACAGTGAGAGACCTATCCCCGACCCGTAGGCGCAGGGAAACGACCCTCTCGTTCACCGGGGTAAACTCCAACACATGGCGGCAGAGCTGGGGAGCTATAAGCAAACCCACACCAGCCCGCCGCCTCTCACCATGGGCAACTCCAGAGTGGTGAAGAGTCCATCCTCTCTCAAGGAGTGTGGTTCCAGAGCCCAAGCCGTGCGTAGAGGTGATCCCGACTACCTCTAATCGGAACCTCTCAACCTCACGCACTAGCTCAGGCTCCTTCCCCGCCAGCGAGGTGACATTCCACGTCCCTAGAGCTAGTTTCCGTGTCCAGAGATCGGGTTGTCTAGGCCCCTGCCTTCGACTGCCGCCCGATCCTCTTCGCACCGGCCCCTTATGGTCCCTCCTGTGGGTGGTGAGCCCACGGGAGGGCGGCCCCACGTCGCCCGTTCGGGCTGAGCCCGGCCGGGCCCCATGGGGGAAGGCCCGGCCACCAGGCGCTCGCATACGAGCCCCAACCCCGGGCCTGGCTCCAGGGTGGGGCCCCGGCTGCGCCATACCGGGCGACGTCACGGTACTCAATATTTTTTTCATCATTAAGGGGGGTTTGAACCGCTCTTAGTCTGACCCGTCGCCTAAGACCTGTTTGCCTTGGGAGACCCTACCAGGGGCATATAGCCCCAGACAACATAGCTCCTAGGGTCACTCGGGTACTCAAACCCCTCCACCACGTTAAGGTGGCAGTTCAAGGAGAGGTGTGTAAGGACATCAGGGATAAAATTATAGACCTGCACAAGGCTGGGATGGGCTACTGGACAATATGCAAGCAGCTTGGTGAGAAGGCAACAACTGTTGGTGCAATTATTAGAAAAAGAAGTTCAAGATGACGGTCAATCTCCCTCGCTCTGGGGCTCTATGCAAGATCTCACCTCGTGGGGCATCAATGATCATGAGGAAGGTGAGGGATCAGCCCAGAACTACACGGCAGGACCTGGTCAATGACCTGAAGAGAGCTGGGACCACAGTCTCAAAGAAAACCATTAGTAACACACTACGCCGTCATGGATTAAAATCCTGCAGCGCACGCATGGTCCCCCTGCTCAAGCCTGCGCATGTCCAGGCCCGTCTGAAGTTTGCCAATGACCATCTGGATGATCCAAAGAAGGAATGGGAGAAGGTCATGTGGTCTGATGAGACAAAAATAGAGCATTTTGGTCTAAACTCCACTCGCCGTGTTTGGAGGAAGAAGAAGGATGAGTACAACCTTAAGAACAATATCCCAACCATGAAGCATGGAGGTGGAAACATCATTCTTTGGGGATGCTTTTCTGCAAAGGGGACAGGACCACTGCACTGTATTGAGTGGAGGATGGATGGGGCCATGTATCGCGAGATCTTGGCCAACAACCTCCATCCCTCAGTAAGAGCACTGAAGATGGGTCGTGGCTGGGTCTTCCAGCATGACGACGACCTGAAAGTCCATATTGCCCAGCGACAGCCCCGAAACTTGAAGGATCTGGAGAAGGTCTGTACGGAGGAGTGGGACAAAATCCCTATTGCAGTGTGTGCAAACCTGTTCAAGAACAACAGGAAACATATGATCTCTGTAATTGCAAACAAAGGTTTCTGTACCAAATATTGAGTCCTGCTTTTCTGATGTATCAAATACTTATGGCATGCAATAAAATGCAAATTAATTACTTAAAAATCATACAATGTGATTTTCTGGATTTTTTTTTTAGATTCCGTCACTCACATTTGAAGAGTACCTATGATAAAAATTACAGACTTCTACATGCTTTGTAAGTGGGAAAACCTGCAAAATCGTCAGTGTATCAAATACTTGTTCTCCCCACTGTATATACTTGAAATCTATGAGCATGCAAAATTTTGATGGGTGTAAGACAAACCAAAATATCAATTGAGCTTAAAGCGACTCATGTAATTCCAATTACATATAGAGAGAATTGATTTGCACATCATTGCATTATGTTTTTATTTGCTATTTACGCAGTGTCCCAACTCTTTTGGAAACAGGGTTGTATTTCCTCTTTTCATCATGAGACATTTCCCATTTTCCTAATGAGACATTTCCCATTTTCCTCGTGTCATATTATAATTAGAAGGGTGTGTGTAAACTACCTGGGCAGTGTCTGATACATCATTGGCTAATCACTGTGCACAACAAATAATTGTGCACAACAATACACCAATGGTGTATCAGATACTGCCCAGGTATGATTAACCAGTGGTGTATGAGATACTGCCCAGGTATCAGATACTGCCCACTGACTACTACTGTCTGTTGGGAATAATACTACCATAGTCAGCAACTAGATGTCAGTGAGATTACTTTAAGATCTAGCTATAACAGTTTAGCTAGATTGCTAGCTTAACAATTAGACTTTTAACAGTTGTCTAATTGTGATTGTTTGGTAGCCAGGAAATAGAGTGAGTCTAAAGCCAATATTAGATAATTGATCACAACATTTTTTGCTACCCCACCAAGGACACAGTATTTCTGTACCATGGTAACGATGACAACAATACTTCAGTCGGTGGGAGAATTGCTTCTGTTGTGCTGCAACTCCTTACCTGAAGTGGAATAGTAGTGGTAGTTTAAGCAAAATGTCAAATAGTTTATCACATTAACCGGTACTTTGTATGCTATGTGTCAAAACTTTAAGACACATAATTTTAAGACATGTCTTTCTAAGACACGTATGACTAACGTACATTGTACAACTGCTGGAAACAAAATATGACCGGATAAAAACTTTCAATTTCTCTAGTCTGTATTCCGCACTGACTGTTATACAACCAATCTATCCCCTGCATGGTTTTAGACACACCTTTCTAATCAAAATATGACACCAGGAAAATGGGAAATGTCTCATGAGGAAAATAGGAAATAGATAAATGATTCAACTGTTCTAGGCCTGAGAAAATATCAAAAGTGAGGTGTAGAAAAATATAGGGAGAGTAAATGATAAATGGAAAAGTAAAATAAATTACTTGTTAATTTATTTTGTTGGCTTATAGTAGGCAAAGGAAATGATAGAACACTTTCATATTTAACTATCCTTTAAATAATTTACTCATCAAATAATCCTTTTACTGACATGTGTCATTCCTGGGATTCCATAAAAAATGCATAAATAATGTAAAAAAAATAATATAAAAAAGAATATACACAGGGTAATCAAGAATACACATCAAATATATACAAGGAAATAAATAATACATCAAATTACAGTAAAAACAAAGAGGCACACATCCTGAGGGGCTTGATTGACTCAGTGCATGCATCGATCAGATTGTAGCTTGGTCATCAAACTACTAGGGTTGCAAATAACAACTATTTTGTTAATCAATTAATCTGTCAACTCTAAATTCCATTAACCAATTAATCGTATAAAAACAATACATGTTCCAGGATTAAATGGAAATGTTGTATTTATTTTTTATTTAAAATATTACATAATTATACTTATCATTTTACAATGCCTTCATTAAGGCAAGATTTATGAAACACATAAAAATGTGCTAAAACTAAAAAGTTATCATAATGTCATTTTCAATACTTTTCTATTGTGGAGAAACATAGAACTCACCAGATTTAAATGAATTTGAAAAAATATAATAATGTTTTTATATTGAAGGTTTAATACGAAAAAGACTAAAAAAAGAATACATAGAATGATTATTTCTAACAAAGGCTACAGTATGTTTGTTCGTATAGTATGCCCTACAAATGTACATAATGAACACTTAAAATGATTAAAAAAAAATCCATTAGAATTTAGTTTTCTTCATGTTGATCTCATTTTGAACATGTACAAGTTAAAATAACAGACATTATCGACCAGTTTGCGACGATCAGAGGATATCCACATGAATAGCTGTACATACGCCTAAAGCACGGTTGCTTGATTTCAAAACCAATGCATAACTCCAATCTCCTAGTTTACTGGCATATAAGATATTTCTATAGGTGACATGAATAAGTTATCGAAAAACCAAAAGGAGTTATTAGAAAAAGACGAGGTCCAAAATTAATAGGCTGTGAATGGCACATCTTTGCAGGTTTCTCCCGGGGGTTGTAGTGGGGCTATCAATTAGATTTTAACATCAATGCATAGTTCTAGTGGTAAAGAATATTGTGAATCATTTCGTTTTGTGAATAATTATTTAGCCTAATTAATTTGTATAATATACATTTTCAGTAAAATAAGCAGAGAAAATTCAAAGAGAGTCAATAGGATGTGTGTTTCCTAAAACAAAAGCAGTAACTTGTAATATGTTTGTTGAATTGGTAATTGGTGACTGGTAAACAATATCCTTGGTATTTCATATCGTGAATAATAATTTAGCATAATACATTTGTAGACTTACATTTTACATTTACATTTTCATTAATTAGCCTACACAATAAGCTGAATCTCTTATTGAAAAATGGAAACGTGTGATAAGTAGCCTATATGGTTTGCATTATGTTTCAATAATAGCCTAAATAGGTTTTTGAATGGTCATGGAAATCTTTAATTTGTAAGTTCATTTAATCGTTCTGATCATTCAACTGTTAGTATTGTACAATAATCCATTGACTTCATGCATTCAGTGAGGGGTGATTAGCGCCTGGGTACCATTTGGGTACCAAAGTTAAGTGCTGTGGGCTGTTGGCGGATTAAGTCGGAAAACAGAAAAAAAAAAAAGTTAAATAGTTTTCCATTTGTGAGTATAGAATTCTGACAACGGAACAATGTAATATACGCCTATTAAGGAAAGGTCATTGAAGGAGGAGGGTGTAGCTTTCAAAATGGCAGTTATTTTTATTATAAACTCAAACGCCAATTAACGTAGGCATTTGGCACTCCTATTAAAAAGCTGCACTAGATAGCATTTTCAGAAAATATTTTATACTCCTGATTGAGAAATTAATAATATGAAAAATAGAACTACCTGTTCCTAAAAAAGTACTAACTCAGAATGTGACGTTATTCTTAGCCTTACTAACGTTAGCTTGGGGTTCCTGGTTGCTAGCTAAAGAGAGACTCAAGTCTTCTTTCATTTCTTTGCAGTTATCGTAGTGTATGCTGTAGTAGACAAGGGAGGAATTGGCAGTTTCTCTAGCGGTCATTGCAGTTGTTTATAGTAAGCCAACTTCAATCCATATGGTGTACTTACACTAAATGTATCTTCCAGGTAAAATTCACATCTCAAAATTTGTCAAGGAGGAAGGCCAGCCATAACAGGATTGCTGGAACAGACTTTGCTGGAAAGTAGCAGCATGTTCCCAAAATTATAAATTGACATTCCACTGGCATTGAACTGTCTGTGTTGCAAAACAACTCTTAGAGGGCCTCCTTAGCTTACACGACATATTTATAGGGGACAAAACTTGTTTTTACAGTAAATTCCTACTTAGTGCAGCTTTAAATGCTCATGCCAGACATCCCAACCTGCAGGGAGGTTGCTTCACCGGTGACTGCTAAAAGTAGCTTCTAATTTGCTGATTTAGGAATAAATCTTTAAATTTTCCTACATTTAGGAATCCAACAATTTTTGGTTTAAGATTAATTCACACAGTGTTTTAGTGCTAAAACCAGCTCTTAAATCTGGGAAAAGTTAGGAGTAGTCAAGAGGACTCCTAAGTAACTAAGACCAAGTCACAAACAATCCTAAAAGGGCAGCTGCGTAATCAGGTTGACGTTTTAGAAACATTTATTGATACTGAGCTTTTAACAAGGTATTGCCTTAATCGCAAGGGTTTTATGATCATAGTAGAGCTAGTCAGAAACAACTAGGTTGTGACAACTCTACACGGCCACAGGGAAAATGCAGCTATGCAGCGCAGACAATCTATGTATATCTCAGTCATCTGTCACCAGAATATTGCACCAAACAATAAATGCCCGCCCCAGACCATTCCGTGCGACAAATCATTTCCTCATGATGTTCACCATCTACAAAGAAACTTCCTGACCATTGCTCAACCACATGATGTAGTTGGTGCTGGGATATATAATTGCACAAATTATTGCACCATCAAAAGATGAATACACATTTTTTTATGAGCTGCCAGACGGAAGAGGCTGACAATTAGCTGAACATATCTTCACTAGACAGTATACAGGACTCGACAATTGCGATGGCCCGATGGCCCCGGGCCAGTAAAAAGTCTAAGACTAATCAAACTAGCAAGTCACTGTCCTGATCGGAGATTGGAAAATAATAATCGCATTATAAACACGACATCCTCCAGTTGTTTCTTAATCTGGCACAGGCACAAAACTACCTTGTAGCTCCTTTCGCGTGCTGTTGACCAGTCAAGATTTGAGAAGTGATGTGATACCTGGCTGTCTGGTATTGTTTTTCAAAAAAGCATTTAAAAATTCACTCTAGTCACTCAATTGAGGAAGGCAGTGAAGGATAACTATGAACTTGAACGAAAGTGAAAATGTCTACCTCAGTGCAAAACATAATTGACCTGTTTCAACATCAATGGAATTCAGATGCACTGTCGTCTGTCCTAAGTTCCCGGCTAGAGCGGACAAATGTGGGTGTTTTTACAAAGGCTTTCGCAAACAACTTTCGCAAACAACTCCTTGCAAGCCATGCAAATAGCAAACAGAACCTGGTCAGCATGACACCCAAGCGAGTGGCTGACAACCCGTCTTCAGGGCCCTTGGTTGTATCAGGAATTTAAATGCAGATGCCCGTTGGGTGATTGCACGACATAACAACCGCATACCTAGTGTTTTGTAATTTTTATAATTAGAAATGTTATGAAAGAAATATACAAATATTTTGTTTTATATATCCAGAATGCATTTCATAAATGATTAATCATGTTATGTAACACAAGTATTTGCTGCTGTTTTGTAACACTGATGAATTACCACTTTTTGAACGAGGGACAGTAAAAATAAATAAGTACGTTTCAAACCCACTGGCCCCACAATTTCTTTTAACTTTGAGCCCTGTTATATCATTCTTGGTTTCATGTTTAATCCATGACACTTAGCCTACATGTTAATATCTTTATTTCAATAAGGCAACAAGACACATTCTTCTACAGTATTGCTATGATGTATTCACTGACTGAGACCCCTCCCTTATCAGCCAATCACTGTGGGTATAGTTAGTACGCTTGTTCGTGGAACACGACATCATCCATAGCAACGAGGTCAACCCCACTCTTTCTCTTTGCTTAAGACTTCTCCCCATTCCTTAGTAAAAGTTGGTCTTAGCAGCTTTGTGAATAGGTTTTAAGAGGAACACTTAGCTAGGAACTTTTAGTGCTGTTCAGGAGTCCTCCTAGTGGTAAGATAAAATGTTTTGTGAATACGGCCCTGGGTTACTACCAGCTATACTTCTAGCTGTAATTGTTTCCCCTTTCCCAAAGAGTTGGCCAAACAATGGCCAATACATTTCCGTTTGCTTTGTACTCACCTACGCCGCTGCTAACAGTTTTGCCAATTACATTTGGCAATTAAACTAAAAATGTATCTTTAATAACAGTTAGAATTTTTTTCCTCTGTACACAAAATGTACCGTACCGTGGCCCTCGAACCGCGATGCGTATTGTGGGTTAGGTGTACCGTCGCACCCCTACTTCAAAGGTAAGGTACTTGGCCCCATTACAGCAACTGGCTCTCTCTCACACTTTAATATACTTAGGTGTGCGTGTGAAAAAGGCATTGCTTTTTGGGGCTTCGTCTGCAGCTCCAAGTTGCTTGTTTTAGACCTCCCAGTTGCTTATTTATCTTGCGATTCCTGGCAACACTGGATTTTGGTCGTATGCGACTTCCCTTCAGTGTTGCCTTTGCTATCTCAGCCTTCTATATATTTCTAAATATTTTTTTGCTGTGTCTCTTGTAGACCTGACTGAATCGATAATGACATTCATTGCCAACAATTTTGATGATCAAACTTATCGGTTTTTATCAATTAGTTGCAGCCCAACAAATAACACAAACAAACAAATTGTATGCAAAATACTTGACGCAATGACATGTGGATTATCTTCCCAGTTTGGTGTGTTCAGTTAACTCCTATGGTCCTACACCTTAGTTGTCAGTGTAATCATGATAATGGATGTGAGTCAGAAGGGCCTACCTGGTTGAAACGCTCCAGTCTCTTTTTGACCTCGGCCAGGACGGGGTTAGCACTGCGCACTTTGACCTCTGGGTTCTGCTTCTGAGCTTGGAGTCCGTTCCCCACCACTCTGGCTGTGTAACTGTTGAGAGATAGAGGGGGGGGCTAAAATTAGCTGTTCAATAGCTGAACACGAGTCATCAAATTATCACATATTACACAAATAAGCAGGACTGCAAACAAACAGCAAATCCCTTATTTTAGTATCCATCTAAGATCCAGCGGAATGGGAGCGAAAATCGTCCCCGCTAAAACATTAATGTGTCTCTAAAGATATCGAAGCCAAAGCAGAATAGAAGCACTTTGGACCCATTCAAAGTGATGAGGAGAGTTTACTCGGTAAACTGTCAGCAATACTGCCTCTCAGAAGCATCAGTCCGTGCTAAATCACCATAGATGTTCTGGTACAGTACTATATGAGCAGCTCTGGGCTCTTTTAACGACTTATAGAGATGCTGCAAGAACAGAGTGCATGCGCGTGTCTTCTCGTGGCGATTCAGCACATCGGCTGCAGATGGAGCATTCCAAACGACTTAATGACATTTGGGAAGGGGGTAAGAGCCGTGCAGAAAAACACCCCGGTTTGCTGGCATGGAATCAAATGGCGCTTTGCTTTAAGTGCTTGTGGAGCCCACATGAGGACTTACAAAGTGAGGTGATTGTATCAAGAGGACTATATTCGCATGCATATATAACTGAGTTCCCCTGTGATTTAAACTAAAAATATGCTTAATCAATCAAAGCGCCTGAGCAAAGTGAAAATTGATTTTCTTTAGTTGCGTCAGCTGTTTGGAATTTAAATAAACAATAATCAGGGTATCATTGGCTTGTGTCTGTCTGCAGCTCCTAATCTGGTTGGAACAGCGTTTTGCAGAGTCGCAAAAAGAAGTGATAAACCTCCCCTGAATTCACCTCTGTCTCCCTTTCCTCAAAGTGGTTTCCAAAGCTAATGCACTCCCTCATTCATTCACTCAGTTTCATCCCTCTATCTATCTCCTACTCGACAACAAACGGGACCTCTAATTGCACCTGCAGGTCTTGAAGCCTGTCTTGACAAGGGGAAAGAATCGATACCCATCCCCACTTCCCCTGACATCAATGATTCATCAAAAAGTCAAACAGCTTCCTTTGCTTGGGTTGAAAGGTAGTGGTGTTTGGCTTCAACTTGGAGGGGCGTGGGCTATTGGCTGAGGAGGGGGAAGTAGTATTGGTTTGGTGAAGGTGTAAAGTATGGACATGGTTGTATTTTGATACCCGAAAGTAATTAAACAGAGCTATCACCGAGTGTGGAGTAGGATGCAAATATTTTGTCTTTTGGCCAATCAAATCAGCTCTGAAAAAGAGATGATGTGGAATGTTCAGATGTGATCGATTTTAAGCCCAATTACTGAAAAGCAGATCAGATTTGGACTGTCAGTGTAAGTGTGTCTAGTGAGGGTTTGGAAAGAGCATTCGGCAGGAGCATTTGGAAGGATCGTCTGAGGGATGGGTTAGTATGTGCATGCCTCCGTGTGTTTGTCTGCATCTGTGTGCATACAAGTGTGCGTGTGTGCTCGTCAGTGAGTGTCTATGTGTGTTGACTGGTGTGCATGAGTGTGTGTTTGCACGTACAGGTTTCGATCCAGTCACTCAGACACACTCCTACCGAGTCACTCAAAGATAAAGAACTACTGGAGAACAAACACTAATCCGACCTCGGAGCAGGGCAATGACCCTTAACCTCCAGTGGCTGACACAAAATAAGTTCGAATTTAAACTCTGTCAGAATCTTTTGAATAGAAAACTCTCACATAACAGACAAGCTCAACATAATTCTACCAGTATTCCATTTAAAATAATGTTAGATACCAAGATTTGTTTTGAGTATTAGGACTAAGAGATTTAACTAAATCTCACGGTCAGTAACTATCTATTGCGATGCCAGGTAGCTGCATAATAATAGCCATGTAACGTGAATAAATGTGTGTGTGCTCGGGTGTGTTTGGACAATGTTATGAGAGGATAAATGTGTGTGTATGTTTGTGAGGTTGGACGGTTCAGGCCATTTACACCTCTAATTGCGAAAACAACTTAATTTAGCTCCATCTATCCAATCACTCACACACTTCTCCCACTCTACCGTCACACACACACACACACACACACACAAATGTTTGTTGATACAATAAAGCTCTCCAGCTACGTACTTAATGCATTCTCAAAGCAGACAACAGCCTCCCAATGAAAATAAACTGAGTAGATCAGGGCTGCACGAGCACTTGCGTGTGTTTGTCTGAGTGTGTGTGTGACAGAACATGTGGCAGAGAGTAGATCAGAAACAACAGACCCAAAGGCCTTATTGATCTCACCCTAACTTACTCTCACACACACAGCCAACTAATGATGTCTCCATGAACTCTAAGACTTTGCCTGTGAACAGCTGAGCAATGCTAGCCTCAAACTATATCTTCAGGCCAACACACACGCACACACACACACACACACACACACACACACGTACAAAGACACATACTCCCCACACACACATCACTAATGATGGCACTGCTGGAAAGCCCATAAGCCAGCGGGTAGACCCAGAGGCCATGGCTGAAGTAAACACTTTGATGAACTTGGCAGGAACCCACATACATACACACACACACACAAACACACCCACACGTGCACGGGTGCACGTACATCCCAAGGGCACTCACTTAGGTCTTGAAACTAATCGTTGCTATATTTTCTGTGTCGACTTCCTAGTAGATGACACTTGTCTTAACATGCTATCTCAGCGTGTCCCTTGTTGGAAATGAGACGCGAGCACGCTAACATAACACGCAAATAAACACTCCTCAGTTCTCCTCTGGCACTTACCGTAGCACTAAACTCAGGTCACTGTGACAGATAACGGTTTTTATTCCAGCACAGAGAAATACATGGCTTAATAGTTCTGAGTGTGAGAGAGGGAGAGAGAGAAAGACAAATAGTGAGAGAAAGTGCAGGGGACAGAAAGAGAGAAGGAGGGAGAAAAACAGCAAGAAGTGAATGAGACGGAGGGACTGAGAAAGGGGCCTGGTACTTGAGTTAATGAGAAGTTCTTGGACATGTTGAAATACTCTAGTCTGAAATAAAATCTTTGTTGAGAAAAGGCCAAGCTGTTCTCACACACTGAGAGCTGAACATTCATGGTGACTTTCAGTAACATTAAACATGTGCAGTCAGCTCCTAATGCTAAAAAGACACTCACACAAATATTTAACAAACAGAGATGCCTCTAACAGGCCTGTAATGATACAGTAAACACGCACAAATATGCATGCACACACACACACACACACACACACACACACAGCTGATGCACATAAACCATCAACAGAATCTGTCAGATGCAATCAGTCAAATATAAATGTTTTTGCAAATAACTGCAATGGGAACATAGCTTAGAATAGAAATATGTCAAAGACCACAGTGTTCTGGTCTAAGTGTTCTTTGCGATTTAATAGCATTTAATTGAGGCAAAAGAGGGAGTAGTGAGGAGAAAGAGGGAGGATAGAGAGGGGAAGAGAGTGGGAGAACAGGGGGAGAGAGCACAGCTCATGCGTAGGCACGCCTGAACAAGGTGATTTCACTCTCCTGCCTTCCTTCTCCTCTCTCTCGCTCTATTTCTATCTCACTTTAATTATTCTCTCTCTTTATCTGTCTTATATGTCCTTGTCTTGCTTCTCACTCCGGTCCTTTCTCTGTCTCCTCCAGCCCTGTACTCTATCTCAGTTTCTCTTACTGCTGGGTTAGGTTTTGGTCAAGGAGGCCTCAAACATACCAAAGACGGGCTTGGACGGAACCACAACACCCTAGCACTCCTTCCTAACATGGGATTGGTCTGAGATGAACCCAGAGGTCAACAGGACTACATACCAAAGCTGGGCCGGGTCTTGAACTGGACAGTCTCCTGTGCCAAGGTTTAGGATGTACTACAGTAGAGGCCGAGACAGCTAACAGCAGTGGATTGACAAAACACAAGCAGAGCCAAATTCCACTTTCCAGCATGAACCCACAAACAAACACTTAAAACTGGACAGAATCTGGGATACGTGTTTTTTTTTAAAGAGCGATTCGACATGCTGTGTGGAGTGGAGCCGACCTCCGCTAGAACATGGTCAATTGGCCATGAGTGGGCCCAGTTAGGCTTTCATCTGTTTCCATCGGCCAACCAAATATGCTCCACTCAGCCAACAGCTACAGGTGAATTCTACAAGCGAAAGATAAGTGGAAAAGATAACCCTGGAAATTGTAGTTATGTGAGCACCATATGTTCGCTTTATTAGTGCAATCTAAAAAGTGAAATAGTCCTAGAGGTATTTTCTCAAGATTCTTGCAACTGAAACTTGTTTGAAACTTGAAAAATTGAAAGTTATTCTACGAACCCCTTACAATAGTACAACAATTAACCAGTTTGTAATGGTTAATTAAAGAACCATTTGAATACATTTTGGGGTTTGTTTTCAAGTAGTTCAAAATCTTCAATGAGGAACCATTCCAAGGATTTCACAGTAATAGATGTATGAAATAATAGATGTCATTAATACGAAACCTGAAACCTAACAGAAAATGTTTTATTCAAAGCTAAATGGCCAACAGTGATATAAGCTAACTGCATAATAACCCATGCTAACAGCTAGCTTAGCACCCAGCCTATAGCTAGCCACTCAACTAGTCGGGGCCATCCTAGAATCACACAATAACTCCCCATTCTATAAGCTCTAAGATGTGGCTACAGCGATTCCGACCAAATCACCCGGGTGTAATTTCAAACTAACCTCAGCCACAAACCTCAGCCAACAGTCTTCCCAGGGAAGAGGATCCATACTCCCCAGGAGAAACATATCAGAGAAGCTAGCCAGCACAGGTGTCTGGCCCCCAGGTAATACAAGTAGCTTAGCTAAAAGACAGATAGGAACTAAAACATTTTTTAGAGGGAAAAGAAGCTATAGGAGAAGGGAGTAATGATTTGGAGGAGAACAACATGGTGTGACGCTTTAGCCGGTGTAACCAGAAGGCCACGTGGACCGGAATATGATTTACATGTGCGGAGCACAGGAGGTTGGCGAGGTAGGACGCCTCATGAAAACAGTTGGAAAGAAGCATCAAGTGCATGGTAACGATGCGTTTGACGTGCTCAATATTGTTTCACTGACCTCATTCCAGCCTTCGCTCTGAGCCTATACCTTAAACAGAGTACCATGGGGTACCTTAGGGATTCAGGAGGTTGGGAAAAGAAAGGAGAATAGGTAAAATGTATCAGTTAACCTTCTGTGGTTATAACCTATACCATGCAATCATCAACTCGATCTGTTCTTTCCCCTGAATGTTTAGTCATCTTCTAAACATTTTCTCTGAAGGAGAAATCTCCTGATGGAGAGTGCTTTGGTAGCTGATAACAAATCACTGTTATACGTGTAATTACATGGGTATATTTAGAGATAATTTTGACTGGCGCATTACTATCAAAGACAATACTACACTAAAATCTAGCAGATTGAATCCGCCTAGCAGATTCAATCTTCCAATGAGTTGTGAAAAGATGACAGCGGACCACTGGTCAGCAAACCATTCTGCTGATATCTGACAAGAAAATTAGGAGCTATCACAAAGAGGCCATCAGTTCACCTGAGGATTATAGTGTTAGAAGCCTGTGACTTTGTGCTTTTGTTTGGGGTGATAACATATCTGTCTACTGTGTCCCTGCTCTGTCTCTGCCTCAGCAGTCACCCGGCAGAGTGAATTTTACCCTACAGGGACCCCAGCCAGCAGTCCTTAATAACCCAGGACATGCACGGACCAGAACATTGTCATCTTTACTTTGGGCAGGAAGCCAGCCGCAGCACATCACAAGACAGAGGTGTTGTGCCTACTGGACTCTCAGATACTTTGAAGAACTATTGGCTTGAGAGAAAGAAAACTGAGAGAGATTAATTACACATTGAATATAACTGTGTCCTATTAATATTAAAACATGTTCATGTTTGTTTTTGCAATGTACACTTATGCGGTAACACTTTCTATGCCAAAAAGCCTTTCTGAATTAAACTAAATTGTGAGAGAGAAGGGAAGGAAATAGTAAGTGTTATTTAAGCAGCTACTGTAGAATAACCTGACCGACCAAAACCAGGAAGTGGGTAGCGGGTGAGGAGGTGAAACAACAGAACCCAGTTCAGCATTTCTTAACTGACTTTTCTGCTTCCTAAAACCCTAATGTTTATCACCAATTTAAAGAGGGGCATGGTTTGCATTAAATGGGCTGAGGCGAGGAAGCAGTAGATAGGGGACGCAGGGGCACGGAGTGTTTAGAAACTGGGGTGACGACATTTGGTGAGGAGGAGGAAATGGGTGCAGGCTGGGGAGCGATGGATGAGGTGGACCGGGGGGTAGAGCAAGTACGCCAAGTGTACCTGCCCCAAAGGCTGCTGGGAAAGGGAGGAACAACCTGCTGGTGACACTGGCATTCCTGCAAATGTAGCTAATAGCTGCACAATGAAAGATGAGAAAGAATCAGGCAATAACAGAAGAGGGATAATGAGAAAGGGGGATCAACGCAGTGATACAAACTGATTTATGACTTATTAACCACCAATAATTCCAGGTGTGCACACCTCCACGTCGCTGCGACCGCCCTGAGTGTATGTCAAGTCTGATAACCTGTTACAAGGCATATTACACATCTCTGTTTCTCTTTGCATTGCTCCTCCCTTGCCCCTCTTTCTCTCCTCACAGGCTAGGTTTGTCTTCTGTAGTTCTGTGACCTTCAACATCCCCCCCCCCCCCAACGGCCTAAAGACTCTCGTTCTCTCGCTCCGGAAAGTTCCCTCTTGTATTTGCTCCACACCGACGACTGCCTCTCCGACAACGCATCAATAAAGCTACTCAGATTTGCAGAGAATCCCATTCTGGTTGGCAGGATGAATCCAACTACCGTGGACAGGTCAACTGGCCAGTGGTTAGGTGCAGTCGAAATGACGGGACAAAAAAGTAGAGGAGGTGGTTGACTTTGGGAAAAGCACCCCATTCTTTGCTGTCGTTTTGGTTGAATAATAACAACTCCCAGGCTCCATCATCTCTTTACGATCTCAGACAGGAAAATAAAATCACAGCGATCGCCAAGAAGGCGGATGTACCTCTGACAGCAGCTGTAATGTTTAACCATTCCCTGTCAATCAAGATCAGGCTCATCAATGCTCATCAGATGTGGAGTCCATTCACACTTTCTCCATCACTGTCTGGTTTGTGTCTGGGTCTGCAGTGAACTACAATGCATTGTATAGTTCTCAGAAAGGGAAACTGGTTACCACCCTCCTATGTCAGCTTTGGCCCTCCTATGTCAGCTTTTTGTAAAAACTATTGTTTTCTGTCCCTATATGTTGCCAACGCCATTACACCAAGTGAAATTCAGGATTAGAAGGTTATTCCAGATGTCCTGGGAACCTGGACAAATGTTGGACTTTGACTTGAAACTGGTGCAATCTGGCAGCTTTCTCTCTCTTTCTTCCCTACATCTCCCTCATGCTTTTCACACAAATGGTGCTGCCCTGGATATGTTTCATTTCACTACAACTCCAGGCTAATGAACAAGAATCGATTTATTCAACAAGCTGTGTTGTCGGAAAGAGTTGAATTCATTACACCAACTAGCGTGACTTGCTCCTGGGCCGGACTTATGTCTACGTGGTGTATGTTAGCTGGGGTGGAGGGGCCAAAGGGCAGGGGGGTGGGCGGAGGGGTGAAATAGTCTGCTCCCACACTGCCCCCATGTGGAATCAACAAGGTAATACAACCTCCCACTGGATACATGAAGAAAAACTGGGTTCTGCGAGAGTTGGTGCTGCTTTAAGGTTGATAATGAAACCATTAATGGTCTGTATGTTTTCAAGAAAGGTTACATAGCTCTATTTTCCTTTTGTATAATATCTTTAGGCCCTGCATTTGCTCTCATTCTACAAACCTACTTGAGATCCAGGTATGGATACTACATAAGGGTTGTGCCTGGAAGCCATAAAGCATTCTCCTTGGGAGTAAAAACGGGTTCTCTTACATGGATAGCCAAACCAGCTTTTTGGAAACCAGCTTTTTTGTGTACATCATGACATGATTATAAACTGCAAATCGGTCATGACCTGGGATTCACTAGAAACTTGGGATTGGAAGAATGTCCTAACGTCGAAGATTGCGTAATGTGAGCACGGGAAAATGTGATGATTCTTTCGTTTCCATGATGCGCAATCCCCTTAAGTCATGGTTAGTTCTTCTAGTGTAGCCTGGCTTGGAACTGGAGGAAGATGGGAAGGGAACCTAAGGCCCTATAGAATGAAAAGAGTTGGGTGTTCTACGGGTTATATTTCTATGCCCAAATGCTTTTATTGAGGTTTAGCCTCCCATTCACTGATGACTAGCTGCAGGGCATGTCTCTCATTTTAAAGATATGGGTTAGGAGTTGACGGTCTGAGTTACTGCCCTATGGGATCTAAAGGATGGTTCGGGAAGGTCGCCTAAAGTCGAAAGTGTGGTTGCGGTCATGTGTGTTGCCCCAGGCTCACCTCGTCAATCATAATGATGAGGGAGGATATGCCCCCAAGGTGACGTGATAGAAATGAGGATCCTTTAATGGATTCTGACAATGACACACACACACACACACACACATATACACACACAGGCACGCACGCACACACACGTGCCAATACAACCAGACATTAGGGTTTGAAAGGTAATTAAAAGAAAGTGTATTAGGCTGTCGGAACCCTCCCTCTGTTTCTCATCCTTTTCTGTGATCCTCCCATTCAGACTGACAGATGGAGACGTGAGACAGACAGAAATACAAAGTTCTTTGCCATTATGACTCCACCACATTAATCTAGGAGGGGCAGAGACCATGAGTCAACCCGGCTAGTGCCAGAACTGGAAGAGGGAGAGGGAGGGAGGGTGGTTGGGCAGAGAGACAGAATAGAGAGGAAGGAGAGAGACAGAGAGACATTCAGTCTTTGTTATTGCAAACCACGGTCTCTGGAATTTTTTTGGCAATGGCTTCCTGGCAACTGTGGGTATCCATTCTCCAATCATGTTGACAGTAAAATAAAGTTTTCCAAAACAGGATGTGGGGGATAAGGTCAAGCCGACTGGCTGATGGCTTATGGTTTGATACCACATTTTGTCCCGCAATCTCGATCAACCAGGATGAAAGATTTAGGAGAACATGAGCCCTTGGACCACCCCTCAGGACTACCAGGCCCAAATGCCTCAAAACTGTCCCTGTCCAATGTCCTCCTGGTTGGGTTGCAGATCAAGTTGCTGCCTGATGATTCTTGCTGCCACTGCCCACAGCCCAAGTGACTGTCCCTGTCCTTGTCCACCTGGTCATGCAGCTGACTTGGATTCTGTTTATAGGCTCTTGACACAGCCAACATGCATTCATTAATTATTATAATCATGTACTCTAATACTTTACCCAGCACAATCAGAAGAGGACTGGACACCCTTCAGAATCTGACTCCTCTCTAGGTTTCTTCCTAAATTCTGATAGGAGTGCATCAACTCAGTTGTTGATTGCTCTTTGGGGCTTCAGGCTGGGTAAAAGCACTTTGTGACAACTGCTAATGTAAAAAGAGCTTTATAAAATAAATGTGATTGATTGTCCATATGCTTGGCATGTACAGTTAGGTCTGGAAATATTCGGACACAATTTTCATACTTTGGCCTCTGTATGCCACCACAATGGTTTTGAAATTAAACAACTCGAGATGCAATTGAAGTCCAGACTTTCAGCTTTAATTCAAGAGGTTGAACAAAAATTTTATCAAACGTTTGGGAATGGCAACCATTTTCATACACAGTCCCCATATTTCAGGGGCTCGAATGCAACTGGAGAAACTCACACAATCATGAAACCAATGTTAATTTTTTATTCTTTGTCGAGAATCCTTTGCAGGCAATGACTGCTTGAAGTCTAGAACGCATGGACATCACCAAACACAGTTTCCTCCTTTGTGAAGCTTTGCCAGGCCTTTACTGCAGCTGTTGTCAGTTGTTGTTCGTGGGTCTTTCTGCTTTACGTTTTGTCTTCAGCAAGTGAAATGCTTGCTTGGCCATTGCCGAATATTCCACTACTTTACCTTAAAAAACTCCTGGGTCCCTTTCCCAGTATGTTTTGGGTCATTGTCCATCTGTAAAGTGAAGCGCCTTCCAATCAACTTTGCTGAATTTGGCTGAATCTGCGCAGACAATATATCACTACACACTTCAGACTTAATCTGGCTGCTTCTGTCTTCTGTCACATCATCACTAAACACTAGTGACCCAGTGCCATTAGAAGCCATGCATGCTCATCACACTGCCTCCACTATGTTTTACAGATGATATGATATGCTTCGGCTCATGAGCCATTCCAAGCCTTCTCCATACTTTTTTCTTCCCATCATTCTGGTACAGGTTGATCTTAGTTTAATCTGTCCAAAGAATGCTGTTGCAGAACTGGGACGGCTATTTTAGATGTTTTTTGGCCTAATATGTCTAATATGGCCTTTCTGTTCTTGAGGCTTATTAATGGTTTGCACCATGTGGTGAACCCTTTGTATTTGCTCTTCTCTTTATGGTAGACTTGGATAATGATATGCCTACCTCCTGGAGTGTTCTTCACTTGGCTGGATGTTGTGAAGGGGTTTTTCTTTACAATGGAAAGGATCCTATGATCATCTAACACTGTTGTCTTCTGTGGAAGTCCAGGCCTTTTTGTGTTGCAGCAGTGCGTTCTTTGTACCAAACTGTTGAGTTGGCCACTTCTATTGCTCCTGCTATCTCTCTGATCGATTTTATTTTTTGCAGCCTAAGGATGCCCTTTTTCACTTCCATTGAGATGTCCTTTGACCACATGTAGTGGGTTCACAGCAACAGCTTCCAAATGCAAACGCCACACCTGGAATCAACTCCAGACCTTTTACCTGCTTAACTGATGAAGAAATAACAAAGGAATAGCCCACACCAGTCCATGAAACAGCTTTTGAGGCAATTGTCCAATAACATTTGATCCCTTGAAAAAGAGGGGGCTACATATTAAAGAGCTGTCATTCCTAAACCCGTCCTCCAATTTAGATGTGAATACCCTCAAATTAAAGCTCAGAGACTGCAATAAGCCCATATTCATTATTTAACTGTAACCTGAATATATCTTGGTAAACAGCCAAAATAACAAAACTTCAGTGTTCAATTATTTACAGACCTAACTGTATAGTATTGTATAGGATTATGATTTAATTAGGCAAATATGCAACCAAATTGACAATATTTCTTTGAACTCTCTGAAGTACAGCATAAGCTGATCCAGAATATTTTTTATTTATTTTTACTTCTAGTTAATTAAGCTAGAATTGAATCCGCCCTGATCAGAAGGAGATAAAAACTAGAGATGTATTTTGGCCCTTCAGCAGTGAAAGCCTTGAAAAAACACAATGAAAAGTTGTGTGTGCGTGAGGACAGTCATTGTCTTCTACTTTCAAAAAATCTATTTATATATGTATATACATTGGGAATACTGAATACATGTGCTAAATCATATATTCTCATGCATTCATCAATGTATTAGCGCATGACCTATATTTGTAAATGCATTTCAAATATGTTTTACATTTGCACGGGTATATTTCTGTTTTGTAAAGTATGCATATTCGCTTCCTCAACAGTTCCTGACAAAAACCCATTGCCATAAGTAATATCCCAAGCCATCCCAAGTATTGGTCTCTCAGACCTGCTTTTAGTACATGACAGGTTTTCACAATCGCTAACACACTAAAACTGTGTTAGCAGGCCAATTTACCCAACCCATAAGCACTAACCATATGTTCTGACACAAATATCTATTTCATTCACAATTTTGGAAAACACTTCTGATAACTCTCTTTCTATAGCACAATTTTCACCATGTTGTCATGCAGAAAGCATTGTCATTCGATATACCAAACTGAAATCATTGCAATTGTATCACTCACAAACCCCAATTGTCAAGGTCTAAACACTAACCAGCATAACCAGCCAACAGGCCATCAGTCTACTGTCAAGGATAAAAGGGGCCACAGATTTTTTGAACAATGAATGATAACATCAGAGGGAGAGAGGTAAAAGAGGACAAAGAGAAATAATGGTCCCTAATGAGATTCTTGACAGTACACCTGACCATGATGTTGTATGGGGTTTGTCAGTGAGGGAAGCTGAGCTGAGAGTACAGCCAGAATAATGTTCATATTTATGGCAATTACCCTATTCCCGTGCAAAACACATTTCCCTTTTGTCTTCAGGAGCTAATGTTCAAGTGTTGATTAATTACAATGCAAAACCCCAGACAAAAATGAACAATCATGGCGTTTGTTTATTTTCTGTATACTTCAGCATGCCCTCTAAACATAATTTGCAGTCTATAATAGCAAGAGCAAGATACATTGGGGACATTCTGGAACATCAAATGGTTATGGATTCATGAATGTTTCATTATGATGGTGTTTCCAAATTCCTCTCAGCAGTGTGCAATGGATATGGCTTCATTTATATGACAGATAATAAGATTTAGAGTTAAATATTTCATTTGGTGTAAAACATCTGTGTTTTTATTAATCTAGTTTGAGTTTTGACAAGTGTGTTTACAGTTTTGAGAAAATGTGCTTGAGATTCAGGAAATGTGTGTTAGAAGTCTTAAACTGTATTCTCGGAGTGGAGAGAATGAAGCACAGCACCCAAATGCTGTACTGTCGATCAAATCCTGTAGCCTAACACTCGGGGTAATCATAGGACAATGTCGCCCTCTGATGGCCAGTGTATATAAGAGTCCCTGGCTGAGTTCTGATTCCCAGGGCGAACTTAAGTTCATTGGTAAAATGAACTAATTTGGATGTTAAGTATGAGATGCTATGCCCTCCACCCTCACTGCTACTTGTAGCAAGTCTATGTGGCTCCAGACGTCCCACCAACTCTTCACATACATAACATCCAAAGTCAGTCACATTCCGAGTCAGCAATGGACTTTGAGAGCAAATGGATTTGTTGTTCATGACTTGGTTTGTTCACTGTTAACATTGGTCCCAAAGAAGAATCTCCACCCAATCTGAAGCACTGGGCCAAGGAAAAGTCAGTGTCGCCCGTGGTTGGGTGCAGTACCGGTTCATTTGTTCGGTTGTGTACTGTAAACTCAGTGATGACGTGACGCACTGTCATCCCTCACATAACTGGTGAGCCAGCAGCCCACCGACCACACACACGCTCCGGAGGAAAACTGTGTAGGGAAAGAGGAAGTCCCCAAAACCACATCCTTTCATTACAGCTTCTTGTTACTCCTTCCCCTCGCCCGCATCCCATGTGTGCACACGCACGCCAGCAAACACACACGCACACACAACAACAGGCCTTGTTCTCATTATAACAGGGTGGGAATGAGACACAGAGAGAGGAAGGACAATAGAGAAGGAGAGAGAGGGAGGAAATTGAAAATGAGCGCAGCTGTGTCACAAAGACGTGTGAGCGAGATTGCAGACTGCAGCCCATCACTGGCTACCCCTGGATGGAAGACCAGTAGCTGATAAAAAGGGTTTGAGGACCAGCAGAAGGCACTGTTCCCTACGGTTTTAAAAAACTCATCCCACGACAGTCAGGGGGACGTTGCCCGGAGGGTCCTGTCTTTTGATTGGGACCTTAAAACAGGTATCCTGACTCTCTGTGGTCAATAGAGAACCCACTGCACTGAATAAATTAGTAGGGGTGTTAAGGTTGCTGTCCTGGCTATATTTCCAATCTGGTCCACATAGAAGACTCATGGTAAGCTTTCGGTTGACTCAATGTGTAAAGTACTAACACATTTATGCCACCAATAATTAATTGACGTTGCTGTGGATATGAGTGTCAGCAAAATTACAAATAAACAATTCTAAACATGAGCTTTAGGATGTAGGCAGGCTGAGAGCGGTTGTTTTTCTGCTGCTTTCTCTAGGAACAATGACTGTGAAACCATTGGCTTTTCTGCCTCTCGGGTCAAATCTGACCGAAACAGATCCAAGTTTCTTCTCCTGAAACGCTAACCTCAACTGTAGCAGGAAAAATCTGACCTGAGATCTAGAAGTCTCTACTGACGTGCCAGCAGGTGGCAGCATTGACTTGACATATACAAACTTGAAAGACAGATGTGTGTGTAAGAGTGCATGCCTGTGTGTGTGTGTGCGCGTGTGTATGTGTAAGAAAAGGAGTTACAGTGCTAAAGCAGCTATGACAGGCTTCTCCCACCACATGCCGAGCAGAGCACAGATAGCTGAGGTTGTGGGGGCAGACTGGTCCAGGGGGGTCATGAGTGTTTGGGTGGGGGCAGTCTATGGGTGGAAGAGGGGGATGTCAACTAATACCTGGTGTGGTTGGACCACCTGTCTCAAAGTTTGCCCCCAGACCGGTTTGTGTGTGTGTGGGCGCATGTGTGTGTGTCTGTTTGCACTAGCAATTTGCTGGTTAACACCAGTTACTTAAACAGCTATGGAAAGATGTACATACAGTACATACATAAAATGACTCTATACAACTCCTTACAATATCTCAGAGAAGGAGAGTGAGAAAGAGAGGAAGAGACAGGGAAAGAGACAGAGAGAGAAAGAGATGAGAGAGAGAGGGGGGAAATTTGGGACAGACAGAGAATGACATTCCCATTCCTAATGTATACATTACTTAAAACAATGGGGGCACTCAACTCAGGCACTTAACCATTGGCTTCACCACGCACATACACCAGAGTGGGCTTTGGGAGTATGAAGGTGTTGAGTGAGGGGTGCAGGGATTACACACTGTCAGCTGCTGTAGGGGCACAGAAGAACGCTGCTCTAGCGTTTAACACCCCCACACATGTGCACACACACACACACACACACACACACACACTCCACTGAAGACAGTAAAGCCATATGTGAACATTCAGTTCTGGACGGATCTACAGTTATGCTCAAAAGTTTGCATACCCTTGAAGAATTGATAATATATGTACCATTTGCAAAGACACCATGGGTGAGCAGGCAAAACACGTCTTTTATTTCTTATGTGATTGACATTCAACTGTAGGTTATAACAGAATGGCACAAAATGGCACAAAAATTAACTGACCCCTGTTCAAACACATACCATTAGTTCTTAATACTGTGTATTGCCACCTTTAGAATCAATGACAGCGTGCAGTCTTTTGTTATAGTTGTCTATCAGGTCCTGAATTCTTGCAGGTGGTATAGCTGCCCATTCTTCTTGGCAAAATGCCTCCAAGCCGTGCAAAGTCTTTGGTTGTCTTCCATGAACTGCATTTTTGAGATCTCCCCAGAGTGGCTTGATGATATTAAAGTCAGGAGACAGTGATGGTCACTCTAGAATCTTCACCTTTTTCTCCTGTAACAACTGGAGGATCAACTTGGCCATTGTGCTTAGGATCATTGTCGTGCTGGAAAGTCCAAGTGCGTCCAATGCGCAGCTTTGGTGCAGAAGAATGCAAATTGTCTGCCAGTATTTTCTGATAACATGCTGTATTCATCTTGCCATCAATTTTCACAAGATTCCCTGTGCCTTTAGAGCTCACACCCCCCCAAAACATCAGTGAGCCACCGCCCCACAGTGGGGATGGTATTCTGTTCACTTTAGGCCTTGATGACCCCTCTCCAAACATAGCACTTATGGTTGATACCATAAAGCTCTATTATGGTCTCTTCATTCCAAATTATAGTGTGCCAAAAGCTGTGAGGCATGTCAAGGTGTTATTGGTCATATTGTAACAGGGCTTTTATGTGGTATTGGCACAGTAAAGGCTTCTTTCTGGCAACTCGACCATGCAGCTCATTTTTGTTCAAGTATAGTCGTATAGTGCTCCTTGAAACAACCATATCGTCTTTTTCCAGAGCAGCCTATATTTCTCCTGAGGTTACCTGTGGGTTTTTCTTTGTATCCCAAACAAAGTCTTCTGGCAGTTTTGGCTGATATCTTTCTTGGTCTACCTGACCTTGGCTTGGTATTAAGAGATCCTAGAAATGTCCACTTCCTAATAAGTGTTTGAACAGTACTGACTGGCATTTGCAAGGCTTTGGATATCTTTTTATATCCCTTTCCATCTTCATTAAGTTGTATTACCTTGTTACGCAGGTCTTTTGACTGTTCTTTTCGGCTCCCCATGGCTCAGTATCTAGCCTGCTAAGTGCATCCACATGAGAGCTAAAAAATCCATTGACTATTTATACACAGACACTAATTGCAATTTAAAACAAGTGTGGGAAATTCACCTTTAATTGCCATTTTCACCTGTATGTTGTCACCTTGTGCGTCTGTAACAAGGCCAAACATTCAAGAGTATGTAAACTTTTGATCAGGGCCATTTGGGTGATTTCAGTTATCATTATGATTTAAAAAGAGCCAAACAACTATATAATAATAAATGGCTTCATATGATCACTATCCTTTAATAAAATACAGCTTTTTCCAAATCAATGCCAACATTTCACAGTTTCTGCCAGGGAATGCAAACTTATGAGCACAACTGTATACAGCCATAATCACAATTACCTGATGCTCTGGCTCAAAGGAAGCCCAGGAAAAACAGTTACTTAGCAGGCGATATGTACAGAGACGGTTAGAGAGGATGATGGGGAGGAATAACTGTGAACAGGGGGGGCACATGTCTGTGTTAGTTGGGTGGGGGGTTCACTGACGAACAGGTGACACTTGTCTAAAAGGCTCCATTGACAGTAGATTGTTGAAGGGCCAACTGTAGCTGATGACTACTGGGGTTATAAATAGAGTTAGCACATGGTCGGGCTGTCATACAGCACCGGCCTTCTCAGTCTGGCAATGAATCACTTGAAACTAGTTCTGGACCAGGGAATTACATGGCCTTTTGTCCATATTTGATCTGAAATGGCTTGGTTAGTTTCCTGATTTCCATCTTCTCACTCCAACTTTTGATGTCAAATTTAAGTCAAACTTGTTTGAGTAACACTGCTGACATGATAGTGTAACCCTTTTGTTGCTGTAAGGCATTACAGTTTGACTCAGTCAGTATCCTTCCACCTGCCTCTTAACGTATGGTAGTGATGCATTTACATAGGTTGTGGAAATTAGCTGCACATGTGTACTAAGCATGCTGCATAGACACAGTCGCATTCCCACTCCTCATTGATATGCATTATCCATTATCTAAATTTACAGGTAAACTATACTTTTGGGAATTGTTTTATAGTGCTTTGTATGCATTCTGATTAACATACTTTCACAGCTATTGATATCATATTGATTACAAAGATGTTATGGTTTTATCGTCTTAGATATGCTAACTCGTAGTGAGTACCTTTGTAGAGCTAAACGAGAAGTCTGTCTCAAGTGCCTTTTATATCGAGTGTTTAGTTTCAGAGAATGTTAGGCAGTGCCGTTTTTTTTTTGCACCTTAAGCTCTGATTCATGTGTACTACTTAAGAAATGTTATTTCACTGCATAACATAGGTTGTGGAAATTACCTGCACATGTGAACTAAGCATGCTGCATAGAAACAGTCATATTCCTGCTTCTCATTGATAAGCATCGCCATTATCTAAACTTACAGTATCGGTGCCTGTTGCTGTTTGACATCTGAAAACGGTTCGTTCATTGCTCTGAATTCTTGGAACCCTCAGACAGACATATCTGCACCTCACACAGTTTTGCTCTCCCAATCAACTGAGGATTCAACATCAAGTGACTTGAATCTTCTTCAATTTTAAGAGGCACTACAATCTGTTTGTGAAGTGTGCACACCTTTATTTATGTTTTATTTCAAAAGTACTGGTACTGCACAGGTTTCATTAATTCTTAAGATGAAATTAATCAACTGTACCTTATGTATGTGATTTTGTATTACATAATTCTGTTCACTAAAAGAAAAAACAAAGTGCTTTCTTGTCTGTTGAGGAACATGCTGCCCAATTTTAAGAACTCTTTTAAAACACCAATTTTAGGGTTACAATACTATAGACAAACTGGCATTCAGGCTAGCTCACACACTTAAGTAACAAGATTGACATGATAGCACAATCAAACTGGCATTCAGGGTAGCTCTGGTATGAAAGACTGTTAAAGATAACAGCTGATGTCTTGAGTAGCTCTTTGGAAGGGAGCCAAATGTTAGAGGCCATGTTGACCAGAAGTAGATGCGGTTTTATAGTCACAAATATGAGAACTGCATCATGGGGAACAGAGCAGAAGCGATCGCCTCTCATTCTCCGGTTCTTTGATGTGTGTTCAGCATGGCGCTATGCGGGATTTAGCTAGAGGTCCAAATGTTTATCCGCATTTCCTGTCTAATTGGAAAATGTCAAATAGAGCTCTCCCTGTTGGAGTTAGTTCTCTTCCGTTTCAGATGTAATAAATAAAACCCAATGCCTTTTCATTTCAACTCCACATCTTTAAACCTCTTGGTGTTTATTTGAATGCAGTTCAAAGGGCATGGTAAATCCTCCCCCAAACGTCCGCTTTGATCCAAACATGGCATCTGTGTGCGTGTGTAGCCAGGTGGACATAGTAATATGGACCTATGGCAATTAACTATTTTGGGGAAGCTTGCATGCGCAGGCAAATTGCATAACACACACACATCTTTACAACATAGCTACTGTTTATCTGACTAACTCTGACTACCCCAACTGCGAACTACATTATGTCAGCCATTCACTGAGCCCCTGTTTTTGAAAGTTGTGGTGTCTGAGTGTGTGTGATGATGGTACATTGAGCGACTGATTCCACTGTCCAGACAACACAAAATCCTACCCGGTGTGTGGGTTTACAGTAATCTAAGCCCACAGAGAAATAATTCCATGGATTCCAGGCCTGTTTGGGGTGGTGTGTATGTGACTGGAACCCGCAGAGCCTCAAGGGGAATGTGGGTGCTCCACACGGAAGAGTAACAGGAATGACAGGTCACATCCTCCCCCTCCGCGCGCACACACACACACACGCACACATGCACACATACGCACACACACAGACTATTAATTTCACACACACAAACACCCAAGCACCTTCCCTCCCTGCTGCCAATCACTTCAACTCAGAGAAAGGACCCCCCCACCATCACATACACACACACACAATCTCCTCTGATAATTCCATTCCACTGAAACCATAGACCAAAGCCAAACCAAGGAGAGAAGAGATACATCTACCAGTCCTTAAAAGTGATATCATTCATTAATCATATAATGTGACTCATTTATGGTATTATATGGAAAAGATGAGCTCAACTTTATCTCCAGTTCCAACCCTAAATCCCTGGACCATGCCTGGACCAGGCTGCCATGACTGGGAGTGTTGGAGCCGAACAGCCTGGCCTTAACACTGGTCCTCATCCAGCAAGTATTTTCCTGTGCCACCCGTTGGTAATGTAAATCTCTACGAACAATGTGAATGAGCAAAGCCGTGTGCAATGAGACTGAAGAACTCCTGACCCAGAAAAACTCCTGGAGCCGGGCCAATGATATCTAATCATTCATATATAATGGGCTTGTCTGAAGTTGAATGATATTCCCTACTAGACCTTGGTCAAATAAATGCAATACTTGATAGTCTGAGATGCGCTTGATTTAGCTTGGAATTTCGACTTTTGGAACATTCCATCGGATACATCGTAGCGGGCAAATTAAATCAAGCGAATAGGCTGAGGTAGTCCAAAGCATTTAGCATTTATTTGACCCAGGTTTGACTCACACACCAACCTCACACAGTTTCAGGTGTAAATCAGTAAAATCCCTGTTTCATTGTTTAGTGAACCACATACAAACTACTACGTAGCTACGAAAGGAATCTCTTCATTTCAGTTGCATTGTCTTGTTATGATAGAGGATAAATCTGATCTAATGCTGTTAGGTTTTCATCAGTGCCAATTGTGCTCTCTTTGTGTGTTTGAGTGTGTGCGCGAGTAGAATTGGTATAACATGGTGACAATATTGGAGTTTTATCTGTCCTTTTGTGAACACGTTTAGTCACATTCGGGGGCTTACATAAAGGAATAGTTGAGGATTGGTGACCTCACCAATATCCAGGGTCAAAATGTGTCTTAGGAGACAAAGAGGAAACGCACCAAGATCATGGCATCCAACCAACTATTTATTCCTCCTACATCAATCAATCAATTCAATTCATTTATAAAGCCCTTTTTACATCAGCAGTTGTCACAAAGTGCTTTTACAAAACCCCTTAAACCCCAAGGGGCAAACAGCATCCATCCAACCCCCCAACCATCTATTCCATTTCTTTCTCTCTCTCTCTTTACATCTCATCTTTCCCTTCTCTTTAAGCCCATCCCTCCATCTCTTCAATTGAGGACCAAACCTGCCAAAATGTAATTTAATATATCAATAAATATATTTATACATTAAAATATAATAAATCTATTAATCATTGTTATTTCCCTTTTTATTTAATTCCCACATCATTCATTTCTGTATTTATTTATTTTCATATTCATCTCCATAATCTTATATATCTGTATATATTTCTGTATTTATTTATTTCTGTATTTCCTTGTCCTTAAGCTAATGAGGAGGCGGGACTTCAACAGTCAGACGTAACAATAAAGCCCATAGTGGCCGATTAGACTGTGACAGCGGGTGCAGTTTAAGATCCTTGGTACATTTCCATGTTACCAATCAGCATTCCTAGTTTAAGTACATGCATAATTTGTGCATAAGTGACAGGAATTTAGTGCATAGGTGACATGAATACTGTATCGAAAAACCGAGAGGATTTTTCTGAAAACCCCAACATTTTCTCCAAGTGAATAGGCTATGAGAACAGCACGTCTTTGCGGGTCTGTCCGAGGAGTCTTGGCATTGAATTGGGTTAATTTCAGTGCCAGTTTATAGGACCAGCCTTGTAATTTAAGGATTTTTGGGAAAATACAATTGCTTAAATTACTATGCACTGAAAAGACGTGCCGTTTTCGTAGCCTATTCACTTGGCTAAAATGACATTATGTTTTTCTAAAAAATCCTCTCTGTTTTTTGATACCTTATTCATGTCACCTATGCACCTTATGCTTCAACTAGGAATAGTGATTTGCAACATGGGGACGTGCCAAGGATCTAAAACAGCACTCACCGTCCTCACAGTCTGATTCTATCTGCCGCTCTGGGCTTGATTCTTCTGGGCGTGATTGCTACATCTGACTGCTGAAGTCCCGCCCCCTCATTAGCTTAAGGACAAGGACATACAGAAATAAATAAATAAACAAATAAAATAATACGGAAACAGATGAATACAGAATTAAAAGAATATGTGAATAAATAAATACAGAAATGAATGAATACAGAAATAAATAAATGCAGAAATATAAGATTATGGAAATGAACATAAAAATAAATAAATACGGAAATTAATGATCAAGGAATTAAATAAATAGAGAAATAATATTGATTAATCCTTTATTATGTTTTTATGTATAAATGTATTTATTGATTAATTAATTTATTTCTAATTTTGGCAGGTTTGTTCTTCCATACTCTTCATGCATCCATCTTTTTCTGTTTCTTTCCCTCTCTCTCCCTCCCTTTGTCCTTTTGTTCTCCTCTTCCCGATAGCTTCTACCTCCCTCCCTCCCTCTCTCCCCCCACCCTCCTTCATACATCTTACCCTCCCTTCCCTCTCTAACTAATGTAAATCCCTGCCAGTAGAAACATTGTGAAGTGCTATGAAAGCATGTCAGTCCTGTGCAGAGAGTTCTAGTAAAGTAGAAAGTAAGGTCCATTTAAAACGGTTGATTACATTTCTTGAGCACATCCAACTAACATTGCACACAGCTCCAAAGAATGCTATAACACTCCCAATAAACGTTCTATACGGATGTGCAAGTTATTGCAGGATACGTAGGGAACTGTTACTAGAACACTATTTGGGACTGACATGCT
The DNA here is from genome assembly GCF_011004845.1 of Esox lucius. Taxonomy (NCBI): domain Eukaryota; kingdom Metazoa; phylum Chordata; class Actinopteri; order Esociformes; family Esocidae; genus Esox; species Esox lucius. The sequence continues at coordinate 4,683,809 of NC_047571.1, read as the reverse complement.
TTTATAACATTTCACAATGTTCCTAATGGCAGGGATTCACATTAGTAAGAAAGGGAGGGTATGATGTATGAATGAGGGAGGGAAGCATGAAGAAAGAGGAGGGTGGAGAGAGAGCATGGATGTACAAAGAAACAGAGTGAGAGAGGAAGGCATGATGAGTGAGAGAAAGACATGCAGAAAGACGGGGATTGCTGGTGAGAGAGGTGCGAGCTAACCCTAACCCTAACCTTAGCCCTAGAGGTGTGAAGAGAACAGGGGTGGAAAGAGGAATGGAACGCAAGAAGGAGAAAGGGATGAAGTGAGAGAAAGAGATGGAGAGAGAAGGATGGGTTGGAACCCATTTCTAACTTTAGGAATTTAGAGAAAAACTTATGATGTTACCCATGAATGGACTATTTACACAATACACATTCAATGTAATACTAAGGTATAAGACAGAGACATGTATGTGTCAGTATTGATCAGTAAACTGTAAAAATGATCACCTGTGATCAGCCAATCTTCAGTGATTCCCGACAGACATGAGCAGTCTTCCATTTGTATCAGTGCTGGTTTTAGGTCACAAGTGTTCGCCTGACCCTCCTTGTGTACTGACAACTTGACCGGAAAATGTAATGATGTGTGTAGAATGATTGGACATCTATTCATTGTCTGTATTCTTGTAGACCTATTAGGCTCCTTTCTAATAAGCTAGGTGCAATGACATTCAGCACAGCATTGTGTTTCAATGGATTCAATTTGATAATGTGCAACTAAACAGATGTAAAGAGAAAGGGAGAGATACAGAGGTATTAGGACAGAGGGCCTATTCACACTAATACTCAGTTCGATTAACAAGATTTTTCCCAGATTAGAATTGGCTATTCATATGCTTATATTGTAAACAGGTACTCTTGCATACTTTCACTGCAATTCAATGTTTTGGTTGTAATGAAACATTGTTTCATTTACTTTTGTCAGTCAAACAGATGAAAGTGTCCATTTACTGTCTGCTAACATAACTAATAACAATTATCACTCAATGGGGGGATAATGGGGGAAGACAGGTTCTAATATTCTAATGTTGCATACCTGGCAATCATTTTTGATCAGCCCACAAACTTGAAGAGAAACTCTCTGCATTACACCTGCAGCCACAATGATTCATATCTTGGGTTGTGCATGCCTCTGTACAAGAAACATGGATGTTCCTGCTTTTTGGTACTAATAGTAGCTAATATTGAAAAAGCAAAATTATTTGAAAAAGCATTTGTTATTTGAGAGACAGATGAACAACACATGTCTTTTCCAGTTAGCTTGAGGCAATGTAGAATTGTTTCTACATTGTGTCTTCAAACGCTTAAAATAAAAATAGTGACAGAATGACATCCCCACTAGTGCATTTCAAAAGCCGACATGTTTTATGGTTGGGACAGATTGGACAGCTGAAAGTGTTCATGCTTTGATCGTAATATTTTGCAACATTAGCTTACTTTCAAACAAAAGATGACAAAGAGGGATTTTTCTGAAAACCCATATAGCTTAACCCTAATTGATCCCAGGTAACTGGAGTAAATAAGAATGTGTTCTTAGCATATTTACTCTGTATACATATCCGCTAAATGACTAAGAAGATCCATGTTAATCATTAAGTCAAGTCAGTTGGTCGGTCGGTCAGTCAGTCCATCCCTCTCTTTCTATCACCCAATCCTCTCTTTCTCATCCCTCTGGTAAAATGTTGACAAAAAAACTGTACACTTTCTATTTAAATTTGCATCAGGAACGCATTGTACCAACTAAGTTCAGCAATAAGCATAAAGTTCAGAAATTATTTGTTGCTTTGAGCATAAGGTTTAGATCGTTTGCTAGCTTGCTTGTTTGGTTAGTTACCTACTTTTTTACGCAAACAATCCAAAATGTAACAACATTCTTCAAGAAATGATAACTATATTATACGTCAAATGAAAAGCTTATTTTAAAATGTTTAATTTGACACACAAATACCCAAACAAAATGTTATTTCATGGTTATGGTATTTTTGTTCTGTGTTTGACAGTCATGGAAAAAAGGCTAACTAGTGCAGCCCACAACATTTTGAATATGTTACACTAAAAGCTACCCAACAATAATATTATCTACAATACACCCAGAGACAATGTACAGGTGCATCTCAAAATATTAGAATATCGTGGAAAAGTACATTTTCTTCTGTAATTCGAATCAAGAGGTGACACCTTCATATGTTCTAGAGTCATTACACATAAATTGAAACATTTTAAGCCTTTTTTGTTTAAATTTTAATGAGTACAGATTACAGACTGTGGAAATCAAAAATCCAGTATCTATTCTATATTAGAATAAAACATTTACAATACAGACATTTCGACCTAAGAAGAGCTCTAACAAGCTTATTAACTCAAAACACTGGCAAAGGATTCCTAATGTATGTTTATTTATGCACTCAATACTTGGTCGGGGCTACTTTTGCACAAATTACTACATCAATGCGGCGAAGCATGGAGGTTACCAGCCTGTGGCACTCTGCTGAGGTGTTATTGATCATGAAGAGTGTCTGTAGTGAAAGTTTCCTACGTTACCTTGGAAAGTGATGGTCGACAAGTAGCCGAGTGGTTGGTGTCATGGGTGAAGAGAGTTGAATAGTTGTTGTATAATTACAATGGCAATATAAGCAGTTGGTACTCAGTGCACCATGTGATAGTTGGTTGTGTGGGCGGCTATATGGTTGGAACTACAATTCTAGATGAACAAAACAAGGCAAAACCTATTTTTCAGGCTAAATAAAGCTAGCTATCCTAACATGACTTGCTAAGGGACAGATTGATGGTGTGACAACCACATATGGGGTAAGAGAGAGAGACCCAAAAGATAGAAAAGCTCAGTTCAGAACAGACTTTTGATCAGAGCTAGTATGTAGACTTCCAAAGCCAAAACACACTGGTATGTAAGATATCCCCTGAATTTCAATGAAAATCACTCTACCTAAATCCTCAGAATGAATTAATCTCTGTTTATGTCCCGCCCAAAGTCTTCAGAATGACCACAGTGTCCACAGCTCTCTCTCTGTTTCTATCCCTCTTTCTTTCTCAATTCATTAAATTTAATGTATTTTTGCTCTACATATCTCAATTTCAATTAGATTTCTATTTGTCTTGGGAAACATTTGTTAACATTGCCAAAGCAAATGGGAAAAAGTAACAAATAATAAATAACTTAAAAATACTGAGTAAATACCAAGTAAACATAAGTCTCTCTGACTTTTGATCAATTCTTGTAACTTAATATATCTTTTTCCTCTTAGTCTCTTTTTGTCTCACTGCAATTACGCGGCGACTTAGCAATTTACCAGATGCTCTCATCCAGAGTGACTTATAGTTAGGGCTTAATTTAATTAAACCTGCACTGTAGTATTTTCGCCGAAGATTTTTTTCCCATGGTCAAATAAACAAACAGACTGGTCTTAAGTATTGTTTAAAATCTCTCTCTCTTAATCTCTCTCAACCCCTCCACTCCAGGTTGCTCCCACATTTTGAGTGACAGGAAGTCACTGGTGGTGACATACGTGTGTTTGTGTCTGCATCACAGCTATTGGTTACTATAAGTGTGTTTGTGTGCATGTGCGTGAGTGTGTAACTGTTTGTGTGTGTGGCAACGCTGTGGTTACTCCGAGAGTCCAGACAGGCATACATTTCTATGTTTACGTACGTGTGTACATTGTGTGTGTGTGTGTGTTTACATTTAGAGTGAAACATTGACATATCGGAAAGAAAGACACAAAGAGAAAGATGATAAAAAATGGACCGAGACTGATAGAGTGATATACACGAGTGATAGAGGTGAATTCTTGTGCAGCAGTCAACCTCCAGAATGAGTACCAGATGTCAGAGCAATAAACAAACAGATTGTCATAGCCTTCTAGTTACGTGGGGCATTCAGGAGACACTAAAGTCACGTGTTGTCCTCCACACCGAACACATGGCTTAACAATCAGCTCTGAGGTATCCCACTCTAACATTTACCTGTCTACTGTACCAAACACTCCCAACCTGACCCCTCCTCCTCACACAACATATCAGTAGGCCCTGTGTTGGGCTTGGTGCAGGGTGGCCTTTGTCAGACCGGTGTGGGTGTATGTAGTGGGAGGCCTCAAAGTAATTGTTACCCCGATTGGCAAGGGCCACAGCTCTCGTGGAGCAACAGGTGGCGGTGCTTTGCGGGCGACAGATGCACACTGTGAGGCCAGGTTGGGCCTGGGGGAGAGATGGAAGTAATATTGTCACATGGGGTTGTGTGGGTGCCTGTATTGACGCCAATATAAGATTCTTTGGGCTAGCCCATCCTGTTGTGACAGATGGGATTTCATCAGTTCATGGAGACGTTAGCACACTCATGAATCTATGCGCACACACATCCTATTTGCATTCCAAATCCTATCTATTCTGAATCCTAACCCTAATGTTAACATTAACCTTACCCTAATCCTTAACTGTAAACATTTCCTAGAAACCTAACCTTAACTCCAAACTCTAAACCTGACCATTAACACCTAAACCAAACAAGGACCTTTGATGACCATTTCATTCTCAAGTATAGTTAAACAACTTGTGTACACACACAAAGAATCAGTCTTTCTCCAGCCCACCTGTCATCAGAGGTTAGATTTGAGAGAATTTAATCCACAGTGTCTTCGACATACTTTGAGGCATTAGTGTGTGTGTGTGTGTGGATACTCTGCAAATGAATAAGTTGTCAAACTTAGATATACAAATTGTGGTGACATATTGAGTGCACAAATTGTAATGGGACAGAACAGTGAGTGTTGTAATCTGGGAAGCATACTAAACACCTCCTCTGCCCTTTTCTCCTCTCCTCTGATCTTCCCTCCTCTCCTAAACCACATTATCCTCTCGTCTCCCGTCCTCTCTTCTCTGCTTTCTTCCCATCCCCTCTCCTCTGTTTTCCTTTTCTTTCTTTCTTCCTCTCTTTTCTCCAGTGGGTTTGCCGGTGTTGGCCAGGACATTCCCATGCAGGGTGGGTGAGTGTCTACAGTACCCCATGGCACCAGTCTTTCCCATACCACCTCACAGGATGGTCTTTGTTTCCACCCTCCAGGCTTTGGGGGTCCCCACGGCAGGGCTGTGCCTCAAACCACTCTCTCCACAATGGGCCTTTATCCTGCCAAGCCCCCCCCCCCCACCACCACCAACAACCTTCCCTGCCTCTCAACTCCCACCCCTCTAGTTGTGGTCAGGGACACATTGGCAAGAGAGGGGGCACCGACAGGGGCAAACCCCCTTTATACCCTGCCCTGTCTCTCTCTCTCACTCACACACATACACACACACACTCATTAATGGTCACACACTTCCCATACAAAGCCATATGAGAACTTCCTGACTTCGCAATCAAGGGTTAACAGTGCAACATGAGACCAAATAGTGAATTTCTCAGTTGATACAGTGATTTACTGAAATGAAGTATAGGTCAGTTATCTCATCATGACAATATGTATGTTTTTTATCTCTCTCGTATGCAGGCTGCTGAAGATCTCTTGCCTTTGAAAGTATTACATGAGCTATGTCTTTTCAAAGCTGAGAGCTGACTTCACTTCAGTGTCTGGTTGACTGTTCCAGCACACTCCATGACACCTCTTTAACTCTTCTCTCTGCTCTCCACACACCTCTGCACTAACACTGTTGTTGAACCAGAAAATAATGAGGATGGTCTCAAAAAAAAAAGCATACTGTCAGAATGCTTGACACACGTGGCTTCACTAAGTGAAGCTCTAAAAATGCATTTTAGAGCTGTCCTCTCCTCTGTTTTTCTTTCTTCTCTCCATATCCCAGTCTGTCTTCCTCTCAGTCTGTCTAAATCCTACCGTTGCCAGAGAAGAGAGAAAATAGTTCCCTTCATCAGACGCATATTGGCCTCTGCTCCCACAGTCCCCATGGGCCAGGCACTGAGGTATGCTCCATGGGCCAAACTAAAATGGCACAGAGAACACACCCATTCTATCAAACAATGGCCACTGGCCAAAGAAGTGTTTGTGTGTGTGTCTGTGTCTCTCATTCATTTGTGTTTTGTGTGTTTGCGCATGTGTGATTGTATCACATTCAGTCATGTGTATGTGTGTAACCATATTCAGCTGTGTACATTTGAGTGCATAGGGCTCACTTCATTCTCCCCCACTGAAAAGACCCCTGCCAATGCAGGACAGTGGAAGCCTTCCAGTGGGAAAATATAGGCGTCTTCTCATGTGCCTGACATTTATACTATTCCATGTGTAAATCTCAATGTAATGTATAGGATAATCCCTCTTAATGAACACAGGCCAGAATCTCACAATTACTTGTTTGACTCGGTGGGAATTCAAGATTTCTCTCTCTCTCACTTTCTATTTCTCTTTTCTTCACTCTTTGAACAGTCAAAACTGATCGAATCCTGCCAAGATTTGGGGTTGCCATGGTAACCAGAACCAGGCAGGGGCCAGGGCAGGACTCGGTGTTGTCATTATGATACACGGGAGAGAACGCTCTAGAATGGCTTACGAAGCCCTTCCAGAGAGAGAGACAAGAACTTAAAGAACAGCATTCCCTCTGAGCTGTCCGACCTGGACACACACAAACGAACACACATTCAAGTCTAGATGATGAGTGGCTGTCACACACAGAAAAGAGGATCAATAGCCACACCCCCTAAATCAGCACGGAACAAACAGCTCATAAATTAAAAAGAGAAAGCAGACAAAGACAGAGAAGGGAGTACTTCTTCCAACGGGGTGAAAGACGCTTCTAACGACTTCTGCGTTCCCTCACTGATTAAAACCAGCTTCATAAAAAACACACAGACATATTACACCAACACACACAAATGGCTCAGACACTGGATAGGGGTCTCTTCATTTCAGTTCCCGTGTGTTATTATAATGACAGACAGATGAACCGGATCCAAAGAGAACAGGTTGAGGTCTGTCCAGTCTTACCTTTCCACTACGTCATCTCCGCTCCAGCAGGTGAAGTCTTCCACCACCATCTCTCCCTCGCACAGCATCTCTGGCAACGCGGCAAAGAAGGACTTGTAGCGTTGGATGTAGGTCAGAAACTCCCTGGGATGGAGAGAAGCAGAATGGACAGAGCGAGATGGAGGGAAAAAGAACGAAGGGATGGTTGTCAGAGCAAGGACAGTCAATCGGTACTGTATTAGAAAAACGCTTGCTCCTCATGGTGCAAATATGATCCACAGCACTATACTACCCACAATGTATCTTTGCATTTTGGTGAATTGGTCACTTGAATTTGACTAACAGTGAAATGCTTTGATTATGACAGAGAAACTAAGCGCATCACCATTATTACATTGATGGGCTACGTTTCTGATTAATTAGTTCTTAAAACGCAACATTGACAACCCTAATGTAGATATTTTGATTAGTGACAACTTGGCCAGAAAATTGCAGAATTCTGAGCTGGCGCTTGATAAAGCCATTCGAAGGAATGAGGTCATTATGCCAAGTTAAGAGGACCGCATTAATTATATGACCCTATGAGTGTGACAGTGATCCTCACAAATATAGACAGACTTTCAAAGGGTTACATCATATTATTTATCACCTAAAACCCATGGCAGAAACACACACATAGACAGACAGACATGAAGACAGACATTCCTATCCCTTGTGAGATAGATAACCAATACTGATGAAAACATCAGCCGTCACACAGAAACAGAGAGAAAGATTCGGAGATACAGGGAGAGATACAGCGATAATGACAGACGGATAAGATTGACAGAACAGACAGAGAGATTACCTTGACAGACATTAATGTCTGACACTAAGAGAACAGTGAGAGGTGCATGTCAGTCACGCTTACCTAGAGATCTTTTTCAGACTTCTAGGTTTATCGTTCTTGGAGGGTTTCAGGGGGAATGAACTGAGGAGGGATGGAGGGTCCGGTTGAGGGGAGGAGGACGTCACAAGCAGGAGGGATGCAGGGAGAGATTACACCCAAAAGAAAGGGAGGAACAAAAGGAGGTCAAGACCAAACCAGGAGGGGAGGGAGGTAGAGGGGGGGGAAATAGTCAGTTGTTGACCCCTAGAAACAAGGTTCAAGGGTCAGTCATGCACATGCAGAGATCATGGTGGGCCACCCCACACACACACCAGCCCCACAACCCGCACACACCCTGAAAAAACACACCTGTTTGTGTTCAAATTATTGTTAAAGCGAGGAATAAAATGTGCATTTGAGAAGAATGTGGGCGTTTATTTTTCTGAAAATATGGTTGTCTGGAAACAATGAAAAATAATAAAAAGCATGCAGTTAATTCCCTCCAAGTGAACAAACCCATCACATTTGCCTGGGAGTGTAACTTTCAGTTTGTTTCATGTTATCATAATATAATTATACCAAAAAATAGAATTGTAATATAATACAACTGTTATCCCTCTCTGTTGTTTTCCATTCAAATGTATTCCAGTGGATAATGGCTTCATGGCCCTGCCGCTGTATAAACTACCGAGTGCGAGGAGGCTGCTTCCCAGTGGGCTTTGGCTATCCTGGCAGAGGCCTGGGTGCTGGGTACTATTGGCATGGAGCACCGCAGCAGCGCCAGGACACGACTGTCAGCGAGACTGGCACCATCGGCTTGATTCATGGACCTGGTTGTAGGGTCCAAAAGGAGACGCTCGTGTTTGTGCGTGTGCTGCCCATGTGATGATAGGGCCTGGTTGGGGTAATGGGAGTCTGGATAAACAGGCCCGTCCCTTTTCATACCCTCCCCCCCCGCACCACACACACACACACACCCTCACTGTCCCAGGGTCCTGCCAGGGCAGTAGACACCAGGGACTTCAGAGGACGAAAAGCCAAACACAACATCCCGTGTCAGCTGTGGGTGATGAATGTGTGACCCACTGTATGTCTGTATGACTGTGTGTGAGTGTGTGTGTGTATGTGCATGTATGTATGTATGTATGTATGTATGAATGTGTGTGTGTGTGTGTGTGTGTGTGTGTGTGTGTGTGTGTGTGTGTGTGTGTGTGTGTGTGTGTGTGTGTGTGTGTGTGTGTGTGTGTGTGTGTGCGTGCGCGCATGTATGGGCAATTGCATATTGTGTCATTTGAAATTGAGCCCAAAAGGCCATCATTCCATCTGTATGATCAATGGTTATCCTGTCATAAAACATACATTATTCTTTTCAGTTTCGTTATAATAATATTGTCCTCTGTCGTCTGGACTGGGTTACATTTCCTTTTCCTCCTCCCAGACATTACAAGCGGCTGACACAGCATGCAAAGCTCCAGAGCCACATCACCCTTGCGTAAATAAAACGCATTTTTAAGCATTTTGACCGAAAACAAACTCTGCGCCTGTGCACATGAGGAGAGAAATGATATTCAGGCATCGAAGAAAGGATCTGACTTGGCCACGGTTTGCCATCTCTCCATCAGCCCTTCCGTCTGTCCCCCCATCCTTACCTCCTCAAGTGGGCTAGTCGTCCCATCAGCTGTTCGGGTGCGGGGATGGAGGGGGGAACGGAGGGGGCGTGGCTGGATGGCGTCCCCGGGGAAGACGTGACCCCTGGGGTGGGGTCGGGGCGGGTGCCAGTGGCCGACTCCTGAGCTGATGGGCCGCACACCTTGTCCACCTGTAGAAGTGGGAGGAAGCGGACAGAGGTCAGCATGTGTCGTCTTTAAGCATGTCCTTGTCCACCTGTAGAAGTGGGAGGAAGCGGACAGAGGTCAGCATGTGTCGTCTTTAAGCATGTCCTTGTCCACCTGTAGAAGTGGGAGGAAGCGGACAGAGGTCAGCATGTGTCGTCTTTAAGCATGTCCTTGTCCACCTGTAGAAGTGGGAGGAAGCGGACAGAGGTCAGCATGTGTCGTCTTTAAGCATGTCCTTGTCCACCTGTAGAAGTGGGAGGAAGCGGACAGAGGTCAGCATGTGTCGTCTTTAAGCATGTCCTTGTCCACCTGTAGAAGTGGGAGGAAGCGGACAGAGGTCAGCATGTGTCGTCTTTAAGCATGTCCTTGTCCACCTGTAGAAGTGGGAGGAAGCGGACAGAGGTCAGCATGTGTCGTCTTTAAGCATGTCCTTGTCCACCTGTAGAAGTGGGAGGAAGCGGACAGAAGTCAGCATGTGTCGTCTTTAAGCATGTCCTTGTCCACCTGTAGAAGTGGGAGGAAGCGGACAGAGGTCAGCATGTGTCGTCTTTAAGCATGTCCTTGTCCACCTGTAGAAGTGGGAGGAAGCGGACAGAGGTCAGCATGTGTCGTCTTTAAGCATGTCCTTGTCCACCTGTAGAAGTGGGAGGAAGCGGACAGAGGTCAGCATGTGTCGTCTTTAAGCATGTCCTTGTCCACCTGTAGAAGTGGGAGGAAGCGGACAGAAGTCAGCATGTGTCGTCTTTAAGCATGTCCTTGTACACCTGTAGAAGTGGGAGGAAGCGGACAGAAGTCAGCATGTGTCGTCTTTAAGCATGTCCTTGTCCATCTGACAGCTGACAAAGAAACAAACTAACAGTTTCATGAAGGGAATGACACAGACACACACAGTATCTACACTCACATTGAAAGAAAGAAAGAAGAGGATGGATGTTGGGCTAATTGAAATGGAGCACGTTCAGATACGTAGATTTTGTGAGAAGACAAGGACAGCAGGAGAGAGTTATTGCCAAGACGACCTGTGCATTTGTGTGAACGTCCCAGAGTTGACTTTCCCCATAGGTAATGATGATCAGTATATCTCCTCTGAAGCCATTAAACTTCTGGTAGCCTCTGTAAGGAGACAGCCAGGTCAGTCAATGACCACCCCACAACCCAAATCAATTCTGTCTCATTGGCTTAAAAGCCTTGGGCCATATTAACTGTTCTCCTATTAGGCAGATGGACAGTCTAATGGTTAACTGGGTGGCAGGGTGGAAAAAAGATATTTACAGATGCTCTATTGTAATTTGATCATCCTTTCATTGGAGGGAATTTCTTTTTCAGCAGAAAAGGCCCTCTTGTATTTCATTAAAGGTTTGAAATGCTTTCTAATTAATATTCTTTTCCACTTTAAAATGTTTGACTTGGTTTGTGAAGATCTATTCACTGCTACAGAAATATTCCATTTAATAAAAATCCAGATACACTTTTCTGCTGCTGCAGGATTATTTTGGTGCGAATTGTAAAACCAGCTCAAATTTTTATATGCCATCTGTATCATTCTAACTGTCTGTTTGGCCCATTGTAACACCAATGTCATTATAAAGGCAATCTCTTGTGAACCATTAGTTCCAGTGATTGATCACGATTTAGGCATGTTTGGGGGAGGGGGGGGGGGTTGCCTGATTTATGCAAGATTTTTGGTACACATGGCATCATGTTCCCCTTGTGACTGAAAGACATTGTAGAGCATTTATAAAGACATGCTTTGACATATTTTCCTATAGTCTAGAATCTACAAAATACTTTTTTAAAATGGTTTTAGGGATTAACTATATGATTAACTATAAGAACAGTGTGAAAATAACACCAAATGTAAAAAATGGCAAACGACCCCTTTAACACATATGGATACAAAACTTAATAGAGCACCTGACGGTAAGCCAATATTCTTATGTTCTGAGTTACCCAAGCACTGAGCTTTACTTACTGCATTCACTGCTGCTGTCATTCATTTCCAACATGTAATGTATTCTATAATTCTAAATGAGGGAGATTTCACACTACAACAGCATAACAAGGCAACCTGTGATTTACAACTGTTCCAATACAGATTTAGGCTCACATGAAAACTATTTATTTGAAAGACGTTTTTGCTCTTCAGACACGGTTTGTTTAATAGAGTATTTTATTTTGGATTGGCCTTTCTATTGCTTCAGTACTCAGATGCAGAAAACATTAAAGACACCACAGGAGGATTTATGCATTCACTCCCACAGTGTGGGACCTGTTTGGAAGTGCTTGCAAACCCTCCAGGCACAAACACATACAGTACACTCACAAACAAACACACACACATGCACAAACTTCCGCCCAGGACCTCCCAAACGCTGTCTGCCCACCAGCTCACTAAACAATGAAATGAACAAAACGTAAACAGGCACTGTCTTTCATGCCAAAAAAGGAACAAGAAAATAAGGAAATATTCCGAAGGTTAAAAGGGGATGACGGAGGGGGTTAGTAAACACCAGAGAAGCAGAAATATTCCAAAGACTTAACGGGGAGGCCTATGTATAGCTGTAGCCCCTGGGGCTAGCATGTGCGTGCGTCCTAGGACGACCAGTCATCACGTGTGCCTAATGAAGGCGGTTTAAAGGTTTCCACATAAAGGCAGGGCTATTCCTGACTGAGTAAGACCTGTTGAGTGACATGGCTATGCCACGAATGAGGTGAGTGGCTGAGGCGCTCACATGTAGCAGAGATACCTACATCTTTGCCCAGAAGGACAGCAGCATGCTAACAGAATGTGAAATTTAAGCTTTTTAATGGATCCACTCATGTGTCACATTTTCACACCACTAAGAAAGTGTCCCATTTCCACATTACTCACCGTAATGCCGACTTTCTTTGATTTTCTGCCTCTCATTCTCAGACTAATTTTTCCATCTCTCTGTGTCTTTCCTCCTGTTTCCTTCACTCCTTATCTCTTTAATTCTCTGCTTCGTTCTCTTTATCTGCCTCTCTCTTTCATTTCAACTGTCTCAGTCTTTCTGTTTATGTCCCCTCACCATGCACTGTATGTTCTCTCTCTCCTTTGGTCAATACAAACATGTCAGCAGCTGTGGAGCACACGAAGGAGGCATAGTGGGTCACTGAAGAGATGGTTGTGTTATTGCTTAACCCTTGAAGTCCCCCAGCACAAACACACACACAAACTCACATACACACACACAAACTCATGTCCGTGCGCCAATGCGCACACACACACAAACACCTTTCTTTTTCTATCCTCATGGGGCCCAAAAAACTAAATTGCATGCTCCCTTGCCCTAATCTTAACCCTAAATCTAACCCCTTATCCTAACCCTAACCTTAACCTAACCCTAATCTAATTAGTTTAAGTAAATATATAGCTCCTGTGCATATGTAACACCCATTGGGTGTTTAGAACTTTTCTCCAAACCTAACCCTGACCTTTACCTCAAAAAAGTAACATTTATGCCTAAACTATAACTAGATGTAACGCCTAACCTTAACCCTAAACTTAACCAACAATGCCTAGGCCTTAAAGAACCCGAAATTCAAACTCAAAAATTAATTGTAAGTTTCACCCTAAACCTAAACCCTGAGCCGGAAATTGACATTACCCTCATGGGGCCCTATAAAATATTTGTAGTAAAGGTTTTACTATAGTTATGGGGACAAAAAAAGTACTGAATTGTCTTTGTATCATGCCATGAGGTTTACAGTTCTTCAAATGGATTAACAAACATTTTAATCATTCACAAGGCGAACACACTGGACCACTTGTAAACATGTAAACTGTCAATAAAATAATCGGTTTTAGTTCAAGAACACTTGGGAAAAGGTTAATGTGGTCTGAATAAGATTTCAGCTTGGCACAGTTTTACAGCATTTTCTGTGTGGCCTGTAACAGTTTTAGGCCAAGTTAAACTAACTAAGCAAAAAAGAGGAAAATGGTCTACCCAGTAGGAGGATTATAAAAATGTAGACTAATTCATGTTGGAAGCTGGCATTCAAAGAAACCTCAACAGCTCAAACAGACAAACACTCACGCACAAATGCACACAAACTGCAGTACACACCAAAACGAATTATATCCTTACAGGCCAGTCTGGGTCCCATTCAGACACCGCAGGACCCGGTTGGGCCTTGGCCAGACGATGCACACTCCTGTTGGGCCTTGTTCAAACCGCCCCCCCCCCCCCAAATCTGATGTGAGGGAAGCGTTCAGGAGGTCTGTAGGTGTGTGTCTGTGTTTGTGGCAGGCCGGGCCGGCAGACTGGGTGGTGTCTGAGGTTGTAAGGTTCACAACACCCCACTATTAATTACAATACACACACACACACCCACACGTGCACAGACACCCATAATAATGGACAACGTCTGCAGCAGATAGAAACAAGAGGTTGTGATCTGTCTTAGACACCGCCAGAAGAAAAGACCAGAGAGTTTTGACAAGCTCCTAAAAGACAAAACCAAACAGACACGACAGCTGTGCACACAAGCAACCTTATACACATCAACACATCCTGAGCTAAGCTGCACAAAGTGACACGACCCACAACGCACACGTGTCCTTTTCTGGTGGGGACGGTACACTGCGTAAAACAAACATCTGCTGCAATATATTTACGACCTGTTCAGAAAATAGTAAGCATTTACATCGGCAGGGTTTATTATGGCGATGTGGATTAGATTTTTGCTAAATCTTTCAGAAGTGTTGCCTTAGCCAACAGAGCTGTTACACAGTCTTCTGCCAAGACAAAACTTTAAACATTCACTCCATGTCAACAACAGTTGTGTATGTTCTGTTCTTTCACTATTACAACAAACCCTGGGTTATATTCATTAGGGCAATGAATTGTAGAAAAGGGCCAGAGGAAGGGAGGGCCTGCCTTAACCTCGAAAGATCTTCCGGGTTATCCATTATGAAACGTTTTTGAAGGGGTTTCAATATAAGGTGTTTCTGTCAGTGAGGCGTCCAACAGTGACTGGGTGAGGTCGCAATTAAAACAGTAATGGAAACGCAAATCAGCCTAACTAATCCCTCAACTAAACACATGACTATGTAAACTAAAAAAGTCTTTGTAGGGAGAATAAACAAATACACAAATAAATATTCAGACAATTTCGGGCCCAGCGAGTGAGGGACAAATGGAAAGAAAAGTCCTAAGAACCTATGATATGAAGGCTGAATCGGCAGTCTAAGCCCACTGACCGTTCAGACGACAGTTTGATGGATGGCAAAGACGACAATGCAAAGATAAATCAATTATCTCCTAACCTTGATGATGGCATGGGTATGGACGAGGAAAGTGCGCGTGTCCCTGCATGTGTGTTTTTAACCACCTGTTCTTTCTCGTTATACATATCTTCAAAAATGTCAGCAATTCCATTTCAGGCATTCCTCTGCCGATTGCCCGGAGAATGAAGGCATAGGATACCATGGTTTGATGCACTTTGCTAAGCTGTTCAGTCAACAGGGAAAACAAAGGCATGTGTTCTGTTTATATTCAGGAAGGGCAATGAAATTGGATTTCCCCTACCCGAGGCAAGACAATGTGTGTTATTATATGTTCTGGGTTCGCATGCATGTGTTGACATGTGTATGTCCCTGTCATTGTAATGAATGTCAGTGTTGACATTCATTACCCTTTTTGTGTGTGTGTGTGTGTGTAAGATTTTTTGCCTGTCACCATACTGAAATAGGATGTGTCTAGCTTATGGTTAATGCTTAAAACTAAAGTTACAATCATGGTAAGGTTTGGGGGTTAGTTTTATGGGCTAGGATTAAGGCTTTTTGGGTTCATGGTTAGGGTTAAGGAATTTTTTTTTGTAAATTTGAATTACCTGTGTCCCTATAAGGATAGTGTGTGTGTGTGTATCTATTAAATATCTATAATCCCATGCACTCTCGTGTCACTGTATCGTCCCTGTCTCATAGGTCCATGTGTATCCTAGGTCTGTTCCGAGGCCAGGGAATTAAAAGGAGAGGAGCAAAGAGCGAGGGAAAGAGCCAGAGAGTGTCCGACCCATCCCAGCTCATCCCAGGCCAGGTTTGGCCCTGAGGGAGTATTGCCTTACTTATGGAGGTGGTGGTCCCAGGGTATCCGCTGGGTTTGTTTATCTAGGAATCAGAACAGGGGAACTTTCTCAGTCACCCCTCTCACATTGCATTTTGGGTAGGGGTGAGAAGGGGGGGTTAAGGGCTGTCCGGTGAGTATGGCCCCTTATTGTCCACTGCTGGCTTTAATTTTGGACTGTGTCTCCTGAAAGGACACTCATTCGATAGCTCAGTTGGTTGAGCGGCGGACTGTGGGTTGATTAAGAGAGTTCCCTGGGTTGCTGATTTAGTCTTTTTATTGGTGCGAAAGGAGTGTTTTCTGGCTAGTTTGGCTTCTTATTTTCCACTGCTTTCCTACTACCAGATCATTTTGAACCATGGGATCAGCAACTGAATCTACCAGTGAATAGACAATTCATAGGTCAGAAAGCTCTATAAAAGGAACGCAGACCTAATCTTCTCTTATGTACACTATCACAAAACATTTTTTTGGATTGCTCAGCTGGTAAATGCAGTAGGTGAAAGTTCTCCCATTATAATTTGTTTCATAACAGGCCATAATGGAATTGTTTAGGTATGTATGTTTTTATGATATGTATGGTTTATCAATAAGGCACCTTGCATTAGCTAAGGTCATTGATGTTCTCTGGCTATTTGGGCCATCTTCCAAAGCTGGTTATTCATTCTGGACAGATGTAATACACACACACTCACATAAACACACACACACAAATGTACACACATCCACTAAACAACCCAAGGGTGTGAAACCATGGGAACAAAAACCCAGTGTCTGCCAGCGCACAGGCCACTGAAGAATAATTTTTCACATTAGAGTCAATACGAAAGTGCTGACTCAAACAAAAATCTCACACTTCTGATAGCTCAGTTGGTAAAGTGGAGGGCTGTTGTTGAAAGTCAGAGAACCTTAGGTTGCTGGTTCAAATCTGAGGCCCAAATTAGGTAGCTTTTTGGCATATATTGACATGGTCAGTCCTGCAACTAGGTTAAAGATAATCAATTGCTTTGTTAGTCAAGCAACCACTCCCTTACAAAAAATATTGGATGTCAAATTACATTTATGTTGTTTTTGTGGATTCATTAAAGGTTAATTATACTCAGTGTGTTGAACATAATGAATTCATGCTCCTCTGTTGGTGATGTCCTAATGAAGGGTGATGTACGAAATACCATCAGCGGCTTATTCATCTCTAATCATACGTTCAAATTCTGCTCTTCTCAGACCTGTTGACCCACTATCATTCAGAACAAAGGTAACACACATACACTAACATGCAACCTACACCATCATAAATTGCCACTGAGCATTCATATCTGTGCTAGGTGAGCCGAAGTCCACTGATGACACAACTGACTCTAAATGGCAACACAAACATTATCACCCCATGGATGGCTCAGCTGGATCAACAGAAGGCAGTAGGTGAAAAAGCAGAGATCATTCGATTGCTGGTTCAAATCTGCTTCGAAAAAGGTTCATGTTTTCCAATGGCTTAATTGGCTGTAAGGTCAAGACTGTGGCCCAGTCTCGGTTTGGATACTAACTAGGGGAATTGGCTGGAGAAATGTTTTCTCACTAATGAATAAGCTATGGAGGTCTGGTCTGACCATCTGTTATATGAAACTATAGTTTAACCAAGTATTCAGAAAATATAGAGGCTATGCTATGCTAATACCATTGTTCTGGAATGGCTAGCGGTTAGCTCAAAGGCCAACCTGGTATAATTAACCATGATAAATGGTGTAAAAGTATAGGCACCCAAAAAGGGTTTATCCTACTGTATTGGCTAGTCTATTTCAGTATTATTTTTTACAAAGCGTAAATGTACTGTCTTTATAGAGTTATAAGCTAACATTAGCCCTGCAAATAACACTTATATTATAGACAGATAGAAAATGTAGCAAAATCAAGGTCCCTACATCTAATTTCCAATAGGTAAGGTAGGTGACCTGTTGGGTAAGTAACCCAGAGTCATCCTCTAAAAATATTTTTTCCAAAAACAGGTCAGTGTGGAAAAAGTGGGCTTGGTGATTGAAAACACCATTGTATAATGTGGCAGAGAGAAGTGAACCCAGGACTACAATGTGAAAGGCATATACACAATTGTACCATTTACTGACTTAGGTAATTATAAAGAGGCTCACACACAGCACCTTGAAAAGGTATTCAGCTCCTGACACTAATTCCACATTTAGAACAAACAGGGATCCTCCACCCCCAGCTGATCTACAAGCCTTGAGCACCATGTGAAATCAAAAGGAAAAATCTAAAATCGTTCAACTATTTCCAAACAAACTGAAATATTAATTATCAGATTAAAAACATATTCAAACCCATACTACATTTGTTCAGGTGCAATATATTACCTCAATGAGTCACACAAATGATTGATTGACTCCAACCGTGCATGAAATTAGTCAATCGCCTGCTTAAAATGAATCATTGAGGATAAATACAGCTCACTCTGAATTGTGCCATTGTATGGTGGTGACTTTCAAAAGAAAGAATCTAAGACAAAAGAGCATTCCAAGTATGTCAGGGATATGATTACATAGAAGGACCCTTTTGGGAAGAGTATAAAACCATTTCACTGAACATCTTTCGGAGCTTAGTGCATAACTTGAAAAGCAACAAAACTACAACCACATTACCTGGATCATAGGAAAGCTACTGTTAGGCCAGATGTGACTGAATGAGTTACAGAAGTCAATTGTTGCGATGAACGATGATGCTTATGTATAGTATCAATGATCGACAGAAATTCCACACAAAGGCCCTTTATGGGAGTGTGTCAAGAATTTGCCCTGGCTGAACCTAAAAACATATACTAGCTACTGTAACCTGGCTAAGACTGCTACCATATCAAAGACAGATCTATGAGCTCAGTAACAACAGGGTTGAATGTAAAATAAGTAGTGTCTTTGTATAAATAGCCAATGAGTTTGTTAGCTCTCATGTGGATGCCCTGAGCAGGCTGAATACTGAGCCAGGGGGAGCAAAAAATAATGGTCAAAAGACCTGCGTAACAAAGAAAATGGAACTTCATGAAGATGGAAAAAAAGATATCAAAAGCCTTGCAAATGCCAGTCAGTACTGTTCAATCATTTATTAAGAACTGGAAAATTCTGGGACCTCTTGATACGAAGACAAGGTCAGGTAGACCAAGAATGATTTCAGCCAAAACTGCCAGAAGAAATATTCAGGATACAAAAAACAATCCACAGGTAACCTGAAAACGATGGTGTTTTTTTTTTTCAAGAAGCAAATGATGATTCTTGAACAAAAATGAGCTGCAAGGTCGAGCTGCCAGAAAGAAGCCTTTACTTTGTCAATGCCACAAAAAACCCTGGTTACAATATGCCCGACAACACCTTGACACACGTCTCACAGCTTCTGGCCCACTATAATTTGGAGTGAAGAGACCAAAATAGAGCTTTATGGTCACAACCATATGTGCTATGTTTGGAGAGGGGTCAACAAGACCTATAGTGAACAGAATACCAACCTCACTGTGAAGCATGGTGGTGGCTCACTGATGTTTTGGGGGGGGGTGAGCTCTAAAGGCATGGGGAATCTTGTGAAAATTGATGGCAAGTGGAATGCAGCATGTTATCAGAAAATACTGCCAGACAATTTGCATTCTTCTGCATGAAAGCTGCGCATGGGACACTCTTTCCAGCACGACAATGACCCTAATCACAATGCCAAGTTGACCCTCCAGTGGTTACAGCAGAAAAAGGTAAAGTTTCTGGAATGGCCATCACAGTCTCCTGACCTTAATATCATCAAGCCACTCTGGGGAGAACTCAAACCAGCGGTTCATGCAAGACGACCTGACCTGGGGGCATTTTGCCAAGAAGAATAGGCAGTTATACCACCTGCAAGAATTTGGGGCCTCATAGACAACTATTACAAAAGAATGAACGCTGTCATTGATGCTAAAGGGGGCAATACACAATATTATGCATTAAGGGTATGCAGACTTTTGAACAGGGGTCAGTTCATTTTTTTCTTTGTTGCCATGTTCTGTTTTATGATTGTGCCATTCTGTTATGACCTACAGTTGAATGTGAATCTTATACGAAATAAAATCTCACTCATGTTTTCTTTACAAATGGTATATTTTTTTACCAATTGTCCAAAAGGTATGCAAACGTTTGAACACCACTGTATATAATGAATTTGCCTGTCCAAAAAGGTATTTCGCCAATGCAGACTGTCCATTTTAGGTCATTAATGACACTGAATTACGGTCTAAATGATATTTTTAACAATGGCATCATAGATATTGATATCTAATGAAAAACACTAGAACAACGACAAGCATTATTTACAAGCCAAATTCTGTGATAAACCGAATTCAGAAAATATCAAAGCCACATACAGACTTCAAATGCTAAAAAAGAAATGAACTGAACACAAACCAAACTTCCCAGAAAACCAATTGTCTCTGAGACAAAAATACCATCTGAAAGTACTCATAACGCCTAACTCCTAAAGTCTCTCCAGAAGCATTGAACACTAGAAAAAAGAAATAGAAAATTGAAAAAACACTGTGTGTGTGTGTGTGTGTGTGTACACGCACGTGTAATCTCACCAAAACGACCAGTGGTAAGTTGTGCATCAGTATAAATTCGCTCTGTCTCCATCCATATCCCGCTAACCTCTCTGGGGACCACACGGAGAGAACACATCCAACATCTACATCCATCACAGACAGCCGCACACACACACTCTTACCACATATAGACTCCTTGTTTCTTCTCCTATGTATTTGGCAATACATCCTGGTATTGGCAGTACTACAGACAAGCCAGAATGTGTGTCGAACCATAGTGAACTAGTGAGTGCTTCGTCCTCATTCAGTTAGACCTAAATCGCAGAGAATGGTGTCGCTGCTCGTCTTTGAAGTTCAGCTAATGCAATGTAATATTGACAAAAGAGCCACTTAAAAATTGCCAGGAGTCTTCAGAATGCAGCATACTCTACGTTACAGAAGGGAGTAAGAGTCCAAAAAAGGCAGTTGGGAAAATAATGTCTGATACGCTACTGTGATTTACTGGAAACAATGACAACTAAGAACACGTGGGTCCAACCCATCGACCCCACATGACCCTTATGGGACTTCACCATTCGGCCCTGCGGCATGCATGTCTCCCCACACTTCCTAGGAGACAGTTATCTGTTCCCTCTAAGCCACAAACCCTTTCAGAGCCAGTCAGATTTACTACATATTCCCCCTGCTCTCTCTCCACGGCCATCACTCTTGACTTTCGCTGCCTGTCCTCCTCTGTCTCTTTCATTGCCTACTCTCCCCTTCTATATATCAATCCATCCCTTTCCTTTCTATATTTTAGTCAATGAGACAGTTTCTTCTAGTGCCATTAGGGTTAAGTACCTTTCTCAAGAGAAAAACAAAATATTTCTTCTTTCATGTTGGCCCTGAGATTAGAATAGGAGACCTTTCCATTTATTGACACAAAAGGGCCATCAGGCTCCTTATCAAGTCTCCATACTGGTTTTCTCCACCTTCTGCTTCTCTCTGTATGCTCATGAAAAGTAAGGTGTTATCTGGAACCTTAAAGGTTTCTTCAGCTGTCTCCTGTTGGCGCAATTATTAGAAAATGGAAGAAGTTCAAGATGACGGTCAATCTCCCTTGCTCTGGGGCTCTATGCAAGATCTCACCTCGTGGGGCATCAATGATCATGAGGAAGGTGAGGGATCAGCCCAGAACTACACGGCAGGACCTGGTCAATGACCTGAAGAGAGACCACAGTCTCAAAGAAAACCACTAGTAACACACTACGCCATCATGGATTAAAATCCTGCTGCACACGCAAGGTCCCCCTGCTCAAGCCAGCTCATGTCCAGGCCCGTCAGAAATTTGCCAATGACCATCTGGATGATCCAGAGGAGGAATGGGAGAAGGTCATGTGGTCTGATGAGACAAAAATAGAGCTTTTTGGTCTAAACTCCACTCGCCGTGTTTGGAGGAAGAAGAAGGATGTGTACAACCCCAAGAACACCATCCCAACCGTGAAGCATGGAGGTGGAAACATCATTCTTTGGGGATGCTTTTCTGCAAAGGAGACAGGACCACTGCACCATATTGAGGGGAGGATGGATGGGGCCATCTATCGCAAGATCTTGGCCAACAACCTCCTTCCCTCAGTAAGAGCATTGAAGATGGATCGTGGCTGGGTCTTCCAGCATGACAACGACCCGAAATACCCAGCCAGGACAACTAAGGAGTGGCTCCATAAGAAGCATCTCAAGGGCCTGGAGTGGCCTAGCCAATATTAAGTTCTGCTTTTCTGATGCATCATATACTTGTGTCATGCAATAAAATGCAAAATAATTAATAAAAAATCATACAATGTGACTTTTTGGATTTTTGTTTTAGATTCCGTCACTCACATTTGAAGAATACCTATGATAAAAATTACAGACTTACAGACCTGCAAAATCGGCAGTGTATCAAATACTTGTTCTCCCCACTGTAGGTGTCTCCCAAAGCACATTTGATGCTTTACTGATTCTTATCAGGCTCCTAGCTCCTGGGCTAGTCAGTGAGCACGATTCATTGCTCTGGTCTCGCAATGAAACAGCTAACTGTAATGCTGAGACTTTATTGCAGACCCAAAAGGGTTTTACTTGGAAACAAAAACGGTTTCATAAAAGAACAATTAATTCTTTACCAACTGGGACAGCAGAAGAACCCTCTTTCTAAGAGTGTAGGGCCAAGGCCAATCCTTCTGTCTCTAGCCTTTTCTCTGTTGCATTCTAAACGATCTCGGAGCTAATTTAATAGAGAGAGAGAGAGACAGAGAAGACAGAACATTAGACTGATATAAACCAAGCCAGCTCATATATCACGTTAACTGTCCTGGGTCTCTGACATAGTCCTAACTATAGGGAACACTCAGTTTTTCTCCAATCCGATCCTTGTTTTCCAG
The DNA here is from genome assembly GCF_011004845.1 of Esox lucius. Taxonomy (NCBI): domain Eukaryota; kingdom Metazoa; phylum Chordata; class Actinopteri; order Esociformes; family Esocidae; genus Esox; species Esox lucius. Next base: position 4,661,102 of record NC_047571.1, on the reverse strand, counting down.
CATTATATCATTCACATATGATTTTAAAATAACAGTTTCTTTTTTATTTCTTTTTTTTTATAAATTATGGGTTTTGCTTTGGAGTTTGGTGACTTGGATTGTTAACCAATCCCCATCGTTGTAAACACATTTGGAGAATTACGCCTGAATTATGTATATGGCAGAGGTTCTCAGAGGATAAAATTAATTTACTGGCAGAGAGGGAGGGATGCAGGGGGGCGTGAGAGAGGCAGGGAGGAGGTAGAAAGGCGGGGGGGGGGGGGGCAGTGCCAGAAAGGTCAGTCGAGTTTATTGTGCTGCTGTGAAAGGGATTCAAGAAATAGATGCAAACAAACATACAAAACCACAAACAGGAAATTAACAGTAGTCAAAGATCACAGATCATACTAGGTCACGGCAAACACTGTATTAAAGAGAAATTATCATTAAAAACATGACTTTCAAGGGAAGTCAGATCCCCACACAAACATCCATATTGGAAATGTCTTGTCTGTTCTTATGTGTCTGAAAAAAACTGCAGTCTGACAAAGCTTGATTTTGGATAAATATTGTGTCTGCTGTTGCACGCATCAAAAAATGAATGGAAAACACAATACATTCAGGGCTTAGAAACCACCCCCTGCCCCTCGGGACAGAAAGTAGAGGGTTTTGAATGTACATTCCCAGGCCTAACAACGCCACTGGAGCACATAATGAGTATTTTCTTCTTATTTATATTTGGCGATCAAGAGTTCCCTTTTAAGTGAATAATAGGCCTGAACCCAAAAAATATGAAAACCATATCAGCACCTTACAGTCTGCCATTGGGTAGTGACGGGCATGCCCGTTTCAGAGCACCAGGTGAAGCCGCATGGTGTTGAAGACGATACTGAGTGGAGGACCCAGAGAGAGCAGGGGTATATATGAAGTTAGGGGCTCATTTAGGGAAGAAAAGGTGACTAAGGCGGATGACCGGCAGGACGTCTGCTCTCACATGTAGTTGATCTGGGTAAAACAGAGCTCTTCAACTCTAGCCCTGGATGTTCATCATCTTCCTTTTCAAATAAGTGGACTAGCCGGTATAGACTAGTGTAGTGCAGTCGTTTCAAATAATTTTTCACATTAATATCAATGGAGAAACAAAAAATCCTGTATGCCTGCTGATCATTCACCCTGTTTTCACAAAGATTCTTGTCGGGAGGAGTGCTGATCAGTTTGTCACGTAGTCTTATTCATGATTTGAAAGGCTAAAGTGGATCTCAGTCAGCACTCCTCCTCTGATGGGATCTGTAAGTACAGGCCAGGGCTTTGGAGTCAGTGGAAGAAGAGGTGGAGCCGACAGTCATTACTCATTATAAATCAGTCTTGTTTCCCCTCCTCTAACCAGCCCCCATCTTACTGCTTTTTGTTTTAACCCTTCCTCGCATTATTTCATCAGATCATAAATGTTTTTTTAAAACGGCATATTTTGAAAGTTGCAATCATTTCTGCAAATAATATGAACTGTAATGCCCAGTCATGGATCACACCTGAAGAACAATGCATACGCTAAACTACAGCTACTGCTCAAAAGTTTGAATACCCTTGGAGAATTGTAATATATGTACCATTTGTAAAGAAAACATTAGTGAGCACGCAAAACACATTTTATTTCTCATGGGATTTACATTCAACTGTAGGTCTTAACAGAAAGGCACAATCATAAAATAAAACTGTTCAAAAGTCTGCATACCCTTATTTCTTAATACTGTGTACTGCCCCCTTTAGGATCAATGACAGTTGTTAAAGCTACTCATTCGTCTCGGCAAAATGCCTCTGGTTATGCAAAGTCTTAGGTCGTCTTGCATGAATCGCACGTTTGAGATCTTCCCAGAATGGCTCAATGATATTAAGGTCAGGAGACTGTGATGACCACTCCAGAACCTTTAACTTTTTCTGCTGTAACCACTGGAGGGTCAACTTGGCCTTGTGATTAGGGTCATTGTCGGACTGGAAAGAGCATCCCATGCGCAGCTTTCATGCAGAAGAACGCAAATTGTCTGCCAGTATTTTCTCAGAGACAATTGGTTTTCTGGGAAGTTTGGTTTGTGTTCAGTTCATTTCTTTCTTTAGCATTTGAAGTCTGTATGTGGCTTTGATATTTTCTGAATTCGGTTTATCACAGAATTTGGCCTGTAAATAATGCTTGTCGTTGTACTAGTGTTTTTCATTAGATACCAATATCTATGATGCCATTGTTAAAAATATCATTTAGACCGTAATTCAGTGTCATTAATGACCTAAAAGGGACAGTCTGCATTGGCAAAATACCTTTTTGGACAGGCAAATTCATTATATACAGTGGTGCTCAAACGTTTGCATACCTTGGAAGAATTGGTAAAAAATATACCATTTGTAAAGAAAACATGAGTGAGCTTTTATTTCGTATAGGATTCACATTCAACTGTAGGTCATAACAGAATGGCACAATCATAAAACAGAACATGGCAACAAAGAAAAAAATGAACTGACCCCTGTGCAAAAGTATGCATACCCTTAATGCATAATACTGTGTATTGCCCCCTTTAGCATCAATGACAGCGTTCATTCTTTTGTAATAGTTTTCTATGAGGCCCCAAATTATTGAAGGTGGTATAAATGCCTATTCTTCTTGGCAAAATGCCTCCAGATCATGCAAAGTCTTTGGTCGTCTGGTTTGGGTTCTCCCCAGAGTGGCTTGATGATATTAAGGTCAGGAGACTGTGATGGCCATTCCAGAACCTTCACCTTTTTCTACTGTAATCACTGGAGGGTCAACTTGGCATTGTGATTAGGGTCATTGTCGTGCTGGAAAGAGTGTCTCATGCGCAGCTTTCATGCAGAAGAATGCAAATTGTCTGCCAGTATTTTCTGATGACATGCTGCATTCCACTTGCCATCAATTTTCACAAGATTCCCCGTGCCTTTAGAGCTCACACACCCCCAAAACATCAGTGAGGTTGGTATTCTGTTCACTTTAGGCCTTGTTGACCCCTCTCCAAACATAGCACATATGGTTGTGACCATAAAGCTCTATTTTGGTCTCTTCACTCCAAATTATAGTGGGCCAGAAGCTGTGAGACGTGTGTCAAGGTGTTGTCGGGCATATTGTAACCAGGGTTTTTTGTGGCATTGGCGTAGTAAAGACTTCTGGCAACTTGACCACGGAGCCAATTTTTGTCCAAGTATCGTCGTATTGTGTTCCTTGAAACAACCACACAGTCTTTTTCCAGAGCAGCCTGTATTTCTCCTGAGGTTACCTGTGGGTTTTTCTTTGTACCCGAACAATTCTTCTGGGAGTTTTGGCTGAAATCTTTCTTGGTCTACCTGACCTTGACTTGGTATCAAGAGATCCCGGATTGTTCCACTTCTTAATAAATGATTGAACAGTACTGACTGGCATTTGCAAGGCTTTGGATATCTTTTTATATCCTTTTTCCATCATTATAAAGTTCCATTACCTTGTTACGCAGGTCTTTTGACAGTTCTTTTCTGCTCCCCATGGCTCAGAATCTAGCCTGCTCAGTGCATCCATGTGAGAGCTAACAAACACATTGAGTGTTTAGACACAAACACTAATTGCAATACTCGCAAAAAGCCACAGGTGTGAGAAATTCATCTTTAATTGCCATTTTCCCCTGTGTGTGTCACCTTGTGTGGCCAAATATTCAAGTTTATTCAAGGCCAAACTCTCAAGGTTATGTAAACTTTTGATCAGGGCCATTTGGGTGATTTCTGTTACCATTATCATTTAAAAAAACAATAAAGTGATAATAAATGGCTTCATATCACTATCCTTAAATAAAATAAATTTTCTTTGCATGATCAGTCATATTTTCAAAATCATTGCCAAAGTGTCACCATTTCTGCCAGGGTATGCAAACTTATGAGCACAACTGTAAATTTAGATTTCCATTGAATTGCAGTGACATCAATACCGACTGAGATCCCTGGGATTAATAACTGCAGTGTGTTTCCACGCTAAATGGTGGTGATATGTGCGCGCGTGCAACACACATGAAGGCCTGGCAGAGAACGAGAGAGGGAAATGGTTCATGGACAAGAGGAATGTGTTGCTGGAGAGGAACATCATTTGCTAATGGAGATCAGTCCCATTGAGTTAGTTGCCAATTGGCGGTGCTTCCCGACTAGACTGACAAAACATGTAAAATTGCCCTTAAATTTTTTTACATTTGAGTCATTTAGCAGCTTTTCCAGACAAACATACTTTATATTAGTGCTGTAACCATCACAATTGTCGCAGGTACATTTCCCCTCAATGAAGTAGTTCGTAACAAATTAAGTTATAGTACAAAAAAACAAGCACAATTAATGTTATTTATCTGGGATTAATTTGCCACTGTAAATCCTTGTCTTAACCACTGATGGGGAAAACACATAGCTCTGTTTATTTCAATGTATATAGTGTGATGGCAATTGACAATGTATCGACCCTCGGAGTAAGGAACACAGAGAATTTCCATAACAATAGACAGCTTAAATCTACACCAAAACATGTCCAAGACATTCTTCAATCCAAACTGTTCTCTCTTGAACCTTTTGTATGTCTTCTGTTCTAGTCATCTGCTGTCATTGTTTTCAGCCTGTCTGTCTTTTCACATTACAATTTAGCCTGTCTGTCTTTTCACGTTATGGTTTAGACAGTCTGACTTCTCCCATGGTTTTAGTCTGTCTACAAACTGTCATTGTTATTAGCCTGTCTGTCTTTTCACGTTATGGTTTAGTCAGTCTGACTTCTCCCATGGTTTTAGTATGTCTTGTCATTAAGGCCTCAAGGAGGAATGCTAAAAGAAGGTTGAACCTAGAGATAGTGGAAACTAGGAACAGTGGAACTAGGAAAGGTTTACATTTGAATGTGCTAGGGGGTCATTTCAGTAGTCTAATAGGAATCTGTGTGTGTGTGTGTGGTTCTGCTAGGGTTAGTTTAAGCTGTCAAGTATTTTTTAGGGTACTCAATTTTCATTTCTTAATTAGATTTTGTGTAAATGTGTAAGCTTTTTTCTCTAACCAAATAATTTTTTTAAAAATTTTGAGGGTGAAATGTTAGGTTTGGTCAAAAGCTAAAACTGAGTGTAGGGTTGGAATTAGGGTCAGCGAAAATAGGATTTTTAAGGTGAATACATTATGGTCCCCAAAACTTCCTTACAAGTATAGTAAAACAAATATGTTCATGTGCATGGGGAAATTAAGTAGTAACAGACACACACACACAGACACAAACACACAGTCCATTTCCTCTAAATAAGAGCGGGAGCATATTAAAATGGAATCCCTACATACAGCCATCAATGGATACCTTTCAGACTCCCACACAAACTCATACTTCCTATATTGTCATACAGTGAGCAGCAAAAACTGTGTCAGGCCCCCTCAATGGACTACTAAAACCTGATACCTGTACGTTGAGACAGATGTGTGTGTCTGGCTGAGGTGTTATGTAACCTTTAAACCATAGCATGCTGCTGCATACACCACTAGACTATTTGAAGGACTGAAATTACTAGGAGATAGCGAGAGAGAGATAGAGAGAGAGACAAAGAGAGAGGAGAGGAAGAGAGAGTGAACAAAGAAAGTAGAGAAAAAGGAGAGGCAGAGAGAAAGGAAAGGAGGAGTGAGACAAGATGGGAAGAGAGAGTACAGGAAAGAAAGGGAGGGAGGGAGGGTACCCGAGTGTGTGCCAACCCATAAACAGTTTGGGATAACATCCCAGTGCTAAACCAAAGCATCAAAATAATTCCTTTAATAACAACCCTTCATGACACGCAGTCGGCAGAAATCACATAGACACCATAAACACAGCACGCCCCCAGGGCATGTATCAAATCATGGGAATCTATCTCATTGAAAACGAGACCACCTCACAGGAACCATTTTGGCCTGCTGCACTCGCTTGTCATGGCAAAATGAATGAAGCGAAAAAGGAGGAATATTATAAAAGTGAAAGCGGACCCTGAGAGGTACTCATGTAGTTTGGTTCTTTATAGTTCTCCTTCACTGGCCACCAGTGTTAAATAAAGACAGCATAGTGATTTAAAAAGACCCTGCGACTCTTTACTGTTTTAACTCCCTAAAAAGGGGTGTGTTCTTTGTGCACGTGGCATTTGTGTATGTCTGAGTCTGTGTGTGTGTGGCTTGTGCGTATGCTGTGTGTTGTAAGTAGGTTGTGTGTATGTTGTGCATGTGCATCGTTTCTGCGTGTATCTGGAGTGTAGTGCGTGTATATTGGACCTGACACCCTATTGAGTTTTCACCTGACAGGGGCATGCTGGAGCCCATTTAGACCATGCTGTGTGTGTGTGTGTGTGTGTGTGTATGTGTGTGTGTGAGAGAAAGAGAGAGAGAGTGTGTGTGTGCGTGCATGTCTGTGTTGCCTCATGAATACCAAGCAGGCGGTCAAACCCTTTTAAGGTTCTTGGTCCGCATACTTGGACGGACTCGGCCTCAGAACCTGGCAACTCACTTGTTCTGGGTGTGTTCACGTGTGGGCTTGAAGAGCGGTTACTGGTGAGGACCGGAATTCCAAGCATATAAGACAAAACCAATCAGTCTGTATTTCTTCGTCTCAGCCGCTTTCGTTTCCGCTATACCGGTCAAGTCTAGATATCTATGGTTCATGTCGAGAACAAGACCGTGGCCCTCCCTACAGCAACCCCAGACGCTACCAATTCATCACCCCAGACGACTGGCTCCCACACTCCATAGAGTCGAAGAGAAGGGTGAGCGAAACACAGAGAGAGTGAAAGAAACAGAGAAAGACATCTGGAGTTAAATGTACTGTAGTTATACACCCTAGTAAAGCCACTAGCACCCGCCACTAAAACTTACCAGTAAAGGTTGTGGGTTGGAGCATTGTGGAATTCAGACCATATAAACTAGTCTGGTGGTTGTAATAGTTCTAGCCTTGTGGGTGCCATCACAGACAGACTGGACATATGAATGTTCATGTATTCATATTAGAAGTATTTATTTCCTGAAATGTAAAGATGGAATTCCCAGATTTCATGAACTGTGTATGGTTCCATTTTGTTAGCAGAAAACAAAGACACAGTAGATTTTCAGCTGAATATGTCCTGGCCTGTTATTAAAGTAGCCCTTATAAAATGTATTTGTGTATTTTGACATTAGTTGTTTATGGGTGTGTGTGTGTGTGATTAGATAGGTAGGAAATGTGTGCACACTACTGGATAAGATTGTTTCATATGCAATAATAGAAGGTATATATAAACGACAAGGGGAAAAATGTATCCAAAACCACTGAGTAAGAGACAGAAAAGATAAAGAGAGATGGAATCAACACAAAAGTGGGTGTGCGTTTGTCTGTCCGTGATCTACTAACCGTAGCGGTGAGCGTGGGCCCATTTAGCTGTGCGTGGAGTATAGCCTCGTTCACGTGACCTCTGACCCCAAGCAGGGCCAGCTCTAGGCTGTGCTGTCCGGCCACGGCATGGGTCAGCCCCTCCAGCGCCGCCACGTACCGTCGCCACGGCCCATCCAGCTCTGTCACGCTTGCCAGGCACCCACGCATCACGTTCAGGCAGTAACCCACGCACGACTTGATCAGCGTGAGTCCGCGGCAGTGCGAGCAGTACTGCATCTTGGTCAGGCCGCGCACACACTCCTTGGTGAGCGAGACATGCTCGCTTGAGTTCATGACTTCGGTGCCTTCGGCGAGGGCGAGTGACAAGGCTCGCCCGGCGCCAAGGGCATGTCCAAGCTCCCGGGCGAGGCCTTCAGGGTGAGCTCCGAATGGGTTGACGTCTTGCCGGGTCGCACGGAGACAGTCTCCCCGCTCGCCTTCCACGCCCCCCTCAGCACCAACCCCCGGGTTGATCAGGCGCCCGTAGACGAGAGGGAAGAGGTTGTCGTGGAAGCGAGCGACAGCGGCTTCCAGGGAAAGGTTGTGGCCGCGGATGTAGAGGGAGAGCGAGGAGAAGAGGGTGTTGACATGGGGTAAGGCCTCGCGGGAGAGAGGTGAGTAGGTGTCCTCCAGCAGAGAGGAGAGGTGGCCCTGGGAGAAGGAAAGCAGGTATTGGAAGGTGTCTGGAAGGAGAAAAGGAGATGGAGAAAGAGGAAATTCATAAAGATTTTTGTTATACCACAGTTAGCTGGTATCTACAGTACCCATACCTCAACTTAATTTGCAGGGAATATTTTTTGTGTCACGGCCATTCAAGTCAGACGTTTCAACATGTAAAAATTAGTAACATTGTAACAATTAGTTAGCCCGTCAAACTTGCATGCACTACACCTTTGCATTTCTTGCCATTCGGGAAAAAGGTTGTCAAGTTAAGAGACAAAGGCACCATGAGTTTTCTTTGCACTACTTTCACTTCAACAGTTGGCACTACTTTCACTTGAAAAAAAAACATTTGGGGTGTAGAAGTGGGCCCAAAGCGGGCGCATTCTCAGCTATCCAACCTCTTTTGTTCTGAGCTTAACCGGCGTGTGTTTGTCACATATTGTTACCATGTGCAGTGAAGTGTCTGAGAAGTAAATCATTATACCTGTGCGTGTGTATGTGTGTGAATGTGTGTGCACGTGTGTGTGAGTGCACGTGTGTGTGTGTGAGTGCACGTGAATGTGTGTGTGTGTGTGCGCGTGTGTGAATGCATGTGCATGTATGTGTGCTTCTCTTCAGAAGACAGTGGCTGAGCCTGCACCAGGGACTAGGTCACTCCTTTCGGTTTGCGTAAAGCACAGCAGTAAAAATAAAGTTGAAATCAGAGACGACTGGCACACAATATACCATGTCCAGACGCTTCAAGAGTGATGCCAAGATGCCACTGCACTTCAGACACACCGGGAGAACCGCAGGGAGTCATAGAAACGTGATTTGTAGCACACCTACGCCCAAAACATGCCCTGCTATTTCCGGTCTGAGGATTCCTGGAATGAGAAGGGAATAAGCCGGAAATCCGAATTCCTCCCACAAGGATTCCTGGAAAACTAGGGATTCTATTCAAGGTTCCCGGAGAAAACCTGCCCAAATGGAAGGTCATCAATGAGGACGGCGTGCTGACATGGCGTGGCAGCCTAAAGCTGGACACAGTGGTCCGCACGTGCTCAGACATGTTTTCCGAGATGCGTCCCACAGCCTATGAGGTCAGCTCAGTTGAAGGCACCCTTGTCACCCCTGACCCTTCTCCCCAATCCCAATGGCCCCAGCTCCTGTCCCCCCTTTCCCAAACACCCTCTCACCCCTCTCTCTCTCTCCCCCTCTCTCCTGCATTCATTCTGGGCTCTGATATCAGCCCTTTGGCATGCCAGCCAATGGAGGAGCAGCGGCAACTGTGGAGAAACTGAGATAGGTGACTTTGTGCCAACTTAACACACAAACACGCCAAATACTGCACTAAGGTACCAGCCAATCAGACGGGTTGTGCTGGTCATGTGGAACTCACCCAGCATGGCGGACGAGACCTCTTCATGTTCACGAGGTATTGAAGACAATGTGCACAAGGCTCGTCTTTTGTGTGTTTGCGTATTTTCTGCATGCTATATCAGACACTGACTCCTCGTGCGCACACGCGCATACACACGTGCGCACACACACACACAGACACACAAACACACACAAGAGAAACCGGTGATCTCTCCCAGTCAACAGTGACCTCTCCCAGTCAACAGCTGCATAAACTTATAGTAGTGTGCTTTATTGAACTGTCAGAAACAGAGAGACCTTCTAAGGGACTCCACTCCCTCGGTTTCCCCACAAAACCAGCAGGCCCAGTATGAACCAAACCATCACAGGGTAATCACAGCATTGGCTCCTGAAATCACACACACTCACACAGACACACCGCCCTGACTACAGTTACATAAATGCACTCTTCTTAGCGGGCACACACACACACTATTTAAAGGCATTGGTACGTCTGTGTTGGGGGGTAGTGTGTGTGTGTGTGTGTAGGGATTGCTTGGCTGTTTGACTGTATTTTAACGTGAGCATATGAGAGCATTCATGCTTTTATGTGCGTGTATCCATGAATATGTGTGTGTCTCCCACATCCAGTGGAGTCATATTCTGTGTCTGGTTTCACAGCCATGGTGAGGTGATCTTGGTTGAGAGTTGAGGTCGTGTGAATAGGAGTGACAGACAGACAAGCCTGTGTCTGCCTCTGTACCAGATCATTAGGACGAAGAAAGTTCCGGTCAAAGGTCATGGTGCTGGAATAATAGTCAAACAATGCTTCGATGGGATCCTAATTCAAGAAAGGATGTAGAGGGATGGAAAACACATTTCAGAGAGAGTGTGGGAGATAGGAGGAAGAGAGATACACAGATAAAGGAGAGATGAGATGACAGACAGAAAGAGAAAGAAACAGGGAACGAGGATTGCTGAAAAGAGAGACCGATTGAGAGTACCGAATGAAGATCAATGCAATGGAGAGTGCTAGATCAGGAGAAACTGAAAGAAACATTCATTCTGTAGTTTCTCTCCTCATCACCCCTCTGCCCAGCCAGTTCAGTTAAACCACCGCGGCAGCACTGCCAGCGTTACAGAGCAGACTGCTTGGCCCGGCCGGCGGAATGAAAACCACGGGGCATTCAGCTCCACAGTGTGCCAGCAGCAGGATTGGGTTACCCCACTGGAGTTAGGAAGGAAGGGCTCTCAAGGCCTCAACTAAAGCAGAGCAAAAAAAACTGAAATATGTTAGGGCCTGTTCACAGTACAACACATTCATTTTGATTCGTAGGACTTTTTTTTCTGTAATGCAAAATCTAACATTGTCGACGTACGACACATTCGCTACAGACAACCCCCGACGGATAACGGAGTGAACACTTTGTGTTGGCGTGAGTATATTGTAGACATACGAGCATTGACGTAAAAGGTCAAAGGAAACTGGGGTCAAAGAAAAATCGATACCATGGGAAAACCATGACCTGGTAAGAACCAAACAGTTTATCTCCAACCAATCGCATTTATGAACATTCTTAGGACCAATGAAACATTAAGCAAACCGATCAACTCCTTTCTCATTGTTAGGCCTTCAGATTTGACTACATTTACAAAAATGATTCTAAAGTTAGTAATTTCCCATTGAAAGACTTAATTTGGAAGAATCAACCACTATTCACATTTCCGGTTGATGAGTAACTTTTTTAGCAAACTGTCTGAAATTGGGATAATGCATCTGTATTCTCAGAACAGAGAACACTTAAAGGCCACTACTGTGCAAAGAGGACTCCACCTATTGAACAACACAAAGCAACATCTGGATTGAATATGTCCCTGGGTTTCTGTCTCCACTGAAGTCAGCTCAAACACTTCTCCAGTACCATTCAGGGACAACTGCTCTGATCATATCCTGGCGGATAGGCTACTACATCCAAGGTTGTTACTTTATCATCTTAAGTTTTCTGTCTTATTCTGCATTTTGTCTTGCTTTTTCTTTCTCTCGGTCTCTCTCTCTCGATCAGTCTTATAGCTCTGTGTTTTCACTCACCCTCGTTTTTTCACAGATAGAGGACAGATCATTTCTCTGTGCTGTCCCCCTCAGTAACTGGCATTCTGTCCCAGTAGATATTGTTTTGATCCAAATGAAGAACAACAACAATTGAACAACAATTGAACAGCCTGTGCTAGCCAAATCATAAGCTTGGGAAAACAATTCCCCCGGGTCACTAGAGGGCAATGTTTTTTTAACAAAGGATCCACATACCCAAAACAGCAAAGAAGAAAATCTAAGTAAATAGGAAACGTAAAAACACGTTTACCTGGGATACTAATCTCATTTGGGTATTTCGGTTACAGTTGGAACTCTGATCCAACAAAAGTAAATATAGGTCAAATGAGTAGTGATTTCTTCATAGTGGTGTGCCCAAGACTACGCTCACCACATCAAGCCACCTCTTACGTTTTATCAGAATATTTGAACTGTACTGCACTCAAAAGTTCTCTCCCTGCATCTAGATACAGAGTACTAATATAGTGTACTATACTGATACCCTGTATCTAGACACACTATACTGATACCCTGTATCTAGACACACTATACTGATACCCTGTATCTAGACACACTATACTGATACCCTGTATCTAGACACACTATACTGATACCCTGTATCTAGACACACTATACTGATACCCTGTATCTAGACACACTATACTGATACCCTGTATCTAGACACACTATACTGATACCCTGTATCTAGACACACTATACTGATACCCTGTATCTAGACACACTATACTGATACCCTGTATCTAGACACACTATACTGATACTCTGTATCTAGACACACTATACTGATACTTTGTATCTAGATAAAATATACTGACACTTTGAATGTGTACATCAAGTCTACATTTCAGTATTATATATTCACCACTCATGTCACATTAATATTATCCTGCACACTCACCACCCATATAACTGTTTGTCAACTTTGAGTAAATATAATCTATCCTTATATGTTGCATTATGTTACATTCTAAAATACATATGTAAGTTTAATTAAAAGAGATTGTGATACACTCTCAGTCACTATTCCAATGGGTTTGGCTGTTTTCCCTGTATTATATCACCACGTAAACCCTCTGGAATCTCTCTTCCATCTTCTGGACCACGATAACATAGTTCGACAAACGAAGAAAACCAAGACCAGTAGGACACCAACCAAGAGGTCACCACGGTCCCATCCAGGCCGATTTGTGTTTGACCCTTCTGACCGCCGTGTCTAAGACCACTCAGACACAGCAACATCCCTCCCTGGGTGGCAAACATTACACCATAACTTTTGGTTGCCACAAAGCACTCTGGGTATTGTCACAATAACTGGATGGTTTTTTGAAAAAAAGATGAAATTGTATTCTTAGTTTTTATGGGGCCGTGAATAGCTACAGTATAATTAGTGATTTGTCAGAGACGGAATCTAACTAGACGCGGCCTGATTTTACCGCAGAACCACAGCCGAGGCAGCTCTGAGAAGCTCCACCATTTACGGTACAAGGTTTGGATCAAAACGTTTGCTTAGATACTATATTAGACAGTGTTAAAAAGTGGTAGTCAAGCCCACTGCTAAAAGGGTGTTTCGACAGTGAGCAAAAGGGGGTTCAACACTGAGTGAATACTGGAGGAAGACTGCCAGTGCTACCACAGTAGCCCTAACAAAGTTCATATTTACGACCTTGTAATGAGACATTACACCGCCTCTAATACCAGCGCCGGCCTCGCCAAGCCTCTTAGAAACAACCCCACTTTAATCACTGCTCAAGCTATTTCCTGGTTCTATTTTGCCCGGCGACCTGAGGACTTTTTCGAGGTAATTACGCCAAGTGTCGTGGCTCGTACTCTGTACAGTTGCCACAATAACAAATGGGTAAAAATAACCGCAGTCAGTGGTAGTGAATCCTAACCACAACTATGGCGCGCCTCCCCCGGTGTGGCGAGGGGCTCCTAGCTGACAGCAGCGGGCCTGTCTGGGGGGACGGAGAAGGGGAAAGAAGGAGGGGGTCCAGGGCCAGACCTCCATGGTAGGGATGCCAGCCCAAACTTTAGCCCAAACACGTAGCACCACTGCGGGCAAAATCTGTATGCGTGGGTGGAAAAGGGCGTATCAACTCTGGATGAATATGTGGATGGGGTAGCTTCTCTCTCTCAGCGCATAGCTGCAAGTGTGTCTGCGTGGTCTTCCGTGCATCCGTGCGCGCACGTGCGCACGCTTGTGAAAACATGCCTGTAATCCTCCCGTGCGAGTGAGTCAGTGATGGCTATGTCGTGATAACGAGGAAGGAGACACAAAGTCTGAGGTCAGTTCTTATTCTCAGCACTCAGTTTTATCTAGGGGTCCTTCCCAAGTGGTACACTATTCTATAAATAGTGCACTACCCTAATAGAACACGGTGGAGCGCAGCCTACTAAATAGGGAATAGGGTGCCATTTGATCGGTGGCCTGTTTCTATCCTGTTCTACAATCCCACTACCTCCTAAGTGAAATAATTTTAATCCGGTCCAGGGTTGGGTTTCATCCAGGTCATGGTGCAGATACGAAAGTCAGGCGTGTGTGTGGATGAAATATCCAATGATAATTAGTGAAAAGAATTATATATCTCAACCCCCAGACCACTCCATTTAAAGCGAGGGTAATCTGAGACAGGAGCGTGTCTCTCAATACCGCCACCTCTAACCTTCCAGAGAAGCGTTCAAAGGTAGTGGCTGTAAATAGGTTAATAAATGAATGAGTGTCATGGACGTAAAAAAGAAAGAGCAGAATGAATGTTAAGCTGGAATATGGCACAACAGAAGCAACGGGCAGGCTGTAGGACTGGTCACCTGAAATTGAATGGAAAATCTGATCAAAACTTCCCAGTAAAACAAAAAAAGACCTCCTCCCCCTCCACACACACCACCCCAAAGAACTTAACAGGTGGGAGAAGGGGGAGGAAACGAGGGATACAACGAGGAAGGGTAAAAGTCCTCTATCCTTCTATCGGCATGCCCGGTAATTAAGGAGGCTGTCCGCCAAGATCAAACCTCTCCAACATAAACAATTCCAGGGATGCCGGGACTGGGGGTGGGGTGGGTGGGGGGGACCGAAGGACTAGAGGCTACCGGGGGAGGGGATTCCAGCAGGGAGAAGTGAAGGGCTGGGCCAGAGTGTGTGCAGGGTCTGTGACCTACGATGAGATGACAGACAACACAGTCCAGGGTCGTGGCACTGACCCCTCGTGGACAGACTGGCACGGTTGGCCTCAGAAGGTCAAAGAAGGTCATCTTCAATTTACTGGCTTGGCATGTACTGCTGTAGCATAGACAAGGACCTTGGCTAGGGATACTGAACTCTTCCCTCATGAGGTCCGGAGCCTGTCGGTGGTCTGTTCTACCTCATTATTCACTGTAGCCACCTGGTGTCCCAGGGCAATATAAGAGGGTTACAATAAAAAAAAAACTGGTTGAAACTGGTTGTCCAGGGTTGAGTTTGTAGGCTTCAAGATGCAGAAAAGAACGAAAGAACTTCCACACAAGCTGGACAAACGGAAGCCCATGAATATATTTTTCATAACTTCGTCCCTGCGTAGGTTGTAATCCTTTATGAAATACAGTCTGTTCCCGTCATGTCGTGGCTCTGGCGATTTGCCCCAGCTAGCAGCAGTCTGGCTCCAGAACATTACAGCGGGGATTGGAAGCGCTAACCCAGGGTTGGTAAGCACAGGACAGGGTGACTGCATGGACACCAGCTGAATACTGGAATAGGAGAGCTGGAGGAATGGGGGTTGGGTGGGTTGCTTATATCCGGGCCTGTTGGTATATCAGAGAGAGTCAATAGCTTGCAAATGTACATCTTGTAAAAGTCATTTCAAAATGTGCTACTTCTGTGTTTTTCATGACGTGTATAATTTTCTCTGGTAATTATTCTCATTTTCTGTGGATATACACTGTATTATTATTGCTGCTTGGACATGTTCGCTTTGACGGTAGTGGCAAGCATTCCATGTCAATAAAGCACCTGAAAACTTGAATTGAACTGACAGATTCATGGAATGTTGGGCGAGTAGAAAAGTGTATGAGCAATTTCTTTTGTTTTCCTTGTATTTACTTGAGTGTTAATACCATTGGCCTGTGTGTGAGAGAGAGAGAGATACAGATTGATCTTACAGCCCAAATCCTCAGGGCATTTCCTGTTTCTCTACATTTTAATGTCCATGAGGCCAGGGGCCGTAGATGTAACCCAAACTTACAACTGATAGGGGTTCACAGGTGTCGTGGAGTGTGTGCTCCCTACGCTCGCTAATGTCTACAATCTAGAAAAACACTTGGGGGTTAAGATGACTTGATCTGTCTGCTTTCTCGTATAACCAAAGCAGAGAAGTGGAGAGAGAAAATGGAAAGTGAGGGAATCTACCCTGGGCCATGTTCAAACCACCAAACACACCACCACACAGGAATGAATAGCAAGGGTTTTCCATTTCTCTCACTGTCTCACTCTCAAGCAGAAGTAGGGGATGAACAGCGGAGAGCAAAGGCCTAGAGCAGGGCGGAGGGAGGCTCTTTAACAGTGAAGTCCAAGTCACAGGAGGCACAGAGGGACAGACAGGAGTGATACAGGATCAAGTGAGTGGGTTTGGATAGGGGGACACGTCAGAGGAGAGTTGGTGAGAGGGGTGAAAACGGGGGACTGAGAAGGAGAGAGGGGTGAAGAGGTGGGAAGGGTGAGGGGGTGAGACCAAAAGGGAGAGGTGAATGAAAAGAAAAAAGAGGAGAACAGAGACCCAGCCAACACAGCCTAGCAGCTGAGACCATGTTAAGGTTACAAGCTGACACGCACGGACACCGAGAATGGACCGTGTGAAAGTCCCTTGAACTACACTCATGAGACGGAGACACTCCCTCTCACCTTCCTCTGAACAACTGTCTCCAATGACGTTCAATGCAGGCCCCACCATGTGCCTTCATTCTCAATTTTTTGGATTGTTTTGTCCTTTACTAATGTTCTCAGTTGCTCAGCCGTCTGTCACAGTTCTCTTTGTCTCTCGAGCTCTTCTTATTCATTTTTCCCCCCTGTCTTATGTTTAATTTTTTCCTCTATTTTCTCCTGGTGCTTTTTCACTCTTTGCACATCTCTCCCTCTTTAGCTCAAAATCTCTATATTCCTCCCTCTTGTTCTCTCTCATCGTCCCAAGTGTGTCTTCCAGTCAATCCATATGGAGCTGTTAATGATCGAATGACTCATTGCAATCATCACAGAGCTTCTATGGGAGCTCCAGTCTGTTTGTTTTGTTCCCACGCAGGTCCACACAGATCGAGGCTCACAGCCGGCATCGCGGAAATTGGGTCAATTCAGTGTGATGATAATGACTCTGGGTAGGATTGTCAAGTCCGATTGACATTGATTGATCATCTCTGGAAAGGGTGTTGACTGGGGCCACTGACTCCACTCTTCCAGGAGACACCTCTGAAACTACATCTCTTGTTTTGATCGTCGGCAAATTCCTCTCCTCCTCTCCCTCTGCCTCTCCTAACCCAACCCTGAGGCTCCTGATGGACAGGAGACATGGACCAGAGGGAATAACTATAAAGAATAACACCACCACAGTCCTGCTGGACACAGTCTGATCCCAGATCTGTTTGTGCTCTACTGCCTAGCGATCACCAAATTTGGCTGGATCAGATCTGGGACCAGGCTCCAGGAAGAGGCTTGGCCAGACCAATTAAATATAGGATGACTCTCACCAGTGGAAGGGAAGCCAGCTTTTGCTTTGAGAGAAGCCAGGAGAGTGGATGAGAGGAAGGGATGGCGGAATAAGAAGAGGGGTCAGGGAAAGGAACATGATACGATGGGACTTTTTAATCAGAGTTATTTGCATTACAATAATATAGCAGATTATTAGGCTGGCACCTCATCATTATCACGGGATTACACAATTTTATCACAATACTTCGGAGGCGATATGATGTCTATTATGATTCTCGTAAGAGTGCTGAAAAAAAATTTATTTCATTTTTAAAAGACAGAGAAAAGACCGGAGAGTGCATTCCTTCCTCTGAGTAAGTATTCCAGAATATACGTCCTGGTTGAGCTCTCAGCTTGATGAGAATCAGAACAGCATCAGAGGACACATTTCTCAACAATGACTGTGCCAAGTCCACTGGGAACTGCAATGATGGCAGGATATCACTGAATAAGGGTGAAAAACAGGGAAAAAGTGAAATAAAAAAGATGGAGAACAGGTTCTGAAGGGAAAAAAACTGGTATGGATACAGCAAAGTAGCCCTGAAATATTATTGCGATATTGCCCAAGCGAAATACCAAGGCAATATCATGATATTTAACTGTATCAATATTTTTCCCCATTACTGGCTTTAGTCCACATGTCACGGTTGTGGGATGAAGAGGACACAGGCGCAGAGTAGAGGTAGGTAAGGTAATCCATTTAATACAAAATAAAGAATGCAGGACTCCAACAAAACAAAAAGCAGCAACCAGTGACGTGGGTATTCCTTACACAGGATAAACAAAACCAAAATGAACCACGCCTTGGGGCCTACAAACTAAACTTAAATAGGGTCCCCAATTGAAGGCAATGACTAACACCTGCCTCCAATTGGGGAAACCAAAAAAAGGAGTAGAGGTGGCTAAAGGCCACCTCCTGTCCTGTCCTGGCTATGCCCCGAGCCCAGCGCAGAGATGGCTAGGGGCACAGCCAGGACGTGACAGTACCCCCCCCCAAAGGCGCGGGCTCCCGACCGCAAGACCGGGACGACCACACCCGGACCGGCGGAGGCTCAGCGCCCGGAGCCGCCGGCACAGGCCGGGGAGGCGGAGCCGCAGGGACAGGCAAGGGAGGCAGAGGGTCAGGAGACGGGAGAGCCGGCGGAGGGACAGGAACCGGCAGGAGAGCCGGCGGCGGGTCGACAGCCGGCGGAGAAGCAGGAGCCGGGGGAACCGGCGGAGGGTCGACAGCCGGCGGAGGAGCAGGAGCCGGGGGAGCCGGTGGAGGAATAGGAGACGGGGAAACCGGCGGAGGGTCAGGAGCCGGCGGAAGAGCCGGCGGAGGAGCAGGAGACGGGGGAGCCGGCGGGGGAATAGGAGCCGGCGGAGGAGCAGGAGCCGGGGGAGGCGGCGGAGGGTCCGGAGCCGGTGGGAGAGCCGGCGGAGGAGTAGGAGACGGGGGAGCCGGCGGGGGAATAGGAGCCGGCGGAGGAGCAGGAGCCGGGGGAGGCGGCGGAGGGTCCAGAGCCGGCGGAAGAGCCGGCGGAGGAGCAGGAGATGGGGAAACCGGCGGAGGGTCAGGAGCCGGCGGAAGAGCCGGCGGAGGAGTAGGAGCCGGCGGAGGAGCAGGAGACGGGGGAGCCGGCGGGGGAATAGGAGCCGGTGGAGGAGCAGGAGCCGGGGGAGCCGGCGGAGGGTCCGGAGCCGGCGGAAGAGCCGGCGGAGGAGTAGGAGCCGGGGGAGCCGGCGGAGGAATAGGAGACGGGGGAGCCGGCGGAGGGTCAGGAGCCTGCGGAAGAGCCGGCGGAGGAGTAGGAGACGGGGAAACCGGTGGAGGGTCAGGAGCCGGCGGAAGAGCCGGCGG
The DNA here is from genome assembly GCF_011004845.1 of Esox lucius. Lineage (NCBI taxonomy): Eukaryota > Metazoa > Chordata > Actinopteri > Esociformes > Esocidae > Esox > Esox lucius. The sequence continues at coordinate 4,642,063 of NC_047571.1, read as the reverse complement.
AGGAGTAGGAGCTGGCGGAGGAGCAGGAGCCGGTGGAGGAGCAGGAGCCGGGGGAGCCGGCGGAGGGTCCGGAGCCGGCGGAAGGGCCGGCGGTGGGTCCGGAGCCGGCGGAAGAGTCGGCGGAAGAGCCGGCGGAGGGTCCGGAGCCGGCGGAAGAGCCGGCGGAGGAGTAGGAGCCGGGGGAGCTGGCGGAGGAATAGGAGCAGGCAGAGGAATAGGAGACGGGGGAGCCGGCGGGGGAATAGGAGCCGGTGGAGGAGCAGGAGCCGGGGAAGCCGGCGGAGGGTCCGGAGCCGGCGGGAGAGCCGGCGGAGGAGTAGGAGCCGGGGGAGCCGGCGGAGGAATAGGGGCCGGCAGAGGAATAGGAGACGGGGGAGCCGGCGGAGGAATAGGAGCCGGCGGCAGGTCGGCAGCCGGCGGAGGAGCAGGAGCCGGGGGAGCCGGCGGAGGGTCCGGAGCCGGCGGGAGAGCCGGTGGAGGAGTAGGAGCCGGGGGAGCCGGCGGAGGTATAGGAGACAGGGGAGCCGGCGGAGGAATAGGAGCCGGCAGCAGGTCGGCAGCCGGCGGAGGAGCAGGAGCCGGGGGAGCCGGCGGAGGGTTGACGGCCGGCGGGGGAGCAGGAGCCGGCTGAGGAGCAGGAGACGGGGGAGCCGGCGGGGGAATAGGAACCGGTGGAGGAGCAGGAGCCGGGGGAGCCGGCGGAGGGTCAGAACCCTGTGGGAGAGCCGGCGAAGGAGCCGGAGACAGGGAAGCCGGCGGAGGGTCAGGGAGAGCCGGCGGAGGGTCAGGGAGAGCCGGGACAGGCGAGGGCGCCGCTGAGGCCGGGACAGGCGAGGGCGCCGCTGAGGCCGGGACAGGCGAGGGCGCCGCTGAGGCCGGGACAGGCGAGGGCGCCGTAGGACGATGCGGGGGCTCCTGGGCAGGTGAAGGCGCTGCGGGACAAGGCGGCCAGTCCACCGCGGGCTCGGGCGGCGGCCAGTCATCTGCGGCCTCGTGCGGCGGCGGCCAGTCATCCGCGGCCTCGGGCGGCCAGTCAACCGCTGGCTCGGGCGGCGGCGGCCAGTCATCCACGGCCCCGGGCGGCGGCGGCCAGTCATCCACGGCCCCGGGCGGCGGCGACCAGTCATCCGCTGGCTCGGGCGGCGGCGGCCAGTCATCCGCGGGCCCGGGCGGCGGCGGCGGCCAGTCATCCGCGGCCCCGGGCGGCGGCGGCCAGTCATCCGCGGGCCCGGGCGGCGGCGGCGGCCAGTCATCCGCGGGCCCGGGCGGCGGCCAGTCCACGGCGGGTCCTGGCGGCGGCGAAAACAGGGCAGCGGGAGGAGCTGGCGGCTGAGGCCACTGGGCAGCGGGTGGAGCTGGCGGCTTAGGCCACTGGGCAGCGGGAGGAGCTGGCGGCTGAGGCCACTGGGCAGCGGGAGGAGCTGGCGGCTGAGGCCACTGGGCAGCGGGTGGAGCTGGCGGCTGAGGCCACTGGGCAGCGGGTGGAGCTGGCGGCTGAGGCCACTGGGCAGCGGGAGGAGCTGGCGGCTGAGGCCACTGGGCAGCGGGAGGAGCTGGCGGCTGCGGCCACTGGGCAGCGGGTGGAGCTGGCGGCTGAGGCCACTGGGCAGCGGGAGGAGCTGGCGGCTGCGGCCACTGGGCAGCGGGAGGAGCTGGCGGCTGCGGCCACTGGGCAGCGGGTGGAGCTGGCGGCTGAGGCCACTGGGCAGCGGGAGGAGCTGGCGGCTGCGGCCACTGGGCAGCGGGGGGCGCTGGCAGCGCTGACTGCGTCTCCCAGGCAGCGGGGAACGCTGGCTGCGGCTCCCAAGCAGCGGGGGGCGCTGGCTGCGGCTCCCAAGCAGCGGGGGACGCTGGCTGCGGCTCCCAAGCAGCGGGGAGCGCTGGCTGCGGCTCCCAAGCAGCGGGGAGCGCTGGCTGCGGCTCCCAAGCAGCGGGGAGCGCTGGCTGCGGCTCCCAGGCAGCGGGGGACGCTGGCTGCGGCTCCCGGGCAGCAGGGGGCGCTGGCGGCGCTGGCTGCGGCTCCCAGGCAGCGGGGGGCGCTGGCTGCGGCTCCCGGGCAGCAGGGGGCGCTGGCGGCGCTGGCTGCGGCTCCCAGGCAGCGGGGGACGCTGGCTGCAGCTCCCAAGCAGCGGGGGGCGCTGGCTGCGGCTCCCAAGCAGCAGGGGTTGCTGGCGGCGCTGGCTGCGGCTCCCAGGGAGCGGGGAGCGCTGGCTGCGGCTCCCGGGCAGCAGGGGGCGCTGGCTGCGGCTCCCGGGCAGCGGGGGGCGCTGGCGGCGCTGGCTGCGGCTCCCAGGGAGCGGGGAGCGCTGGCTGCGGCTCCCGGGCAGCGGGGGGCGCAGGCTGCGGCTTCCGGGCAGCGGGGGGCGCAGGCTGCGGCTTCCGGGCAGCGGGGGGCGCAGGCTGCGGCTCCCGGGCAGTGTGGGGCGCTGGCGGCGCCGGCTGCGGCTCCCGGGCAGCAGGGGGCGCTGGCTGCGAGAACCGGTACGGCGGGTCCCGATAGCCCCACCAGTCCTCACATCTCCCAACATCAGGGAAAGCCCTCCTAGGCCCCCCCGGCGTTGTTGCCCGACGCCTAGGAGCTGGCACCGGGCAGGGCTGGGGCACCTGGACTACCCCACACGTGAGCACGGGTGGCACGGCCGCGTCCTTCCATTCCGCCTGCCCCCACAGCACCCCGCCAAGAAATTCTTGGGGCGGACACACGGAGGTTTGCTTACGTCGCCTCCGTCGACGTCTCCTCCGGGGTGGATGCTGTGGAGGCCCGGTGTGCCGCAGAGGACAGTAGGGGTTCTCCTCCTCCTCGGTGTCGCTGTCCGGCCAACCGAGGAGTTCCCCTACCGTCCATTTCTGCTGTGTCTCTTGGTGGTGGTTCATTCTGTCACGGTTGTGGGATGAAGAGGACACAGGCGCAGAGTAGAGGTAGGTAAGGTAATCCATTTAATACAAAATAAAGAATGCAGGACTCCAACAAAACAAAAAGCAGCAACCAGTGACGTGGGTATTCCTTACACAGGATAAACAAAACCAAAATGAACCACGCCTTGGGGCCTACAAACTAAACTTAAATAGGGTCCCCAATTGAAGGCAATGACTAACACCTGCCTCCAATTGGGGAAACCAAAAAAAGGAGTAGAGGTGGCTAAAGGCCACCTCCTGTCCTGTCCTGGCTATGCCCCGAGCCCAGCGCAGAGATGGCTAGGGGCACAGCCAGGACGTGACACCACAACACGGATGGGAGGGCAGGATGAGGAGAGGGGGACGATAGCGAACAATACAATCCCTCAATTCGGTTATACTCTATTTTACGTTATGTATGGAGGGGGCAAGTTGTTTTTCTAGGACCGGTCTAGATTTGGCCTGGCTGTAGAGAAGAGAGCAGAGCATTTGGCCTTCTTGTTGGTTGCCGAGCACAACAGGAGGTAAAAGAGCATGGGGACCTGGGGCGCACAAAAGAAGGAGATCAGGGAGTGAGGCAGGGAGAGGGGAGATTGGTGTTCTGCAGTTTTATTTCACGCCGGGCCGATCTTGGCTTCAGGAGCGTCTTTGAGAAGCGGGCCTCCAAACGGTGCCAGGAGGAAATGCTGGCGCAATGCCCACCTGTGTGTGGGGCAGAGACCGTGCGTGTGTGTGCGGGTGTGGGTGTTGGGGGGTTACCAGTGGCAACTGCACTGGCACACAACATTGAGGAAATGCAAAGAACACTGGGAAATGCTATACTAGGAGGAGATAGGCATACAAACACATGCACCAAAACACAGATCTTCTTTTGGGCACCCAACTTTCTTCCTTCTGACCTTCTTTCCACCCCCTCTCCCTAACTGCTCCCCTCAAACACCTTCCATATTTCTGTCTCGCTCCCTTTCCTAAACATATCCATTTGCTGAGTTTTCACACATTCGTAATGAGGTGAGAGACAGGGATGAAAAGGGAAGTTAATTGTCAAGGGTTTTACGACTACTATAGGAGAGGCTTTGAGCTTTCCCATTTGACTCGTTGGTTCTCTTTGTTCTTTCCCTCCTCGCTCATTCTCTGGGGGGACTGAGGCTTCGTCTGAGAAACACACACACCCACATACACACCATCCTCCAGTGTGACTGTATGGGGAGATGGAGGGTTGAGGCCGGAAATCCTCCCTAATTTGAACATACCATGACCTCATGGTCAATGTCATCGTATTATGTCCTCTGGAGCCATAACGATGACCACTCAAAACATCTGCATGGTGAGAGACAAATAAGAAGAGAGTAAAAGGGAGAAAGGGAGAGAGACAAAGAGAAAGAGAGTCATCTGAGCTAAGGGAAAGTATGTGATTCCTGTGAAGATAACAACTCTTTTCATTAAGCAAAGAGATGGATGGCTCACAATCACAAAAGCCTGAGATGAATTAGAGTCACAAAAACGGACACACGTGCAGACAAACACATACAGCCATACACATTTTGACCATGGTTTACAACACAATATAGTCACACACGTACATGTGCAATAACACCAGTGGAACTTCCCCATGGGCTTGGTCCTGGAGGGAAAAGGATCTATTCTAAACAAAACAGTGAGGATGGGAGGAGCATTGGTCCCTGCCTGTCTTCAATGTTCCCTAGCTACCCGTGCTTTCTGGTCCTGTCAAACGCTAGCCGGCGCTTGTTGACGCCTCCATTGTTGACCAGCAATGACAAAGAGAAAAAGGCAGACAGCGAAGGTAGATGGGCAGGCAGAGTTAGAGACCAAAAGATAGACACAGATAGACAGACCAAACATAACAGACATACCCGTTACACCAGCTGATCCGCACCAGAGAAACTCAAACTCATTCAGGCATGCCACATGGGTCGGGAATTGAGCACTCCAATGCGTCAAAACGTTGATTAAACAAACATACAACATCTATTGGCATTCGACGATCGTCTGCTGCTACACCTAATCATCATTACACCGATGGGTTACCTGGTGTCCATGGTGACGAAGGAGTGTGCAAACATTGACAATACGCACATGCAGGAACCACTAAGTTTTTGTGAGAGTCAATGGGAAACAAATCAACAAGCAGATTAAACCAGTCGTTAGTGTGTCTGGGCGGAAGGGAAATCACTTATGGATTTCCTCATTGGTCTGTAATTTTGCTGACACCCCTTGAACCTCCTACAGTTGTTCATGTAGCGTCTGGTCCATCTGTCCTGAGCTTGACTCAGCCAAAGAAAGGCTGGAAATTGGTCCAGATCTGATTGGCTGGAGCAATCTGACATGTCAGGCTGGTCTTCTTGTCCACCAAAGCCTCTTTGAGTCTAATCTGGTCACGCTCCTGAAACCTGTAGTTACACTGTCCGTCTGTGTGTACCCGACCCCTTATCTGTGACACTTGGTGTGACTGGGCTCTGTGTAATTTAGGTGACTGTCTGAAAAGTGAAGTTTAATGTATGGTTGTGCTCATAAGTTTGCATACCCGGGCAGAAACTGTCTTTTATTTAAGGATATTGATTATTATCACATAGTTGTTTGGATCCTTTTTAAATCATAAAGATAACAGAAATAACCAAAATGGCCCTGATCAAAAGTTAACATAAACTTGAATGTTTGGCCTTGAATAAACTTGAATGTTTGGCCACACAAGGTGACACACACAGGTGAAAATGGCAATTAAAGATGAATTTCTCACACCTGTGGCTTTTTGCAAGTATTGCAATTAGTGTCTGTGTCTAAACACTCAATGTGTTTGTTAGCTCTCACATGGATGCACTGAGCAGGCTAGATTCTGAGCCATGGGGAGCAGAAAATAACTGTCAAAAGACCTCTGTAACGAGGTAATGGAACTTTATAATGATGGAAAAGGATATAAAAATATATCAAAAGCCTTGCAAATGCCAGTCAGTACTGAGCCCAGTCAGACAGAGCCCAGTCACACCAAGTGTCACAAAGACCTTAAGTACAAGGCCAAGTTGACCCTCCAGTGGTTACAGCAGAAAAAGGGGAAGCCACTCTGGGGAGATCTCAAACGGAGGTTAATGCAAGACGACCAAAGACTTTGCATGACCTGGAGGCATTTTGCCAAGACGAATGGGCAGCTACACCACCTGCAAGAATTTGGGGCCTCATAGACAACTATTACAAAAGACTGCATGCTGTCATTGGTGCTAAAGGGGGCAATACTCAGTATTAAGAACTAAGGGTAACCAGACTTTTGAACAGGGTTCAGTACATTTTTTGCCAGCCTGCATAAACAGTGCCGGCCAAGAAGAGCGAATGTCTCTTTCTTACTTTCCTTCCTTCCCTCCTTACTGACTGACTGACTTACTGAGTGGGTGAGTGAGTGACAGACTGACTACCCCTTGTTAAATAGCGTAGTAGTTCGAGATACAGACCTGCAACCAATAGGTCCTGCGTTCAAATCTAATTACACTCAATGCAAATTATGCATTAGGATCTGTTCCGGATAGATAAAAACTTTGCTGGCTACAACCTTCAGTAGTTACTGTTTATTATACTGTACATTATTTTTTAGGGTAGGCTAATATAGGGTAGATAAAAAAACCCTTGTGCAGTAAAAGAGTGAGGTTTCCACAATTCTCTCATCTTTTAACTTGGCAAAAAAGACAGTTATCGTCCCCTACAGCTCTTGAAAAATTTAAGAGACCACTGCACCTTTTTCTTCTTTTCTTTTCCTTTCCAAAAAAGTCGAAACGGACGGTTTTGAGTGAGGAACAGAAGGGTTAGAATTAAAAGACCACTGCAAATTGAAAGCTTCTGTTCCTCAATCAAAACTTTCCTTTACGATTTTTTTGGAAAGGAAAGAAAAAGGTGCAGGGTCTGTTAAGTTTTTCCAGAGCTGTATGTTGATAGTTATTGTATCAGAGTCATTAACGAATGAAAGAAAAACAAATGTTTTGTGCCATGAAATAGCTTTGGCTGTGTTAAGTTCATATTCAGACCCGCTAGAAGTTGCTCAAATCTCATGACTATTCCAAGTAGTAAGTTAGATAGTAGTCTATTACTGGCTAATAAGCTGTTAAAATGGCCAGTGGCAAAAGCCATACATTTCATAGATGCTGTTTGTGGTGGAGGTAAACATAATAAGAAACATTTCAAATGTGGCGTGATGTTTGTGTGACAAAATGATCCAATGTCGAGATGCTATACTGACACCAGGGTATTCAAACTTTTGCGCACAACTGTACTTAACAGAGGCTACCACGGTCGTGTTCACTAACCATGAACGGGGGGGGGAGTGACTTCACAACGGGGTTAAGTTGACATGATGAATTCGCCTCATGTGACCAGAAAATAAAAACTGGTTAGGCAGAGAGTGGGATAGCTGGCTGATGATGACAGTAAAGTTGGTATCATTCATTTTCAATCCACAGTATTTTCAAATGTGTTTTAAAATGATATACACATTTAGTGTGAGACTGTATTTGTCCTGTATTTCACTCATGTACTTACTGCAGTGTATTATACATGTGTGAAATGGAAATGTTTCATTTTGTTTGCATATCCCAATAATGATGCCAATCACCTTCAGCTCAGTGATTTGATCCAGCAATAATTTCCTTAGGGGACCAATAACAGGAGGAAACATTATGAAGCACAAAAAGTTCCTCCACGTCACATGCTTTGATTCTGTTCCACATCTACAAGATGGGATCTTTCATTTGTTGTTTGGGGTCACATTTGTGACAAGCCCCAAACTGTGCATGACATGGCACAGTAGGCCACTGGGGCTAACAAAACACACACCCGCCAACAAAACACATGGACGCTTCAGGTCTTTGGCTTAGCCTCACTCGCTAGTGAGTTTGACATGAACAATAAGTCTAGAGAGAGACAGAGAGAATGAATTTGACAATGGGAAAGACTGACAGAAAGACAGAGAGTGGGGGGGAAAGAAACAGAGTAGAGGGGAATAGAGAAAGAGAGGGGCAGAGAGAGAATGAAAAGAGAGAAAGGAGTAAAAGACAGTGGGAGAAGATATGGAGAAAGTTGGAAATATAAAGACAGAGAAAGGGGACAGACAGACAGGTTTCCAAAAAGCAGAAAGCAGCTCCCTAAGTGATTGGCTAGCCTGTTCTGGAACATTCTTATTCCAAATGTACAGGCTAGTCAATCACTTAGGGAGGAAGCTGTTTATGGAAACCTTTGTCTGTCTCTCTGTCTTTCTCTGTCTAAACTGAAACACAGAGATACCCCTATAATGTTTTCACGGACTCTTTAATTGTTTCTCAAAAACAAAACTTGATGAACCTACCCCAAAGCGGGTCCCAAAGGGAAAGTGAGTGAGTAGAAAGTGGGAAAGATTAACAGTGGTCATACCCTGGTGGCTTAAAAGAGTGTAATGATCAAAAAAACACTCCAGTCTAACTAGCAGAGTACAGTAAACCACTAAGGCAGACAGGCAGGAGAAGCTAGGGAGAGTATCTAGCACTGAAAGAGTGTGCACATGTGTGTGTCTGTCTGTGTGCGTGAGGGAGGATGCGTTCAATATGTTGGACTGAATAAGAGGAGGCAAACAGCATTCACAACATCATACACCAGATACATTGCAGGCACACAACACGCAAGCCTTCAATCATTATGATACACAGACACGCTTGCATGAGCACAGGAACGCACCACACACACACACCACATACAAAGGGACCAATGCCACCCTCCCAAGCATGTCTCCCCTCCACCGTGATGAAATAGCAGAGTGACTTCATTGGATATTTAAACACCTTGCTACCTCGCAACCCCCTACTTGACTTTCCCCATGCAAGCCAAATCTCCACGCAGCACGCCAATGGGACGAGTTGTCCATAGATGGCCCTATGAATCAAGGCTACTGACATCATTACTGTCTTCTCCACCGTCAGCATGGCTCCGACTGTTGTTCCATAGTCGTCGAAGTCTATTTCAGTTTGAGACATGAGCAGTTGAGTACCCAACCCAGCTTCAGGCTACTCCAGACATGAGGTTAGTAGGAAATTATGTTCATGTTGATAGATGACTCCATCAGCAAAGCCTTTATTCTACATTTGATCACCGCATTGTGAAAGAATTGTTTTCCTGACAACTACATATTCTTGTCAGGAATTCAAGTACTTGCTTTAGAGAAGAGGTCCTAGGTTTTTATAGATTTTTATACTAATACATTACAATCCAGAAAAAAGGTTGCAAAGAATACAGAGTAAATAGCTTGTGGAAAAAAATACTTAATTCATATATATACACACATGGGATTAACATCAATTTGTCTCAGAGACTTGCCCTAATTCACTTGTCTAAGTGGGGATTAGGAAAGTCTCCAGAGGCGCCCTATCAGGCTGGTATGTGCAACTACACCTATTGTGAGGTCAAATTAAAGGGAGAATATATTTTTCTCTCTTGGTAAGTCCTCTTACCAAGAGATATTCCTGAAGGCACATAGAATTTTTTTTAAACAATCCATTATTCAGCACTGCCCCAGTTTGTAATAAGCATTATTAACATTGTCCAAATTCATTAATGAAAACTGTTTGTACCGCTATTGCAATGCTGCATTGCAAGAGGAAAACTACTCCAAAACATTTCAAACTACATTCAGTAATCTTTCAGTTTTTAAACTGTACACTGACGATACAGCCGGCGGAAATGGTTGAATTCAAACTGGCACTAGCGCACTATTTCCTATAGCCACCATATACAGCTGCTGTTCATCAGCAAGGATGTCATTGAGGTGATTGTGAACTTTACCCTTAACAAGCTATGTGAAGATAGGCTGATTCGCCTAGCTGGCCCATTGTTGTCGGTTGACATCAGAATAATATTTGTAATTGTTCAAAGTGACATGGTCATAAGAAAGGCACAAGGGACGGGGGAGAGGACACTTGAGGTTTCACTCATTGCCATATCTGTAAGGTCTGTTCACAGTTCCATCTCTCAACTACATCACCAGGACGACATAGAGCCTCCAGAGCCCAAGATCCTCCAGTTTCCAATCACAACGAACGCAGCAGTCCTCCCAGCTCTCAATCACCAAAATAAAAAGCCCATTCAAGATTTTGTGATAGCTTTCTAACATTCTTTGATCCTAGCATGCATTCAGTGTTGACAATCTAGCTTATCCTAGTCTTTATCTTCGCCTGAGCCTTTTTGACATACACACTTGTATTTTGGATTTTGCCTGCTAGTTAACATAGTATACAGTATATTATTGCTAGATTAGATTCAACTTTATTGTCATTGAACAAGTACAGTACAATGAAATGCAGTAAGCATCTAACCAGAAGTGTAAATAGAAGATACTTAAGAAGTATTAAATATACATATTTTACATGTGGAATGTGTAGATGTGCAATATTATTGGTATACTTGCTATTTTTATAATATTCTATACTTCTACCCATACTGTTCATATTCCCCATCCTACTCTTTTAAAATGTGCTGCTAGTTTACACTTATGTTATTGTTATATATTTTGCTCTACTTTTACTTTATATATTTCTTAATCCTTACTAGGTAGATGTCGTGTGCCATGTCACAAGAATTTCATTGTGCTGGATGACGTTGGGATATTTGGTGCATTTGATAAATTAACTTCCGGATTTCCTTTGTTTGCATTAACTTCTGCCTATTCATGTCTGACCACGCTGTTTTCCTGCTCCTGGGATTTTGTGTGAATATAAATTCTACCCACTCTTGGCACATACCTCTGCCTCTCCCGAGTCGTATTGTGGGAGAATTAATGGAGCAACTTAGCCAATGAGACATACAAAGTTTGTGAGAAACAAAGGATTGTGACACACTTAGAAGAGGACTAAAGGTGAATGCAATTCCATCAAGTTACCCAGTTCAACCCGTGGATACAAGATAGATTGTAAGTAATACTCCCGAATGCTGTTATAATACACAAAGTACACATTGCCTCCAGATATTCTGGGCAAAGGTTGGGGATTAAAGGGTTCACCATCGCCCCTCTTTAGCTGCTTTGCAAGCTTCTATTCAGTCAATCCATCATCTGTGTATTATGGTTAGAACAAGTAGGGCTCTATCCCTTGAAGAAAATTCTTACTGCTTGTATTCAGAGCCAGACAAAATATACAGCTCTGGAAAAAATGAAGAGACCATTACACCTTTTTCGTTCCTTTCCAAAAAAGTCAGAAAATAAGGTTTTGAGTGAGGAACAGAAGGTTTAAAATTAAGAGACCACTGCAAATTGAACACTTCTGTTCCTCACTCAAAACTTTCATTTTCAACTTTTTTTGGAAAGGAAAGAAAAAAATGCAGTGGTCTCTTATTTTTTTACGGAGCTGTATATGTATTTTCCTTTCTCTCTCAAGCAAGTTTGACTGACCGAGATGAATGTCAAAGACAAAATAGGTAACTTGCTTTCTAGCTAGCAAATACTAACTTTCGTTTACTGTGATGTATACACTTACTCTTCCCGAAAGATCATGTGGATTGATACAATTCTGAACAAAACTGGCCAGTAAACACAGAAAGTACTTGTATATTTGAAATGAGAATCACATTGTGAAAATTTTCGAGAAACACTAAATTTTCTGGTTGCATCTCATTTTAGATGACTGTGTCTGAAGGAACAACTTGGAGTCAGGGGACTGTCACTGAAATATTATTTTTGGACGAACTATCCCATAAAAGACATAATTCTACAAAAGGCATTAACAAACTAGAAATTATTTATGAAGGAATTGCGCCTGTAGTTAGCGGAGATCCAGCCTCTTAAGCCAGGCCTAGAATGTCGCTAGGCCTGGGGAAAACCTACAGGATTGACTTTGTCATTAACATCTCAAAGCACATTAACCCAATCAAATGCATTGATTGGGCTAATGCTTCAACACATTAAATGCATTCAAATGCATCACTTGGGACGGGCTTATACAGGTGCTCATGAGAATAATGCCTTCAGTGCAACAGTAGCTAGCTAAGTGAAGATGGCAGTAAAATCATTTAAGTTCAAGTTCATTTATCAAATGCATTGAATAACACAGCATCATCCTGCACAATGAAATTCTTGTGACATGGCACATGGCAAAATCTGTAGGTGTATGTCGCGTTTGTGGTGAACCATGTCAGTCTTCGAGAAACAAACAACCTGTTTCTAGGTCAATCATTGTTATTGCAACCAGACTACACACTCACTTTAGAAGATATAATATGACTGATAACATTGAATGATGGGTTTTCTAAAACGGTATGTGGCTCCTGTCGCAATCTTCTGCTATCATTTTAAAGAAAGAAGAAAGAATAGAAAGGTAGAAAGAATTAACGTTTTGATAGGGGAAAAGGCTAATTCGAAACTGAATGAAAAGAGGTGGCCCGACAATCTCAACCCACAGATGTACCAAAAGCCTAACAAATGTTCTTGTGCTCCGTCTCGTTTTGACCTGCATATGCTGCTGTGATTCCTTTTGCGCTCAGAACACAAACCCGATTTGACAAATAAACTTTGAAACTTGATCCTGGATAATTGAAATCAGAGTAACCACTCCATGCTTGATATAATAAACTTTTACCATAGCATGTAGGAAAGCACGCCAAAACATATATTTTTTTTCTGAACAGCATTTAATCAGAGAAGTTGTAATGGCTTTATTGATTCGATCTTATGAATATAGCACAGTTCTTCCAAAACAGAATTATGTTTTTACTTTGCTTCTTTTCTGATATGTTGCAACCTAGGTAGGAACTAAAAACGTGTGTATGTGTTCTGTTCAGTTTGAAGAAATAGCAAAACCACACTAAGCCCGCCTTCAACAAGCCTGTGAGTAGAGGTTTATTTGAAAACTAACATCCAATAGAAATTGATGTTATTTTTTTAATAGGTACGTTTCCAGAACTCCAAGGAGGCCAGACAAGATTGGAGGTGTGGCCTCGCGAGACTAGCTGAGATCATAGCCACTGTAACTTAAGGAAAGCCACCTCCTTGCCAGACATCCAGAATAAATGCCTCCAATACAGAGAAATCATACAAACCTCACCTCTAGTCTAGTAAACAACTGTGTTGCAATTAGACATGACTTTAAAATTGCATTTGCTGAGTTTTAGGTTGCACAGCTACAAGCACATAAAGTTATTTACATTTCACAGTACTAGTTCTTTTATGTCTTGTGACAAATTTACATTTGATTGGCTGGTGTGTTGTCGCAATCTAATACAAAATTATGTGTATAGCTGTTTTCTGGCTGCTCTATTGTTTATGCTAATAAGGAAAAATCTTTGTCCTCCTGCCGCCCTCTCCCTTTCTTTATTTCTTCTTAAAGAATGCATTCCAGTTTGCTTTCTCTCAGTTGGGAATGTTATGGATTCCTCAAACTAAACTTTTCTTTGCTTCTTGCTCGCTATGCCCCATTCAGTGAAATAGGATCAATGCCAATGGGTATATCTGATCTTATTTTACGGATGTACACAGATGTTTGTGTTTATGTCAGTGTTTGTACACCGATCAGCTATAACATCATGACCACCTGCCTAATATAGTTTAGGTCCAACTTTTGCCACCAAAACAGACCTGACCCGTCGAGGCATTGACTCCACTAGATCTCTGAAGATGTGCTGTGGTATCTGGCACCAAGATGTTCGCAGCAGATCTTTTAAGTCTTGTAAGTTGCAAGGTGAGGCCTCAATGGAACTGTCTTGTTTGTCTAGCACATCCCACAAATGCTCGATTGAATTGAGATCTGGGGAATTAGGAGGCCAAGTCAACACCTTGAACTCATTGCTGTGTTCCTCAAAGACCATTCCTGAAAGATTTGCTTTGTGGCAGGGCGCAAAGCAAATATCAGTGTTATTCACAATGAGATTAGTCTGTGGTCATAATATTGCAGGTTTTCCTACTTACAAAGCATGTAGAGGTCTGTAATTTCTATCATAGGTACACTTCAACTGTGAGAGACAGACTCTAAAACAAAAATCCAGAAATTCGCATTGTATGGTTTTTAAAGAATTAATTTGCATTTTATTGCATGACATAAGTATTTAATCAGCTACCAACCAGTAAGAATTCTGGCTCTCATAGACATGTTAGTTTTTTTTAAGAAGCCCTCCTATTCTCCACTCATTACCTGTATTAACTGCACCTGTTTGAACTCGTTACTTGTATAAAAGACAGCTGTCCACACACTCAATCAAACAGACTCCAACCTCTCCACAAGCCAAGACCAGAGAGCTGTGTAAGGACATCAGGGATAAAATTGTAGACCTGCACAATGCGCTGCTGGGATGGGGTACAGGACAATAGGCAAGCAGGTTGGTGAGAAGGCAACAACTGTTGGCGCAATTATTAGAAAATGGAAGAAGTTCAAGGTCAATCTCCGTCGCTCTGGGGCTCCATGCAAGATCTCACCTCGTGGGGCATCAATGATCATGAGGAAGGTGAAGGATCAGCCCAGATCTACACGGCAGGACCTGGTCAATGACCTGAAGAGAGACCACAGTCTCAAAGAAAACCATTAGTAACACACTACGCCATCATGGATAAAAATCCTGCAGCACACGCAAGGTCCCCTGCTCAAGCCAGCTCATGTCCAGGCCCGTCAGAAATTTGCCAATGACCATCTGGATGGTCCAAAGGAGGAATGGCAGAAGGTCATGTGGTCTGATGAGACAAAAATAGAGCTTTTTGGTCTAAAATCCACTTGCCGTGTTTGGAGGAAGAAGAAGGATGAGTACAACCCGAAGAACACCATCTCAACCGTGAAGCATGGCGGTGGAAACATCATTCTTTGGGGGTGCTTTTCTGCAAAAGGGACAGGACTACTGCACTGTATTGAGGGGAGGATGGATGTGGCCATGAGATCTTGGCCAACAACCTCCTTCCCTCAGTAAGAACATTGAAGATGAGTCGTGGCTGGGTCTTCCAGCATGACAACGACCCGAAACACACAGCCAGGGCAACTAAGGAGTGGCTCCGTAAGAAGCATCTCAAGGTCCTGGAGTGGCCTAGCCAGTCTCCAGACCTGAACCCAATAGAAAATCTTTGGAGGGAGCTGGAGTTCTGCTTTTCTGATGTATCAAATACTTGTCATGCAATAAAATGCTAATTAATTACTTATAAATCTGTGATTTTCTGGATTTTTGTTTTAGATTTCATCACTCACAGTGGAAGAGTAGCTATGATAAAATTACAATTACAGACTTCTACATGCTTTGTAAGTGGGAAAACCTGTAAAATCAGCAGTGTATCAAATACTTGTTCTCCCCACTGTATATGTTTAGGATTTAGGTATGTTTATTCCTACATGCTTTAAATGTTTTTATTTATTTTTAAGAACTTCTTCAGGCATATTGTATTGTTTTGATGGTTGATTTTAGTACACATTTGTCTTGATTGCTCTATTTGCCAATTCTGGTTGAGGCAGTTCAATTAGGAGGAAGCCCTCTTGGGGACAACAGGAATGTGCTGGAAATCTACTGTTTTTGTTAGTTTTTATTATTATACGTGGGGAAAGCACTGTATGTGCTGGAACCCTATTGGTTTTGTTAGCTGGCCATTATGGCACCAATACACTTCATGTTGGCGCTGTAGCGCTTAGTAAAAATTAAAAAAAATTAACCAAACATCGTAGAGTCTTTGGCCAAACAAGCTAAACATTTTCTTATTTAAAGTCAATAGCATTAGGAAACCAATCCAGAAGTCAGATTTCCCTGCCCAATAATCTGAAGAGGTTTAGATAATAACTAAGGTGTCTAGCTAGCAAACTCACTAGATTTGCCCTTTGTAAAATGATGTCTGCTCTACTACAATGGAGTCCTATTCAGGGTGTCCAGTAAAGCCTTGGATAGGCTCCAGTTTCACTGACAGGGTCCACACATGCCCCAAATCATGGTTACATGTTACCTCCTTGTGTCCCAACATCACTACTTCCCAGTCAAACGCACAAAACTGTGTTATCTCCGCTCCTCTGTCTCCAGAATACTGACATCCCAAAAACAGGACTGGACACCACCTGTTTGTTCTGGTTTTCTCCCTCAGCTCCCTCAGACCTCACTCAGCTCTTGCTAAACTATATAGCTTTTTCATTATTATTATATTATTGTTTATTGATGTTATCCCCTTTGCTAGGGTCCTTGTTTTTTAAGCTCTTTAAATCAGATGTGTCATTATTATTATTGTTATTATTAACAGTATTGTTGTTGAGTTCATGTTGAAGAACACATAAATACCCTTCAGCTGTACATGAACTCCAACCTGGCTGATCTGTTGTTATTGTCTTCTGTGTATTTATTAACATTGTTGGACATATTTATTATTATTATTTATATCCTTAGGTCATTTTCTCTTTGTCCTAATCAACCTGTGTCATTCATCTATAAAGCTATATTTTCCTACTTTCCGGTTCAATTAAGCATAAATGCCTTTAAAATACATTATATTTAAAATACAGTAATTAGAATCATGCATTCTGTGCTCATTCTGATAAATACAATATGAATCCTAAAGAATATAAAAACAAATGGGCCTCATTGGGAGCACTAATGCTGCATTTTACAAAATCAGTTCTTTTTTGTATCTATTACAATCAAATCACAGTACAGATGTATCTCAGTGCATTTAGCATAGTCAGTTCAGACAAGAAACCTGAGCAGTCATTGGCCAGCAATGAATCATCTGATGTCGGGGATCACTTCTATCACAATATCAGTATTTATATCAATATTTCCTACTGACTACTTAATCATCAGATTACTCACTCAGTTCTGATGTGTGCTGGTTTCACTAGCATGTGGGTGCAAACCCACCAACCACCCCTTCCTCCACCTTTTTGGTTCTGTTTCCTTCTGTGGGGGGGACTGGTACTGTGGATTGGTACTGCATACCTTGCTCATTGCCTGGGGATTGCTAATTATCTTATGGTGTTGATATTGTAATTAGTAGTATTGCATACATGATCATGTGATGGCAGTGAGTTACCCAAGAGAAGCAGAAGCTTACACCAAAACTTGTAAGGGTGTTGTTGTACATTGTTCTCCAATAAATGGTTAAACTAATATATAAACAAATTACATAAATTCCTGCAGCACCAAAATCATTCCAAACCTCTTGCCAGCAGACAGTGTGGAACAGAGTTGTTTTAGGGGTTGAATAAGGCCAAAACAAATCTGTCCATCTAGGAAATATAGGAATTTCAAATGACATTGTAATTACCAGCCACCCAGTTCGGAGAAGTAAGTCAGACATGGCCCAGTGTGGCATCGTTTTGCCCAGTAAAAGCCCCTCTGGCAGCCAAACTGGCCAGAGCCAGACCAGTCGGACCTGCAAGCCATCCATCTACTGCTTTCCTCAGAGAGAGAAAGAGAGACAGAGAGCTAGGCAGGCAAAAGGTGGCACGACGGACAGACTTCCAACCATAAATCACAATTTAGAGTACGGTCTGTATGCTGTCCACTACATACACTCCCTCTTCATAATTTCAATGCCTTGCTAAAATATTTCCACAGCCAGTAGCTGTGCTCCTTACTTAAAATCTCCCTCCCAAGACAATACACAGCACAAGCTTCAGCCAAAATTGCTGAGGTAAAAAGAAACATCCTGATCAATCAAAATTTGGATTGAAAATGTTTATGAACTCCTCAACAAAAAAAATATGCAGAGACAAAGACACTTTTGTTTTCCACTTTTGTTGAAGGCATATAAGGACAAGTCGTATTTCAGCAAAGAAAGACATTTACAAGCCTCATCCAACTCTCAAGGGGGCTCTCTCATGTTTTATTTAATTTTCCTTAAGGATGATAACAACATTGTTTTGGCCACATCTGTCCTTAAGTCCCAGTGTTGTTTTATTACAATTTGTTTTGTTTTTCAGGAATCCTGGTTGGAGGATCCCTGGATTAAGGAACATGAACCACCAGTGTCCAGGAATCCTAGCTAACTTCCCTAATTGTTAATCTACCTGACCCCAATGAGCAAAATAATTTGAAAGATGTATTTTTGACTTCTCTGGGTTCCCATCCCAACTCTGCAATCTCCTTACCCTGGAAAGCGGCGGCATGACCGGAGATGAGGTACTTGAGCTCGAAGCTGTAGGAGCGGATGTTCTGGAGGGTCTCTCGTCTCACAGCTGCCTGGTAGCTCTCCTCCATCTTGCGGGTACAGCAGGATGGGCCCTGGTGCTTGCACACCAAAAGATCCACATCTGATGGGACCAAAAGACAAGTGGTCAGGCGTTGAAACCCCTTCAATGTAAATGCATTAAATACAATCTCGCTCTGAAACCATAGCTGTCCTAAAACAGAACTTTTACTGACTATCACTTTTCCGTTGCATACAAGCCAGCTAAGTTCCCCATCTCTCCTCTCCTCCCAAAAATATGAGTAAAAAATTAATAAATATTTAAACACGTTGAATGAATATGTTAATTGCTGGGTTTTTGAACTTGTTTTTGTTGGGTGTATCCAGTGTAAAATATTGGATTGGTGAAAAACAACCTTGCTCTAGTCTTTTAATAATTCAGAGTTATAACCACATTAACTTCATTCAAATGTGTAATAGGTTACGTGTAATAACAAAATGGTAGATTTCTATGATAGTGAGTCAAACCAAAGATTGGAACCACTAGAAAGGCAAGATTCTCAGCTTTCAGAAGACACCCTGTTTACACGAATAGGGGCTACAGTTTTCATATCAGACTGAATTTAATTAATTAACATGGGTACCCCAGATATGGGGTAATAAAATCTGAATAATCAATTGATTTTAAACCAATGACATACACCAATACCAATGTAACAGCTTCTCTCTAAAAGCCCCACATGCCCGGGGATCGAACCAGAGTCATGGCCCTTGCAGAGCAAAGGATACAACTACTTCAAGGTCTTAGAGCGAGTGATGTAACCGATTTAAATGCTACCAACGCCAACTGTGGCGTTAACTGACTAACCATTTCACACCTGTTATAGCCAGATATTGTGAACTAATATATTTTAGTGAACAAAACTGAACAAAACAAATTAAACAATTGTTCCTCATGACAGTTCATTGTCATTGTACAAACAATAACAATTAGGCGCCACAATTTAGAATACTTTTAAAAGAAGTAACGTTAAACTGATGACCTGTAATAAAAATATTAATTCTGAAAAAGTTTTCATATTTACCACTGTAAATGTAGGTATATTGGATTAGTAGAACAAGTTCATTGGCTGCCAATTTGGTACTGGTATGGTCCTAGATTAGCAGTGTGGCCACCGGTTTGAGGTTCTGTGAAAGCAGATGTTTTTTGGTCTCCACAAGCGAGGGTATGCAACTCTACTTTCGTGTTCAGAGGCAGGACAGATATTACAGGTGCTTTAAATTATTATAACAATAATTTAAAAACAAGTTGTATGGCAACTTGTGTAAAACACGGTTTTCTGCCTGACTTATCTGCCTACTGTGTGACCTCACAACTGCCCCAAGATCCATATGTTACAAACAGTCAAAATGAAATATCATCATGGAAAAAGTAGTGAGAGAACATTACTAAGCCTACAAGATTATATAGGATGTTGTACATGCTTAGCTTACCTCTAAAAATACACACTCTTGCTGATCTATAAATAGTATTTGCAAGTGTGCGTGTAGATATAGCCTATGAAAGTGTACACATGTGCACACACAAACACAGGTTGGGTATCCATCTGGGTCCCCCTCAAAATTCTATTTTCCCTAACCTTTCATGTTTTTAATATCCTTGCAACAATACTCACAAGGAAAGTAATAGGTGTAATATCACATACACGCGCATGCACGAGGGCGGGACTCTAAACTGGGCTAGCACTAGTCCGAATATCTTGTCTCGTAATGGGCCACGTGAAGGCAAAACGATCCAACATGTTCCTAAGTGCGGCTCGCACAGGCACCATGACATCAACCTAGTTCCCACGTTAGTGCAAGTCCATCACTGTCGTGACACGCCAGCCGCCCCCCTTGCCGGGCTCTCTCAGGCCGCCACAAACACCGACGTGACATCACTCGGACTGGCCACAATTAGCAGAGCGTTTGGTATTAAAATGCCTCCTCTGCCTGTTTCCCTCTTCACTGTCCCCCGTGGTCCCTCATTTCCACTCGCTTTTCCATATTCCGCCCTTGTCCTGTCCAGCCAGGGGCTCACAAGCCAGTGGGCCGATATGATAACACGTTTGGGGGGGGGGGGGGGGGGGGTTGGGTGAAGAGGCAAGGGTGGGGGGGGCAGATGTAGAAACCGGACACTGAAAGCATGGGACCTATGTGCGACGGGCTCAGAGACTATGCTTTCCCAGTTCTAATCCATCCGTGAAACACAATAGGGTCACACTCATCTCATCCCTCCCCCCTTCTCATTTCTTTGGCATGCCCCTAGCCACGCATGGCTGTCACTTAATTACCCAAAGAGAGTGAAATGAGTCCACTGAGCCCCCATCTGTTGCAGTCCCAGAGCAGCAGAGTCATGACTGGACCGACCTCTGTGCGCAATTCTCCCTCTATCGCCCAGGCTAAGTCTTAACTCCCTTCAGTTTTCTTCTGTCAGATTTTTTTATTTGTTCATTTTCTCACAGTCTCTCTGTCAGTTGGTATCCTCTCCTGTTTGTCTGTCTGACTCTATCCTTCTTTTTATCTCTGTCTGCTTGTCTGTCTCCAACCCCTTTTTCTGGGCTCCATGCCTTACTTTCGTGTGGTTGACCTCCACTCCCTCCCTCCCTCCATCCACTCTTCTCCCTGTGCCACTCACACTACATCAGCACCTTTCCCAGAACCCTGCATCTCTCTCTGACCCTGAGCCTTTCTGTCTTGGTTGGCCGGCTGGACACTGCATGTTATCTCCAATTTGAAACTAATATCCAGGCCAGGCAGTCATAGTGGAATCCAGCCTGGCCTCCCAGTCCTTTGGGCCTAGCCACGGGGGAGAAAGTGATATGCACAAAAACCTTTGGCAGCTGAAGCCAACAGCTACCGCTATCAGGACAGGTCGGCATGTCAGCAATATTCCAGAAGGTTAATGTGAATCAATGTATTCTATATGTTGTCAAAAGGGTGGATAGATTGCAGTCTTTTCATGCTTGTAGGGTGAAAGTATGAACAGATGTTTGCATACCCTTTATTACTAAACAGTTCTTCCAGTGTTCTTGAAAGGAAGTTCAACTGTGAACTGAACAACATTGCTTCACAGCCTATTTAAGTGACATTTGCTAAATCTCCATTTGTGTAAACATATTAGTATCTGACACTTAGGCCAAATGACAGCTTGAAAAACCTGATCTAATAAGAACTAAAGTCTTCCATGTTGAGTCTGTGTTAAAGGCAGAGAACATATCCTTCCCAACACGTGATTACTAATATTTTTTTTTTCCACAAGAAAAGCTCCATGGTTAAAATGTTAATGGGAGCAACCATCGTAGCTCATGGTGTCAAAAATGTTTTAAATCTCTTATAGGGTTAACCCCTTGCCCCCTATAGAACAAAGCATAAGTCTCTTGCAGGGCATACCTCCAGCCCCTTAGCACTAATGTGATTTGATGCAGACCGAAAAGAGCTGGCGGGGCAGGGCCCAACTCGACGGGTCTCGTCGGTTAATTGGGATTCATTGTGCACACCGTTCTGCTGGTTCTGCCTGGACCAACATTCACACACACAGCACCGAGGGTAGACTCGGACTGCTGTGAACTCAAACCTTTCATTTCCTCACAGGCCTCAGGTGACAAATACCTCTGAATTAATTAGCTGTGTTAAGCCTAAGGTCCATTCACACAAAGACCTGATGTGTTAGTCACAATCTGTCCCACTCCGTCACAGTGCCCTCAAGTGCAAGTCGAAGTGAAAATCCCCTGTGGTTTAAAAAACAGGATGATTTCTTGATGGGACAAAAGTGCCCTTGGTAAGATGCCATCCATCCTTAAAAAACACCATGGGACCCATTTTGCTTGCATTATACATCTGGTCAATAAGATGTGGAAATGTTGTTTTGAGTGGACATTTTGTTTTGATTTGGATGGGCTGTTGACAGGGAGACTGCCGATTTCCTGACTCGACTATTTGGTTATGTTTTGAAGAAACAGGAACAACTTTGTGGAAAGGGAGCTAATTAATGCAGGGTTCAGTCCTCTCAAGGTATTACTGCTCAGTTCTCTACCTGACTCTCTTACCCCAGGAAGCACCATGTCCCCTTGAAGTTGTTCCATCCAGTAAACCTGAAGAATATTTACACTGCATTGATTTGCTGTGCTTGGGCGGGATTGTGTTGAAAGAAAACGTAGCTCAAGAAGGGCATCAGTCAAATACCTGCATTTCTTTTTTGGGACAGTCATGAATCCGTTTGGAATGTCTGGCTTTTACAGGCTTTGAGTTGGCAGTGATTAGATTCATCTTTGTCATTGAACAGTACAACTACAGTACAACGAAATGCAGTTAGCATCTAACCAGAAGTGCAAATAGAAAGCAGAAAATGTACAAGTATTTACAAGCATTAAGTACACATAGTTGTGCTCAAAAGTTTGCACACCCTTGGAGAAATTGTCATATCTGTGTCATTTGTAAGGAGAACAGTGAGCAGGCAAAACACGTCTTTTATTTCTTATGGGATTCATATTCAACTGTAGGTTATAACAGAATGGCACAATCATAAAACAAAACATGGCAGCAAAGAAAAAAATTAACTGACCCCTGTTCAAAAATATGCCCGTAGTTCTTAATACTGTGTATTGCCCCCTTTAGACTCAATGACAGCGCACAGCCTTTTATAATAGTCGTCTATGAGGCCACAAATTCTTGGAAGTGGTAAATCCAATTGCCATCAATTTTCACAAGTTTCCTGTGCCTTTAGAGCTCTCACACCTCCAAAACATCCATGAGCCACCACCATGCTTCGCAGTGGGGATGGAATTCTGTTAACTATTGGCCTTGTTCACCCCTCTCAAAACATAGCGCTTATGGTTACGACCATAAAGCTGTATTTTGGTCTGGTCACTCCAAATTACAGTGTGCGAGAAGCTGTGAGGCATGTCAAGTTTATTTTGGGCATATTGTAACCAGGCTTTTTTGTGGCATTGGTGCAGTAAAGGCTACTTTCTGGAAACTCCACCATGCAGCTCATTCAAGTATCGGCGTATTGTGCTCCATGGAACAATTATATCGTCTTTTTCAAGAGCAGCCTGTATTTCTCCTGAGCTTACCTGTGGGTTTTACTTTGTATCCCAAACAATTATTCTGGCAGCTTCGGCTGAAATGTTTCTTGGTTTACCTGAGCTTGACTTGGTATCAAGAGATCCCTGAATTTCCCACTTCTTAATAAGTGATAGAACAGTACTGACTGGCATTTGCAAGGCTTTGGATATCTTTTTATATCCTTTTCCATCTTTATAAGATTCCATTACCCTGTTATGCAGGTCGTTTGACAGTTCTTTTCTGCTCCCCATGGCTCAGTATCTAGCCTGCTCAGTGCATCCACATGAAAGCTAACAAACTTATTCACTATTTATACACAGGCTATAGGTGTGGGAAATTAACCTTTTATTGCCATTTTCACCTGTGTGTAACCTTGTGTCTGTAACAAAGCCAAACATTCCAGGGTATGTAAACTTTTGCTCAGGGCCATTTGGGTCTGTTATCATTATGATTTAAAAATTTGCCAAACAACTATGTGATAATAAATGATAGTAAAACGAGTGCAAACAAGTAATTTAGTAGGGTAGCATGAGCATCCAGGATGCAGAGATATTAGCACTAAGGTCCCCAAGGTAGACATGTGGGTAACAACAGCAAAAACTGAAAAACTTCCTTTATCGGGTTTGCAAGGCAGTGTCAGAGTAGTACAAGGGAGTAGTGCAACAAGGACCTGAGAGGCGGGTGAGCGTATGTTAAGTGATGGGTCACAGAGTTCTCTGGGTCACAGAGTTCAGCAGGGTTACAGTGGATGGGAAAAATTTTTCCTGAGTCTGCTGGTGCGGGAACAAAGAGACCTGTACCGCCTGCTTGATGGTAGGAGGGCAAACAGTTTGTGGTATGGGTGTGAAGGGTCTCTGATGATCCTGCGCAGACACCGTTTGCGCTGGTGGTCTGCAATGGCAGGAAGCTGGGCACCAGTGATGTGCTGGGTGGTTTTCACTGCCCGTTGCAGGGCCTTCTGGTCGGCAATGGCGCAGCCGCTAAACCACACTGTGGCGCAGTTAGTCAGACTGCTCTCGATAGTGCAGCGGTAAAAGTTCACAAGGATCCTGGAAGACAGGCGGGCCTTCATCAACCGCCTCTTTGACCAGAGCTGAGGTGTTGAGGAACCAGGAGAGGTCCTCAGAGTTGTGTTTGCCAGAAATTTGAAGCTGGAGACATGCTCCACCTCAGTACACCTCAGTGGGTGCTTTGGGCTTTTGGATGTGGCAGAGAGGTTGAGAAGAGTATGCTTCAAAACAACTAAAGGGTTCAGCTACTGCCAACAGGCCTTGCCTATGCTCAGCACTCTGAAGGTCTGCTGCAGACCTTTACTACTGGGCCTACTTACCCAGAATACCTGTCCTGGGGTTGACAACTTAATTTTTCAATAACACCCCTTTGGGGCAGAGGCACACGCAAAAGAAAGTTTGCTTCACCACTACCCTCTCCAACTTTAAATCTATTCGGTAGAAGTTGCCCAAAGATTGTGTCCCGAAACAATTTTCACAATGGAAAATAATAGGCTTCTAATTATTTAATTCACCTTTATTTATTTACTTTTCTCTAATCATGCAAGTTATTAAGAACAATAGATTTTTTTCAGTGATGGCCTGTCCATAAAATACAAAAGAAAACAAAACATATGACTAAAATTGGATACAAGTTAAATACAAAAGTATAATATGCAGTACTCCCCCTCAAAAATGTTACAATGCAAACAACACCAATTAATCCAAAGCAGACACCCTTTTCTTGTAGTGAAACCAAGGCTTTACACATATTTACAATGCCTGTGCTTATTTTGAAGCTTTCTCCACTTAAATTGAGCAAGAACATGGAAAGGTAGTTTGACAAACTCTACTTGGTGTATCCAGTTCAATACCAATCATGTGTTTTAATTAAGTGTTTTAATTAAAATAAGTGATGTGAGATATGCGGAAAGTGTCTGCAAAAGCCTCTTGTAAATGAAAAGAGCGTTCTACATGACTTACAGAGATGTCCATCCCACCTTTTCATACAATTTACAAAGACATGTTTTAAAGCTATCCCCAGATAAAGAGCTGTTCCCATGATGTACTCTGCTCTTTCAGAAAAAAACTCTGATATTTTACTTCTGTCACTATAAACTCAAAAATGTATTTTAAAGAACTGGTTGCACAGTGTCCTGATGAGGAAACACCTGGGTGGTGTTCAATGAGGACAAGCAGACCAATTCGACAGATGGAAATCCCATAAGAGATTATGAGTCAAGTCCAACTCAGACTAATTAAGCAGATTCAGACAGGGATTTAGTCATTTCGACAAGGACAAAACTTTTGCAACAGGGATTGGTTGAGGGCAATTCGTTAACAGAGTAGGTTACATATTATTTTGTTATGGCAACAGACATTATTTGCGGTAACAGTTGGGGGCAGTAATGATTGTTATTGGGAATGCTTTCCTTGAACAGTTTTCAAATGCTTACTGTTTCTCCAACTCTTACTGTATACCCTCAAGTCCTCTTTAATGAACGATTAAGGTTTTGATTAATTCCTGGAATTATTATTGAGCAGGTGGTTGTGAAGTTGGAGTACAGCAAAGCATGCCAAAGACACAGAGGCTTTATGTTGAATATATGGGGTTGGAGGTGTGTGCACCAAGTGTTTGCTACAACTCAGCGGGGCCCTGTTTGAATGAAGCTAAAATAACTACAGCCAATCAAAGGGCATCATTAGCTTTGAGTCGCTGCCAGATTCTTTTTGATGTTGTAACCAGGCATGGATGTGGTGACCATTCCTCCCCACTTTCCTTAGCATGAATGTGATGTGAACCCTGTCTTCGAGTTGGAGATACGCACAACTTGAGCATGAAAACTGCAATATCTTCCCAATGGCTGGGTTGATAGGAGCATGGTTGTGGGTTTGCTGAACTTGGGAGTGAACAGCAAGTGCTCTTATCTATGTCATTATAACAGAAGACGACAATTCAACAAGCTGAAAAGGCCTGGCTGTGTCTAGCGCGTAGACAGTGATCGGAGCGGCTTCAGAAGGCCACAGAATTTTGTCTATCAGGCCAAGTGAATGCAAACGGCGACTGTAGCACGTGTGCGTTTGTGAATGGAGTGGCTCCGCGCCTGCACTCTAACTGACATATGTCCAAAGCGCAAGATCAGCAAGCCCTTGTAATCTCGATATGGAGCACTTGGCGGCGCATCACAGCGGCCGGTGCGGTCATAACTTTCCAATGTAATAACAGGATAAGCAACTCTGTGTCATTGATTACTTAAAGTCTCCTAACACCTGCTCTGGCAGCAGGACAAAGCCACTATTTATTAATTGAAGGGCCAGAGCATCACTACTCAGTGTCTGGGGATTCAGCGTTTGGGGCTGGGTTAACTCAGTCTGTTTCATCAAAAATGTTTCCTAGGTAAGTTTAAGAGCATCTCATAAGATGCTGCATTTGCGTACCTTCTAATGGCCTTTTCTATTCATTTCCTGTCATATTGCAGCAGCAAAGGCCCTAACATATTGGAATACACAAGCAGGTAGCGGTTGGGCCTGTGGCTTGTAAAATAATGTTATTTTTCACACATTTAAGTAATTTAAAGCATTAAAAACGAATGTCTTCCATGTAATTGTAAGACAGCTGTATTAACACAGTAGTGTTTGCTACCCAGGGCCGACGGACCAGAAAAACATTAGGCCCTATGTTAAGCTATGTTCTTTGAATTGAACTATTAATGTATTTTAGTCAAGAGTGACAAATACTATGCATGTATATTACAATAAAATGGAAGGATTACATCATAAAACAATTGATATATTATTATTCACTATCCTAATATAAGTATTTTACATTAAGAGGATCGTTCTTTTCCTTCAAGGTCCCTGCATTCACTATACAGTTTCCTACAGCCACACACTAAATGTGCTTGGTAAGAAATCAGTTCACCACACATGAATGAAACACAGCTCTGTAGCAAAAGCAAACACAGATAAGTAAGGAGCTGAGGTTTCTCCACTTCAAATAAACTTGAGCGTTGCTGTGCTTGGCATTTGATCTGAGAGTGGTTGCGGGAGATGTACACACACACGCCCCCTGGTATTTTCCCCGCCCATCCCCTGGACAGCACTTTGAAGAGGGACCATTCCTGACGCAAGGCAACCACTCCATATTAAGAGCAACAAACAAGAGTTTAAAGCAAATATATTTGTGTTGAATTAGCTGGGGCATTGAGTTGAGGGACAGAACAAAAGAGAGTGCAAGCAATTAAACATACAACTAAAAAAAGAAAGTAGGAGAGAGGTAGAATGTCCAACTTAAGAGGACAGAGTTGTCCTAAGGCCATTTGTAGGAACCCATACCGATTGTCCCTCTATAGCGTACAGAGGGAGCAGCATGCAAGGATAAACAGCACCTAATGCCACTTATTCCAACCGTAAACCTCTGTTTACACTTGTTCTAGCATTACAACATACTGCATATGTAAGTATGTAGTATCTCACAAGTGAGTACAACCCTCACATTTTTGCTAATATTTGATTATATCTTTTCATGTGACAACACTGAAGAAATGACACTTTGCAACAATGTAAACTAGTGAGTGTATAGCTTGTATAACAGTGTAAAATATTAGGAAGAAACCTAAAGAGGACCAAGGCTCAGAGGGGTGACCAGTCCTCTTCTGGCTGTGCCGGGTGAGATATTAAGAGTCCAATTGGAATAATAAAGACATTTCTCTGGGCTAAATCCAGAATCTATTTGATTCTAGACTAGGTCAAATGTATGACCAGATGGACAAGAACAGGGACAGCAACGGGCCCTCCAAACCAGGTACTCCGCAGGTGTGAACCAGGACCTCATCTCCTCCTAAAATGTAAAACTGGAGGAGACTGAGAAAAGTTAGAAGTGCATTCCTCATATCCCCCAGCACAATAATATAGCAGCGTAACACCTTGGAACTGAGACGAGGGGGTCCGGCGACACTGTGGCCCTACCCGGGGGAGGCCCCGGACAGGGCCCAACAGGCAGGAAATCAATCCACCCACATTGCCAGGCATCAACCAAAGGGACACCCACCAACCGCAACCCCCCTGAATGAGGGCAGAGTATTGCCTGCAGCGTACAGCCCAATTGCACAAGTGGTAGCTGGTAGCTTTGGCACTGTGTGCAGGTGCCAAGTCTTGTTGATAAATTAAATCTGCATCTCCATAAATTTGGCCAGCAGCAGGAAGCATGAAGTGCTCTAAAACTTCCTGGTAGACGGCTGCGTTGACCTTGGACCTCAGAAAACACAGTGGACCAACACCATCACTGACTGTGGAAACTTTACACTGGACTTCAAGCAAAGTGGATTCTATGCCTCTCCTCTCTTCCTCCAGACTCTGGGACCTTGATTTCCAAAGGAATTGCAAAATTTACTTTCATCAGAGAACATAACTTTGGACCACTCAGCAGCAGTCCAGTCCTTTTTGTCTTTAGCCCAGGTGAGACGCTTCTGACGCTGTGTCTTGTTCAAGAGTGGCTTGACACAAGGAATGCGAAAGCTGAAACCCATGTCTTGCACACGTCTGTGCGTGGTGGTTCTTGAAGCACTGACTCCAGCTGCAGTCCACTCTTTGTGAATCTCCCCTTTGTGAATGGGTTTTGTTTCACAATCCTGAATCTCCCCTTTGTGAACGGGTTTGTTTCACAATCCTCCCTAGGGTGCGGTTATCCCTATTGCTTGTACACTTTTTTTCTACCACATCTTTTCCTTCCCTTCGCCTCTCTATTAATGTGCTTGGACACATCTCTGTGAACAGCCAGCCTCTTTAGCAATGACCTTTTGTTTCTTGCCCTCTTTGTGCAAGGTGTCAATGGTCGTCTTTTGGACAGCTGTCAAGTCAGCAGTCTTCCCCTTGATTGTTTTGCCTACAGAACTAGACTGAGACCATTTAAAGGCATTGGCAGGTGTTTTGAGTTAATTAGCTGATTAGAGTGTGGCACCAGGTGTCGTCAATATTGAACCTTTTCACAATATTCAAATTTTCTGAGATACTGAAGTTGGGGTTTTCATTAGTTGTCAGTTTCACTTTTTGAATAGAATTACTGAAATAAATGTGAGTTTTTGATGATATTCTAATTATATGACCAGCACCTGTATTACCAATTCTCCAAGGGTATGCAAACTTTTGAGCACAACTAATATACATACATACATACATACATACATACATACATACACACACAACTCCGGAAAAAATGTAAGAGACCACTACACCAAAAAAGTTGAAAAGGATTGTTCCTCACACAAAACCTTCCTATTCGACTTTTTTGGAAAGGAAAGAAAAAGGTGCAGTGGTCTCTTAATTTTTTCCAGAGCTGTATAATATACACACAGTTTGTCATCTAGGCCAATCAACTGCTGTCATATAACCTGCCCGTGGCACTGCAATGCCGTAAATTCTTGTCACGCAGTGGCTCAAATGCCTCCACTGAGACTGGCAACATCTTCACAAGGCCCTGTCTACCGGCTTACAGCCGCCTGTCCTGTTGGTCGCCCGTCACAACGTCACTACCAACGAAACAAACATATTGAGTGGTCAATATGCACATCTACATAAGCTCAACAGGGTGGCTATCTGTTGCTTCACCACTGGATGTGGGACAGAGGCACAGACCTGCCAGCTGCTTGTGGTTTGAGTTGGCATCAGTGCCATGCAAGTGAGGGTCGTTTTTGGAAGCAGCCAGCCAACAGCTCTGATTGAAACACAGCGGTATCTTGGACCAGAGATCAAATTGCTTTTTACATCCACAATGTTCTTATAGAACAGGGAGGCTAACGTGTTAATAGGTAATGCAGAATGATGAAAGACACGCCCTCCATGGGGAAAACATTAGGATGTTGCCCTTGGCACAGTCATCAACCCAGAACTAACAAAATTTATATTAATCAAATCCTTTATGATTTTTTTTACAAAACCACCCTACAATGGTGTTACGTAAGTTGCTTTTGCTGCTTAAATGGTCCTTTCAGGTTGAGAAAAGGGCACTGCTAATAGCTTCTCAATCAGCTGGTCATGTAGCTTGCTAACATAATGAAAATCTGGCAATTGTTGACAGTGACATAAACATTAATTAGGACTGTTTTCCAGATAAGGTTCATACTCATGTTTTTACCTCAACAAAGTGTGAAATGCACATGCAAGTAATTGCGTAAATGCAGGTTAATTTTGTCCACAGCATCATTCCCCACATGTCAGCCTGACATTGTTGTATGGATGGAGTTCCATTAACCTGTTTCCTGCATATATTTAAAGTAAATATGAATCAATCTGGGAGTATAACCCCCTGAAGCCAATTACCAAACGTTCTAAACGCAAGACTGAAAAGCCACTTTGGCAGATATGGTAACAGTGGAGGAGAGAGAAGAGGAAGGTTTGTTGGCATTGGTGATTATAAGTGCCTTGTCATCTAAACATTCCTATGTCTTATTTTCACATGTGAAGACAGTGTGAAGGAAAGAGACAGAAACATGTTACCACACATTTCTATGCCGAAAGGAAGAGACAAAAGTGCTAAAAGACTGGTGATGATAAATGGCTTGTTTCTACACACAGCAGTTCTCCTTCTGTGGCTCAGTTGTTAAAGGCATGGAAATTGAAAGGTGGTGGTTGTGAGTTCAATTCACACACGGGGCCACCACCAAAACCCATATGCCAATGAAAATGTATGCATTCACAAATGTAACTTGCTCTGGATAAGAGCATCTGGTAAATAGAAACATTATTTTTAATCAAAAAGCAGTATATAAGCTCAAAGCCTGTTCCCTGAATGCTCCTTAAACTCAGGGTAGTTTACACCCAAAGAAAAAAAAGTGATTTGGTTTTCTGTCAACCATTATATGCTAACCAACAAAGCTGACCATGGAGCTGTGCTGTAGCCAAACCTCAAAAAGATGATAATAGGGCCTACTGCTACTGTTACATACAAACTATACATGTTAAAACAATCTGACCTAGATGATGCCTGCAAGCCCAACATTTTATAATTAGCCTCAAACTTGTGCTCAACCTTGATTCACATTAATGTCTTCATATTTCTTCTTAACAGATTATATATCAGATCTCAACATCAGATTTTACTTTCCCCTTGCTTACTAAGAGCAAATATATGACAGAGTGCAACCCTGCCTCTGGTTTTCTCCAGCTCAGAGCTTGGGCTTCAGAAGCTACATGTCTCTCTGTTGAGCGCACTGTCAAGGAAATTAGCAAAATGATTAATTCATTTCTCAAGGCAGAATGTTTGCCTGGTAAGCAGCTGTTTGGACCTGAAATAGAATATATTTTAGAATTCTAGTGATTTATTCAAGATTATTGCTGAGTAAGTACAGAGATGTTTGGCTGCAAGATCAAAAAATGTATTTGTTTTAATGACCCCCACCCTACTTCACTCCACCTCCACAATCCCACACTATATCTTCCTTGATCTGAAGCAGCAATTACTAGATCATCTCCTTAAAAGAAAACACATAACTAAACCAGACAACAGTAAACATGTCATCTCCCACAAATGATGCACCTCGCCTTAAGCTAATTGAGATATGTATTATGTGACTAATACATGTCAATCAGTTATTGTAGTGCACCACTTGGGCCAGTCAGTGTAAACTCTAAATGCCAGATCATTATTGCAAGATGTGTCATTCACCCATGTTTAGTCAAAATTGCTCCAATTGTGTAACATTGTACAACCTTTTTCATTATACAACTATTAGGCATAGCATATAATAGCCTGACAAAACAACCATTTAAAGTTGCCCTTTGTGGTAGTAGCTACATCATTCTATAGATAGGACCTCCCTGAGTATAGTATTTGTCGTCTTTACTTTTAGTGAAGGAATGGCTCCAAAAGGAGCAACATTTCTGTTGTTTGCTAATGTAAACAAAAACTAGTCCATTACACGTAGTCTAACCCGAGTCAGCCACTTCATAATACAAAAAGTATTTAACACTTATAGCCAACAACATTGAATGCAAAGTTTATTGTATTAGTTATAGACTCAATGAATCATTGATTAAATGTTTTCTATACAAATACCCTATAAGGACAAAGTAAAAATTAAACAAAAAACAATTACGAGTCAAGTCCTTGAATATCCTTCAGTGGACCAGGCAAAGCCCAGATTGAAGCCCACTGAACCTCTGTAGGGGAGCCCTGAAGATTGCAGTTTACCAATGCTCCATATTCCAATCTAACTGAGCTTGAGCGGAAGTACAAGGAAGAATTGTAAAACTAAATCCAGGTGTGCATAGTGGTAGGGGCATACCAAAGAATACCAGAAGCTGTGATCATTGCCAAAGGGTCAGAAAACTTAAGTACAATGGATATTTTAATTTTGTTAATTGGCACAAAAGCCTTTTTATTTATGTTTTGCTTTGTCATTATGGGGTATTGTGTGGAGATTGGGGGGGCGGGGGGGCATATTAAAACAATATATTAATTAAATCTACAACACTGAAATCTAGAGAAATTGAAAGTCTGAATATTTTCTTAGTGGACTCTATTCTCAATAAGTTCATAATGTATATACTTCTATCTCCATACAGTATTTGATTGCCTAAGCATTTCCCCGATAATCAAAACGTTTAGATGGCCTATTTTCTATCGGTGAGATCGTATGGAGGTGTCTAGTATTCCTTTAAGCCGGCTCTCAGGACTTGACTCCGTTCAGATAGTGTACAGAAAACCACGTGCGTTCTGGCCAGGAGCATGCCACAGGAATGACAATAATTAATGGTTACAAGACTACTTTTTTTGAATACAGCATATATCCATTTTGGTGATCAGTGTTGACAAATCCGAAGCTTCATTAAACTTATCATTCCTAACACTTCTCATTTACCTACAGAATTATACATTTCTGTAGGCTAAACTTGGTTTAACAAACTCATGGAAATCAATACAATTGAAAGATTATTCTATCGGAGTTCCAAACTTTCAACAGTCCGCATAAATTCTCTGCAAAGTGTGGAATTACTTGAACTACACAATAGAAAATGAAAACTGTCACTGTGCAAGCACACACTCACCTGTACCAGGTGTCTCCGGTACCCACTTCAGTGGACCGATTTGTCGCACCTGGAAAGCAGTCTTCACCTCATGACAACTGTAAGCGTCAACAACCGTTACTTTAACCAGAAAAAAAAGCGCAGAGAAAATCCGCCAAACATTTACGCGTGGGCATATTCCTCGGGACATTGCCGCATCTCAGTACAGGTATCGGTTGGTTTGTGTAATTTCACGAGCAGTTAAAAATAAGTATCAGTTGATGCAATTAAACGTCCATAATACAAAGTATGCGTCGGAATCTCACATTATTGGTTTTAGTGCGCTTCCACGTTGAGCTTATAGGATGTTGTCTTGAAGAGGGGAGACTGTGCTGTGGACTATGGTTTGTAGATGTCCCACACAACAGTCGCTGTTCTGCTGCGTGCATGCTTCTCTCCCCCAAGCCATGCGCGCTTTCACTCTTGCGTCCTCGCTTGCCCCCACCCTTTCTGGTCAAAAAATGGAATGGGTATTACATAAATCAAAGATATAGTGTAATTAGTCTATATGGCATCCTAGCTGGTACGAAACGGATTTTGTATTGGAGTAAAACTCTCGAACTTTCACAGCGGGTCTAGAGTTAATGTCACACGGAATTTCTTCTTGGTTACAATTAAATTGTTAAATTCATTCGGGGCTTAACTGGTGAATCAATAGCTGAAGTAATGTCCCAAAACTCAACAACATAATCGTGTTAAAAACACCATTGCATTGATATTAATAAGAAACAAATCACAAGGGTATTTGTGAGATTGTAAGAGAAACTATTGTGACCGAATTAAGGGTACACCACAATATTAATTGGCATGGGTTCATTTCCGTGCTGACCACGTGCCCACAGTTGCATCACCGAAATTAATCGCGTTCACCATGCTCCGGAGTTACATGCACCAGCCAATGGTTGTGCGCGAAGGCGGCGCGTCTAATAGTCCAATAATTGAATTACATTTCTAAAATATTACAAATATTCCTGTTATATATAGATAATTAAAATAATTCAAATTGCAGAGGAGAGGCTGTGGCTTGTTCTAAATTACAAAGCCCAGATGGAAGGTCAGCACATTTGGCCATAATGCAAGTGAAACAACAAATATATGACTGCTAAATGCTACTGTTAAATCTGCTGAAAAAGATACATGCATACTGTAATATAAAAAAAAAAAAATCTAATAGGCAATAAAACATCTGGAAAGCAAATGGTTATTGCTGTGAAGAAAATACAAATAAATTATTTGTTTTTCTCAGAGTTATACAATTTTTTTTTACTTCAATAGTCACTGTTGTTCAGTTTCTTTTTAATGTCTGTCTTAGTTGTGTATCTATATACTTTTTTACCTGACTTTCTCATAAGCCCAAGTTTAGATTTTTTTTGTAGTCTCTTACTGCTGACTCCTGAACTTTGACATTGATTGAATGGCAAGAGATGTCTGTAGATGTTTCCCTGGGGTTCTGAGAGGCTCATCTTTCAGTCATCTCTTGGGCTGAAATTGGGAGGGCCTATCAGGCCTATCCTAGCAGATTCTCAGTGGTTTAGAATACTCTGTAGATTATGAATACAAAAGTGGATGGACTTCAAATTGCTTGGAAATGCCTGTTTAACCCCTCCCAAAGACATGGGCATAAAAAAATGTTCTTCTGAAGGCCTCAGAGAGGATATTGAAATGACATGTTACTGAACAATAGCATGTTTACGACCAATTTGTTCTATTGTTTGTTCTAAAGTTGCAAAGAAAAAGACATCTCAGAGTGGCCAATAAAAATAAAAGATTAAGATGGGAACACAGACACTGGACAGAAGAATACTGGAAAAGAGTGTTAAGGACAGACAAAGTTAGAGGTTATTGGAGCACAAAGAAAAACATTTGTCAGACACAGACCAAAAAGCTGTAGGAGTGCTAGTTGCCATCTGTCAAGCAAGGTGGAGACAATGTGATGGTCTGGGAATGCTTTGTACATAGTACAAGGGATCTTGAAGAAGGAAGGCTATCACTTCATTTTGCCATGCCATGCCATACCCTGTAGACAATGCTTGACTGGTGCCAATTTCTTCCTACAACAAGACAATGACCCAAAGCACAGCTTCAAACTATGCAAGAACTATTTAGGGAAGTAGCAGTCAGCTGGTATTCTGTCTATAATGAAGTGGCCATCATAGTCACCAGATCTCAACCTGATTGAGCTTACGTGGGAACAGCTATAACTGTTATGGTACGAAAGAAGTGCCCACCAAGCCAATCCAACTTGTGGGATAAGCTTCAGAAAGCATGGGGTGAACTCTCTACAGATGACCTCAACAAATTGGCAACTAGAATGCCAACGGTCTGCAAGGCTGTAATTGCTGCAAATGGAGGATTTTCTGACAAATGCATAGTTTGAAGGACACAAATTATTATTCCAATTAAAAATAATTATTTATAACCTTGTCAATTACTATTCCTATTAATGTAGTTATATTTCATATTGAAACTTATTTAATGTATATTTTTATGGAACAGCATGGACATTTTGAAGTGACACCAAACTTTTGAATAGTGGAGAACTTCCTCCCCGCAATGTAAAGAAACAGTATTTTTGTAAGTGCAAATATATGGTCTTGTCAGTCACCATCGATGGATGCTGAAACCTACCAAAACACAGTGTACCTGCAGATGCTTGACACATTTTCTGTGCTGAAGCAGAACTATATTGTTTGGTAGACTTTACTGCCATCTTCTGGTGAAAAGTCAATGGCACGCATAACACAACACACGAGAGAAATAATAATAATTCATACAATTATCGGTTGTATTTTATAGCTCCTGGTTGTACAGTACCGACATTTGTGGCAGTGGTTGTGGTTATGTAAACAAACCCAAAACTTAACTAGAAATCATGACAGTTTCTATCAATTAAAATTCAAACAAGCTTAAATGTAGCATGGATGCATAAAGTGTAAATGTGCTATACTTTTACTGCTGGAACACACTACGTGTTGTTTAAAGGAGAACTCCGGCCACATGGTATTGACAATCTCCTCCCAAAAAAATGTAAACAATTTTTAAATATTGGTCTCATAATGTTTAGAGTTTTCACAATCGCTAACAAATTGAAACTACTTCTAAGAACAATAATCACAAAATAACTTTGCTAAGTTCCAGATTAAAGACCAATCATCCAAAACTCACAAGCACTATTTACCTGTTTTCACCCACACACTTCTGTTTTGTTGAAAATTTCTTTGCAAACTCAAAACATAACTCTTTGTAAAGCACAATTGTAATAATTTTGTCATTTAAAAAAACCCACTGCCAATCAATAACAAACTAAAATCATGTCACACTATCAACAAACAGTTGTAATGTTTGTAAAAACACTTTGTGACAACTACTGATGTAAATGGGCTTTATAAAAAAAAATTGTGATTGATTGATAAATACCAATGGGTATACAGTTACGTCCAGGTTGTATTAGGACACTGTCACCATTTTCATAATATTGGCTCTGTACACCACCACAATGGACTTGAAATGAAACAACCGAAATGCAGCTCAAGCGCAGACTATCAGCTCTAATTCAAGGGGTTGAACTAAAATATTGTATGAAATGTTAAGGAATTGCAACCATTTTCATAGACAGTCACAATCATGAATAAAATGTTAATAATTTGTCAAGAATCCTTTGTAGGCAATGACTGCTTGAAGTCTGGAATGCATGAATGCCTTTGTCATTCTTTACCAGGCCTTTACTGCAGCTGTCTTCAGTTGTTGTTTGTTTGTGGGTGTTTTTGCCTTAAGCTTTGTGTTGAGCAAGTGAAATGCATGCTCGATCAGGTTGTGATCATTTGATTGACATGGCGGTTGCAGAATTTTCCACTTCTTTGCCTTCAAAACTTCTAGGTTGCTTTTGCAGTATGTTTTGGGTCACTGTCTACCTGTAAAGTGAAGTGCCGTCCAATCAACTTCATGAATTTGGCTGAATCTGAGCCATCAATATATTCGTATACACTTCAGAATTCATTCGGCTGCTTCTGTCTTCTGTCACATCATCAATAAACCCAGTGCCATTGGAAGCCATGCATGCCCATTCCATCACACTGCCTCCACCATGTTTTACAGATAACATCAACAGTCAGCTAGCGTTGTATCAAACTATTGTACTATCCTAAACATTCTGCTCTAGCTTAGCTGAATTCACAGTAACTATTTTCCACAGCTAATTATAGTATCATGTTCAACTGACCAGATTATCCAGCTGTAGTAGCAATCCTGCTCCAGGCAGCAATTTTGGCGTTTATATCTTGATAGCACATTGCACTTTGGTCTTATAAACCAGGTTCTTTAGAGACTGAAAAAATTATCTTCTCCTTGCTTGCAAAAGCACATGCGCCTAATATGAAAAAATATGTACAGGATATCTGACAAAAATAAAGTATGCTAAATGTTGACGCATTTAGTGAACATCAGGGGTTACACCTCAGCATCCAAAAGTTCCCCAGAGCACGGGCTAAAACCACCACTGGACTACAAAAACTTGGAGCCGGCGGAGGATCAGGGAGAGCCGGCGGAGGATCAGGGAGAGCCGGCGGAGGATCAGGGAGAGCCGGCGGAGGATCAGGGGGAGCCAGCGGAGGGCCAGGAGCTGGGAGAGCCAGTGGAGGGTCAGGAGGAGCCGGCGGAGGGTCAGGAGGAGCCGGCAGAGGGTCAGGAGGAGCCGGCGGAGGGTCAGGAGGAGCCGGCGGAGGGCCAGGAGTAGGGAGACCCGGCGGAGGGCCAGGAGTATGGAGAGCCGGCGGAGGGCCAGGAGCAGGGAGAGCCGGCGGAGGGCCAGGAGCAGGGAGAGCCGGTGGAAGGTCAGGAGGAGCCGGCGGAGGGTCAGGAGGAGCCTGCGGAGGGTCAGGAGGAGCCGGCGGAGGGTCAGGAGGAGCCTGCGGAGGGTCAGGAGGAGCCGGCGGAGGGTCAGGAGGAGCCGGCGGAGGGTCAGGAGGAGCCGGCGGAGGGTCAGGAGGAGCCGGCGGAGGGTCAGGAGGAGCCGGCTGGGGGTCGGGAGGAGCCGGCGGAGGGTCGGGAGGAGCCGGCGGAGGGTCAGGAGTAGGGAGAGCCGGCAGTGGAGCGGAATGGTCCTGTCCGACTTACAGAATTTTGTTGATGCTATGTATGATCATGGCAGGAAAGTGATAGACATGAACAAAGTGATAGACATGGGTTCAATCCGATACCAAGTAGTGCAGAGCCAGAATCACCAATATCGATACCATTACCGATACCAATACTTTTCATTATTAAAAGTGGCTTATGTACTTTCATGTAGGGGAGAGATTATTTTAATATCCAAAGCTCTTGGGGAATCAGGTAAAATAACAAAATTATTACGTCTATAGCCTATGACAGACTGCATTTTTCCGTATTTCAGGTTTGAGGTATATTGTTTTAAATTCCATTGATATAAATACTTTCAATGGGCTAAATATACTATTCGATTGTCTGAATGTAGTCTATATTTCACACGATCAGTGGCGACTGGTCATAAGGGGCAGGTGGGGCACAGAAAGAACTGCAACAAAATGATGTTATTTATAGACGACTTCGTATAATTTATTATCTATGAATATAGCATCTTCCTAAATTGCAAATCATTTGTGTTAGGATTTTATTTCATGTTCATGCCTTGCTGCTTCAGAATGCTTTCTGATGATTCAAGTTTGCAGTAGTAGGCCATAGGCTAAGCGTGAATGTGGGGCTAGCCCCTCTCTCACAATGCAATGTACATTGTACGAGTGAAAATATTAATATGCATTCTCAGAATGTAAGTGTGATCAATGTAGATCATATGAATTTGGTGCCAAGTGGGGCTGACAGGTGGTAGCCCCGCTACAGAGTCATTTCGTATTTCAGACCTGATTAGCTGTCAGTCTGGCACCAACATTAGTCGTCAAGAAGAGCGAGGAAGCTAGATTGTCTTAGCTAGCTTGTTAGCTTCACAAACACCAAATAACTTGAGAAAATGAATAAAGTGGATTTCATACTCGAGTACCGGTTTGAAACCCTTAATTTGGAGGCGAAACTTGAAGTAAAAGCGACTTGGTGCCCATCAGGTATGGGATATTGTCATCACTCAAACTACTGGTAAAAGTAACCGCAGGTTTAACGTGGAGTGGTTTTTGAAGAAAAAGTGGCAAACGGTTAGCATACAAAAGAATGCACTCTTCTGTTTTCCATGTCTGCCATTTGGTGGAGATGATACTTGGTCGAGGACGGGTTACAAAGATTTGAAACATCTATCTGAGAGGATTGCAAAACATGAGAGCATCGGGAGTCATCTGGACAATGGTGTGAAATTGGGCTTACTTGGAAGGGTAAAGAGGAACTTTTCCACCTTAAAGAGGGTAAAAACCTTCACTCGCAATACCATGGGACAGCCATGACTCAACGCATTGGCCATCTTGTCCATCGAAAGCCAGCTGATTCAGCAGCTACATGATTTTATTCCCAAAGTCATCGAAAAGTTTGCCCAGAGGAAAAACCGCTGTGCCACCTTTCTCTTCAAGTGTGCCCTCAGCCTTGGTGAGTGAAAGCATATTTTATCATCCTGCCTTTGTGGTGCTTGTCCGTGCATTGGTCATATTTTTGTGCTGGATCGGTTGATAAAGATTGTGACACGTGTCAGTGTGTCCATGCTCATCTATTAAGGTTGTTGTCAGAATTAATCTGTATCCCTAAAAAGTATTTCCGCTTCATTGTGGCCTTCGGTGGTGTTGAGCTCATTGGTGTTCGCGTATGGCCCTGTAGGCACATTGGTTCTGAGCTTGGTTGCGTTCCTAATTTAGGTTTGTAAATGTGAAAGTGGTCATTTTACATGTGTGTGAGAGAGAAGGAGAGCAATTACACAAGAAGGTCTCTCTCTCTCCAGAATGTGTACTACAACACCTGGTAGAAGCAAGCCGCTCTGTCATTAAAAGTGTTTTGTGGAGCCATGTTAAATGAACACATCAGTAGCAAGAGTGAGTTTAGTAGCTTTACTGGTTTGTATCCTATATTTGGAAATTTTGCCCCACCAATTGTTTACATAAAAAAACGCCACTGCACACGATGCTCCTCTTTCATTCAGCTATGACATTCATGCATGCAATAAATGTAGGCTTATGGGATGGATTGGCAGTTGGCGCCGGTGTTGTGCCAAAATCATCCCCCCTGCCGAAAATCTCACCCCCTTCGCGTTAATGCGCACTCTCTCGATTCTCATTACTGCAACTTTTTTGTTTGTTGAGAGGAAAGTGTTGAAGTCTAACACTTCCCCGAGTTGGTTTGTTGGAAAGGAGAATAAAACACCAGGAGTCAGGTCAATTACTGTATCGTATATCCATTTATTACAGAAGCTTCTGGAGACAAGTGTCGCCGCACAATGTCTAAGGATCAACAGTCAAAACATAATTTTTATACTTCTACTACGCCCAAAAAGATAGAGGCGTTAAGTTACAAAGCAAGTGTGCCCTTGGCCCAATCCCAGTTCTATTCCTTATAGGATAACTGCAAGTACCCCCTTGCCCCCTTCTGGTTTCTGTGTTGTCTGTCCGACTATGTGTGTGTGTCTCTGACCTGTGACCTGTTTCTCACAAGACAGACATACTAAATCTTTCTCTCCCCGGCAATCGCTTGAACAGGGTGTCCTATTCTCCTACTTGCACCTTCCATTTTAGCTCATATTACAAACAATTAATATTTTGCTTCATTGGTTACAACAGCTTATAACAGTTCACTAACTTATACAATCAATACATCTACAATTCCCCCTTTTGATCTCTCCCCAGAGAGATCACCCCTATTCGCCAAGCTCCAGTTCTCCCGGGTCATGCTGCTCCAGTAGAGGCATGGCTGTAGAGATCACTCTCATGGCAAGCCCTCTTATGCATGGGATACAACAACACCCACAAGTAACCATTATAGCACCAAATGTAGAAAGCGATAAATGAACAGACATTATCAAACCTCTCCACTGGCCGAACATCGCAGATTATCTATCCCAGAATGCTCGTATGCGACCCCTTGACATAGTCCAATTCAATCCCCCAAATTTCCTCAAACAGGTGTCCTCAGGTGGGGTCTCAAACCTCTTCGCTGGGGGAATGAAGACCCAATGCCAACCTGGGAAACCTGTAACAACACACAACACACATCATTATTCCACCAATGTCCATGTACCACTTCATTCTACTATCATCTCCCCAGACCTATCTCTGTGACCCTATCATCTTGGTACGAGTGGTGGCCACTCGGTGTCCTATACCCCCTTTTGTTACAGTATTCTTCAGTTCCTTCCCCTAAGAGTCTATTCCCCTGGCGCTGTCCTTTGTCTCCTTCTCTCGCTCGTAGTCCCGCCGTGTCCTGGGGTCCGCTCCTGGCACCGGTCCGGCTGGTGCTGGTCCTCCTTCCGTCCACACTGGGGAAAGCTCCTCCTTCCCGGTTTGGATGAGGTCGGTTAGCGATCTCCCTGGCTCCTGCGCTGGTGTACACTGGCTCCAATGGTACCAGGTCTCTCCTTTGTCCCTCAGGCGGACCGCATGGCTCGTTCTCTCCACCACCTGATGAGGACCCGTCCACCTTGGCTCCGACCACTTTCGCTTGATGACCTTCAGCAACACCCACTCCGCCTGGGGCAGGTTCTGGTCCCGCGGGTGCAGGTCCCTCCGTTCTCCGACTCTATTGGTGAATTCTGAAATGAGAGCTCGCAATTCATCAAAATACACTCTGTGATCTTTGGGCCACTTTTCCCCTTCCGGGACCGCAGGCCCCGCGGCTGGTCCTGGAAACTGTCTCCCCGTCAGCAGCTCGTATGGGGTGAACCCAGTGGTCTGATTTAACGAGCATCGAATCGTCATGAGTGCCAGTGGCAGTGCATCCACCCAGTTCAATTTAGTCTGTGCACATATCTTAGCCAACTTGTTTTTTAAGTTTTGGTTCATCCTTTCTACCTTTCCCTGGGACTGTGGATGGTATACAGTGCCAAAAGCATGTTTTAGGCCCAATAAGCTCTCTACCTTCTGTAAATCACTGTTCTTAAAGTGAGTCCCATTGTCTGACCTAATTTTCTCTGGGCAGCCGTGTCTGGGAATGTACTGGTTCACTAAACACTTGATCACTGTCTGACTGTCCTCCCTTCTTGCCAGCCAGGCTTCTGGCCACCCTGTGAACATGTCCACACACACTAACATGTAGCAGCACCCCCGTACAGTTTCCCCCATGTCCGTGTAGTCTATCACTATCTCTTGTCCAGGTCTCGTAGTCATGGGGAACGCCCCCATCTCAAGTTTGATCGTCGGTTTTGGGTTGTGGTGAGTGCAGATGGTGCATGTCCTAGTGTAGTTACATACCATGTCTACCATAAACGGGTGCCACCAATGGCACAAGTTCCTCAACATCTGTGCTGGCCCTACATGGCCCAACCCATGGGCTTCAGCAAATGTATCTCCCCGCATGGCTGGTGGAAGTATTACTCTACCGTCTGGCCCTCTCCAGAGCCCGCTCGTCTCTGTTGCTCCTCTCTGTTGCCAAATTGTTTTCTCTTGTGGGGAAGCCCCCTTTTGATGTCTCACTAGCTCGTCTCTCTCAAGGCCTTCTCCCCCTTTTTTCTGAAACAGGACCCCGTTCATGACTTGTCCTGTTTCAGAAACATCTAGAAAAAAGGGTTTTGTGTAGTCGGGTATGGCCAGATCAGCTGCGGTGGCTAGTGGTTGT
Organism: Esox lucius; assembly: GCF_011004845.1. NCBI lineage: Eukaryota > Metazoa > Chordata > Actinopteri > Esociformes > Esocidae > Esox > Esox lucius. The sequence goes on along the minus strand of NC_047571.1, from coordinate 4,599,217 downwards.
TTCAGCAAAGTGAAGGCCTGGTCGGCCGGGCAAGTCCAATTGAGAGTGGCTTTAAGTTTACACATTCCCTGCTCCTTAACTAGCGCTCTAAGTGGCTCTGTGAGCCCTGAATAGTTTGGGATGTAATTGCGGCTGTACCCCGTGAGCCCCAGGAATGATAGCATTTCCTGAACAGTAGTGGGTTTAGGATGGTGGAGGATGGTTGTGCGGTGAGCTGGGGAAAGCCCCGCTCCTTTCTGCGAGATTACTCTGCCCAAAAAGGAGACCTGCGTCCTTACCAGCTGTAGCTTTTTTTTGACACCTTGAACACCGTCGGGGCCGCCAGCAGCAGGTCATCTACGTACTGGACCAAAGTTACCCCTGTCGGCAGGCAGCATCCCTGCAGCGCTTCTATCAGTACCTGGTTGAATATACCAGGGGAAAGCGCAAACCCCTGTGGTAGTCTCGTGTACCGCCATTGCCGACCCCTATGTGTGAAAGAAAAAATATCACGAAGTTCCTCTGCTAGTGGGAGACAGAAAAAAGCGTTAGCCAGGTCAATGCAGGTGAACCATTTTTAGTCTTACAGCTGTGTGAGTACCATACGTTTGGCGCCTGAGTGAGTGTCCAATCAGTACATTCGACTGCCCTTTTAACCATGGGCCCCAGGTCTTTTGCTTGGTGTTTAGGATGCAGGGCCAGTGACACATGTGGGACGGACTCCTCCGCCATCATGTACCACTGATCCTGCTCCTCTGTCAACTGTACATCTGCCGCTACCCCTTCAGGGCCTACATATATGAATTTAGACCCCACCTGCCACGTGTCCCCACACACTGCATCCCCAAACCCCTCTCTATACACCTCATCGCCCTGCCGATCATAAAATAGGGTTACATGTGGGGGGTCTGGCGGAGGAAAGTACGGCTCGCGGAGGGAGATCCACGGCCTCCACTTGAAGTACTGGGACAAAATGCCCTGTTTGTCCGGCTTTTCTGGTGTCAATAGTCCCCAGTATATCTCCGCTATTTCTCCCTTCACCGGTTGTACCAGGTACTGCCCTTTGCGTGTGGTTTCAGGTCCGCACACCGCCGATGTCCTGTCTGGTAACGTGACAGTTAGTCCATCTGGAGAACATAAGATATTAGCCCCCAGTTTTATCAACAAGTCTCTCCCCAATAAGTTCACTGGTGTGTTTGTCGACACCACATACGGATGGCTGAGGGCCTGTTTACCCAGTACCGTTTTAAGAGGAAATGTCACTGGCAAAGTCTGTCCCACTCCTTCAAACCCCACAACTTCCACTGTTTTGGAGGATAGTAGTCCTGTAGCGGGAGGGGCGGTGATGGTGGAAAAAGTGGCACCTGTGTCAACCAGAAAGGAGAAATCCTTCCCGTCGACATTCAGGGACAGCATAGGGTCTGCCCTTCCCCCGCTGCCCCCTCCCCTCCCTGTAGACCGTCATGCCTGGTCCCACCCTCCCTCATAAGAGAGTGGGTATTGTCCAGCTGCACTAGGTGGTGGGACTGCGTGTGGGTTGGGAACTGAAGCTGCCCCCTGGTTTGGGTATCCTCTGCCTCTTGCAGTGTTCTGTGGGCAGTCTCTGGACCAGTGGTTCGGGTCACCACACGTAAAGCAGGCTCCGTATGGGACTTGGGCTCCTGGAGCCCCTCTGCCTCTACCCCGCCTCTCCCCCTGCCATAACCTCCCCTCCCTGATCGATAGGGCGCGGTGAATGCCCCCCGGCCACCGTGAGGTTGGGGTGCCCATGTGGGAACAGGGTATAAGTCGGGTGTGTCAGGTTCTTTCGAGCCTAGGGCTGCCATCTGTCTGTGTTTCTTTTTCCCTTCATTGAACCTCCCTTTGGCTTCACCCAGCTGTAAGCGCAACAGGTTCTCTTTCAGTCCCTGTATCTGTTTGTCTTTCTCTGTCTCCTCATCTTTAGCCCTCTGTAAATGATGCACTATGTGTCTTTCCCATACATGTGATTCACTACCCGGCAAGTCAGGATTTGCCATCATTGCCTCTTTTAATTTCTCTGGAAGTCCCTCTAAGACCGCCCTTCTAAACCACTCCTGCTGCAGACCCCCCTTCCCCGGGTGGTGCCCTCTGTGTTTGGCCCATGCTTCTTTACATACTTCTAGATACTGTCTAGGGTGTTGCTCTTTTTCCCAAGGTAACTTGGGCATCGGGGCCCCAGCGGGCAAGGGAAATCGTCCCCTCAGGGCCGTGGCTATGCGCCCGACCACCTGACTGAAAGGAGTGTCGTCAGGGCTCTGCCTAGTGGCGACCCCTTTTTCTATCTCTTGAACGGTTTCACCTCCCCCTCAGCATCTGTCTCGCTCTCTGACTCCGCCTTCCTACTCAACTTTCTCTTATCTTGCTTTCCTGTGAATTGAGTTATGGGCCTGCTGTTCTGTGTGTCTAAAGACAATATCCCCTTCTCTAAACGTAACACTGGATATAATGGTGCCCGCTCTGTACCAAGTACAAGGTCATCTTCATATGCTGGGGGTTCTATCTCTCCTCCCTTTTTCTCCTCCTTAATTTTCCCATGTCCAGTCAAGTGGCTCCTGGCTGTTACAGTCATGGATGTAGGAGCCTCTTTGTTCTGCATGCGTCTCTCCATTCCTCCACCCTCTCCTTGACTGTGGTGCAGCAGGAACCATCAGTGTCCAATATTCTTATTCTGAACCCAAGGCAGTCTCTCAAAGGTCTGGGCTTGGTTTGGCCTTAGAATGATCTGGGCCATCTGTGTGAGGTACCCCTTAATTGGACAAGGTGTATCAGGGTTGCAGGATTCAGGACTCCTACTCTGTGAGAAACAAAGATGGAATCTTGCACAACACAAAGTTAAAACCTTGACTGGAGAGTTTAGCATTAACTTACTGAATTTAAAGTTATGTGTTAATCAACAATTTTAAACCCCAATCTAATGGCTATCTCTTATAAATGTCCTAAATTGGGAATTACTATTTTACCAATGTTTCATAAATGTTGCACTCATTTTCTTTACATTTAACACTGGCCAGTTGATTCTAATTTGACATGTCTTTGTCGTGTTTCATAATTTAGATGAGCTCAATTTTCATACAATTTCGTGTACACAGAATTCTCCAATTGGAATGGGAAAGCAATTGCCATTTTAATATTACAATATAGAACCTGATTTTGCTCTATTTTGATTTATTTTAACATTGGGAATCTACTTCCCTGAATTTCATTTGGTGTGTCTGTCTGCTAGAGTGTCTCTGTGTTCTGGATTGGGATGCTTAGAGTTACTCCCTACT